>NC_045959.1:77516489-78116489 GCF_010909765.2 Amblyraja radiata
ATTTTCTTAGATTTCGCATTGTGGTAGTTCATTATAAACATTTCCAGGACATTGTAAACTTTAATTCTGAAATCCTGCTTATGTTTAATACGAAGTGACAAAGCAAAGCAGTTTCAGCAGGCAGGCTAAGCACTGGAGAAGTTGCAGCAGGACTGTGAGTAATTAAATGGGCTGAAGTTCTGAAATTACAAAGTCAGCACTTTCAAAAATTAAGTAATGAAGAGAAATCCTGATCCAAGCATTAAATTTCTTGGCAAATTAATTTTTGCATTTGTCAGGTTTCAAGTGCCGCAGATAATTAGAGGTCAAACTATCCCAGAGGTTCCATTTCTTATCTGCCTCTATTAAATAAAGAGAACACAAAAGGACATTGAAGTACTAACTGTCATGTGTTCTATGAAGGTTGTTTTATTCACTCTATACCCTCTTGTACATTATGGACAAAAAGGAGCAGGAATGCTGCTTCATCATCTGATTTTACAGACAGAAAACAGGTGTAATTGGGCAATTTCATGGATCAATGTCCTGCCCACCAATGACGCCTAAAAGACATCTGACCCAAACAGGCCCAAAAACAGGTAATCAGCCTTTTTAATAATGCCTGCTGTAGCATCTTGGATGGGGAATTACAGCTGCCGGGCAGAGCAGACATTCTCTCTACTCCACTCATACCTTCCAGATGTGGACGGATACTCTGAATCATCACTCATACAATATAGAACAGTACAGGACAGGAACAGGCCCTTCAGCCTACAATGTCTGTGTCGAACAAGTCAGGTTAAACTAATCTCCTCTGCCAGCACGTGATCCATATCCCTCCATTCACTGCATATTCACATGCCTATCTAAATGCCTCTTTAATGCCACTATCGTATCTGCCTCCATGGCACCCCTGGGAGTGCCTTCCCAACACCCACCACTCCTTGGAAAAAACTTGCTACATATTTGGTGCAGTTCCCAGCTATGCTCCATTCACACAAAATGGAAGATAAACAATTAATCTGGGAGAGCCACACTATGGATGGACAGGAGTTATAACCATAAAACCATATAACCATATAACAATTACAGCACGGAAACAGGCCATTTCTGGCCGTACAAGTCCGTGCCGAACACTTATTTTCCCCTAGTCCCATCTACCTGCACTCAGACCATAACCCTCCATTCCTTTCCCATCCATATACCTATCCGATTTATTTTTAAATGATAAAATCGAACCTGCCTCCACCACTTCCACTGGAAGTTCATTCCACACAGTTACCACTCTCTGAGTAAAGAAGTTCCTCCTCATGTTACCCCTAAACTTCTGTCCCTTCATTCTGAAGTCATGTCCTCCGGTTTGAATCTTCCCTACTCTCAATGGGAAATGCTTATCCACATCAATTCTGTCTATCCCTCTCATAATTTTAAAGACCTCTATCAAGTCCCCCCTTAACCTTCTGCGCTCCAAAGAATAAAGACCTAACTTATTCAACCTTTCTCTGTAACTTAGTTGCTGAAACCCAGGCAACATTCTAGTAAATCTCCTCTGTACTCTCTCTATTTTGTTGACATCCTTCCTATAATTGGGCGACCAAAATTGTACACCATACTCCAGAATTGGTCTCACCAATGCCTTGTACAATTTTAACATTACATCCCAACTTCTATACTCAATGCTCTGATTTATAAAGGCTAGCACACCAAAAGATTTATTTACCACCCTATCTACATGAGATTCCACCTTCAGGGAACTATGCACAGTTATTCCTAGATCCCTCTGTTCAACTGCATTCCTCAATTCGCTACCATTTACCATGTACGTCTTATTTGATTTGTCCTGCCAAGATGTAGCACCTCATACTTATCACCATTAAACTCTATCTGCCATTTTTCAGCCCATTCTTCCAAATGGCCTAAATCTCTCTGTAGACTTTGGAAATCTACTTCATTATCCACAACACCACCTATCTTAGTATCATCTGCATACTTACTAATCCAATTTACCACACCATCATCCAGATCATTGATGTACATGACAAACAACAGTGGACCCAACACAGATCCCTGAGACACCCCACTAGTCACCGGCCTCCAACCTGACAAACAGCCATCCACCATTACTCTCTGGCATCTCCCATTCAGCCACTGTTGAATCCATGGCTGAATGGGAGATGCCAGAGAGTAATGGTGGAGTTATCACTGACTCGAAGAATACTGCCCTGAATGAAGAATAGTAAAAAGAGAATTATCTGCACACTTAGAATATTAATAGGATTTAATGGCTCCAACAAAGGAGAAAATAGAAAATAAACGACTAATTTAATTGCATGTTTTATTTTCAATGTTATGTGATCGAAAATTGATTGTACCTGGAGTGAAAATCAATAATGACTATTTCCTGATCAATTCTGGGTTCTTCTGGAAATTAGATCATTCTCCTCCCATAGTCCTCCACCCTTCCATCACCACCACATTTCCATGTCAGCTCATATGGAATGATCTCATTCCCTGGGTAATGTCCTTCTTGGAGCATTATAGAGGAAATTAGACCAGGCTGTCTCAGGACCAGATATCACTGGGTGTTTTGGGCTCTTCCACAGCACCCAGGATTTTATACTGCTGGAATGGAACTCTTGTAAGTTCCATTGTATCATTTATTCCTCTGTCTAGCCCATCAGATGGAATTGACAGGACCCTCCCCAACCCCTGCTCTCCACTTCACCATCTGATCTATAGACCTCAAACCAATAATGTTTCAGATCCCCTGAGCCACAAACCCTCCAATATTCTAGGCTATCGATCTCCAACCCGCCGACTATTCCTAATGCTGCAACAACCTAGACTCTTGTCCCATCTCCTTCTGGCATTCTCAATACCCCCATCCCTGATTCAGATGTTTCCGATACCTTGAGTTTTGCTGGTATTTCTGGCCTCTCAATTCCTTAATGTATCCTACTAACTCACCTCCCCCCCCCCACCACCCCCACTCCCTCTCCCTCTTAATATTCAAAACACCTGTTCCTGAGCCACTTAATCCATCATTACTCCTGACCACTCTCCATTTTCCCTGTCCTAAAATGTCAGATCTCCTTCAGCACTTGCTCACCTACCTTGCTTATCACATCTATCCCCAAATCTCCAGCAACAAGCTCAAGACCATGGATCATGGACCATCTTAGCATGGTGATAGCATGATTGCTTGACCATTTCAGTGCACTACCACAAGTTAATGTTGCCTGAAATGAAGTCCCTGTATGAAATTGGAAAACCCGAGTAAAATATGGTGATGTGTTTAATATAACACAATTAGAACATCTGACTTGGGATGACTATCCAGTACACGAATTCCCTTAATGCATGTTCTCATGTTTTGTTCAATTGATCTGCCAAAGGCCATTATCTATTTAAATCTAGTAACAAATGAATCTTCACATTATACATCATAGCTGTGATATTATCATTGAGAGGTTAAGAAATACAATGGCATCATAGAATTCGTCTGAAACATGTCTGAATACTTATAATTATTAAGTAAATCACGTGTTACAGAAATACCTCTATCGTTTCATATTCTCATCTTCTTTGTCGTTTAATGTTGGACTGAACTTCTGAACAGAGCTGAAAGCATGAGATTTTTCATCTTAATTCCCTACAAAACAAGACCTCTGAGTATAATTTTACTAAATTTGCAATTGGAATTATTGTTGCATTTGTGGCGTCAGCTGATACACAGACCACTTATAGTCGAACCCTCGTCAGTAGCTACAAAGGCTGTCACGTGACGTCAGGGGCTAACGGGAGTGTCCTGCTACATAAGCTTATCTCACCTTGAGATCACCCCTGTCAACAGGTAGCTGAGCTCGAGGCAACACCCTCGCTCAGCTACGGTAGCAAAGGCAATAATGTTAGTGGACCAAACTTACATGTAACACCTGAATAAAGCAACGGTTTATTCACCACGTTTGGTGCCGCTACACATTTAAAATAAAATGCATCTCACTTTTGAAAGATGGGAAGACGCACAACTTTTGCTCGTAAAAATAAATAAATATATATTAAAATATGAATATCAATGGTAATTTATTATAATAATAATAAATCATGGTCCATGATCCATGATCCATGATTTAAATAATAATAATAATAATAATAATAATAATAATAATAATAATAATAATAATAATAATAATAATAATAATAATAATAATAATAATAATAATAATAATAATTCAAAATGAACTTTTATATTTTTCAAAAAATGTCATTTCAAATGTACATCTGAAAATAAAATTGCACAGAATCTCATGCAATCAATTACGGGCTAAAATGTGGTTGTGCTGCTAGTTTAGTTTTGCAATAAAATGGCTACAGGAAAAAGTAAAGAAAGGCTATTAGTATAAATCTGGAGATAGGTGTGAAGCAAATTAGGGTGACACCACCTCAGGATGGCCGACACACACAATTTATTCCTATTCTGATTTAAAAAGTGATGGGTGGAGTGAGGATCCAAACTTGTTTAGATATTTTAAGAATGCAGATATTCCTTCTGTACTCCACATATAAAATGTATTACCTGTGGGAAGGTAATGATTGTCATTGACAGAACGTGTGGGAGTGGCATGGGGAGGGAAGAAAGAGCGTGATGTTCTATTAGTTTGGATATCCAGTGCAGAAACAGGCCCTTCGGCCCACCGAGTCCACTACGATCAACGATCCCCGCACATTAACACATACTGGGGAAAATTTACACTTATACCAAGCCAATTAACCTACAGACCTGTACGTCTTTAAAATGTGGGAAGAAACCGAAGATTTCGGAGAAAACCCACGCAGATCACAGTGAGAATGTACAAACTCCGTACAGACAGCACATGTAGTCGGGAACGAACCCGGGTCTCTGGCACTGCAAGCGCTGAAAGGCAACAACTCTACCTAGCAATGTTACAAAATTTTGAGATTTAAAAAATCAAGTCTGTAATTTATCCCATCAGATAAAGCACAAAAAGAAGTTTAATTTGACACCTAATTCACTTTCATATCTTCAGTATTAAAAAAGTTATGGCCATTTGCATACTTGGAAATTAGCATCTTGTTCCCTATTGATTTTCCATTGACTTAACACAAAAGCTGTGATCAAGAACAGTCAAAAGCCCATAACTTTATTAAAAATTAAGAGAACTGAAAGAAATTTTCAGTTATTATAGATTGAAGCATTCTGAAACAAATATTAAACAATCTTACTTGGATGACCTCAAATTAAAGCATATAATTAGTTAGTTACCCAATTGTAGCTAATTCCAAAATTCAATTACTAGATCTAAACATCTATCCATTTCTTAAGAAAAGATTAACATTTTTAAATAGCCTAAGTGTCCAAAGAACATTCACACAAGAATTCACAATAAAACATGATTTTTAAATCTCATTGACATTAATTTATAGGCCAAATGGAAGGAATTTAGTGTTCAATTGCTGTAAATTAATGGCCATTTAAATCAGTTTGCGAGTGTGTTTTTCTGGAACGCGATGGTTTGGATCGTTGCCATTGCGGTGGATTTGAAGCCCACATCGGCATGAAAGATACTGCGGGTTTGAATGGACCCCCAAGTCACGTACTCGCAACTTAAAATTTTGGATAAAGGGATCTTAAGAAGCACTTTTTAATGTAAAAATAAACAACCTACCTTGCCTTGTCCGCTACATCCATCCCGCTGTCGGCATTCGCGGCTTTAGAGGATCATTTTTAATCTACTATAACAATTAAATAACCCAATTTTGTTTAAAAATAACTGCAGCGAACTAATGTCGCAGCGATTTTTCGTCAGCAACTAGGCAGGCTGAACAACCTCGATTTCAATAGCCTAGAGAAAATCGCGTTTTAAATGCGCCCCCCTCTCAAAGGCGCCAAAGTCACGCACACGGGCAGCGACAGAACTGCAGCGCCGCTGAAGGTAAGTTTTGCAAGATTCCTACTCAACCGCTGCGCCACTGTGCCACCCTCTATGTTGAACTGAGGAGGGGAGCAAAATGATTGGGTTGGTTTGAGAGGGTAGAGTTCCTCTGTGAGCTGGTTCTTGATTATTTCTGATCGACAGCAATGATGAAAGTTGAAGGGGAGAACATTTATGAAGATAGAGAGTTGAGATTATTGTTGAGATAGCAAAAGTGAAGGTTACTTTAATGTTCAAGAAGGAACTGCATATGCTGGAAAATCGAAGGTAGACAAAAGTGCTGGAGAAACTCAGCGGTTGCGGCAGCATCTATGGAGTGAAGGAAATAGGCAACGTTTCGGGCCGAAACCCTTCTTCAGATTGATGCAGGGTGGGGGGGGCGGGAAGAAGAAACTGTCTTCGGAGGGAGGAGGAGAACTTCTTCAAAGTAGACATACCTTGAGGAGATATCGCAGTGGAGTGGATAAAATGTTCAATAATAAATCGCCACTTTAAGGTTCCCCTATTTCTTAAATTTATATTTAAGTTCAGTTCAGTTTCAGTTTCAGTTCAGTTTAATTTATTGTCATGTGTACGGAGGTACAGTGAAAAGGTTTTACTGCGTGCTATCCAGTCAGCGGAAAGACAATACATGATTACAATCGAGCCATTTACTATAACGGAATATCATAGTTAAAGTAAGAAATGTTGCTGTAGGAATAGGGATTGAAGAGTGTGGAGTGATTGTAATATGTGATTGTAGATCTGCTTCTGTGGCTAGCACACAAGTAGTCACTGGGCGCCATCTTGGAAGCAACTGCTCTGCAAAGAATAATAAATGTTCAAAATTAGGTAAATTTCATGATTTCTCTTTTAAACCTTCTGCTCCAGTTACAGTATCTATGTAAAATGTTTCACCAGTCGGCATTTGCATGAAAAGTGCATTCTTCTAAAATTCCCTGGCTTATCCTGCAATGAACCAGGCTGAACAAAATAAGGTAAAAAATCCTTGCATTTCGGCAAGTAGAACATAATGCTTTTTAGATTTTAAAATGCCAGCAAAAGCTCCAGCATGAGTAATAATTTAACAGGAAGTAAATCATGACCTGTGGGCACTTGTACCCTCTTCAGACAATCAATTATTTATCCTAGAAATCTGGGGGCACCAGCAGGCCGGAGGCGTCACCTAACCAAAGTTTCAGGCTCAGCACCAGGCCCACAACCTCCAAGATGCAAACAGCACTGGTCTGACTCTGCTGGGTCCTACTGCTCTCCTCCTCCTGCGGGGAACCTCAGTAGTAATGGTCTTCCCCTTCCCCCTCTTTTAACCAGGTTACCCCGACCACACACCCACTAATTAAAATTCCCTGCTGTTTATTTTGGCATTTGTTTTACAGAGGTGTCAGTGCAGAGCTCCGATGAGCTCCGGCAGCACTGCACCCCTGATCACTACTCAATCCCACCCTATAGGGATTTAACCTTCAATACATTTTCCGTCAATAAATCGCACAATGCATATCCTCATTTTTTTTTCTCCATCCAGTGAGCAGAAAGGAATGTAGTGGAGAGAACTGCAGATGCTGGTTGACACCGAAATAGACACAAAAAACTGGAGAAACTCAGCAGGTCAGGCAGCATATCCAGAGAAAAGGAATAGGTTGAGACCCTTCTCCAGACTTTATTGCAGGTTAAGGAATGTTCATAAAGAATAGGAATAGAATTAGGCCATTTGGCCCATCAAGTCTACTCCGCCATTAAATCATGGCTGATCTATCTCTCACTCCTAGCCCCATTCTCCTACCTTCACCCCATAACCTCTGTTCAATGTTGGAATGTTGAATTCCAAGATTGTGTTCCACAGTACAGGCAATGCAATTACTTGTTTACTTATTTTCTAGGTTTATATTCAAGAATTGTGTTGGACCGTCAAGCTTTTAATATTATGGTCAAATCCAAATCTCACTCGCATTTTCGCATGGTTCAGAAGCAGTTTTGTGAAAGGAGACGAAACACTTTGAAAAATTACTATTCTATGAGTCAATTATGAAACTTATTTACATGCACAAGCCAGTTCAGCTTGTCATCACTTTAGTGCTGTTAAGTAAGGCTCAGGTGGCCTTGTCATGTCAACTCGATTCATATCACAGAAGCCCAAAGAGCGTGCAATCCTCTACAGCTCTCAGAGGACCTAGAGAAGCTGACTGCTGTGTAGATTTCAGAGTATCTTTTGGAATACAGTCATAGAAAGATACAGTGTCGAAACAGGTTCTTTGGCCCAACCTGCCCCACACTGACCTACATGTACCATCTACACTAGTCCCACTTGCCAGCGCCCAAATGTTTCTTAAACATTGCGATACTACCTGCCTCAACTATCTCCCATCACCCTTTGTGTGAAAAGTTACCCCTCATGTTCCTATTAAATCCTTCCACTCTCACCTTAAACCTATGTCCTCCGGTTCTTGATTGCCCTACTCTGGACAAGGGACTCTGTGTGTGTACCTGATCTATTCCTCTCATGATTTTGTACACCTCTATAAGATCACCCCTCATCCTCCTGCGCTCCTAGGAATTGAGTCCTAACTTGCTCAACCTTTCCCTGTAGCTCAGGCCTTAAGTCCTGGCATCATCCTCGTAAGTCTTCACTGCACCTTGCGGTGGATGATTGGGAAAGGTATATAGAATGGTTCTGCATGTGTTGGTGCTGGCTTGCAGATGGAGTGTAGCCCAGTAAGGGGGACTAGGTCAAGTTTTTCAGTGACGGACACCAGATCCTCCTGTTCAAATTCAGAGCTGCTGCTATGTGCATGTTCCCTACATGCAAATTAGACTTTTATTTCCACTTAGCATGTTTCTTTAAGCGTGACAGAACCCCTGAATATAACCAAAATCTGTGTCCAAAACCAACTATCTTTTACATGTGTGAGAATTTTTCTAACGTAATTAGAAAAAAGTAATGCAGACACTCCCTGATTTACAGAATAGGTGACTTAGGTAAACTCACACTTGGGTAAACAATTCTGTACTCAGTCCCTAGTGCAATCAAGGCAGTTTGTGATTTCCACAATGCTGTGCGATTACATCAGAAACAGGCCGGCAATGGTGGCAATGCTTATCCAGAAGGCCTTGCGCCACAGAAAGTGCCACGGAAACAACCAAACTCTGCTGGGACAGTTAATAGCCTCAGTGAGTTATTTCGGGCATGGAATGGGGATGCCGACTCCAACTTATGTAAAATCTGACATGTAAGCTTTCATGGAACATAACACTTATGTAAGTCAGAGAGTGCATGTATTTTGTTGATATTTAACAGGCTGTATAACTGTTTAATTATTCTTGTTGCTTCTCCTTATACAACCACCACCAATTTCCTCAAATCTTGTACTCGCTCATGTCCTTCGGAAGATGCTTTTGACTGTTGCTTTCCTGCTGTAGGAGATCTGGGCCACAGGCCTCTCAAGCCCTGTCAAGTACATTCTGATGTGATAGGTGACTTCTGCCATGATATGTGCACTTTCTCTCTCTGTTGTGGCCAGTGTAACTCCGATTAGTCATCTGGAAGAAGGTAGGTATCAGTCACATTAGGCATTCATTCAGTTGTGATGAGTTGCATGTTGCTTCGGTGTGTAAGTCAACTTCTGGTTCACAAGATTCCACATATCCTTCCAGTTCAAACCCAGACAGACAGGCAGACTCAAGGGACAGATGGACAAAGTGAATATGAAGCACGGGCTATACTTCTAATCTGTAACATTTTACTTTGATCTTGATTCAGTCAGGCTAAACTGCCTTGTACTTTCCTTTTTGATTTAAGAACAGGAGGATAAGCATTTGAAAGATTAAAAATGTCTCAAGCTGTGACAACCAATGTCTTAAAATGCAAATGTGCTCCTCGACTTGAGAAGAGACAAGGAGGTCGCATGAGTGTCTGTGCACCTATAAAATTTAACTCTGCAATGGTCTTTGACAGACTTTTAGGCTTCTTGTTTCAGCCTTTCATTCCACTGTTCCCTGCAGCTAGCCTAAGGAGTTTTCAGCCATATTTTATCAGTGAATAAACCTGAGGTGCTGAAAACGACATCCAGCATCTACTGGGAGGGCAGAGTTTCAATCCATTAATACTTCACACAGTTTAAGCCTCCAAGGAATTCTTTCACAGTAGATTTGTGAGACAATGACATGGATAGAAAGTTCGGTTTCAAGGTTTTGTATAAGGTAACGGCCGAGGATGAAAATTAATGCGAGGGAAAGCAGGGGGAGGGGTGGAGAGCGCCAAGATTATTGTTCTTTTCCCAGATCACAAACTTGCTTTTCCTTTGGACTACAATTTTTCCCGTGCAGCTCTTCCAGTTAAGCCTTGATCATATTCTTCCTTTGATGTAAAATGCAATGGAAAAAATGTTATGTAATTGCTCTGTTTTTGTTTGCAAACTATAAATACAATCTGTTAAATTATTCAATTACCATCTGATACCATTTAAAATGAACAATTCATAGCAAGACAGAATAATCTGCATATGTTTTGCTGCAGCCCAAAGAAGTTGCCCTGAAAAATAATTTGGACCTAAAAAGGAGCATAATTTATTCTTTATTCTTTGTCACACTGCCGACTTTATTTGCACCATAATGAAAATCTCCAACTGAATTCTGTGCAGCTGCCAACACTTAGCCTGAAGTGTGTATATGTGCACTTATATACTGCTACAATGTCATCCAATGTGTTGCATGTGGATTGATGACTCTGTTGCTTCCATGTGTAATTTCCCATTAAGCAGATTCTCTACTTCAAAACTGTCACAGTGAAATAAAAACGTGCGTCACATGATAGAACATCATGTCTAGTTTTTTTTTTAAAAGATGCAGCATCAGACCAAAGTTTCAACTTGGATACCAACACATTGAAAATGACCATGTAGTCCATTGTTTAAGAAAGAACGGCAGATGCTGGAAAAATCAAAGGTAGACAAAAATGCTGGAGAAACTCAGCGGGTGCGGCAGCATCTATGGAGTGAAGGAATGGGTGACGTTTCGGGTCGAGACCCTTCTTCAGATGTAGTCCATCGTGCCAATCTGTCTTGATAGGGTGTAACAAATACACACTGTCACCTCCAGTCCAAAGACTACTGCTGCAGCACCAACCCTCACTTCCTAAACACATCTCCTTCAGCAACCTTCCCCCACGGATTTGAGGAATAACATACAGGAAAAAGCATGGGAATTTCCTCTTCAATTTTTAAATTTCACAAGCACCAGGAAACCACAAATACTGACCGACAGAGGGAAGTTGGCCACGTTAAGTTCCCTTATGAATTCTTGTAGCAAAACCATACTCATCATATTTATTAACAATTTATTCTAAGATAAATTGTTGTAATGAGACTGAATGCAACCCTACTGGCTCAGGCAAGAGAAAGTCACCAGCTAAGGTGACACTATGCTCTCTCCCCAGTCCCCTCCACAATCTTTCCTCATTATTTTAATCTTTGCTGCATTTTCTTCCATAAGCTTTACTTCTCTGTGGACATTAAAACTCATTCTACCTATAGGAAGTACCTGCAAAGGAAATATCATTTCCAAACTATTCTGAAACCCACAATGACAGGCAGTAAAAAATATGACACATGAAAGAATCCATGTCCAACTGAACAGTAAATTATAGGCAGCATCTCACATTTCTCACAGAACATCTAACACCATGGGTTAAACTAAGCACCGATTTAATAATTTTATCACAACAACTCATCATGTTTTATTCTGTATCCTAAATTTAACTTTGGCATTTAAAGTTTGGCATTTAATCTCGACATCACATAAATAGAGTCGTTACATAGGACTGCATAGGTTCAACTCAAATTATAATTGGTTAGTTCAATGCTTAGAGGGTGTAAACAAGGTTCCATTTTTTAGTATTGCACTCTGGTCAAAGTTTGATTTATAAGTTGTGAGATAGACAATAGACAATAGGTGCAGGAGTAGGCCATTCGGTCCTTCGAGCCAGCACCACCATTCAATGTGATCATGGCTGATCATCCATAATCAGTACCCCGTTCCTGCCTTCTCCCCATATCCCCTGACCCTGCTATCTTTAAGAGCCCTATCTAGCTCTCTCTTGAAAGTATCCAGAGATTCAGATCCAACATTTTCAATTGACTTCACAGACACAAAATAACATGAAAGAAAAGAACAATAGAAGCTGCAGGAAAGGGCCAATATCTCAGTCACCCTGCTACTTCATTCAGTAAGATGATGGCTTATCAGATCTTGCTATCTGTTTCATTTCCTGCATTTCCTACATAGAACATGGAACAGTGCAGCTCAGGAAAGGGCCCTATCTAAAAGCCTTATAAATGCCACTATCGTAACTGCCTTCACCACCCCTGGCAATGCGTTCCAGGCCCCCACCACTCTCTGTGTAAAAAGCTTGCCCAACTTTCCATTTAACTTTCACCTCTCACCTTACAACTACGCCCTTTAGTGTTGACCATTTCCACCCTGGGAAAAACTGTCTGTCTACCCTATCTATGCCTCTCATAATTTTATATACTTCTATCAGGTCTCCCCTCAACCTCCGATGTTCTTCACAACCTTTGAATTCCCTATGGATCAAAAATCTGCTCATTCCAGCCTTGATTATATTCAGTAACTCAGCCTCCACAGCCCTCTGGATTTCTGACTTGTAAAGGGAAGAAATTTCTCTTCACGGCTATCTTTCTTGGGCACCAATGTATTCTGAAACCGTTGCCCTGGTTTTAGATTGCCCCATAAATGGAAATATCCTATTGCCATTAACCTTGCCAAGCACCTCAGAAGCACCTCAATAATTAAGTTTGCTGATGACACTGTGGTGGTGGGCCTGATCTCAGACAACGATGAGAAGGCCTACCGGGAGGAGGTGGCTGATCTGGCACTCTGGTGTCAGGACAACAGCCTCCTCTTGAACATAAAAAAACGAAGGAGCTGATCGTGGACTTTAGGAGGGCACATCATCCGAGGACGTACACACCATTGAGGATAAATGGGGATCCTGTGGATAGGGTGAGCTGTTTTAAATACCTGGGAGTCCACATCTCTGAGGATATGACATGGACAGCACACGCCTCAGCACTCGTGAGTAAGGCAAGGCAGCGCCTTTACCACCTCAGGCAATTGAGGAAATTCAGAGTGTCTCCGAGGATCCTCCAGTGCTTCTACGCAGCAGCTGTGGAAAGCATCTTGTCCGGAAATATTACCACCTGGTTTGGTAATTGCTCTGCCCAGGACAAGAAGGCTCTGCAGAGAGTAGTGCGTTCGGCCGAACGCACTATGGGAACTTCACTCGCCCCCCTGTAGGAACTATACATCAGGAGGTGCAACTCCAGGGCCAATAAAATCATGGGAGACCCCTTCCACCCCTGCAACGGACTGTTCCAGCTGCTAAGGTCAGGCAAACGCCTCAGTTGCCATGCTGTGAGAATGGAGAGGTTGTGAAGGAGTTTCTTCCCAGAGGCCATTCGGACTGTAAACTCCTATCTCACCAGGGACTAACTTTACTGAACGTTTTTCCTTCCAATATTTAATATGTAAAAGAATATGTGTGTGTTTATGATTGTGTTTATAGTTTGTTTGGTTGTTTGTTTGTTTGTCTTTTGCACAAAGTCCGCGAGCATTGCCACTTTTCATTTCACTGCACATCTCGTATGTGTATGTGACGAATAAACTTGACTTGACTTGACTTGATCTTCTATATTTCAATAATAACACCTCCAATTGGAGTTCTACATTTTTGTGAGTATAGGCCCAATCAGCTCAATGTTTACTCATAAGATAACCCCATCTTGCCAGAAATTTGCCTGTTGAACTACCTCCAAGGCAAATATATCCTTTCAAAAATAAGGTGCCCAAAATTGTATGTGCTCCAGATGTGATTTTTTGAATACCCTGCCCAGTCATATTCTGTACACCTTGCAATCAAAGCCAATGTTCTATTTCTTTTCTAATTATTTGCTGTACATGCATGCTAACTTCCTGTGTTTTATGCAAGAGTACATGCATAATTTTCTGTAAATGAGCATTGTGTTGTTTCTATCTATTCAACAATGAACTGCCTTAATGTAGAGGTATGTTACAAAACTTACCTTCAGCGGCACTGCAGTTCTCTCACTGGCCGTGTGCGCGACTTTGGCGCCTTTGAGGGGAGGGGGGGGGGGGGGGGCAGGGTTAAAATGCCGTTTTCTACCGCCTGTCCTGGATATATTTTCTCGGGGAGCTAACTAACGCTGAAGAATTGTTCCAACGCCCGTTCTGTGAAATGTTTTTTTTTTAATCGCTAGATCATTTCAGCGTTGGAGTAAACTAAAAAGCTGCTTTTAATGCCGTGAACGCAGATAACTGGGACAGATTTCAGGTACGTTCCAATCGATCGCGTTCCACAAAATCCCACTCGCAAGATGATTTAAATGGCCATTAATTTACAGGAATTAAACACTAAATTCCTTCCATTTGGCCTATAAATTAATGACAATGAGATTTAAAAATCATGTTATATTGTGAATTCTTGTGTGAATGTTATTTGGACACTTAGGCTATTTAAAAATGTTAATCTTTTCTTAATGTTTCCGTGCTGTAATTGTTATATTGTTATATGTAATATGGATAGATGTTTAGATCTAGTAATTGAATTTTGGAATTAGCTACAATTGGGTAACTAACTAATTATATTATTTAATTTCAGGTCATCCAAGTAAGATTGTTTCATATTTGTTTCAGAATGCTTCAATCTATAATAACTGAAAATTTCTTTCAGTTCTCTTAATTTTTAAGAACGTTAAGGACTTTTGACTGTCCTCGATCACAGCTTTTGTGTTAAGTCAATTGAAAAGCAATAGGGAACAAGATGCTAATTTCCGAGTATGAAAATGGCCATAACCTTTTTAATACTGAAGATATGAAAGTGAATTAGGTGTCAAATTAAACTTATTTTTATGCTTTATCTGATGGGATAAATTGCAGACTTGATTTTTTAAATCTCAAAATTTTGTAACATTGCTACTTAATGTTCATTTTAATAAAGTAGATAATCTCATATTTCACCAAGGTATAGAGTCATTGAGCCATGGAGTTGCACAGTACAATAAAGCGCTGTACAAAGGTGCTATAAGTGCAATAAAGTGAGTTACACAGTAAAGGGCTCATAAACCCACTACTTCTATGCCAACCTTTATACCCATCTACACTCATTCCACTTCCCATTATGTCCTTCTATACCATGCATATTTAAGTGTCTGTCTCAATGTTTTTTTAAATTAAATGATTGTATTGATTCCATCACCTCCACTGGCAGTGTGTTCCAGATATCAACCACTCTCTGTAAAACAGCTTTCCTCTCAATGTCCTATCTCTCACCATAAACCTGTTCCATATTATTTTTGATATTCCAACCATGAGAAAAAATATCTTGACTATCTACCCTCTCTATATCTTTCATAATTGTGTATACTTCTATCAAGTCAATCAGGACACTGGAGGTCATTTAAAATGGTCAAATCCACCAACACATGAATGAATGAATGAATGAATGAATGAATGAATGAATGAATGAATGAATGAATGAATAAGTTTATTGGCCAAGTATTCACATACAAGGAATTTGCATTGGTGCTCCACCCACAAGTGACAACATGACATACAGTGACGGTTAGGAATGATATATAAAACATTAAACATTAATAATAAAATATTATTGATTAAATATGTAAACATTATAAGATTAAACACATCTTAGAGATGCTATTTTTTTTACTATTCATTTAAACTATATATAATCCTTCATCACAATTTACCCTCTCACCTATATTGGAATCAACATACTCACACTATATTTGGTTGCATCACATTCAGTCACTTCATCAAAGTAATTAATTGTTAATGCCACAGCACTGATACCTGCCTCACTCCATTGGTTATAGATTATTTATTGACTTCTTTTCACTTAATTACTCAATCCACCTTCCGTGATACATTATAACTACCAATGTCATGGGTTCTTACCTCGTACAGTAGTCCTTTGTGTGGTATCTCAATGAGTGCTTTCTAGAAATCCAAAGACACATCTACCAGTTCCCTTTTATCGATCTTGCATGTTATATCCTTGCAGTCTAGAAGTCCGATAAATTTGCCAAATCCTGTTTCTCTTTCAGAACCCCCACCCCTCCTCATCATGTTGACTCTGCTTCACTACGTAAATGACTTTCCAAATGTCCTGTGGTTACTCCCTTAATAATGGATTGCAGCATTTTCCCAAGATTAAATCCCAGACTAACTGGACTATAGATGTCTATTTTCTGTCGCCTTAATTTCTTGAATCACGGTTTAACTTTTACAGTTTTGTAACCTTTTTAAGGCTTTGCCAGAATGTAGGAAATTTTGAAAGATCACATTTGGTATCTCTGCAGCCATTTCTTTTAACACTCGAGTATCAGGTTTAGGAGATTTGCTGCTTTCAGGCCCATTACTCTGTCTACAGTCTTTCCTCTTATGATTGTAATTGTTTTAATTCCCTCATTTCCGTTTGTACTGATTTTCTACAATTATTGATGGGATGCTTTTGATAATTTCTAAGTAAAGACAGATAGAAAATATTTATTCAAAATCTGCTGTTTTCTTAATTCCCTAGTCTCTTCCACAAAAGGGATCAAGGTTCACCTTAACTGCTCATTCCCTCATACACTTGTAAATGGTCTCATTGTCTGTTTGTATAGTTGTTGCTAGCTTACCCTTGTTATCTTTTTTCTCCTTTGATTTTATGTTTTGTCATTCTTTACTGATTTCTAAAGTTTTCCCAGTATTCTTTTCAACTACTATTCTTTGCAAGATTATATGCCTATACTTTCAGATTGGAATTGATCTTTCTTCGCAAGCCATGGATGAACCACCTTTCTTTGGAATACGTCTGATAATTTATTTTGATACTTTTTATATAAGATCTTTTTTGTAGCACTATGAGGCCCCTTAACCAGTCACCAAAACATCACCTATTCCTTTTCTCCAGAGATGCTGCCTGACCCGCTGAGTTACTCCAGCATTTTGTGTCTATCTTCAGTGTAAACCAGCTTCTGCAGTTCCTTCCCACACGGGAACAATTCCCTTATCCCTAATCAGTCTGAAGAAGGGTCTCGACCCGAAATGTCACCCATTCCTTCTCTCCAGAGATGCCCCCTGTCCCGTTGAGTTGCTCCAGCTTTTTGTGTCTATCTTTGGTTTGAACCAGCATCTGCAGTTCCTTCTTACACAAAAAATGGTGCTTGTTTTCCCAGTGTTCAAGCAATGTGACAACTTAGATACAGTGGTGAGGTTGAGCAGTGGTGGTGGTGGGTGTCAAAAATGTGCAGGTAGAAAGTGATATTGTGTTTACAGATGACATTCTCAGAACGGCACATAGATAGGAATAGGAGGGAGCCAAGGATAGACAGTTCAATAGTTACTTTATTTTCACATGCATCTAGATACAGCAAAATGCTTTGTTTTACATATAATCCAGTAAAAACATTCCATACATAGGCATGAATCACACATAAATAAGAGTGCAATGAATGTAGTGAAAAAACAGTTGATTTTTTCTGAGGCAGTTCACAGAGTTACCATGTTTCTGGCACCATCTTGTACTTTTCAAGTGTCAAGTTTAAAAAAATATTGAATCTTAACTTGGCCTTAAAATCCTATTGTTCTGGCAGCAGCACTGGGTTGGTGTTAAGGGGTTGCCTGGCAATGCCGTCGATACCTTCCACCGCCGCTTCGCTGCGCCGTGCAGCTGTTGCAAGTGCTCATCCAACAAGTGGGGCCTCCAGCGGCGTTTGATCTACGCCAGGTTCCGGCTACTGTAGGGCCTCCACCGACAGATTCACTGCTTCCAATGTGCCATAGTTTTGTAGCACTATGAGGCTCCTTAACCAATGACCGAAACATCACCTATTCTCTAGAGATGCTGCCGGAATCGCTGAGTTGTTCCAGCATTTTGTGTCTATCTTCAGTGTAAACCAGCATCTGCAGTTCCTTCCTACACAAAATGATTACTACTCCGCATGCATTTACAACAAGTGCATCCAATCCCAGATTTGGAAACAAAAGAGAGTGCTTGGCACAAGTGCTCTCCTGATCTTGATAAGGATAAGCAATATTATAGGACACTCAGTTTAATTTATTTAGTTTATTGTCACGTGTACCGAGGTACAGTGAAAAGCTTTTGTTGTGTGTAACCAGTCAGCGGAAAGACAATACATAATTGCAATTGAGCCACTCACAGTGTACAGATACATGATAAAGGAATAACGTTTAGTGCAAGATAAAGCCAGTAAAGTCCGAGATGGAGTCCCATCCACCTGCACTGTATAAAACACCCTAGACTTCCGGTGGCGCTATGGCGACTTAAGACATGTGCCATTTAGCTCCGCTCCGCTAAAATCGGGAAAACGGCCGGAAATTCACAAAACGGACAGAAGAAAATCGCTTACCGGCAGACGTTTGTTGTCGCGTAAGTGACGCCATCAGAAATCGACCCCGGTATTTTAAATGACCGGTAGACATTACCCCAGAAGACTTCCTATACTTCCTAAAGGACCTAAAGTACCCAAAGTATCAAGGAAGAAATGCCTAGTGGAAAGTGAGGAAGCCTTTGAAGAAGAAGCCTCAACTATGGCGTATGGAGCACCCCCATGAAAAAGCAACAAGACAACCTTTGGTGGAAGATGTCAAAGCTTTATTGGGTGAGCAACTTGCAGTTGTAAAGTCGGATATTGCTGCTGGGAGAGCAGAAATCTGTGATAAGATCGATGATTGATGTCCGCATAGAGGAGGTGAATTCCTCTCTGAAGGGGGAAATTCAAAGGCTCGAAACTGATATCAGCCGTAAGTTGGAACCCATTCTCGCTACTTCAAAACAACATAGCGAAGCTATTCGAGAATTGGAATCTGCTACTACCGAAAATGCTCAGACAACACACAGACTGATGACTGAATTGGAGCGTATTTCTGGGCAACTTGCCAAGGTAACTGAAAAATGTCTTGATCTGGAAGGCGTTCTAAACGCCAGAACTTAAGGATTGTTGGGGTGAAAGAAGGAAAAGAACATGGTAAAAACCTTCGTGATTTTGCGGCTCAATTACTCCAAGATGTACTTAGCCTGGATGAAAAACCCAAACTGGATCGGGCGCACAGAGCTCTGAGAGCCCGGCCAGGACTCACAGCTCAACCAAGGCAGCTGATTCTGAAGATACATCATTGCTACGTTTAGAAGACATCATGAAGAAAGTTGCCAACAACAGAAACCTGACCTTTGAAGGGGATAACATATGAATCTTCAGAGATTATCCAGCCGAAGTAGTCAAGAAAAGAGCACTCTTTACCAAGTCGAGAGCAATTCTGAGGGACATACCAGATGTTAGATTCGGTCTACTGTATCCAGCCAAACTGCGAGTTACATATAAAGCGACTGAACATTTATTTACCGATCCGGATAAAGCATTCAAGTTTGCCCAAGATACTGCGGATTCCGTCAAGGATAAGTAACTGTCCTACCGAGTTTATGTCTGAGGAAAGACATTCTTGCCATAGAGGGAGTAGAGAGAAGGTTCACCAGACTGATTCCTGGGATGTCAGGACTTTCATATGAAGAAAGACTGGATAGACTCGGTTTGTACTCGCTAGAATTTAGAAGATTGAGGGGGGATCTTATAGAAACGTATAAAATTCTTAAGGGGTTGGACAGGCTAGATGCAGGAAGATTGTTCCCGATGTTGGGGAAGTCCAGAACAAGGGGTCACAGTTTAAGGATAAAGGGGAAATCTTTTAGGACCGAGATGAGCAAAACTTTTTTCACACAGAGAGTGGTGAATCTGTGGAATTCTCTCCCGCAAAAGGTAGTTGAGGCCAGTTCATTGGCTATATATAAGAGGGAGTTAGATGTGGCCCTTGTGGCTAAAGGGATCAGGGGGTATGGAGAGAAGGCAGGTACAGGATACTGAGTTGGATGATCAGCCATGATCATATTGAATGGCGGTGCAGGCTCGAAGGGCCGAATGGCCTACTCCTGCACCTATTTTCTATGTCTATGTCTATGTCTATGTCATGATGCCAACCTAGAGGGTCACACTGTATTTACACTCAATTTATACTGTGTCTTTAATTCACTTAAAGTGTATCCAGTTACTGTATATAGTGGTTATAAAGAGGGTTAGGGTTTATTCCGTGTTTATAATTCATTTATATTGTATGCATTTATACTGTGTTCATATTTAATATGCTGTTATAACATTGCCGACAGAGTCGGTTAATACGCCGAACAGAGAACTTGAGAGACCATGTCAGAGAGAGAGGGAGCAAGGCAAAGAAGGGGAGGGGTAGGGGTAGAGTAGTTGAGAGAGAGAGGGAGAAGGAGGGAGAGGGAGCGAGGCAGTGTTAGAGAGTGTCAATGTAAGTGAGAGTTGGTTAGAGGAAGTTATGGAAAGTTTTGGGGGAGTAGGGAGCGATGGGGGCGTGAGAGGGGCAGGGAGAGGGGAAGAGAGAGGTGGGTAAGTGTTGGGAAGTATTGAGCAAGTCTTGGTAAGTCTGAAGGAAGTTTAGTTTAGTTCAGAAGGTACACAAAAATGCTGGAGAAACTCAGCAGGTGCAGCAGCATCTACGGAGCGAAGTTTAGTTCAGAGATTGAATTGGAATGTGTGGGAAAGGTGGTGGAAGGTAGAGGGAGGCAGAGTGGGAGGGAGAGGCAGAGAGGTTGCTTTGTCTATGTAAACTCCATCTGTAATCAACAAGCTGCCACAAGTTTACCGACTTTGAATCGGTTAATAGCTTAACATACTAATATTAAAAAGTTATGTAATACTTTTCGTATATTAATCTAATATCCAATATTTAACTACCAAATTAGAGTACAATAAGATAACTAACCTCTTGGGAAAACTGATCTCTTGATGGACTTACTGTACTACCGAGTTTATATCATGATGCCAACCAAGAGTGCTACACTGCACTTATACTGAATTTATACTATGTCTTTAATTCATTCAAAGCGTATCCAGTTATACAGTGGTTATAATCAGGGTTAGGGCTTATAATTCATTTATATTGTATGCATTTATAGTGTGTTTATACTTAATATGCTGTTATAAAGTTGCCGACACACAGTCGGTTAATACGGCAAACAGAGAACTTGAGAGATCGCATGACAGATAGAGCGGGAGCAAGGCAGAGAAGGGGATGGGTAGGGGTAGAGCAGTAGAGAGAGAGAAGTAGAGGGAGGGAGAGGGAGCAAGTGAGCGCTAGAGAGAGTCAACGTAAGTGAGAGTTAGGTAGAGGAAGGTGAGGAAAGTTTGGGGAGAGCAAGGAGGGATGGGGGAAAGTGAGAGGGATAGGGAGAGGTAAAGAGAGAAAGAGGGGTTGGGCAAGTGTTGGGCAGTATTGAGCAAGTTGTGATAAGTTTTGGGGAAGGTTAGAGATTGCACCAGAATGTTCAAGTTCAAGTTCAAGTTCAAGTTAGTTTATTGTCATGTGTCCCTGTATAGGACAATGAAATTCTTGCTTTGCTTAAGCACACAGAAAATAGTAGGCATTTACTACAAAACAGATAAATGTGTCCATATACCATGATATAAATATATACACACATGAATAAATAAACTGATAGTGCAAATAACAGAAAGTGGTTGGTAATAATCAGAGTTTTGTCCGAGCCAGGTTTAATAGCCTGATGGCTGAGGGGAAGTAACTATTCCTGAACCTGGTTGTTGCAGTCTTCAGGCTCCTGTACCTTCTACCTGTCTGGGAAAGGTGGTGAGAGGCAGAGGGAGGCAGAGAGGGAGGGAGAGAGAGAGAGAGAGGCTGCATTGTCTATGTAAACTGCACTTGGAATCAACATGTTGCCATAAGTTCGCCGACTTTGAATCGGTCAATAACTTAACATACTAATATCAGAAAGTTATCTAATAAGTCCTATGTATTAATATAAATATTCAATATTTAATTACCTATTTCTTTATGCTGCAATTTCCGTTGTTTTTCTTTTCCACTTTCTATCTTTTCGACGAAATAGCCTAGCTATTTTGTTAATGCACTTTTTTCTGGGAGATACCTCCAGGGGATAGGGGAAAATGGAACAGGGCTCACCCGACCCAGCAACTAAAAGATTCATTTTAAATATTGTGTTAGACCATTTGAAGCAAAGGAAACCATGTAAGCTTTAAAATGCAAGACGATGCTGCTAGGAAAATTGGAGGAATTACATTTTGTAGTTGGAATGTCAGGGGCGTTAATGAACCAATTAATAGGGGCAAGGTTTTAGCCCATTTAAAATCTATTAATACTGACATAATATTTTTGCAGGAGACGCATCTTAAAAATGGAGCTCATAACAGGCTGGATTGGTCAATTATATCACTCCACCTTTTCTTCCAAAGCAAGAGGCACTGCAATCATAATTCGCAAAGGTTTACCATTTAAACACAAATCCACTATAGCAGATAAGGAAGGTAGGTACATTATAATATCTGGGGAACTAAATTCAACCCCACTTACTATGGTGAACATTTATGCTCCTAATTTCGATAACCCACAATTTTTTAATAAAATATTTAATATAATTTCAGACTCATGTCAGCAGAATCTGATAATTGGTGGAGACTTAAATTGTGTATTAGACCCATATTTGGATAAATCTTCACAGCAAAGGAGAAATACTTCAAAATCAAAATCCAGTGAACTTTTAAATACCTACATAAAAAACACAAACATAACCGATGTATGGAGGATTGCCAACCCATCTGGAAGAGAATACTTTTTATTCAGGTGTTCACAAAACGTATACATGAATTGATCACTTCCTGGTGGATTCAAAACTTAGCCCTTTTACATTTTATCCCAAATACCATAATAACATAATTTCTGACCATTGTCCATTAACCTTCTCCTTAAAACTAGAAGGAATGCATAATAAAAAAACGTTTTGGAGGTTTAATCCACAAATACTAACTGAGCCAAGTTGCTGTGACTATTTGAAGCAACATATGGCATTATTCTATGAGACAAACGACAAATCTGGTATCTCGGCTACATTATTGTGGGAATCTTTCAAGGCCTTTATCCGAGGCTGTATTATCTCGTACCAAGCTTTTCAAAATAAAAAAACAGGTTGGAACAATTGGAATTAGAAAAACAGATTAAACAGGCAGACTCAGAAAATGCGATTGATCCAACTACTGTTAAACATAATAAGATAGCAGCATTAAAATTTAAATTAAATCAGATCTTCTATGCAAAAGTTATTAAGATATTTCAATACACTAAGCAAAAAAAAATTCAAATTTGGTGATAAACAGCACAAACTTCTGGTACGCCAATTGAGAAAAATGGAAAAAGATCATACTATTCAAAAAATTAGATCAGAAAAAGGAGAGCTGCCCATACTTCCCAAAGACATTAATGAAAGATTCCTAAAATTCTATCAAAATCTATATGCATCAAAAACATCAGCCGATTCTGTAAAGATCAAAAACTTTCTTGAAAATTGCAACCTCCCATCACTTAATGAGGAGGAACGAGAAGAATTAGGTGCTGAGATTACAATAAAAGATATTGAAGAGACTATTAAATCACTGAAAAGTGGGAAAACACCGGGCCCAGATGGGTTTAGTAATGAATTCTACAAAAAATCCAATTATTTAATTTCCCCACGCTTATGTGCTCTTTATATACATGATTTTAAAGAACAAACCTTACCACAAACCCTTGCTGAATCAACCATTACATTGATACCTAAAAAAGATAAAAATCGTGAGGAGCCAGGATCATATAGAACAATAGCTCTTCTAAATACAGATCAGAAAATATTAGCCAAGATTTTGGCAAGAAGACTAAGTCTGTACATCAGTAAATTAATACACCCAGACCAAACTGTGTTTATACCTAAGCGACATTTGTTTTATAATTTGAGACGCTTGTTTAATATAATTTATTCACACAGAACGATAAATGAAGATTTAACAATTATTTCTTTAGATGCAGAAAAAGCATTTGACCAAGTAGAATGGGCCTATCTCTTTACAGTTTTGGAAAAATTCCAATTAGGAGAAAACTTCATTTCATGGGTGAAGTTGTTATATAACAACCCGACAGCCAAAATATTGACAAATCAAATTAGATAGATAGAATTTATTTGCCACACAACCAGGGTCGTTGGAACTTGGATTGTCTGCAGCGGTACAATAATAAAGAAGACACAACCACAATAAAAATGTAACACAAACATCCACCACAGCATTCATCACTGTGGTGGAAGGCACAACATTTGGCCAGTCCTCCTCCATTTCCCCCCCGTGGACAGGACCAGAGTCCAGAGTCAGTCCAGGATCGGCTCTTCCTCACCGGAGACCGCGGCGTTAAGTTGGCGTAGGCCGCATGCCGGCGGTCGAGATTTAAAGTCTCCGCCGCAGCCAGAAGCACCGCAGATCGCAGGACCGATGGTCGAAGCTCCCCTCCAGGGGTGATGGTAAGTCCATACCGGACCCACAGTAGAAGTTGGCCGCGGGCCGGCAGTGGTGGCTTCTTCTCCCCCCCCCCCCGGGTCCCCCACGAGGGATCCTGGGCTGTAGACGCCGCACCAGCTGGAGCTCTGCAGACCGCGACTTCAGGCTGCCGGCTGCCCCGGGCCAGCAAAATGGAGCGCTCCCCTCCAGCGAGCCCCAGCGAGAGCTCACCCGCTCCACAACGAGAGTCCACGCTGCGCCCGCCGCTGAAGCCCCGAGCGCGTCTCCGGGAAAGGCCACGCCAATCCTTGATGTTAGGCCACGGGGGAGGCGACCTGGAAAAAGTTGCTTCTCCACGGAGGAGGCGACCGAAGCCCCCCACACAAAACACACCGAGAAACACCAAACACATACTTTAAAACATACTAAAAAAATAAAAAAAGTTGAAAAAACTAACGCGCTGCTTAGTGATAAATTTCAATTATCCAGGGGTAATAGACAAGGATGTGCCCTTTCTCCAATGTTGTTTGCCTTAGCCATAGAATCTTTAGCAGAAAGCATCAGAGTACATTCGGGTATTCATGGATACAACACTAAACATACCAATAACAAGATTTCGTTATATGCAGACGATGTACTCTTATACATCACCAACTCCCAAGTTAGTATCCCAAATGTATTAAACCTTATAGAACAATTTGGTGCCTTTTCAGGGTATAGAATAAACTGGAATAAAAGTGAAATTATGGCAATAAAAGCTCAAGACCCTTCACAACTCAAAACATTTCCCTTTAGAATCGTTACTGAAAAATTTAGATACCTTGGAGTCTACATGACTAGAAAATACACCTCTCTATTTCAAACAATTTTCCCACCATTAATTACTAAATTAAATGGCCACATTCAATTCTGGAATACACTCCCTATTTCCCTTATAGGTAGAGTAAATGCTATAAAGATGATCTTCCTTCCACAACTCCTATATCTATTTTAATCAATACCGATATATCTCCCCAAAAGTAAAAAAACAAAAAATTGACTCTATTATCACAAATTTCATTTGGGACTATGAAACCCATGGAATACATAAAAGCAATTTGTGTAAATCTAAAGAAAATGGAGGATTAGCACTTCCTATTTTCCTTTTCTATTCCTGGGCGACTAAAAATTAAAAACATAATTTACTGGATGGATGATACATGTCAACAGGCAAATTGGTTAATAATGGAGAGGGAAGATTGTTTGCCTTTTAATATAGGCATGATTCTTCTTTCTCCAACACACCTGAATAAATCTACGTATGAGCAGAATCCGATAATACACGGTACCCTGCGTATTTGGAAACAGTTGAAATTAAGTCTCAAACTGAGAAATCTCTCTCTCCTGTTACCAATCGCTAACAATCCTTCGTTTAAACCGTCTACTTTAGATAAGGCGTTTGCACAATGGAAAAACTCAGGAATTAAAACAGTGGGAGATCTACCAGAAGGGGATTTTCCTCGCGTTTCAAGAACCTTAATTGGAAAGCAGGCAATCTTTTTAGATATCTTCAAATCCGCGATTATGTGAAAACATATACACAAGGCTGTCATTTTATGGGTCCAGATATACTAGACGAGTGTATGAATAGACATGCCGATACAAGCAAGTTATCATCCTACATTTATAATACTCTTTTAATTGCACATACCCCATCTTCTGAGATGTATAGGCGAGCATGGGAAGATGAATTGGTTTCATTAATTTCAAAGGATATTTGGGAGGAAAGCCTACTATACATACATTACTGTTCTCTCAATGCCAGGCACTCCCTGATACAAATTAAAATACTGCATAGGCTTTACTATTCAAAGACCAAATTGAATAAGATCTTCCCAACCGTCTCCCCTATTTGTGATAAATGCCACCTCCAAGAAGCGACCATAACCCATTCTTTTACTTCCTGTATAAAGTTACAAAACTTCTGGAGGGGAATATTTGATATCTTCTTTAAAATATATAAAATTAAATTGGAACCAGATATAAAACTGACCACATTAGGTATGTCAGAGGACTCTAAGCTAACGATAAAGAAAAACTCCAGGACTGTTTGGAGTCTATAGACTGGGCAATGTTCAGGGACTTGGCAACAGACCTGAACGAATACGCCACAGTCATTACAGACTTCATAAAGAAATGTGTGGAGGACCTTCTGAGTTTTTCCTAACCAGAAGCCTTGGATGAACCATGAGATCCGCATTCTTCTTAAGACCAGATCCAGGGCATTCAGGTCTGAAGATGCAGATCTACAAGAAGTCCAGATACGACTTTGGTAAGGCCATCAAAAAGGCCAAAAGGGACTTCTGCTCCAAGCTGGAGGATGAGACGGATGTTCGGCAACTGTGGCAGGGCTTGAATGCCATCACCTCCTACAAGGCTAAATCAGGAGGCAGCTCAATTGTCAGCGAAGCATCACTCCCTGACGAGCTCAATGCGTTTTACGCACGCTTTGATAGGGAGAACACTGATGTGCCTTCCCGAGCCCCCATTCGCCGTGACGGTATTTCAGTCACAGTCACAGAGGCCGACGTCAGAAGATCCTTCAGGGGGGTAAACCCACGGAAAGCGCCTGGACCTGATGGCATACCCAGGTCGTGTTCTAAAAACCTGTTCGGACCGACTGGCTGGAGTTTTTATGGACAATTTCAACCTCTCACTTCTGAGGTCTGAGGTTCCCACCTGCTTTAAAAGGGCATCAATAATACCGGTGCCCAAAAGAGCAAGGTGACGTGCCTCACTGACTATCGACAAGTGGCACTAACGTCTGTGGTGATGAAGTACTTTGAGAGGTTGATTATGGCGCAGATCAACTCCTACCTCGACAAGAACCTCGACCCACTGCAGTTCGCTTACCGCCAAAACAGATCACAGTGGATCTCCACTCCGCTCTGGACCACTTGGACAATAAACACTCATATGTCAGGCTGTTATTCATTGACTACAGCTCGGCATTTAATACAATCGTCCCCTCCAAGCTGGTTACCAAGCTCTCAGATCTGGGTCTCTGCGCATCCCACTGCAATTGGATCCTCGACTTCCTCATTCACAGACCACAGTCTGTCCGTATTGGTGGAAATGTGTAATTCTCGATAACAATCAGCACGGGAGCACCTCAAGTCTGCGTGCTCAGCCCCCTTCTCTACTCACTCTATACGCATGACTGCGTAGCCGGACATGGTGCGAACTCCATCATCAAGTTCGCCGACGACACCACTGTTGTGGGACGAATCACAGATGGGGACAAGTCAGAGTATAGAAGTGAGATCGACCGATTGACCAAATGGTGCTAGCACATTAACCTGGCTCTCAACACCAGCAAAACCAAGGAACTGATTGTGGACTTTGGAAGGGGTTGGATAGGGTCACACAATCCCGTTTACATCAATGGGACGATGGTGGAAAGGGTCAAGAACTTTAAATTCCTAGGCGTGCACATTTCCGAAGATCTTTCCTGGTCCCAGCATACTGATGCAATTATAAAGAAAGCACATCAGCGCCTCTACTTCCTGAGAAGACTACAGAGAGTTGGTATGTCAAAGAGGACTCTCTCGAACTTCTACAGGTGCACAGTAGAGAGCATGCTGTCCGGTTGCATCGTGGCTTGGTTCGGCAACCTGAGTGTCCAGGAGGGGAAAAGGATGCAGAAAGTTGTGACCACTGCCCAGTCCATCATCGGCTCTGACCTCCACACCATCGAAGGGATCTATCACAGCCGCTGCCTCAAAAAGGCAGCCAACATCATCAAGGACCCACACCATCCTGGCCATGCACTCATCTCTCCGCTACCATCGGGCAGAAGGTACAGGAGCCTGAAATCTGTTACATCCAGGCTCAGGAACAGCATCTTCCCCACAGCTATCAGGCTATTAAACCCGCCAACAAACAGACTCTGAACTGTGGGTACACAAAATTGCTGGGGAAACTCAGCGGGTGCAGCAGCATCTATGGAGCGAAGGAAATAGGCGACGTTTCGGGCCGAAACCCTTCCTCAGACTGATGGGGGGTGGGGGGGGAGAAAGAAGGAAAAGGGGAGGTGGAGGAGGAGCCCGAGGGCGGGCGGATGGAGGGTGAGAGGAGACAGCTAGAGGGTTAAGGAAGGGGAGGAGACAGCAAGGGCTAGCAAAATTGGGAGAATTCAATGTTAATGCCATCCGGACGCAAGGTCCCCAGACGGAATATGAGGTGCTGTTCCTCCAATTTCCGCTGTTGCTCACTCTGGCAATGGAGGAGATCCCACCCTCCCATCCGCCCGCCCTCGGGCTCCTCCTCCTCCTCCCCTTTTCCTTCTTTCTCCCCCCCCCACCCCCCATCAGTCTGAGGAACGGTTTCGGCCCGAAACGTCGCCTATTTCCTTCGCTCCATAGATGCTGCTGCACCCGCTGAGTTTCCCCAGCAATTTTGTGTACCTTCGATATTCCAGCATCTGCAGTTCCCTTTTGAACACAGACTCTGAACTGTAACAGCCTATTGCACTTTATCTGCTTATTTATGTGTATATTGAACTGAACTGTTCTGTATTTTTGCTTACAATATTCTATTGTGCTGCAGCAAGCAAGAATGTCATTGTCCTATCTGGGACACATGACAATAAACTCTCTTGACTTGACTTAAACAGAGCATCAACTGCTTAGATGATAGATGCTGCTTGCATTTTCTGTCGGTTATATTCCCATGAGCTTTGGGTACTTTCTATAATTTATCAAACTTTCACAAGCATATACTGTAATTGATGAGGTCCTTTTGATTGTCATTTTTCTGCACTGGCCAGTTGCTTCCAGGTGTGGGTAAGAGAGGACCAGGATGTCATCAGCTTGACATAATGCATGGTCAGGAGAGTATAGAGTTGGCAGAGCAAGCTGCTGGTAGAGTGAGTAACAAGGAAGTTGGAGGAGTGGGAATAGGCTCTCAGCAGAAGTCCATATCCTGAGGGGTTTTGTAAGGCACAGATCTGTTGGAGATCTGGGAATACCTTGAAAGTGACTTTGCACACTGGTTCCAACAGAGACAATGGCAACAGGCTGACCTTCTACAGCAGAAATCTGGCATGTTGTGCAAGGTGCCTGTACTGCATTGGAAACTGATCAAGACCGGAAACATGGAGCTAGATCCTCTGGGATTGGGTCATCTGTTCCATTATGAAAAAGATGGCCTCCAAGCTTTGCAAAAAAAACAGTGCTAAGGTAGTGCAAGAATTTCCTATGCCTACTGATACTGACAGAGGTTTTGAGGAATCTACATGGTGAATGAACACTTTCATGTGTGCAACCATCAGCCTTCTCCACTGAAATCCTCACACGAGTCTTCTTCTACAGCACACCTCTGTGAGTTTGTCATTGAGCAAGGTGAACTGCTGGTGTACTGTGCGAGTGAGCTGACCAGCATTGCTTATGTCTCGTGTCTCACTGTTGTCTACCTCACAGAGTTACACACAATATCCTTTTCCGAGCTGATGACCAGAAATGCGGAATTAAATGACTGTGTGTCTTTGTCATCACTGTTAGGCTGTTCTTGGGCAGCTGAAAGGAATAGGGCACAAAAGTAGGGTTGTGCTGATGGGCCTGATGTGATAACCTTACTAGGGACCAGCATAATCAAGGATCTGTCTAACCTTGCTCTTCTCCCCTCTCCCATCAGGTAAGAGGTACAGATTTTGAAATTGCATACCTCCAGATTTAGGGACAGTTTAATCTCAGCTGTTATCAGTCCTCTCTGAACCATCCTCTCACCAACTGAAGAGTGGTCCAGACCTGCCATCTACCTCATTGAATACATTCAAACTATCTATAATCCGACTTTACTTGACTTTACCTAAAAGTAAACCTCATACCTTTAATCCTGTAGCTGCACTGTGGAAGGCTTGAATATAATCATGTATATATGATCTTTTCGCTGACTAGATAGCATGCAACAACAAACTTTTCACTCTACCTCGGAACGTGTGACAATAATGAACTGAACTAAAGATAGACGCAAAAAGCTGGAGTAGCTCAGCCGGACAGGCAGCATCTCTGGAGAGAAGGAATGGGTGACGTTTCAGGTCGAGACCCTTCTTCAGACTAAACAATGGATATTTTGGGCCAAATTCCCTTTGTCAGTGTTGTGGCACATTGTATGATTGTGTGAATGTAAGAAGGAACTATTTCCAAGCTGACAAAATGATTATGGAACTAGGGAGTCATACAATGAGTCAAGAGTCATGAACAAGAATGTTTAATTTGCTAATGTACTGAAAACTGAAAACTGAAAAATCTTATTTACAGCAGCATAACAGGTACACTGTACTCATTGATAACATAATAAACAATATTTTAATCTTCAGTCAACTCACTAAGTGACAAGGATTCAATCATGACTTTTCCCCTTAAGTCCTCTCCTGCTGGCTTGCTTCTGCTTCTGCTGGCTCTGCATCATTCCCTCCAGTCTGTCTGATTGAGAGATGCTTGACGAGCTGGTGGCCTGTGCAACCCAGAGATGGAAGTCTGAAGTTTGTGTCAGTGCCAAAATTGTGATTAGTTTAGTTTAGTTTAGTTTAAAGTCACAGCATGGATACAGGCCCTTCAGCCCACCGAGTCTGCGCAGACCAGTGATCACCCAGTACACTAACAATGTCCTACACACTAGGCAAGATTTACAATTTTTACCAAAGCCAATCAACCTACAAACCAGTACGTCTTTGTAGTGTGGGAGGAAACCGGGTTGCTTCCATGAGCTTGCCCGAGTTACTTGCAATCGGTCCATGTTACTCTAAACCATTTCAATAACTTATCCAGTTGTGCTTTAAACATTGTGATCATACTTGCCTTTACCTTCTTCCTCTGGCAGCTATTTTCATGTTCTCAACTACCCTCCCTCCATGTGAAAAGCTTGCCTCTTAGGTCACCTTTAAATCTTTCCCCTCACATTTTAAACCTATGCCTTTTAGTTTTAGACCCATCTACCCCGGAAAAAAGACTGTGACTATCCACCTTATCTATGCCCCTCTTGATTTTACTTACTTCCATCCTCATTCAGCTTCCTTCACTCCAGAGAATAGAGGGGTAACCTATCCAGTCCTCTTTCTAACTCGTTATCCAGCCCAGGCGATATCCTTGTGAAACCTTTCTGTAGCAACTACAGTTTTACTTCGGAGTCACGTGAGTGATTCCGTGAAGAGCCCGCTCAGCACGAATGCGCGGAATTACGTTTCAGCAGGCAACAGCGGCAGGCGGGAGTCAGGCGCTCCCGCTACAAGCCTGAAAGAAGAAGCTTTAGGTAAGTACTTACCTTCAGTTTAACCAGCGACTCGCGTCTGTTTGTTGCTCCAGGTGGAGCAAAGCAGCAGACGCAAGTGGCCCCCGTTGGACTCCGGGCAAGGAGCGTTCCGTTCACGGAAGGGGGAGAGACGCCACCAGGACCGCACACGCTGCGGTCCACAGACAGGGTGCTGCGCCGGTGCCAATCCAGACGCAAGCGGCCCCCCCTTGGACTCCGGGGGAGTCGGGCGCTCCCGCTACGGGGTGAAAAAAACGGACCGTCAGGTAAGCTCTGAGGTCGCGTTTTTCTTTCACAGGAGGAGCCTTCTGCTTTCAGGCAGAGAAGAAAGGCTCTAGAACAAACCTGTTCCCCAAGCCACGGAAGAGTGGGGGGGGGGGCAGCAACAAGGCGGTAGGACCGCTTACCCGGCCTCCGCTATTCCCCGACACCGGGTCCAAGCCCAGCCCGCTAGCGCCTGAGCAGCGGGCTGGAAGTAAAGCCACGGAAGAGGCGTCCGGCCGGTGGCTTCCGACTTGTCGGACGGGGACGTCTCTCCACCCGCCCGCAGGAGCTCCAGCGAGACGCGCTTCGTGAGGGGCGCTCTCGCAGGGGGGAGTTCAGGCACTCCCTCCACAGTGCCTTCTGCACTGTCCATTGCTTCCTCCTTACCCGAGGGTAGCTTTGGTGACCAGGACTTGGCTGGTCAAAAAGAGGGGACGATGGCTGAAGATCTCGGGAGTATGCAAGGGGTGCAGGAACAGGAAGAGCTGCTAGGTGTGGTGGACCGTTACGTGGCAACCCCACGTGCAGGAGGCCATTCAAGGCCCTACAGGAGAGGTGGTCAATGAGGTATACAGCTGCAGAGAACTGTGAGTCTCTTAAAGTGCCGGCTGTAAACAGCCAAAAGTGGGGGCACGTTGGGGCAAACATTCGGAACCAGGAGCTAAAACTGCAGCGGTCCTCAGACTCCTGACGTCCGCCATCACATCGTCTGCTCGTTCCGTGGACCAATATGGAGATGACCACAACCTTCGTAAACAAATCATAAGACCTGCCATAAAATCCTAAATTTGCGGGGTTGTGCAAAACCCCAGCCACTGAGCCAGACCCACTGCTCTCTGGCAAAAACCTCACAAAGCATATGAGGGATATGGAGAGGCCTTAACAAGCTTTCGGTCTCATGAGGGCAGGCCCCGGGACGAGCAAAACCAAAAACAAAAAGCAGCAGCACCCCATCGCGTCCATCAGTCGACGTCTACCATATGGGACTGATGAAAGCTCGGGGTCCGCATTCTATCACCGAAAGTCTTCTTTAGACCAGGGCCCAGAGCGGACCCCATGGAAAATGTGCCACCCCCCAACGTCACCGCCATGTCAGACGACGTGCAACACTCGTTGGACCGGCAGGAAACAGAAGAATATCCATAACCATGGAGGTAGGTGGGTCTGGTTCCTACCAGCATATAGAGTAATACTAACACACGGGAGTCTATCACGAGTGATCAGTATATACTCAATGGCATTAGTGGATACAAATACAATTCATACTAGAAAAATTGCCACCAGGTCAACATTCACCCCAGAGGGTATTTTCCCCTCTCCGTTAAAGAAACGAGAGGGACAAGCTGAACTGGTGAGACTAATTACAAAGGGTATCATGGGAAAACCTGAACCCTTGCAATATATTCACTAAACCCAAACAAGATGGTGGATGTCGCATCATCATTGACTTAACTTCACTAAATATGTTTGTTAAGTATATACATTTCAAAATGGAAACAGTTGTTACTGCCAAACAACTACATTCCAAAGGATACTTCATGGCAAGCATTGATCTTAAAGATGTTTACTATTTAGTACCATTCACAAGGATCATCGCAGATACCTGAAATTTACCTGGATGGGGCAGCTATAGCAGTTTAAAGCGATGTCTTAAATGGTAGGCAAGACCATGGAATTGACTATGTTAGCTGTGTCAGCTACAAAACAGTTATTCGAAACCCTGGGATTGTCTTACATCCAGATAAATCTAAGTTTAAGCATCCACAATCATGGACTACTTGGGCTTCACAATTAATTCAGTCTACGTGACTGTAACATTGCCAAGAGACAAAATAGTTGAATTGGCACAATCATGCAACAATTTAATGGTCAACAAACTACCAACTACTCAACAAGTAACAGAGTAATTGGAAAAATGGTAGCAGCATTTTCCGGCTACATAATTCGGACCTTTGCACCAAAAACAACATACAGGTCATTATGATCGTGTCATGAAGTTACCCACTGAAGCAATATCAGAACTACAGTGGTGGGCAAAAAACGTTTGGCATAGTTTACAGCCCTATTATCATCACTAACCCTATGTTAGTTATCCAAACAGATGCCAGTGCTCAAGGCTGGGGAGCAACTAACTCTATATCTAGCACAGGTAATAGATGGACTAACCCGGAGTCATCATTACCACTTACACTGGGCATTAATTATCTAGAGATGGGTGACTTTTATGGTTTAAAGCATATGCACAAATATGCATCACTTGCATGTACGGTTACAAATAGATAAATACTACGGTGGTGGCCTACATTAACCATATGGACGGGATAAAATCGGTATCATGCGACAAGTTGGTCAACACAATTTGGCAATGGTGTGTCGAAAGACATATTTGGCTATCAGCAACTTACCTGCCAGGTAAGCTAAATGCAGTGGCAGACACCAGGCCACGTAAATTTAATGACAACATCGAATGGATGTTAAAACCCCAAAAAAGTTATCAAGCAAATATGGCACGCCAGATATCGATTTATTTGCATCCAGGCTAAATCACCAGGTACCTATGTATGTCGCTTGGGAACCAGACCTGAGGCAGCAGCGGTAGATGCGTTCGCGCTGGATTGGGGAAATTCTTCTTCTATGCATTTCCTCCCTTCTGCCTCATAAGTCGGGGGCTACGCACAATACAAATGGACTCTGCTTCAGGTATTTTGATAGTACCCGACTGGCCTACGCAGCCATGGTTCCCAATACTCCATGACATGGTTGTTGAAACTCCAATGGTATTCCCCAGTGACCCAGAGTTATTAACACCCAGTGTCGGGCACAAGCCACCCGTGCCATGAAAAAATCAAACTCCTGGGTTGTAGATTCTGCACAAACCACTTCTGGGACTGGGATTATCAGAACAAACCGTCGACACCATGTCAGCATCCCTCCGAACATCCACTAAAAAACAGCACTTGTCCAGCATCAAAAAATGGGAGAAGTACTGCTTGGATACAGGGACCACCTACTCAACCGCTACAGTTACCAACGTACTGGAATTCCTGGCGAACCTTCACCACGATGAAGGACTCAGCTACAGAGCCATCAACACAGCTAGAAGTGCCCTGCCTGTCTATTTAAAACCAGTTCCAGGACAACAGGCCATGGGGTCCCACTCGCTGGTGGTCAAACTAATCAAGGGTATTTACAACTCTAACCCCCTAGACCAAGGTACACCCATACATGGGATGTCAGTGTGGTCCTGACATACCTCAGGGGATGGCCACCAGCCAGATCCCTCAACCTGGAACAATCTATGCTCAAAACACTCATGTTGATGGCACTTGTATCTGCACAGAGGGTCCAGTCACTACACCTATTGCGACTGGACACCATGCTCACAGCTCCAGACCAGATCTCTGTCGTTATCCAGGGAATGATCAAACAGAGCAGACCAGGAACACCTAATCCAGTTGTGGAATTCCGGACTTACCCGCCAGAAACACGGTTATGTGTCATGACCCTACTATCCTACATAGACACAACCAACATATTCGAGGGAGATGAAAAGCCTTGTGGGTCAGTCATAAAAAACCTCATGGTCGGGTGACGAGCCAAACCATTTCGAGATGGCTCAAGCAGGTGCTAAAAGCTGCTGGGATAAAAACTAACATGTACAATTTTCATTCCACCAGGGCAGCATCCACGTCGACGGCTAAAAGAATGGACGTGCCTATAGACCACATCCTGGGTACAGCAGGATGGTGGGGGGAAAGACCGTTCAGAAAATTTTATAATAAGCCGTTGGCAAAACCTGTTTTATTTGCAGGAAAGATTTTACAGACTGCAAATATTTAATTTAAGCCCAGGGGAGCAATTTAATTTCTTTGTTGTTATTGTTAAAAAATACCATTGTGTTTTTCTACAAACAGATTCATTGGTTGATTACGATAACACACTTCCTCCCTCAAGGACTTCGGCAGTGCGTGAAGTAATAACTGTTACACGGTTTGAAATCACAGAGCTTTGAAGTCTTCACGGAATCACTCACGTGACTCCGAAGTAAAATAGTAAGATTAAACGAGAACTTACCAGTTTGAAGTTTGATCTGTATTTTATGAGGAGTTACGATGAGGGATTACGTGCCCTCCGCTCCCACCCTCAATAATATGGGTCAAACTGATAAACTGATGTCTCCTTGTCTTTACTATGTTTACTTCAATAACTGTGTCTATCTGTGATTCCACACCGCTGCTTTGAAGTATGCCGCGCATGCGTGCTGAGCGGGCTCTTCACGTAATCCCTCATCGTAACTCCTCATAAAATACAGATCAAACTTCAAACTGGTAAGTTCTCGTTTAATCTTACTATTTTATTGCATCCATTCTAAAGTACAGCCACCAGAACTGCATACGGTATTGCAGGTGGCATCTCACCAATGCCTTACACAGTTGCAAAATGACATCTTATTCTTGAAGCCTCATCCAAAGATGACACACATGCCATACTCCTCCCTCACCGCCTCATTTACTTGTGACTCCACTTTCAGGGAACTATGTAGTTCTACAACTCTCCCTGTTCTACAATATCTCTTGTTTAACTTCCAAAAGTTCATCACTTTGCACTTGCCTGAGTTAAGTTTGTGCCTGGGGTGGCCTACAACACCCTGTATCTCCCAAGGATCCAAGGTATCTCCTTCCAACCTTCAGCTGAAAACTCCTTTTACCATGTGCTCTTTACCGTAACCAACTATTCTTCACTCCATCCCTGGTCAGATTAACTTGAGCAGCATCTTTCAGCACCTGTTCTGACCACAATACACTTTGCCTGTCAAATGCAGACTGGCTGTAAGTGATGCTGCCGTGCCTTAGTCATCCGTGATATTGATTCGTTGCTAATGCATGGAGTCTATGACCAGCTCGGGGAATTCTGGCTGAGAACAGCAATCATGATAATGGGAATGCACCACAAAGTTTGGTCATTAACCAATTCAACCACCATTGACACTAAAAGACTCAGAAATTGATTTTTACCCCAAGTAGGCTTTGGAGACAGGGAGTGGAGAGAGTCAGCACATTGGAGACCATGCCTTCTAACTCCTGACATTATATGAATGTGTGAGGGAGGGTTTGGGCAGCAAAGCTACAGAAAGTAGGGATGCTACACCCAACTAATTACAGAAGAGTGTCAGCGACCGGGGAGGCTACAGCTTAAACTGTGCAGAATGGAAGATTTCACACTTACACTATGATGGAGACTTTGTTCTGTTTGCAGTTAAATTGAAGACCTACATTAGAGTCACAGGGATGCCCAGATAAGACAAAACCCATACATCCCCTACCTGCTTTAACCAGCTGGCAAATCTGTTTTTATAAATGTGTGCCTTGCAATTCAATTGTATAACACTAATCCCAACATTATGTAAGTGAAAATCAATCTTTTCCACAGTGAAATATGACAGCAACCATTTCTTGTTTGGCACCACTGTGGACATTTGACCAGGCACATATCGGATCAGACACCCTTACATGGGTTTACATCATTCACTGGAGCAGAACATAGGAACACTTAGATCACATGGCCCTGGTTGCCCTTCATTAATCAACCTTCATCAATCCTTGGGCTACATGGTCTTCCCAGTACAGCTCTAGTCCAGGACTGGTGGAGGTTAGTGTAACCTGGCAAATTAACTAAGCACATACCTGCAATAAATTGTTTCCCCTTACCCCCATCTTCAGCCCATCTACTTGATCTACTAACACTTCAATCCAGCTGATGTACTGGCAGCCTCTGATTCCAACGCATACAAATGTCTCAGTGATTGTCTCCCCTTCAACCCATACAATGCCTCAGTGATTACTGATCTCCCCGTCCCCATCTTTACGCACTGCCAGCCTCGAATCTCCCCACACCACCATCATGCCAGACGCTGACTCAGACAACAAGGCCTTATTGCCATATCATCCATTAGGATTGTCGAGTTACTATTTTTCAAAGCTTCTATTTCCATCTGTCAAACGATTAGATTAACTTTACACGTTTATCAGATAATATTACATTCTAAATTACTCTCCAATGCAATCCTTTTTCACACATCTCTCAGCCCATATTGTTTTGTTCAGTTTATTGCACTTCGCTGTTTATTAATCCTGGACCGCAAGCATAAACGTTCGAGGTTATCAGTTTGTGATATATGTTCCTTTAATTACTTTAAAAAAATTAAATGGCAGGAAACATAAGACCTATTCTGTTCTGGCTTAATCAGGAATTGTACATTTTTAGAACCCATTTCATTTTTTTCATCTTCCCAAGGCAGTTAGACTTCATCCATAATTAATATGGATGTAGATGAGCTGCATGACAGAAGCAGCAGGCAAGGGTAGAGCCAGCTCAGAGGTCACTCCAGTCATATCCACCAGCTTCTTTTCAGCATCAAGGATTTAACTGATTCCTTCCTGTCATTTGGCAGCATTGTGGTGTGTGCTGGATTATGTCAGTACATCGGATTCGATTACAATGAATCACCGCACACTTTAAAAATTGAGCGTAACCAAAATCTTGAACTGTTTGACAGAGGAAGCCGATTTTGAATGTCATGTATTTTCGTCCGACCGATGACCTCTTAGGAAAAGGCAGGTCAGTTACGTCGTGAGCTTATATTTTCTAATCAAATTATTCATCAGTTTTAATATTTGTAGCCGAGCACTCGATGGGTGACAGTCTGTTTTACACTTGTCCATTTTTTTCTTTGCATTAAGATCAAGTGTATTGCTCAGTGGGAACAACCCAAATTAATCCACTGTTGTGAAGTTCCAGGTTTGTGCACTAGCTTGCCCAAATCAGTTAATTTCAGCCAGGGTGGCATTTTTATCTTATGACTGGCTTCAGTTCTTCTTGATAGTAGAACATCGAACATAGAGCATAGAACAGTGCAGCACAGGAGGGGGCCCTTCAGCCCACAATGTTTGTGCTGAACATGATGCCAAGTTAAACTGATCTCCTCTGTCTGTAGGTGATCCATATCCTTCTATTCCCTGCACTTGTATGTGCCCATCTAAAAGCCTCTTCAACACCACTATTGTATCTGCCTCCACCACTACCCCTGACAATGTGTTCCAGGGCCCCACTATTCGCTGCCCTGCACAACTCTATTAAACTTTTCACTTCTCACCTTACAGCTATGCCCTCTAATGTTGGACATTTCCACCCAGAGAAAAAGCTTCTGACTGTCTACCCTATCTATGCCTCCCATAATTTTACATTCTTCTGTCGTCTCCCCTCAACCTCCGATGGGTCTGGTCTGGTGCATGAAGGAGCATTCCAAAGAACGTCCTATGGCCTCCGAACTCTGTTCAAACCAATATAATTTGTGGTGAAAGCACTAGAAATCTAATCCTAGGGTCAATGAGGAAGAGGAAGAATGAAATAAGGGGAAAGAAAGTAGGTGATCTTTATCACACCATGACATTGCAAATCCCATATAAAAGACTAGTTAGCAATACTGAGGTCTAAGGAATAAACGAGTCAAAGACAGCATTGAAACAAAATTGGCTTTAGGATGGAAAGCAGAGAATCATGGTGAATGGTTGTTTTATAAACAAAAAAATGTTATGGAGTCATAGAGTGGTACAGCACGGTAACCTTTGACCCTTCACATTTGGGTTCAATCCCGATTACGGGTGCTGTCTGTACGGAGTTTGTACGTTCTCCCCGTGACCTGCCTGGTTTTTCTCCGAGATCTTTGGTTTCCACCCCCATTCCAAAGACGTACAGGTTTATAGGTTAATTGGCTTGGTAAATGTAAAAATTGTCCCTAGTTGGTGTAGGATAGTGTTAATGTGCGGGGATCGCTGGTCAGCGCGGACCCGGTGGGCCGAAGGGCCTGTTTCCGTGCTGTATCTCTAAACAAAACTAAACATCCATGGTGATCTTTTGCTCATCTATTCTCATCCCATTTGCCCATTTCAGGACATTTATGATCTCCAGGGGTAAATGCTAGAACCACTGTTTTATTTAGAATGTCCATTAATAATAGGAGACCAGGAGAAAATTTCAAACGTTATTGGTGAGTAATGAGGTGAATAGAAATATATTGCATGGGGACACAGATTAGTAGGCTGACAGAATGGCAAGAAAGCGGCTGGTGAAATTTAATGCGGAAAGCTGTAACACAATGCATTTTGGCAGAAAGAAATGAGTGACAATGAAGAAAAAATAGCATGTTTCTAAAGGGTGCTGGATGTACACATACCTTGAAAGTGATAGTCAATTAAGCTTTTGTGAGCCTGGGCTTCATAGTTAGAGCAAAGAGTTCAGTGGCCTCCATAATGTTTGGGATAAAGACCTATCATTTATTTATTTTCTTCTGTTCTCCACAATTTGAGATTGTAATAGAAAAATCACATGTGGCTAAAGTGCACATTGTCAGATTTTAATAAAGGCCATTTTTACACATTTTGTTGTCAGGAACTCCTTCAGGAACAACAGATAGACAAAAAAACTGGAGTAACTCAGTGGGTCAGACAGCATCTCTGAAGAAAAAGAATAGGTGACGTTTCAGACTACCTGCTGAGTTACTCCAGCTTTTTGTGTCCATCTTTGGTTTAAACCAGTATCTACAGTTCATTCCTACACATTCCTTCTGAACAGCAGTAGTTCAATCTTTAATCAGACTGGACTGAACTTTATCTTGCACTAAATGTCACTCTCTTTATACTGCATCTGTTCTGTGAACTGCTTTATTGTAATCATTTATAATCTTTCCACTGACTGGATAGCACGTAACAAAAGCTTCTCACTGTACCCTGGTCCATATGACAATAAACTAAACTAATCTAAGAAAAACTAAACTAAGCTGAAAACAACTTATGAAAGGAATCCAGATTGACACTTAGGAGTAAGTTCTCCACTTCTTGCACTTGAGAAAATCTTTTCAACGCTTTCTCTGGAATTTTCATGTTGTTTCTAAAGTGTGGTGACCAGAACTTGGTGTAAAGTTCCAGCTTTGATCTGACCTAAGAATAAATTAAATTCCAGGAGGAGAACAGGGGGAGGGAACTGAGTAGTATGTTCTATATAAAGCCAGCATGGACTCAATGGGTCTATGAGCTTCTTCTCTGTTATGACAAATGTATGATTTCTATACCAGTATGGATGTTGAAATTTAGCCGTGTTGGGGCAACAGAATATGACAACTAATAGAAGAATGGAGCTTCAGGGGACTTCAATCTTTAATCTGACCGCTTCTTACCATTATATACTTCTTCCAAGGATTTCAGTGTTATCATTCTGTTTGTTGAAATCAATAAATCATGAGCTAAGGTTGAACCATTGCTGATATCCGCTTCTGATTTCCACTATCTTCACTATTTTCTGTCCTCTGGACTCATTTTGTGTCTTTGTCTAAATGTGAGTTCATACCACCCCATCAAGGCATTGGCTTTGCTGGTGGCCCATATACATTTGCATTTACCCAGAATTTGTCCTGGTAACATCACCTGCCCCATAATCAGCTGCTATCCAATCTTTATGATCCAAACTGATCACTTGCCAATGATCTGATTAGATTTTATTCCACACTCCACTTATCAGGTTATCAATTCGGTAGAAGAAATGGAAAGGCAGAGTATTTTTTGTGGCAAAAGATTGGAAGGTGATCAGAGGAACCCAGGTATCCTTGTAGAAAAATCACTGAAAGTTAAGGGGCTGTCCCACTTGTGCGACCTAATCCACGAGTTCTGGCGAGTTTACCCTCGACTCATACTCGCAGCATGTTTGACACGAGGTCGTAGGAGGTCTTTGTAACTCTGCTTCGTGCTCGAGAGTAGTCCTCGTGCACTCGAGGCCTCAGCGAGGATGCAGCATATTTTTCAACATGTTGAAAAATGCCCCCGAGTAATAAAAGGTCGCTATGGAAAAAATCGATAATTTTTTACTCGTAGGTTTAGTCGTAGTAAGTCATAGTAGGTCGTCATGTTAGTCGTAGGTAATCGAGGGTAGTCGAAGGTAGATAGTCTTCATCACAGTCAAAGGGAGGTCGAAGGAGATCGAAGGAGGTCATCTTCACTCTCCACTATTCAGTCTCCAATTTTCCCGAAGTTAGTCGTAGCTAGTCGAAGCTGGCCTTCAACATAGTCGAAGAAGGTCGAAGGAGGTCTTCTACATAGTTGAAGGAGATCTTCAACATGACATTTTTTCGAACTCTCCTAAACTCTTCTAAACTCGCCAATTAGGTCGCCCAAGTGGGACAACCCTTTTAATGCCTCAATACAGCATTCAGTTAAGAAAGCAACCAGTATGTTGGTCTTTACTGTCAGAGCATTTGATTACAAGGGTAAAGTAGGACTCCTTTATGAGTAATAGCCCTGTCCCATGGTACGAGTTCATTCCAAGAGCTCTCCCGAGTTTTAAAAAAAATCAAACTCGTGGTAAGCACGGAGAATGAACGTAGCGGGTATGTCGGTGTTCGGGGACATCTCTTAGCAGCTCGTAATGCTAACGGCAGGTACTCGGGAAGACTCGCTAATGGCAGGTAAGCACGGGAAGACTCGTGAAGATTTTTCAACATGTTGAAAAATGTCCACGAGAGCCCCGAGTACCGACGAGTGGCCATTACCGTAAATCTCCGAGTTCGAATCAGGGCAAACTCGGGAGAGCTCTTGGAATGAACTCGTACCGTGGGACAGGGCTTTAAGAGGACTAGTGTAGATGGGACTTGTTGGTTGGTGTGGGAAAGTTGGGCCGGTGGGCCTGTTTCCATGCTGTATGACTCTATGGCCCTATGTCATACTGCAATTATATAGGGTCCTTGTGAAATTGCACTTGCAATTGGAATCCCTCCCTAAGGAAGGATAAAGATGCAAAAGAGGGGCAGTGGGGGTGGAGGGTCAAGGTTCACCAAACTGATATGGGACACTTATTATCCCCCGGACACTTATTATCACTTATTATTATTTATTTAAATCATTTGCTATGTCGCTCTTCCAGGGAGATGCTAAATGCATTTCGTTGTCTCTGTACTGTACACTGACAATGACAATTAAAATTGAATCTGAATCTGAATCTGAATCTGATGGGAAGATTGTCCTTTAAGAGGAAATCAAGGAGCCTAGGCTTGTGCTCCAGAGTTTAGATGAATGAGGGGTGATCTTATTAAAGCACACAAACTGCAGTAGAGATGTGACAAGTTAGTTGAAGCGATGGTCTTTCCATTAATTAGAAGCAGGGGTCTCTCTCAAAACACAAGGCCAGCCAGTTAGGACTGAGATTGGGAGGAAATTCTTCACCTATTCGGTCGAGAATTTTAGGAATTATCTACCAATGAGGGATGTGGCTTCCAGGTATTAAAGGAATTGAGGGATGTGGAGTTAAGGCAGCCGAGTGCCACTGACGTAAAAAATCAGCTATGAATTTATTGAATGGCAGAACAGTCTCAAGGGCTGAAAGACCGCTTCCTGCTTTACTTTCTTATGTTCTTATGTCCTGTCAAAATCCCAGGCTGTTCAGTTTGAAATGACCCTCAGTCTTTTCTCTAACCATCGTGAAAAAACCACGAACAGCTGCTATCATTCCCCTGTGTATTTTCTGTGAGGAGCTTGTATTGGCAAAGCTCAGTGGTGATATATTTACATAACTGCACCACCTGGTTGAAAAAATAATCTCTAGTTTCTTTCATATCTTGTGAATAAAGGAAAATGATTCAGATCCTCACAGGATGAAAGAGAACACGCCTTTACTCTTTACGTCTTGCTGATGGATTAATCATAGAAATTCTTTTTCTGGGAATTATAGAAAGTGGAAACACTCAGAATGGACAGATGCGATTGAAAACTCTCTCCACTGCTTCCACTTCAATAAAAAATATGCAAGACAAATTATCGGACAACTATAATGATTGTTTTGGTAATATTCCAATGTTTTAGTATTTTGTCTAAATCATTCATTAAAAACTTTAAATTACTGAGGAAAAATGCCAAATAAATAATGAAGCTCAGCTAATCTTCACATTATGCAGTGCCACAGGTTGATGCTATAAACGAGACAAACTGTTAAAAACAAGGCAAGAGAGGGGCCAATGTCAGGGAACGAAATGTGGAAAAGCCAATAGTCACTGGTGCCATGAGCATTTTGAAACACAAATGGAAACATGAAAGTGTTTTTACGTTTTGTTTTAGTTCAGAGATACAGCATGGAAACAGGCATTTCAGCCCACCATGTCCACACTGACCATCAATCATCCCTTCTCAATAGTTCCATGTTATCCCACTGTCTCATCCACTCCCCACACATGAGGGGCAATTACAGAGGCCAATTAACCTACAAATCTGCACGTCTTTCGGATGTGAGAGGAAACAGGAGCACCCGGGGGAAACCCATGTGGTCACAGGGAGAAAATGCAAACTCCACACAGGCAGTACCCGAGGTCAGGACTGAACCCAGGTCTCTGGCGCTGTGAGATGGCAGTTCTACCAGCTGTGACACTGTTTTATATGATATAGAAAAATAATCTGGGAATCAACTGCCCTTTTTAATATCTTGTCTTTGTGGATGGTAGTAGAGCTGTTTCTTCAAGTAAATTCACTGCTGATTTTTCTCAATTCAACTGGGCATGTCAATTTATCGTATTGAGTCAGGAACATTATGGGTTCACGCCTCTCTACAAATTGGAGCACCTAATCCAGGCTGATATTCCAGTGCTTTGCACAGTGGCGCAGCGGTAGAGTTGCTGCCTTACAGCGCCAGAGACCCTGGTTCGATCCTGACAACGGGTGCCTGTACGGAGTTTGTATGTTCTCCCTGTAACTGTGTGGGATATGGCGAGCCAGCCTGTCTCCTTTAAATGATGACTGACTTAAATGCTCAACCCACCCACTGTTGGGTCCAAGTATTGGGGATGCAGATGAAAAATAAATTGCTCACTCCCCACCACTGCAACTACTACCGCAAAGTGTTGGTGGAGCTCAGCAGGTCAGGCAGCATCCATGGAGGGAAATGGATAGACTACATTTTGGGTTGGGACCTTTTTTCAGATTCCTGACCCAAAACACCAGCACTTGCAAACAATTTTTAACACCCAAGCGTGGGCACAAAACTAGTTCCAGTAGAAGTCACTGAATTGGCAATTAAGAGCTGGAATCCATTATTATATTCCTTTTAGGGGTGGCACAGTTGCGCAGCAGTAGAATTGTTGCCTTAGAGGCACCAGTGATCTGGGTTTGATCCTGACTGCAGGTGCTGTCTGTATTGAGTTTGTAGATTTTCCTTGTAACCGCGTGGGTTTTCTCCGGTGCTCTGGTTTCCTCCCATGCTCAAAAGACGTGCAGGTTTGTGGATTTGGTAAAATTGTAAATTGTCCCTAGTGTGTCGGATAGTGCTAATGAATGGAATGATTGCTGGTCTGCGCAGACTCGGTGGGCTGAAAGGCCTGTTCTCTAAAGTCTAAAGTGCAGCTTGGTTTTGCTGGAGACAGCAGCATCGATGTCACTGCCTTGGCAGAGGTCAGCTAGCCCGAGCCTAAATGGCTCCAGCTCATGATATTGCCAACTCTCAGCTCAGCTTTACAACATTGGCCCTGGCTCACAGAGGGAGAAGCCTAATGCTGTTCTGAACAAAGAGGAAATTGTTATTTAACCTGCATAAATATCTCTCACACCAAGCCAGTCGCACAACTAAATAAATGCTGTTGGGTGTAACCTGAACAGGTTGCATGCGTGACTAAGATGCTGGAGATAAAATCGATGCCTTAAAGTTAGCAGGGACTTACGACAGCCTGTATTTATGGGAGAAGATAGAGGGGGAGGGGTTATAGTTGGAGGCAGGCAGTCCTGAAGAACAAGTTGAGGGGCTGTCGAGCTGTCTGCTCAGGAATGGTGTGAGAAAGAAGCCTTGTATGAATGAGGTGCATTGAACTGAAACAGCAGTCAGCTGAAGGGCACTGGGAAAGCAGTGAGCTGCTCAGCGTCGAACAGATGTAGTCTATAGATCTTTCGGCTTTGGTCGGCACAAAAGGAATGTTATCAGGTTCACTTATCAGGAAAGAAAAATATTAGCAAAGGAAACCCTAAGAAGGAAGTGAGCAGCAACTCACATGCACTTTGCAGCTGTTGTTCGAACCCACCCCCACAACCCCATCCCACCAACTGTGCTGGTCTGCAATTGATTCACTAATTGAATTTACTAATCTTTCAACATTTGCTGCTTCTTTGGAACACCAACGTTAGCACAGGCTGTACCAGGGAATAGAGTGACAGAGGAAAGTTATATTAATCAACATAAAACATTTAAACATCCTTTTGTTAACATCACAAGGGATCTATTGTGAATGCGCGCTGTCAATGTGCAAAAAGGAAAATGTCGTTCCACCATGGAATCAAAAGGCCAAAGACAAAACGTCTAAAAATTAACATTAGCCAGAGAGTAATACAAAACTGTAATTTAATCTCGGAGTTCAAATGACAATAATCAGCTTTGCTCTTGATGTCAATGACATCATTTGAGCCCTTGACTTACATTACAAGCTTGCTGCTCATTATTATTTTCTATTTATAAAACAAAGATCACTTCAACATGCTGGAAAACACAAGCCCAATGTTTTTGACCTTTACCCTGCCCCCCTCTCAAAATGTCTGTTCCTTGGTACGGAATATCAGGCAAAGAGTTGGGTGTGATGGGCGGAAGGGGGAGGTGGTGGGTGTGCAGAGAGCAGCGTGTTCGCATGGTCTGTGTCTCTTTATGTTGCTCAGGGTTTTTGAAACTGCCCTGAAGTGGTTGAGAGGGTCAGCAGTGCAGTGTTAATGAGGTAGGTGGAAATGTCCCCCCCTCCCCCCTTCCCATTCCCCCCTCCCGTGCACTGCCTCAGCTTCCTGTGATTGCACTTTGAGGGCACCTACGAATAGGGAAAAAGGCCTGAGGCCTGACAAACAGTTACTTGGACGACTTTTCCTGGCTGGAGGGCAGGCCGACACTGAGGCACGACTGTTTAATCATAATGGTCTATCAAATGAGAGCGGAGCTTAGTTTGGACAGGAGCACGATCTTTAAAAGCAGCTGTGTTTACACGTCAGGACAAAGAGGTGGAGAGTAGCCAACAGAATGTACAGACGGCAGAGAGTACGAAGAAAGACTTGCATTTACACTACGTTCTTTAAAAATTCACAGCTCACATCAAGGCCCCAACAATCTACCCTGAGAGAAGGACCAAATGAGCTGAGATTTTAGTTGGAGACAGGAGAGACTGCAGTAGCTGGAATGTGGAATGAAAGGGGAGCAGCCCAGCGGGTCACGCAGCATCTGTGGAGGAAGAAGAACAGAATGATTTGGGTCAAGACCCTACATTTATTTTTAGTTTAGTATAGTTTAGAGATATAGCATAGGAATAGGTCCTTGGACCCACCGAATCCATGCCGTTCAGCGATCCCCATATATTAGCACTATCCTCTTCACTAGGGAAATGTAAAATCTGTACCAAAGCCAATTAACCAACAAGCTTGCGTCGTGGGAGTGTGAGTGGAAACTGGACCACCTGGGGAAAACTCACACAGTCATGGGCAGAATGTACTAACTCCACACAGACAGCAGCTGTATTCAGGATCGACTCTGGTGCTGTAAGGCAGCAACTCTACTGCTGTGCCACCGTGCCACAGTGCCACCGTGCTGCCGTGCCACCGTGCTGCCGTGCCACTGTGCCTCCTTGCTGCCGTGCCACCATGCCACCGTGCTGCCGTGCCACCGTGCCACCGTGCTGCCGTGCCACCGTGCCACCGTGCCGCCGTGCCACCGTGCCGCCGTGCCACCGTGCCGCCGTGCTGCCGTACCACCGTGCCGCCGTGCTGCCGTGCTGCCGTGCCACCGTGCCACTGTACTGCCATGCTGCCGTGCCACCGTGCCACCGTGCTGCCATGCTGCCGTGCCACCGTGCTGCCGTGCCACAGTGCCATCGTGCCTCCGTGCTGCCGTGCCACCGTGCCACCGTGCTGCCGTGCCACCGTGCCGCCGTGTTGCCGTGCCACCGTGCCACCATGCTGCCGTGCCGTGCCACCGTGCTGCCATGCCACCGTGCTGCCGTGCCGCCGTGCCACTGTGCTGCCGTGCCACCGTGCTGCCGTGCCACAGTGCCACCGTGCCGCCATGCTGCCGTGCCACAGTGCCGCCGTGCCACCGTGCTGCCGTGCCACAGTGCCACCGTGCTGCCGTGCTGCCGTGCCACAGTGCCACCATGCCACCGTGCTGCCGTGCCACCATGCTGCCGTGCTGCCGTGCCACATTGCCACCATGCCACCGTGCTGCCGTGCCACGTGCTGCCGTGCCACAGTGCTGACGTGCCACCGTGCCACCGTGCCACCGTGCCGCCGTGCCCCCGTGCTGCCGTGCCACAGTGCCACCGTGCTGCCGTGCTGCCGTGCCACAGTGCCACCATGCCACCGTGCTGCCATGCCATAGTGCCACCGTGCTGCCGTGCTGCCATGCCACAGTGCCACCGCGCTGCCGTGCCCCCGTGCTGCCATGCCATAGTGCCACCGTGCTGCCGTGCTGCCGTGCCACTGTGCTGCCGTGCCACCGTGCTGCCGTGCCACAGTGCCACGTGCCACCGTGCTGCCGTGCCACAGTGCCACCGTGCCGCCGTGCCACTGTGCCGCCGTGCCACTGTGCTGCCGTGCCACCGTGCTGCCGTGCCATAGTGCCACCGTGCCACTGTGCTGCCGTGCCACCGTGCTGCCGTGCCACAGTGCCACCGTGCCGCCGTGCCACCGTGCTGCCGTGCCACAGTGCCACCGTGCTGCCGTGCTGCCGTGCCACAGTGCCGCCGTGCTGCCGTGCCGCCGTGCTGCCGTGCCACAGTGCTGCCGTGCTGCCGTGCCACCATGCCACCATGCTGCCGTGCCCCCGTGCTGCCGTGCCACAGTGCCACCGTGCTGCCGTGCCACCGTGCTGCCGTGCCGCCGTGCCGCCATGCCACCGTGCCACAGTGCCACCATGCTGCCGTGCCACCGTGCCACAGTGCCACCGTGCTGCCGTACCACCGTGCTGCCGTGCCACAGTGCCACCGTGCTGCCGTGCCACAGTGCCACCGTGCTGCCATGCCACCGTGCTGCCGTGCTGCCGTGCCTCCGTGCTGCCGTGCCACAGTGCCACCGTGCCACAGTGCCACCGTGCCACAGTGCCACCGTGCCACTGTGCTGCCGTGCCACCGTGCCGCTGTGCCACAGTGCCTCCGTGCTGCCGTGCCACCATGCTGCCATGCCACCGTGCCGCCGTGCTGCCGTGCTACCATGCCACCGTGCTGCCGTGCCACAGTGCCACCGTGCTGCCGTGCCACCGTGCCATCATGCCACCGTGCCGCCATGCCACAGTGCCTCCGTGCTGCCGTGCCACCGTGCTGCCGTGCCGCCATCATGCCACCGTGCTGCCGTACCACAGTGCTACCGTGCTGCCGTGCCACCGTGTTGCCGTGCCACTGTGCCATCATGCCACCATGCTGCCGTGCCACCGTGCCACTGTGCTGCCGTGCCACCGCCATCATGCCACCGTGCCACCGTGCCACAGTGCCTCCGTGCTGCCGTGCCACCGTGCCACCGTGTGCCGTGCCACCGTGCTGCCGTGCCACCGTGCTGCCGTGCCACAGTGCCTCCGTGCTGCCGTGCCACTGTGCCACCGTGCTGCCATGCCACAGTGCCGCCGTGCCACTGTGCTGCCGTGCCACCGTGCTGCCGTGCCACAGTGCCACCGTGCTGCTGTGCCACCATGCCACCGTGCCACCGTGCTACCGTGCTGCCGTGCCACCATGCCGCCGTGCCACCGTGCTGCCGTGCCATAGTGCCACCGTGCTGCCATGCTGCCGTGCCACAGTGCCACCATGCCACCGTGCCACCATGCTGCCGTGCCACCGTGCTGCCGTGCCACAGTGCTGCCGTGCTGCCGTGCCACCGTGCCACCGTGCTGCCGTGCCCCCGTGCTGCCGTGCCACGTGCTGCCGTGCCACCGTGTTGCCGTGCCGCCGTGCCACCGTGCCACAGTGCAACCGTGCTGCCGTACCACCGTGCTGCCGTGCCACAGTGCCACCGTGCTGCCGTGCCACAGTGCCACCGTGCTGCCATGCCACCGTGCTGCCGTGCTGCCGTGCCTCCATGCTGCCGTGCTGCCATGCCACAGTGCCACCGTGCCACCATGCCACCGTGTCACCGTGCTGCCGTGCCACCGTGCCGCCGTGCCACAGTGCCTCCGTGCTGCCGTGCCACCGTGCTGCCGTGCCACCGTGCTGCCATGCCACCGTGCTGCCGTGCCACTGTGCCACCGTGCTGCCGTGCCACAATGCCTCCGTGCTGCCGTGCCACAGTGCCACCTGCTGCCGTGCCACTGTGCTGCCATGCCACTGTGCCGCCGTGCCACCGTGCCACTGTGCCACTGTGCCACCGTGCCACCGTGCTGCCGTGCCGCCATCGTGCCACCGTGCTGCCGTACCACAGTGCAACCGTGCTGCCGTGCCACCATGCTGCCGTGCCACTGTGCCATCATGCCACCATGCTGCCGTGCCACCGTGCCATCATGCCACCGTGCCACCGTGCCACAATGCCTCCGTGCTGCCGTGCCACCGTGCTGCCGTGCCACCGTGTGCCGTGCCACCGTGCTGCCGTGCCACCGTGCTGCCGTGCCACAGTGCCTCCGTGCTGCCGTGCCACAGTGCCACCGTGCCACCGTGCTGCCATGCCACCGTGCCGCCGTGCCACTGTGCTGCCGTGCCACCGTGCTGCCGTGCCACAGTGCCACCGTGCCACCGTGCTGCCGTGCCACCGTGCCACCGTGCCACCGTGCTGCCGTGCTGCCGTGCCACAGTGCCACCGTGCCGCCGTGCCACCGTGCTGCCGTGCCATAGTGCCACCGTGCTTCTGTGCCATAGTGCCATAGTGCCACCATGCCACCATGCCACCGTGCTGCCGTGCCATAGTGCCACCGTGCTGCCGTGCTGCCGTGCCATAGTGCCACCATGCCACCGTGCCACCATGCTGCCGTGCCACCGTGCTGCCGTGCCACAGTGCTGCCGTGCTGCCGTGCCACCGTGCCACCGTGCTGCCGTGCCCCCGTGCTGCCGTGCCACATGCTGCCGTGCCACCGTGCTGCCGTGCCGCCGTGCCACCGTGCCACAGTGCCACCGTGCTGCCGTACCACCGTGCTGCCGTGCCACAGTGCCACCGTGCTGCCGTGCCACAGTGCCACCGTGCTGCCATGCCACCATGCTGCCGTGCTGCCGTGCCTCCATGCTGCCGTGCTCCCATGCCACAGTGCCACCGTGCCACAGTGCCACCATGCCACCGTGTGACCGTGCTGCCATGCCACCGTGCCGCCGTGCCACAGTGCCTCCGTGCTGCCGTGCCACCGTGCTGCCGTGCCACCGTGCTGCCATGCCACCGTGCTGCCGTGCCACCGTGCCACCGTGCTGCCGTGCCACAATGCCTCCGTGCTGCCGTGCCACAGTGCCACCTGCTGCCTTGCCACCGTGCTGCCGTGCCACAATGCCTCCGTGCTGCCGTGCCACAGTGCCACCTGCTGCCGTGCCACCGTGCTGCCATGCCACTGTGCCGCCGTGCCACCGTGCCACTGTGCCACTGTGCCACCGTGCCACCGTGCTGCCGTGCCGCCATCGTGCCACCGTGCTGCCGTACCACAGTGCAACCGTGCTGCCGTGCCACCATGCTGCCGTGCCACCGTGCCATCATGCCACCATGCTGCCGTGCCACCGTGCCACTGTGCTGCCGTGCCATCGTGCCATCATGCCACCGTGCCGCCGTGCCACAATGCCTCCGTGCTGCCGTGCCACCGTGCTGCCGTGCCACCGTGTGCCGTGCCACCGTGCTGCCGTGCCACCGTGCTGCCGTGCCATAGTGCCTCCATGCTGCCGTGCCACAGTGCCACCGTGCCACCGTGCTGCCATGCCACCGTGCTGCCGTGCCACTGTGCTGCCGTGCCACCGTGCTGCCGTGCCACAGTGCCACCGTGCCACCGTGCTGCCGTGCCACAGTGCCACCGTGCCACCGTGCTGCCGTGCTGCCGTGCCACAGTGCCACCGTGCCGCCGTGCCACCGTGCTGCCGTGCCATAGTGCCACCGTGCTGCCGTGCTGCCGTGCCATAGTGCCACCATGCCACCATGCCACCATGCTGCCGTGCCACCGTGCTGCCGTGCCACAGTGCTGCCGTGCTGCCGTGCCACCGTGCCACCATGCTGCCGTGCCCCCGTGCTGCCGTGCCACGTGCTGCCGTGCCACCGTGCTGCCGTGCCGCCGTGCCACCGTGCCACAGTGCCACCGTGCTGCTGTACCACCGTGCTGCCGTGCCACAGTGCCACCGTGCTGCCATGCCACCGTGCTGCCGTGCTGCCGTGCCTCCATGCTGCCGTGCTGCCATGCCACAGTGCCACCGTGCCACAGTGCCACCATGCCACCGTGTCACCGTGCTGCCATGCCACTGTGCCGCCGTGCCACAGTGCCTCCGTGCTGCCGTGCCACCGTGCTGCCGTGCCACCGTGCTGCCATGCCACCGTGCTGCCGTGCCACCGTGCCACCGTGCTGCCGTGCCACAATGCCTCCGTGCTGCCGTGCCACAGTGCCACCTGCTGCCGTGCCACCGTGCTGCCATGCCACTGTGCCGCCGTGCCACTGTGCCACTGTGCCACCGTGCTGCCGTGCCGCCATCATGCCACCGTGCTGCCGTGCCACAGTGCTACCGTGCTGCCGTGCCACCGTGCTGCCGTGCCACCGTGCCATCATGCCACCGTGCTGCCGTGCCTCCGTGCCACCGTGCTGCCGTGCCACCGTGCCATCATGCCACCGTGCTGCCGTGCCACCGTGCCACCGTGCTGCCGTGCCACCATGCCACCGTGCCACCGTGCCACTGTGCCACCATGCCACCGTGCCACCATGCTGCCGTGCCACCTAGCCACCCCTCTGGTAAACTTTAGTTTGGTTGAATGAAGGACAGACATTTCCTCGGTTACTCAGAACATTTCTGCTTTTCTTTAAAAAAGGACAATGGGTTTTTTAAATGTTGGAGCCTCAGATAGTGCATCCCTCTCTCAGTACTGCCCTTGGCGTGTCATCCAACATTATATGCTTGGGTAAGCCTGCCACCACTGAGTCTAATTAATATTCAACGGACTTGTGGCAAGGGCATTCCACCTTCAGGAACATAAAAGTTGTATTCTTCAGTCTATATCGTTCAGCATTGTACATGGGAGACAAGATGCTGTGTATTTTTTTATCGTGGAGTTATAACATGGAGATTAAGCTGTGGGATACAGACAATTCTATGCTAATTCTGAACTTACGTGTTTACTTTACTTTATTTTGGACTTTCGAGAAACAGCGTGGAAACAGGCCCTTCGGCCCACTGAGTTTGCGCTGACCAGCGATCACCCTGTACACTAGAACTATCCTACACAATAAGGACAATTTTACAATTTTACCTCGCCAATTAACCTACAAATCTGTTAGTCTTGGGAGTGTAGTAGGAAACACATGCGGTCACAGAGAGAACATACAAACTCCGTACAGACAGCGCCCATGGTCAGGATCGAACTCAGGTGTGTGGCTCTGTAAAGTAGCAACTCTACCGCTGCACCACGGTGCTGCCCTAAACTGTGCCGCAAACATGGCGACTGTGTTCTGCCACAGTGGTAACCATCCTTCTCAGCTTCACTGTGACCTTTGATATGATTGAAATTCCATTTTAAGCAGAGTGCAGGCCACCAAATTCAATTTCATAGCATTTCAAGCAGAGTGCAGGCCACCAAATTGCCAAACAACTTATTGTATTGTCATTAAGGGCTAACAAATCATTTATTGCAAGTACATTGCAGACTCACAGTTCAGTTGATTCACAGCTTAGAATCACCGTTGTGGGCTCTCCCTCGAAATCTTTCAGAGTGACTGACATGTCCAGGCATCTGGGGTTTTATTGTCCTGCCCCCCCCCCCCCCCCCCGGAAGGGGCGTTACCTTCATCGTGGTGATTGACAGGCGAGAGGACCAATCAGTTGATCTCAAGATTTTTTTAAACACTCATAACTTTTTTATTTTTCATTGATCGGAAAAATCCTCAGGGCTGCATCAGCAGAGGAGGACTGTGAGTAAGGTGGCCAAAAATCATAACGATATATGGTAGCATTTTTTTCTAAAATCAATATACAGCGCAGACAGGAAGTGGTCAAGATGAGACTTTTAGTTATATAGATGTTTTTATTGGATTATGGACAATAGACGATAGACAATAGGTGCAGGAGTAGGCCATTCAGCCCTTCGAGCCAGCACCGCCATTCAATGTGATCATGGCTGATCATCCCCAATCAGTACCCCGTTGCTGCCTTCTCCCAATATCCCCTGACTCCGCTATTTTTAAGAACCCTATCTATCTCTCTCTCTCTTGAAAGCATCCAGAGAACCTGCCTCCACCGCCCTAAAACAAAGCATTTTGCTGTATCTAGGTGCGTGACAGTTCAATAGTTAAAGTAACTATTGAACTGTCTATCCTTGGGTCCCTCCTGTTCCTTATCTATGTGCTGTTCTTAGGCAATGTCATTTGTAAACATGGTATCACTTTCTACCTGCATATTTTTGACACCCACCACCACCATTCCTAAAATCACCACTGTATCTAAATTGTCACGTTACTTGTCCATCATTTGGTTGTGGATGAAGAAAAACTCCAACTGAACACTGGGAAAACAAACACCATTTATTTCCGTGTGGGAAGGAACTGCAGAAGCTGGTTCACACTGAAGATAGACATAAAATGCTGGAGTGACTCAGCGGGTCAGGCAGAATCTCTGGAGAAAAGGAATATGTGATTTCTCGACCTGAAACGTCACCTATTCCTTTTCTCCAGAGATGCTTCTTGACCCGCTGTGTTACTCCAGCATTTTGCGTCCACATTTGTTCTATGCCTTGTTCACATCATTTTTTCCCAGTAACAAATTCCTCTCTTTGGTACCTTTCTGAATCTGAACTAGAATGTTCACAAGCTCAGAGCAGTGTTAATGCTCTGATGAGATTCTGACCATCAATCTCCTGTTTTACAAATCTTTTATCAAGTAGTTTCTCTGCTTTTCTCTTGATTCCCTTCTCCCAATTATTTCTATTGTTTCTCTACTGCCTGGTTGGATACTCTCCGGAATTTATAGAACTGAAAAACAAACATTTGAACCATCATGATTTTAGGGTAGTCATTTAGTTCTCTTTGGCTGGAGGCAAAATAGACTGCAGATGTTGTAATCTGGACAAGTTGCTGGAGGAACGTAATGGGTCAGGCAGGAGAGAGATCCATCCCTCACTTGGTCTCATGGCCCATTGACCCCATCTCACAAAATCTATGGAAACATAGAAACATAAAAATTAGTTGCAGGAGTAGGCCATTCGGCCCTTTGAGCCAGCACTGCCATTCAATATGACCATGGCTCATTTTGGAGTTCAATAGATTGAGAAATCCAGCTCAACATAAAGTACTGGAGGGACTCAGCTGGTCAGGCAACATCTGTGAAGGGACTGGACAGATGTTATAATTCAGGACCGTTCTTCAAACTGATTGTAGTGGGGGAGAAAGCTGGATAATAAAGGTTGGGGCAGGACAAAGCCTGACAAGTGATAGGTGGATGCGGTGGGGGTTGGGTAGGTAGACGGATGGCTCTCCTGATCCACCTTAACTACCGCCTATGGTCCTGGGAGAGGTTCCACGACATCTCTGGCAGGAATTCTATTGTCAAGATAAGCACCACCCTTGTTAGTATGTTGACAAAAATGCTGGAGAAACTCAGCGGGTGAGGCAGCATCTATGGAGCAAAGGAAATAGGCAACGTTTTGGGTCAAGACCCTTCTTCAGACCCTTGTTAGTATAGTGGTTAGCATCCACGCCTGTCTTGTGGGAGACCAGAGATCAATTCCCTGACGGGGAGTTCTAAGTTTTTTGGCCAGAGTAGGGGAATCAAGAATCAGAGGTTATAGGTTTAAGGTGAGGGGGGTAAGATTTAATAATAATCTGAGGGGTAACATTTTGGGTGGCATGGTGGCAAGAGTTGCTACCTTAAAGCGTCAGAGACCCAAATTTGATCCTGACTATGGACGCTGTCTGCACGGAGTTTGTACATTCATCCCGTGACCTGCATGGGTTTTCCCCAGGATCTATGGTTTCGTCCCACACTCGAAAAATGGACAGGTTTATAGGTTACTTGGCTTGGTATAAATGCAAATTGTCCCTAGGGTGTAGGAAAGTGATAGTATGCGGAGGTCGCAGGTCGGCGCGGACTCGGTGGGCCAAAGGGCCTGTTTCCGCATTGTATCCCTGAACTAAACCAAAAGCAGTGCTGCCACAGGCACTTTAAGGCTGCACCACTGATTGGGAACGCCATTAAAGGTCAGAAGGGATACAGAGATTCAAACAAGGTCAGCTTCATTAATCTACATGTCAAATAAAACAGGACACAGCGCACTTCCTTTCCTCTATAGGACAATATCACAAAATGCCAAACCCAGCTTTTTAGCTGATACATCTTGGTTGGATAGTTAATATTATGTTTTAGATATTACTATAATACATTCAACAATCTTGTGCCTAAGTGCATGCAGTTCAAGTTTATAAAATTGTATCTGTTGTTGAAATTGCAAAAAAGGGCAGCTGAGAGACAGGTTTATCACATGTGTCTTTTATTTCTTTGCTTTCTCTTCTTGATGCTGCCTTTGTCTCTTGCTAATATCATATCTGCCATTTAATCACCTCCTGTTCTCCACCCCGCACGTCACAGGTCATTCTACTTCTTTTCTCCTCTGTCAGTGCTGCTCCCCTCCCCCTGCCCTTATTGTTCCTTTTCAAATGCTGTGCATCTGTGACACCCACCAGTCAAGGCAAGGCCGAAAGTCTGAAATGGATTTTGCTTGACCAGCTGAGTATTTTTCCGTTTGTAGCTTCAGTTTCCAAACATCTGCGGTATTTTCACTGAATTTACATCCAGGTGATTAGTATTACATTGACCTTTTTTCATTTATGATGGAAAGAGACAATCTAACTGTCACTCACTCCCACCCCCATCTTAGAGGGGCCTGCGACCTGAGTTTTACTGTTTTACTGAGAGTTTTACTGAGCGTCTGATGAAGAGTCTCAACCCAAAACGTCATCTGCTCCTTTTCTCCAGAGATGCTGCCTAACCCGCTGAGTTACTCCAGCATTTTGTGGCTAACCTCAGTTTTACATCAAGGAGTAGAAACAAGGAACCGCAGATGCTGGTTGACAAAAAAAGATACAAAGTGCTTGAGTAAGCATGTACTTGGTAGAAGGAATAAAGGCATAGATAACTTTCTAAATGGTGAGAAGATTCAGAAATCAGAGGTGCAAAGGGACCTGGGAATGCTGGTACAGGATTCCTCAAAGTATAATTTACAGGTTAAGTCTGTGGTAAGTGGTAAGTGGTAAGACAAATGCAATACTATCATTCATTTCGAGGGTACTAGAATATAAAAGAAATAATGTAATGCTGCTTTATAGGGTGCTGGAGAGGCCACATTGGAATATTGTGAGCAGTTTTGGGTCCCATATCTGAGGAGGGATGTGCTGACATTTGAGAGGGTCCTGGGGAGGTTAACAAGAATGATCCCAGGGATGATGGGGTTTATGTATAATAATAATAATACATTTTATTTATGGGCGCCTTTCAAGAGTCTCAAGGACACCTTACAAAAATTGAGCATGTAGAGGAAAAACATGTAAGGGGAATGAAATAAATAGTAGAGACATGACTAGTACACAAAGTAAAGACAGAATTCAATACAAAACACAGTATGAGGCAATTAATGCACAGATGAAAAGGGACGGGGACGTGGGGCTAAGGATAGGCAGAGGTAAGAGATGGGTCTTGAGGCGGGACTGGAAGATGGTGAGGGACACGGAATTGTGGATCAGTTGGGGGAGGGAGTATGAGGAGCGTTTGATGGCTCTGGGTGCATGCACACTGGAGTTTAGAAGGATGAGGAGAGATACTGTTGAAATTTACCAGATAGTGAAAGGACCAGATAGAGTGGACGTGGAGAGCATGTTTCCACTAGTGGGAGAGTACAGAACCAGAGGGTACAGCCTCAGTGTAAAAGGACACACCTTAAGGTAGTTGAGGCCAGTTCATTGGCTATATTTAAGAGGGAGTTAGATGTGGCCCTTGTGGCTAAAGGGATCAGGGGGTATGGAGAGAAGGCAGGTACGGGATACTGGGTATGATGATCAGCCATGATCATATTGAATGGCGGTGCAGGCTCGAAGGGCCGAATGGCCTACTCCTGCACCTATTTTCTATGTTTCTATGTTTCTATGTTTCTATGTTTGGAGTGGGAATTCCTTTAACCAGTGGGTGGTGAATATGTAGAATATATTAGCACAGACAGCTGTGGAGGCCAACACCATTGGGTATTTTAAAAGCAGAGATTGAGAGGTTCTTGATTAGGAAGGGTGTGAACCGTTATAGGGAAAATACAGGAGAATGGGATTGAGAGGGAAAAATAGCTCAGCTATATTAAATGGTGGAGTAGACTCAATGGGCTGAATGGCCTAATATTGCTCCTATATCTTATGGGTCAGGCACCATATTTGGAGAATGTGGATAGGTGAAGTTTTGGCTTGGGACATTTCCTTAGACTGTTTGGAGACTGAGAGGGAATCCTGACCCAAAATGTCACCTCTCCCTGTTACCCAGGGATGCCGCCTGTCGTGCTGCGTTATTCCAGCACTGTTTAAGAAGGAACTGCAGATGCTGGAAAATTGAAGGTAGACAAAAATGCTGGAGAAACTCAGCGGGTGAGGCAGCATCTATGGAGCGAAGGAAATAGGCGGCGTTTCAGGTCGAGACCCTTCTTCAGACTGAAGTGGGGGTGGGTGGGTGGGCGGGAAGAAGAAAGGAAGAGGCGGAGACAGTGGGCTGTGGGAGAGCTGGGAAGGGGAGGGGAAAGAAGGAGAAGGCAGGGAATATCTGAAATTGGAGAAGTCAATGTTCATACCGCTGGGGTGTAAATTACTCAAGCGAAATATGAGGTGCTGCTCCGCCAATTTACGGTGGGCCTCACTCTGGCAATAGACAATCGACAATAGACAATAGACAATAGACAATAAGTGCAGGAGTAGGTCATTCGGCCCTTCGAGCCAGCACTGCCATTCAATGTGATCATGGCTGATCACCCCCAATCAGTACCCCGTTCCTGCCTTTTCCCCATATCCCCTGACTCCGCTATCTTTAAGAGCCCTATCCAGCTCTCTCTTGAAAGCATCCAGAAAACCTGCCTCCACCGCCCTCTGAGGCAGAGAATTCCACACACTCACAACTCTCTGTGAGAAATAGTGTTTCCTCGTCACCGTTCTAAATGGCTTACCCCTTATTCTTAAACTGTGGCCCCTGGTTCTGGCCATGGAGGAGGCCCAGAACAGAAAGGTCAGATTCGGAATGGGGGGGAGGGGGGGAGTTGAAGTGCTGAGCCACCGGGAGATCAAGTTGGTTATTGCGAACCGAGTGGAGGTGTTGGGCGAAGCACTCGCCAAGCCTACGCTTGATCTCACCAATATAGAGCAGCTGACACCTAGAGCAGCGGATGCAATAGGTTGGAGGAGGTGCAGGTGAACCTCTGCCGCACCTGGACTGTGTCAGTTTTACATCTCTCAGCTCATGCAGGAAATATAGGGAGTTTATTTTTCTTCAGCTCTATTTCTCCATCTATTCAAGTCAAGTCAATTTTATTTCTATAGCACATTTAAAAACAACTCTCTTTGACCAATGTGCTTTACATCAGTGCAGGTACTAACGTGCTACATACAGTGGTACATGGATCTAACAATACATACATAAATACATACATACAGTGCTCCCTCAGAGGACCTCAAGAAATGCTTGTGAGTAGAAATAGGTTTTAAGTCTAGACTTAAAAGAGTTGATGGAGGGGGCAATTCTGATGGGAAGAGGGATGCTGTTCCATAGTCTAGGTGCTACAACCGCAAAAGCGCGGTCGCCCCTGAGCTTATACCTGGACCGCAGGATGGTCAGTAACCCCAAGTCTGCCGACCTGAGGGACCTGGAGGTAGTATGGTGGGTTAGCAGATTTTGATGTAGGTGGGGGCAAGCCCGTTAAGGACTTTGTAAACATAAAGGAGGAGCTTGAAATTGATTCTGAACTAGACTGGGAGCCAGTGGAGAGAGGCCAGAATCGGTCCCTTTATCGGGTGCCCGTCAGAAGTCTCGCTGCGGCGTTTTGGACCAATTGCAGGCGGGACAGGGATGATTGGTTGATGCCAGTGTAAAGGGAGTTGCAGTAATCAAGGCGGGAGGAGATAAATGAGTGGATGATCTTTTCAAGGTTGTCAAATTGGAGGAATGGTTTTATTTTAGCTATCGTGCGAAGCTGGAAGAAGCTAGCTTTTACCACGGCATTGACTTGTTCGTCAAACTTCAACGCGGAGTCAAATATCACGCCAAGGTTCTTGAGGTGAGGTTTGAGTAAGGGGGTAAGGCTTCCAAGGCTGCCTGCTATCGTTTTGTTGGAGTCCGAGGGGCCGAGTAGGATGACCTCAGACCTGCTCTCGTTTTGTTGGAGGAATTTCTGGGCCATCCAACACTTTATATCCTCAAGGCAATGCATAAGGCTGAGTAGATTTGATCGGTTGTTGGGTTTCAGGGGGAGATAGAGCTGTGTATCGTCTGCATAGGAGTGGAAGGAAATGCCGTGCCTTTGAATGACTTGGCCTAAGGGGAGCATATACAGAGAGAATGGGGCCTAGGATGGAGCCTTGTGGAACCCCGCAGCAAAGGCTAGCTGGGGAGGAGAAAGAGTTGCCTATGTTGGTAGAGAAACTCCTATCTTTGAGGTAGGAGACGAACCAGCTCAGGGCAGTGCCATCAATACCAACCCCGTACCGGAGACGGTCAATTAGGATGGTGTGGTCCCCTGTATCAAATGCTGCGCTGAGGTCGAGCAGGAGCAGGATTGCACAGTTGCCGGAGTCAATGGCGAGAAGCATGTCGTTATGTATCTTCAACAAGGCAGACTCTGTCCTATGGTGGGCCCTGAAACCTGATTGGAAAATTTCCAGGATGGTATTTTGGTGTAGGTAAGGCATTAGTTGATTTAAAATTACCTTTTCTAGGACTTTTGAAAGTAAAGGCAGTTTGCAAATAGGTCTGTAGTTGCTAGGCAAGGTAGGATCTAGGTTAGGTTTTTTCTGGAGGGGCTGAACCACCGCATGCTTGAATTCAATTGTTGCAAGTTGTTTACTATTCAAATTCGGCTGATAAATCTGTTTGGAATGAGCTTGGAATGAGTTAGACTGGTTGCCAGCAAAGAAAGATCAGGCCTTCCATTGCCACGTTGCCTCACTGGGACAACACTTCAGAAGGCTGGAGCACAACAAAGTGCTGGAATAACCCAGCAGGCCAGGTGGCATCTCAAGAGGACATAGGTTGGGACCAGACTGGTTGTAATAGTGGGGTAGGGGAGAAAACCTGGAGAAAAGGTGGGGAGGGGAGGAAATAAAGCCTAGCAAGTGGTTCAGGCGCGAGTGGATTTCATTGGCAGATGGTGGACAAATGTTACTTACAAAATTCTTAAGGGGTTGGTCAGGCTAGATGCAGGAAGATTGTTCCCGATGTTGGGGAAGTCCAGGACAAGGGGTCACAGCTTAAGGATAGAGGGGAAATCCTTTAGGACCGAGATGAGAAAAACATTTTTCACACAGAGAGTGGTGAATCTCTGGAACTCTCTGCCACAGAAGGTAGTTGAGGCCAGTTCAGTTGCTATATTTAAGAGGGAGTTAGATGTGGCCCTTGTGGCTAAAGGGATCAGGGGGTATGGAGAGAAGGCAGGTATGGGACACTGAGTTGGATGATCAGCCAAGATCATATTGAATGGCGGTGCAGGCTCGAAGGGCCAAATGGCCTACTCCTGCACCTATTTTCTATGTTTCTATGTTAGAGATAAAAAAAGAGACAAAAGGGTGTGAGATAAGGAAAGAATCGGTGTGAAAACTGAAGCCAGAGAAAAGGGCATTGTTGAATTTAGTTTAGAGATACAGCGCGGAAACAGGCCCTTCGGCCTACTGAGACCATGCCGACCAGCGATCCCCGCACACTAATGCTATCCTGCACACAAGGGACAATTTACAATTATACCAAGTCAATTTACCTACAAACCTGTATGTCTTTGTAGTGTGGGAGGAAACTGGAGAAACCGGGAGCGAACCTACGCAGGTCACGGGTGAAGACCATATAAACTCCATAGTCAGGATTGAACCCAGGTCTCTAACACTGTTAGGCAGCAACTCAACCGCTTCGCTACTGTTTGCACTCCTTGGTGGAAGGGAACAGGGGGAAGGGACAAGAGGTGCGGATGGTGGGAGCAATGAGTGTGCACCTAGACAGAGCACAGGAAAGAGAGGAATTGTGACCGAAAATTAGAGAATTGAAAGTTCATACCCTTGAAGGACTTTTGTGAAAGGGTTGATGGAAGTGCAGACCAGGGGAGGAAGTGAGTTGAGCAAAATACAAGCTGCTGAAGGAATATAATGGGTGAAGGCAGCATCTGTGCAGGGAAATGGACAGATGACGTTTTGGGTTGAGACCCTTCTTCAGAATTTCCTGCTCACAGTGGAAATATCTTTCTCTGATCTGAAACGGCCAGTTGTTTGCAGATCAGAATCAAACCTCCTAAATTCATCTGGAGAGTTGAAGTAGTGTAGGTACCAGGGAAACCTCCAAGGAGTATTGTATTAGAGTCATGGAGTCATAGAGTCATACAGTGTGGAAACAGGTCCTTCAGCCCAACTTGCCAATATGTCCCATCTACACCACTGCGTAATGGACATCCACATATACTGACCTCCCCACCATCAAATAAATCTACAGGAGGCGTTGCTTTACAAAGGTAGTTAGTATCTTCAAGCCCCCATACCACCCTTATCTTGCTGCCACCCTCAGGAAGAAGGTACAGGAGCCAGAGAACCGTTACTTCTAAGTTCAAGAACAGCTTCCTCCCATCAAACAACAGGTTCTTCACAACCCTAACCACAAATCTACCTCAGTATCAAACTACTGTGGACTTTGCACAACTATAGTTGGTATACTTTGGGCTTTTTGTGCAATATCAGTTTAATTTACTTAGAATTTAAAAAAAAAAATTGTTGTTGCATCTGCTGTGCCTGTAAAGCTGCAGCATGAATGGCATTGTTCCAATCCAGACCTGTTGCGCATGATAATGATTCAATGATACGTTATTGTCACATGTACCTAGGTACAGTGTAATGCTTTGTTTTTCATACAATACACAAAGTACACAAAGAGTCGCCACGTTTCAGGAGCCGACAAAGTTACAGAATTGACAAGTAAATACTCTTGCATTTTCACTCCTCCTGATGTTATCGGCTGTCAGGTTCCTGTATCTTTGTTGCTCGTTTTCCAGCACTGACTATTGCCTTCTATTTGCCTGTCTGTGCAAATGCAGCTCTCCATAATGATGAAAGAAGTCTGAAGAAGGGTTTCGGCCCGAAACGTCGCCTATTTCCTTCGCTCCATAGATGCTGCTGCACCTGCTGAGTTTCTCCAGCAATTTTGTGTACGCTCCATAATGATGTCTGCAATAGAAAATAGGTGCAGGTGTAAGCCATTTGGCCCTTTGAGCCATTCAATGTGAATGGTGATCATCTATAATCAGTACCCCGTTCCTGCTTTCTCCCCATATCCCTTGATTCCATTCGCCATGCGCTATCTCTAACTCTCTCTTATAAACATCCAGTAAATTGGCACCACTGCCTTCTGTGGCAGAGAATTCCACAGATTCACAACTCTGTGGGTGAAAACGTTTTTCCTCATCTCAGTCCTAAATGGCCTACCCCTTATTCTTAAACTGTGACCCCTAGTTCTGGACTCCCCCAACATCGGGAACATTTTTCCTGCATCTAGCCTGTCCAATCCCTTAAGAATTTTATATTTTATGAATTTTAGATCCACTCTCATCCTTTTAAATTCCAGTGAATATAAGCCCAGTCAATCTGTTCTTTCATCGTATGTCAGTCCCGCCATCCCAGGAATTAACCTGGTGAACCTACGCTGCATTCCCTCAATAGCAAGAATGTTCTTCCTCAAATTAGGAGACCAAAACTGCACACAATACTCCAGGTGTGGTCTCACCAGGGGCCTGTACAACTGCAGTAGGACCTTCTTGCTCAGATACTCAAATCCTCTTGCTATGAAGGCCAACATGCCATTTGTTTTCTTCAATGCCTGCTGTTCCCACATGCTTACTTTCAGTGACTGATGTACAAGGACACCCAGGTCTTGTTGCACCTCCCCTTTTCCTAAACTGACACCTATTCAAATAATAATCTGCCTTCTTGTTCTTGCCACCAAAGTAGATGACCTCACATTTATCCAAATTTTCCTGCATCTGCCATGCATCTTCCCACTCACCCAACCTATCCAGGTCACCCTGCAGCCTCATAGCATCCTCCTTGTAGCTCACGCTGCCACCCAGCTTTGTGTCATCTGCAAACTTGGAGATGTTACATTTAATTCCTTTGTCTAAATTGTTAATATGTATTGTAAATAATTGGGGTCCCAGCACTAAGCCTTGCGGCACCCCACTCGTTACTGCCTGCCATTCTGAAAAGGACCCGTTAATTCCTCCTCTTTACTTCCTGTCTGCCAACCAGTTCTCTAACCCTATCCCCCAATACCATGTGATCAAACCCATGTCTCTGGCACTGTAAGGCAGTAAGGCAGCAACTGTGCCACTGTGCTTTATGTATTGGCTCTCATTGTGTCTGCAATGGTTTGCAATGGCACAAGAAGTCAGGAACATAGAGTTTTATCATTATCCCTCTGGATCCAACACTCTGGGCAGTTCTGTCCATTCAAAATGTCTGTTGCTGCAGTCATACCCAGGATGAAGGGGCCTTGTGTGCTTCCTGGAAACATGCCAAACACCATGAAGGAATTTCTCTAATAAACCATATCTAATCTGTGTGTTAAGGAATGGAAACGTTTTCAAATCACAGGCAGGTCTGGATTATTAAAGGAAGACCTTGTGTGCACATGAATGCAGTCAGTGTTTACTAGAAAACAAGGCCACAGGCAGATAGGTCAGCATTGGAGTGGGATGGAGAATCAGAGTGGCTGGCAACCACAAGCTAAGTCGCCCATGGGGATTGGGTGCAAGTGGTCCATAAAACAACACGTATTTCTTTGTACCAATCTGCTTGGCAGAGCTAGATATGGAGCTGCCATTTTAATGTAAAAATACAAAGTGTTAAGGAACTCAAGGTATAAGGCAGCATCTGGGGAGGGAAGGAACAGGTGATGTTCTGGGTCAGGATGCTTCTTCAGACTAATGGTTTAATGTCTAGCTATCATTTACTGCTCAGATTATTTCATCTGGTAATAGTTTTCAGCCAATGAAAAAAGATAGGAATCTTAGGTGTAACAAGGAACAGCGACTAATTCTTCGGCAAGTGAAATATATATATTTTTTATTAGAAGGCTCATTAGCAGATGATCAATATTGGCATCAAATGAGATAAATGTCATTGCTGTTTTTCTTTTTTCTCTCAGTTAGATTTCAGATTGCTTGGCCGATGTAGTGGCAGATGATATAGAAAAGACAGGCAGCCTGAAAGCAGACACTTCACTCAATGCAGTCCGTTGTCAGACCAAGAAGAAGTTATAGAACTCCATACTCTCCAAGGACTTTATACAAGTACACTAGTCTCGTGGTGAATATTATGTTGCGGTGACAAGTAGACAGTGGGCTCGATTTTGTGTCACATTGGGAATCTTCAGTTGCTGCCATACTGTAACTACTTGGAAGACTCGAGTCGAGTTTATTGTCTTATGCACAAGTACGGTGAGATACAGATGCAATGAAAATCCTGCTTGCTGCAGCACCACAGGCAATAGACAAATGCACAAAATCAAGCTATACATATAATACGTATAAATTACACCTTTAATTTCTAAAAGAAAGAAGGCTGTACAAAAACAAGATGTTAGTTCAAAACATAAGTAGAGAAAAAAAAGTTCATGATAGTGCAAAAGATGGACTTAACGTTCTGCTGTTGAAGTTTGATCAGGGTTGCGATGACAGCTGTAGGAAGGTAGTTCCTGAACCCAGTGGAGTGGGAGTTCAGGTTTCTGTACCTCCTGCCTGATGACAGCAGTCAGAAGAGGGGAGAGTGCAAATGGTGGGGGTACGTCGATGATAGATGCCACCTTCATGAGGCAGCACCTCCTGTAGATGCTTTCAGTGGAGGGAAGGACTGAATCCCTGAAAGACTTCAGGACTGAGTCCCTGAAAGACTACACTAATCTCTGTAGTCTCCTCCATTCCTGTGCATTGAAATTGCCGTATACAGCAATATACAATCCCAATATACAGTGCACTCAGTGCTTTCCCCTTCTCTCCTCTCCGCCCCCCCACCCCCCCGCGCTCTCTAAAGGACTTACCGTGCTCTGTGGCAGCCATTCCTTCCTCTTCATCTTCCTCTTCCGCTCCTCCGCTGTCCCTGGCCTCCACCTTCGCGATGTGTTTGTGTGTGTTTGTGTGTGCGTGTGCGGTCAATAGCAAAGATCCTGTAGGATCTTTGGTCAGTAGATGCAGCTCACGCTTCGGTCGAGGCTTTCAAGGCGAGTGACCAAAACCTCTAGCGACTCATGGAAACCTTGGGTGGGGCGCAAGGTCACCAGAGGTTTCCGTTCAGGTTTCCTAAGTGGGACAGGGGCATAACCTTCCTACTCACAATCCAACTATCTTTCTACCCACTATCTCTTAAGCTGCAAACAGTGCAGACACTCACCTCTGTCTCTACCTCCTCACTGTAGTTTAGCTTAAAGACATAGCGTGGGAATTGGCCTTTCGGCCCACCGAGTCCGCACCGACCAGTGATCCCCATACATTATCACTATCCTACACACTAGAGACAATTTTCCTTGATACCAAGCTAATTAACCTACAAACCTGTACGTCTTTGGAGTGTGGGAGGAAACTGAAGATCTCGGAGAAAACCCACGTAGGTCACGGGGTGAACGTACAAACTCCGTACAGACAGCAGCAGTAGTCAGGATCGATCCTGGGTCTGGCGCTATAAGGCAGCAACTCTACTGCTGCACCACCATGCTGCCAACAGTAAGTCAAGTCATGTGGCCTTGTTTCCTTCAATTGTGTAGGAAGGCACTGCAGATGTTGGTTTAAACCGAAGATAGACACAAAAAGCTGGAGTAACTCAGCGGGACAGGCAGCATCTCTGGAGAGAAGGAATGGGTGACGTTTCGGGTCGAGACCCCCTGCTGAAGAAGGGTCTCTACCCAAAAAGTCACGGTTTCCTTCTTTCCAGAGTGTTTCCTTCAATTGCCTGAAACTCTTGCAGGCTATAGATATCAACAGCCCAGCAACAAAAACATGATGGATCAAGTAATTACGTCACTTGATCTGCCATTCACAGCCACAATTCATAACAGCTGAGTTTCATGCAGTTAAGATCGGCATGTGGTGGATCACTAGGTTCCAGGGGAACAGATAAACCGGCTGGAGGACAAACCCCCAGTGGTCAAAATGTAGAAACAAAGAACTGCAGAGACTGGTTTATACCAAGGATAGACACAAAGTGCTGGAAGAACTCAGCGGGTCAAGCAGCAACTCTGGTGAAAAAGTATGCGTGATGTTTCAGGTCGGGTCCCTTCCGCAAACTGCCATATCCCTCCATAAGCTGCATATCTATGTGCCTATCCCAAAGTCTCTTAAATGCCTCTATTGTATTGTATTGTATTGTATTGTATTCAATTTATTGTCATTGTCTCAATTAGAGACAACAAAATGAATTTCCCTTACAGGCAGTATCATAAAAATAAATAAATAATAAATAATAAAACATATTAAAAATAAGTCCACGACACAACATTAAAAAAAAGCACAAACACAGAAAGTCCACGACACAACATAACATAAATGGCACCAAGGTGAGGAAGGCACCATAGTCCAGCCAGCCTCCCCTCCGTTCTTCCCAGATGTGGTCGGGGCCTTCCGAGCACCCGCAGTCGCCGCCCTGGGTGGCCCGATGCCCAGGCCCTCTCGCCGGGCCGATGGAACACCGACGCCGATCCCCGACGGAGAACATCTTCCTCCTCAGCGGCCCGGACCTCCAGATCAGCCGCCTCCCGCAGCCGGAGTCCGCAGCTCCCGAGTCCGCAGGCCGAGCCGGGCAGAGTCGCAGGACTCCGCGCTGTCCATCAGCGCCACCCGCGTAGGGAGCCCGCAAACCGCAGCTCCATGATGTCGGTGCAGCAGGTCCAGCACTCCGGGCTCCAGACGGCGACCCCCGGTAAGGCATCGCCAGCCCCGCGATGTTTCAGCGCTGTCCCGCCGCTGCTGGAGCTCTGGTCGATCCCGGCAGGAAAGGCCGCGCCAATCCAGGTAGGCCGCTGGGGAGGGGGGGGGGGGGCGAGGACGCGACTCGAATAATAGTCGCGTCCTCACCAGGAAGCGGCTGAAGGATGGTATCCCCCGCACCGTACCCTCTTCCCCCACATAAAAACACCAAAAAACCACAAAAAAACACACTTTAACATAACTAAATAAACAAAAAAACAAAAAGATACCGGGCTGTAGGTGGAGGCTGCTGGCACCAGCGCCACCGGAAGTACAATACACAATACTCTATCGCATCTGCCTCCAATACCACCCCTGGCAGTGCGTTCCAGGCACTCTCCACCCTCAGTGTAAAACACTTGCCCTGCACATCTCCTTTAAACTTTACCCCCTCTTATTTTAAAGCTATGTACTCTAGTATTTGACTTTTCCATCCTGATAAAAAGGTTCTGACTGTCTACCATATCTATACCTCTCATAATTTTATGTACATGGAGTTATAGTGATACAGTGACGGAAACAGGCCCATCGACCCAACTTGCCTACACCTATTAGATCGCTGCTTAACTTCCCGCGTTCCAGAGAAAACAATCCAAGATTATCCAACCTCTCCCTGTGACTACTACCCTCTAATCCAGTCATCATTCTCCTAAACCTCGTCTGCACCCTTTCCAAAGCCTCCACATCCTTCCTGTAATGGAGTAATCAGACTGTACACAATAGTCCACATGCGGCCTAACCAAAGTCCTATAAAGCTGCATCATGCCTTCCTGACTCTTACACTCAATGCTGGGACCAATGAAGGCAAGCATGCCATATGCCTTCTTTATCACTTCATCTCCTTGTGTTGCTACATTCAGGGAGTTGTGGACATAAGACTCCAAGATCACTCTGCCCATCAAAGGAGATACATCTGGTCTAGCAGTAAACTTTTAGTTGGCTGCTGTGTTTCAAAGGTGGAGGCCACACTATACGGTCACAAAATGAAAGCATTGGGAAAGTGTAAAACTGGTACCATGAATTTTCAGAGTTGATCCTTGATCATTGGGTGAGAGGGTGAGGATTTAATAGGAATTTGAAGGGCAACTTTATCACACAGAGGGTAGTGGGTGTATGGAATGAGCTGCCGCAGGAGGTAGTTGAGGCAGAAACTATAGCAACATTTAAAAGACACTAGACTAAGTGGGACCCATTGAGTCCCATGTTCACACCGGAGGGTTGGTCCCCCAACGCAATATTCCACCTCTCCACCAATTCCAATATTGGTGGCCAGTGGGGGGGGGGGGGGGGGGCTTACTGGAGCACCAGTATGGGTGTTGTGGGCCGAAGGGACAGGTTTCCAGATGGCTAGTATGGACATTGTGGGCCGAATGGATTCTTGGGCTGGCAGGTCAGTCACTCAGGCCTGGTGGGCTGGCAGCTTAGTCACTCAGGCCTGGTAGGCTGGCAGCTCAGTCACTCAGGCCTGGTGGGCTGGCAGCTCAGGCACTCAGGCCTGGTGGGCTGGCAGCTCAGTCACTCAGGCCTGGTGGGCTGGCAGCTCAGTCACTCGGGGCTGGTAGGCTGGCAGCTCACTCACTCAGGGCTGGTGGGCTGGCAGTTCAGTCACTCAGGGCTGGTGGGCTGGCAGTTCACTCACTCACGGCTGGTGGGCTGGCAGTTGACTGACTCACGGCTGTTGGGCTGGCTGTTGACTCACGGCTGGTGGGCTGGCAGTTGATTGACTCACGGCTGGTGGGCTGGCAGTTGATTGACTCACGGCTGATGGGCTGGCAGTTCACTCACTCACGGCTGGTGGGCTGGCAGTTGACTGACTCACGGCTGTTGGGCTGGCTGTTGACTCACGGCTGGTGGGCTGGCAGTTGATTGACTCACGGCTGGTGGGCTGGCAGTTGATTGACTCACGGCTGGTGGGCTGGCAGTTCACTCATGGCTATTCCTTGGAATTCCATTTCTAGCAGAGTGCAGGCCACCAAATTCAAATGCAATCTCACACCATTTCAAGCAGAGTGCAGGCCACCAAATTCAAATGCAATTTCATACCATTTCAAGCAGAGTGCAGGCCACCAAATTCAAATGCAATTTCATACCATTTCAAGCAGAGTGCAGGCCACCAAATTCAAATGCAATTTCATACTATTTGGGCTTTATACTCCTGGTCCCCCCGGAAGGGGCGTTACCTTCATCATGGTGACTGACAGGCAAGAGGACCAATCAGCTGAGCTCAGAATCGGAAAAATCCTCGGGGCTGCCTCAGTGGAGGAGGATTGTGAGTAAGATGGCCAAACATCATAGCGATATATGGCAGCGTTTTTTATAAAATCAATATACAGCGCAGACAGGAAGTGGTCAAGATGAGACTTTTAGTTATATAGATTACACATCCTTTTTCTATACGATGCTGCCTGACCCACCGAGTTACTCGAGCACTTTGTGTCTGTGGTATAAGCCAGCATCTGTAGTTGCATGTTTCTACTCCATAGTTTAAAATTAAAGTTGATTAGAACTTTAAGAAAGGATCAAATTTAGCTTTCTCCCGAATGAGCGCACGTCTTTATGTTAATTATTTTCCAGTTGATAATCTTTCACCTTTCTTTTCACCGAAGGGTGGATTTTTATCGCATATTGGGCGGCCTTCCCTCATTCCATCTCCAATATCTCAAACCCCAACACTACAGCTCACTACAGTTACACACTTCTCTTCCACTCTTATCTTAAAGCTATGCCATCTAGTATGTGATTTTCCCTGGTAAAATGGTTCTGACTGCCCATGGGCGGAAATCGCTTTCAAAACATGGGGAGACACAATGAGGCCTAACATCTAGGACAGGGGGCGGCAACCTACGGCCCATGGGCTAGATCTGGCCCTTAGCTCAAAATCATCCGGCCCGCAGGCGTATTCTTTTTCAATTAGTTTTCACAACCCAGCAACTGCAGCCTGTCCTGTGGCACTCAGGCGACCTGGGCGCTACAGCCAGACCCGGGTGGTTTTTCTGAAACATGTTTCACAAAACTTGGGGAGGATTGTCCCTCACCTCTCAAAACATGGGGGGGGGGGGGGGGGGGGGGGGGAGCAGGTCCCGACTCTCTACCTTATCTATGCCTTACTGCCACCCATTACAACTTCCAGTTTACGATCTCCCTGCCGAGCTTCCACGCTCTCTGGCAAGCTTGTACTTGTCGGTGACATGGACAAATTACGAGAAGCCCCTATTCATGTAAAGCAGTGGAGTCAAACTTCAGTACCTACACCATTGATTAAAGTCAGTACTATTTCTCCTGACTTGCAAAAGTACAACTAACATTTTTTTTAAAACGAAAAAAGCAAGACTAAAAAATGAAGTTGCGTGAGATTGTTTGCTAATCTCAAGCGTGAAATGAGTAGATACAGATAAGTGAAAAGGTGTACAGGAAATCTTTATCTATCAACAACAAGACTCACTTTGAAGGTTGGAATTGCCACTACTCACTTGAGTACAATGAACTCTAAACCACAACCACAACAACGAGCATTTGCACTGACTTTTATGTGATAAAAGATACTATAAGATGCTTCACAGAGCATTTACAGAGAAAGAAAATTAACACTAAGGGGTGAAACGAACTGTGAGCTCTGGCGACCTTTAAGATCCAATGTAAATGAGGGGAGTGAGGTGGGAAGGTGATGCCGTTTAGGAGAGAATTCCATAGTTTAGGGACTGTGAGGCAGTAAGTGGCTGCAACTGGTGGATTAGTAAAAAAACAGGAGTGTGTGAGTGAACAGGAGGGGCACAGAGTTCTAGGAGAGGTGTGGACTGGAGAATGTCACCCTTTTCAATTTCCCAAGATGCTATCCCCAGTTGCCGTCCATAACTTTGGAACTTGGCGGAACGCTGATATTAAAAGCATTTGTTAACTGGGCAGCCTGGTGGTACAGTGCTAGAGTTGCCGTCTTACAGCACCAGAGACCCGGGTTTGATCCTGACTACGGTTGCTGCCTGTACAGAGTTTGTACATTCTCCCTGTGACCGCATAGGTTTTCTCCCGGGTGCTCCAGTTTCCTCCCATACATGTACAGGTTTGTAGGTTAATTGGCTTTGTAAATTGTAAATTGTCCCTAGTGTGTAAGATAATGCTAGTGTACGGGATGATTGCTGGTGGGCACGGACTTGGTGGGCCGAAGAGCCTGTTTCATGCTGGGCCTGAACTGTCATCTTTTCATCATTGAACACCTGAAGATTTACTAGCAAGTAGGTACTCCTACTTTGAATTTAGCCACCTCCTGAATTATCATTTTGAGGTTTGTCTTACCCCAATTCTGGAGCTTAATTTGTCTGTCCTTGTCCTTCTTCCTAATAAGTTGATATTTCCCTTCACCATCTCCAAAAGCTACTCTCAGGCACTCCCTCCACCTGCCCAGCTTTGTTGCCAAAGGTTAGATCCTGTAGCACTCTTTTTCCAGTCGGACTATCCACAGATTGTTTACAAAAGCTCTGTTGCACTTTAAAAAATCCAACCCCTCACACCTCTACTTCCTGCTCCCAGTTTGGACATGTGCAGTGCACTTTCAGCAAAGGGATTGCCCCCTTTTGGAGTGCCTTGTAGGATACACCTCCCCCTTCCACGCCCCTCCTGCTACAGCAATGGGGTCCTTGATTAAACTTAACATTCTCCAAAGAAGCAATGCCTGGACTGTGTCTAAATAAAGTCCAGTTATAGTTGGAAATTTAAAGTGTTCTGGGTTCTAACCTTTATGAGAATCACTGCACAGAAAGCAGAAAGAAAGGTATGAGCTATCCTTGCCTTCCTCTATCTGTTCTGTGGAACATTTCTATACTACATCAGGTATGTACCAGAGACAAAGTAGTAGAAAATCATCCTTTGAATCTTCGTTAGCATGTAAATCCCGGCTGCATGTTACACTTAGCGGAATTATTAAGACCGGCTACTTGCCAATTCGGACAAGCTTGACTGAAGCCGCTTACTATTGATCTCAGTACCAGTAAGCTAAGAAAGGGAGAAACTGAGTATCATGGCTGCTTTTGTTGACCACCCAGCAAGCAAACTACCTGCATGTGAACTACCTGCAGGAACCTGAAGGACGAGACACATTAGCGAGATGGAGACCCTCCCATGGTTGAATAATTAACTGATGATCAGCGTCCATGATCACACATTAATGAAGGCTATTTGGCTGAGGCGCTGGAAGGCTGACAACATTTATAGAACGGTGCCCCAGCATGAATAATTTGCTTCGATGGAGAGCTTGTAAGGGAAGAAAGCAGGGGGATAAGGGGACAGCCTCCCAAAGTTACGTGAGCCTCATAATATATCTTCTGGGCTCAGTTTCACTATAGTAGCATTGGTGTTGTGAGATATATCTACATGGCTCTGGCCTATACTATAACAACAAAGTGAAAATAAATTAACTGACTTGTCAAAAAGCTTTTTGTAACCAATCAATCAAGTGCTGAGAAACCCGGATGGATGAAACCATTTTACATTGTTTGGGATTAATAGTTGGCAGATAGTGAATAGGTTCTGACTGCACAGCTGCAAGTGCGATGGTCATTTTGAATATCCTTGGCTCTGCATGGTATTGATATGTAAATTGCTTGATAGTGTTTTCTATGGGTGAATGTGGTGTGCAAAGATTAACCCTTGGAGGAATGCAGGGGAATTCACCCAATCTGTGGAAATGTTTTTAAAAAAAAGCAGATAAAAGATCAGACAGCTAGACACTTGATTATAACACTTGTTTTGAAGCACAGAACTGAAAATGTAGACAATTACTCACCTGTATGACCTGCATTTCTCTTAGCGGGAAAACAAAGATTAAACCACAAACTATCCTCTGCTGTTAATATTTTTAAACCTGGTGCACATATAAGGTCTGATTTTAATCCCACTTGCCTGACAGGAACAGGGTGGACAGGCCCAGGGCTATACTGGAGGTTGTGCGTTTCTCTCTCCAATAATAATAATTTTGAAAATCAAAAAAGCTGCAGATGCGTAGGTACTCGTCTGAATTTTAACTCCCTAGTCACATTAATATTTAAATTTCAAGGTTCAGTGATGCCATGCAGACCTGCTGGTTGGCAGCTTTGATGTCTGATGCCAAAGCCAGCAGTGAAAGCTGGCAGGAGACAGGATCAGGAGTATTCCACCTGGCCTCACAAAGAAACCAGGGCCTCCATCCCAACCGAAACCTTCGCTCAAACGCTGGTTGCTATTCCATCCATTGGCTAGTATCTCTTACAGCTGGTAAGATATTAGCTTAATCACTTTGTTTGCGATGTGCTAATGATTTTGCTTTGTTTACATTCTGAGTTGTTGACTGATTAAATTGACTGTAATTTTAGGAAACCTGCAAATTAGTCTGGAATTAATGACTCAGATATAATGTTTGTTGGCAGAGTAAACATTTGTCAGGATTCAGGAGCACCCGAGAAATCGAATAAGTTAGGAAGATGCTGCTCTTAGTATTTCCTCACAAAGCTTGTTAGATCTTTTATCTGGAGGTTATATTAAATCATAGAATATATTTCATTAAACTATTTGATGGAGTTCATATATGTATATGCTCATACCTCAATATCCAATGAAGATATACCTGAAACATTGCCTATTCATGACCTCCAGCACTGCTGCCTGACCCATTGAGGTACTCCGGCACTTTGCATCTTTTTTTGTAAACCAGCATCTGCTGTCCCTTGTGTCCAGGGACATTTTTCCCTTTGCTCTACCTATTGTATGAGTTCATCTTGATTGTATTTATGTATAGTTCTATCTGATTTGAACAGATAGCATGCTAAACAAAGCTTCACTGTGCCTTGTAACACATGTAACAATAATAAACTTAAACCTAAACCTTAACAATACAACATGCTTGCAGTGAAACAAATATGCAATAAGTGTTGGTTAAGGGGCAGTTTTGCTGGCTCTGGAGCAGTGGGTTATGAATCCAAATGTCAGTCTATACAACCACAGTGAGCAGACAACAGTCCTGATCGCTGAATACCATGCTGAATTCCAGCAGATCAATTATGTTGGTTGGGAGATGAGCTGTGGCCCTCCCCCATCCACGTATCTGGCTGGAATGCCTGTTGGAGAGTTGTGAGTCAGGCTAATGAGCTGACCACATGAAAAAGGCCTTTGTTATGGAAACGAACGAGAGCACGATCTGCTGGATGTGGAAGGAATTGGTTGCCTCATGTGCCACCAGGCGAAGAGCAGTCACACAAATGTAAAAGGCTATTAAAGGGAAACTAATCTTAGTCAGGTATGTATGTGCATGTTTAGCTGCAGTTCTAGATTGATTTGTTGTGTGATACAGTCAGTGACCTGAGAATTGCTTCCTTGAATTCATGAGCATCAATTGAAATAAAACAGAGGTGCTGAGATTGATATGGGCTAAAGTAGTGATAAAACCATGCTTTTTTTTAGTTTCTATCTGTTTAGAATTTGTCCCAGAATATTCAATTACACTTGCTTGATAAGAGAGGGATTAAAAAAAAGAAGAGTATACCACTTCTCAATGTAGACTATGTGGGAAGCTAAAATATCATGAATGAATGAAGTGCCAGCATAGTTGAGCACAGTTTCGGGACATGTTGCAATCAAATTCTTGCTGGAATCATGTGATCTCAGGCTCATTCATTTTTGTAGCTGCTATAGTTTTGGCTTAACAGCCATGTTACTCCAGTGATCTGTGAATGCTGAGTCACGAAGTATATTCAAAATTCCCTAGAAAACTTTTTGTGACTGCATTGGAATCAAGGGTTATGAGAAATGGACAGGTACGCACACCTGAGGCCAAAGTTCAAATCAAAGAACAAACCTGAACAGTAGACCAGACCTGAGCAAATGTATAAGATAGACACAAAATGCTGGAGCAACTCAGCGGGTCAGGCAGCATCTCTGGAGAAATGCAGTCTGATGAAGGGTCTCGACCTGAAACATCACCTATTCCTTTTCTCCAGAGATGCTGCCTGACCCGATGAATTACTCCAGCATTTAGTGTCTATCGTCTGAGCAAACACATAGCCTACTCTGCTCTCAGTTGTTAAGTTATTTAGTCTACTGTATTGATTTGGGGAATTGCAACATGTTTGGAATGTTCTTCTGTACGCAGTTCCAGCAAACCTATTATTTCATTTGATGTCCTTGATCTTGAGTTTCAGTAAATTGCAATTTCTTGCATTAAACTATATCAAACGCTCAGCAATCCATCAGGATTGAGAAAGATTTGCCTCCACACCAGTTATATAGGTTCTGTGTGACTAATGGGGCCAATCTGGGAACCACAGACTTCTACAAATGGGAGAGCAAGTGCCTGGTTTGAGAAATTGGTAAGGTGACATGTTCCTATCATCATGTAGGCACTTTTCTGTGTGCTATCAGTGGATAGACACAAGGTTCTCAATACCATCCAGAAGGTCTACTTCTCTACTTTGAGCAATGATGGGCTAGAGGTTCCCGGGAGTTGGTGGGATGTTTTGCTTGTTCAAGGAATCTTTGAACACATCCGTGAATCTTTTCCTCTCTCCACCCAGTCAATTCTTCCCATGACTAAGCTTGGAATAGATTGTCCAGTTTGGGAGCATGGTGTTTGTCTTGTGAGTGATGTAACCTGCCCAGCTTGGCACAAAGTGTAACTAGCATCTCAAGCAGAAATGCTGGACTGACCGAGGACATTCATGTTGATTTGCTGATCCATGCATTGAATTTGGAGGAATCTTTAGAGACCATGTTGGTGGAATCGTTTCATTACTTTGATGTGCCTGCTGGAGGTAGACTAGGTCTCAAAAGCATATACTAAAAGGGAAGGGATTACTACAGCCCAGTATACCACAAGCTTTGTGCCAGGTCTTGGGGTTCTTGAGTTTTAAGTACCATTTTCCCCAACTCCCCAAAGACTCTGTTAGTACATTGAAAACAAAATGTTGAATTTCTTCATCAATATCTGCTTTTTACCAGAAGTGGCTTCTGAGAGAAGAGAAATGCTTCACCGTTCCAAACTGAAAGTATATGTTGGTGAGCAGTTTTGTGCAGCAGGGACAGTTTGATAAAGGATGATTGTCTTGCAGATATTCAGTGTAAGGCCAATCCTCATGTGTGTTGTATTTAATGAGTCGATAGATTGCGACTTGGTCTCCCAGCAAATAGAACAGCAACATCACATGTGTACTGTAACTCAATCATTGAATTCTGGCTGAACTTGATTCAAGACCATGGTTCCCCATCATTTGGATGGTTCCCCATTATTTATGAAGATTAGCTTCAATCCTATAGGGAGCTTGTCGGCAACATTCTGTGATGGACATCTCGCTCTGTTGGGAGGCCAACAAGTTTTCCAACACTCTTGATATCTGTCTCCGAATGTGTCCCTGGGAACAGCCTGTAAATAAGAGAGTCCTCTGTTAGGCTACTTCGATGAACCGCGACAAGGACCCTTGTATCATTCTCTGATCCTCGTCGTAAAACCACCCTCATCCACGAGGTGAACAACGGTCTCCTCTTCAAAGCAGCCGTCCTGAGGGCAGCATGCATCGGGAAGATTCCGATGGTGCAGGAAGGATCTGACTGGGAGGGTCCCTCGTTGGAAGTGAGGTGCATTGAGATGAGAAAGGTAGAAAAAAGTATCAGTGCAGTGACATAGATTTGTTTGATTCCATTTTGTAATGAATTTGGATCTGTTAGGATCATGGTTTACATGTTGTCATGAAGTAACCGCAAGTTTGAGAAGGATTTCTAAGTGTAACTGAATCCTTGGAAAGTACTCCACTATCCCTTCTGGTTGATGAAATAAGAGTTTTTAGTAAGGTGCCATGTTTAGGAGTTTGTGCAACACTCTGCAGGTGCTGATTTATACCAAAGATAGACACAAAGTGCCGGAGTAACTCAGCGGGTCAGGCAGCATCTCTGGAGGAGAAGGAAAGGAAACGTTTCGGGTCGGGACCCTTCTTCGTATTGTCCAGAGATGCTGCCTGGCATGCAGAATTACTCCGGCACTTTAAGTCAATCGACAATTTCTCTAAAAGGATCTTCACTACAATCTGTGGAACAGGTCATGCAGTTTTGATTCCCAAGGCTATTTTAATTAACCCCCACAAAATGCTGGCAGTTCAGCTCCTATCCATCTAATAGGGACAGTTAAGAGTGGAGATTCTTAGCACGGCCAAGACAGATTAGGAGGTGACCATTTCATATGTTTTTTCCTGAGATCTTCAGTTGCATTGCTGAATGTACACTTCCAAAATTCAGTTGTATTGATTACAAAACTAAATTTCATACGCAAAGTTCAATGCAAATGCAATATTGTGTTATAAAAGGACACGTTGATGTATCCTACAATAAATTTCTGCCCTTAAATGTCCGTGTAATTCTTGGTGCTGCAAAGCTTTTGCTCGCTGGTGGAGGTGGAACTTCCTATCACTTCTAATACTTGTTCCTTCCCAATTAAAGTGCTGCAGGATCTTTAAATTCAGCTACACCATTACTTTTACTGGCGGTAGAACACAAACGGTTTGTAGGGCGAGTGCCAATACTAGCAGGTCGCCAAATTGCTGAGCAAAAAAATGGTTGCCTTGTTTCCAGTGTCATAACAAAGTTTTTTATTTCATTAGCTGCTTAGTATTTTGGAATGTCCTGCAATCATGGAAAGGTCTACATCAAAAAATCAAGCATTCATTTTCTGATTTTGGCTTCTTGTCGAAGGATATTGTGATTAGGATCATTAAATTTTCATTCAAAATGTATTAATGCAGAATTTCCAGTCCTTATGTCTGTGTGTATTTTGTTGCAGAGACTATCTGTGTATTTTATTACAGAATGAAATGTTTTATATTTAAGAAGCTACATTTAAAGTAATGTCATGCATCGGCAATTAATGTTGCAAAACTAAAATAATGATCACACTTTAATAAGATGATTCTACTGAGACTCATTTCGTGTTTTATTATTGAGTTTAATATTTTTCAGCCACAGATTACAAAATCAGTGGTGGTGGCTGTGCTGTTAAGTGCTTTTCAAGAAAAGTAAGTAATGGATATTTGTTGGAAATGGTTCTATTTAATATTGTTACTTGCTTTCACCTAACCCATCTCTGAAATAGAATTATCATTATCAATGTATGTTGGGGAATATTATAAACTGAAATAATTTAAGAGTAAAATTCCACAAGTTATGGGCAAGAAGAAATGTAAAACTGGGCCGCCATAGCTTCATTGAATAATGAAAAGGCGGGGAAATATTTATGAAATCAATTTTAGAAAGTAGGACTGGAATAACTACTGGCCCTTTTTTGTGCCTCACAGGGACAGTGAGACTTATGGAGGCAAGAGTCACAGTAAAGGATATTAGACCTGCATCTGTGGAAGTGGTACAAACTACAAATTTGTGGATGACACAAAACTGGGTGGCAGTGTGAGCTGTGAGGAGGATGCTATGAGGCTGCAGGGTGATTTGGATAGGTTGGGTGAGTGGGTAGATGCATGGCAGATGCAGTATAATGTGGATAAAGGTGAGGTTATCCACTTTGGTGGCAAGAACAAGAGGGCAGATTATTATCTGAATGGTGTCAGATTAGGAAAAGAGGAGGTACAACGAGACCTGGGTGTCCTTGTACATCAGTCACTGAAAGTAAGCATGCAAGTACAGCAGGAAGTGAAGAAAGCAAATGGAACTTTGGCCTTCATAGCAAGAGGATTTGAGTAGAGGAGCAAACAGGTCCAACTGCAGTTGTACAGGGCCCTGGAGAGACTACACCTGGAGTACTGTGTGCAGTTTCGGTCTCCTAATTTGAGGAAGGACATTCTTGCCATTGAGAGAATGATGCGTAGGTTCATCCGGGTTTATTCTCGGGATGGCGGGACTGACGTATGATGAAAGAATGGATCTACTGGGCTTATATTCACTGGAATTTAGAAGGATGAGAGGAGATCTTATAGATACATATACAATTTTTAAGGGATTGGACAGGCTATATGCAGGGGATAAAAATACTGATGTTGTGGGAGTCCAGAACCAAGGGTCACAGTTTAAGAATAAGGGGTAGGCCATTTAGGACTGAGATGAGGAACACTTTTTCACCCAGAGAGTTGTGAATCTGTGGAATTCTCTGCCACAGAAGGCAGTGGAGGCCAATTTACTGGATGCTTTCAAAGTTAGGTGTAGCTCTTAGGGCTAACGTAATCAAGTGATATGGGGAGAAAGCAGGAACGAGGTACTGATTTTGGATGGTCAGCCATGATCATATTGAATGGCGATGCAGGTTCGAAGGACCAAATGGCCTACTCCTGCACCTATTTTCTATGTTTCTAAACAAAAAACTGCAGATGCCAGATTACAAACAAGACACATATTAACTATTTGGTCAGGCAACATCTCTGGATAACATGGATAGGTGACGTTTTGGGTTGATTCTTCTTCTGAAGAAGGGTCCTGACTTGGATTGTCACCTATTCACGTTCTTCAGAGATGTCGCTTGATCCGTTGAGTTACTCCAGCACTTAGGGCAGCACAGTGGCACAGCAGTAGAGATGCTGCCCTACAGCGCCAAAGATCCTGATTACAGGGTGCTATCTGTACAGAGTTTGTACGTTCTCCCTGAGACCTGCGTAGGTTTTCTCCGGATGCTCTGGTTTCCACCACATTCCAAAGACGTGTGGGTGTGTAGGTTATTTGGCTTCTATAAATTGGCTTCTGTAAATTGCCCCTAGAGTGTAGGATAGAACTAGTGTACGGGATGATTGTTGGTCGGCGTGGACTCGGTGGGGCGAAGGGCCTGCTTCCACAGTGTATCTCTAAAACTAAAACACTTTGTGTCTGGAAGAGGCTTTGGTTCCCACAATGGCATCATACCCACCTCAGATTAATCAAAGAAGAATCTGAGATACAGTTTAGGTTTATTATTGTCATGTGTACCGCTTTGTTTTGAATGCTATCAAATCAAATCAGATTATACTATACATAAATACAATCAAGCTAAACTCAAGTAGAATACGGAGAGCAAAGTGGAAGATATAGGGAGCATATAGTCCTCAGTATTGTAGCGCAACACTCCCAGAGACAAAGTACAATGTCTGCAATGGGGTGGAGATGATTGGGACAGTACCTTAGCTTAGGACCATTCTGAAGCCTGATAACAGAGGAGAAGGAGCTGTTCCTGAGTCATCAAAGTCATCTTGGATCCCAAAGGACTGCTCAAGAAAACTATTGTATATCAGCATCTCTCCGACATGGCCCAACTCTCCATGACGCTCTGCTGCATAGCTCCGGTGAAGGATTCCAGTCCTTTTTCTGATATATTCAGCCTATCACCAATGGATTCTAGGAATGTGTTCATTTAATCTCCTCCGACTGGTTCCATTTTGCGTTTTCCTCAACTGCATGGGGTGTCTCAACAACATGAAGATTTCAGGTTTGAAATGTGTTCGCTTTTTGCCAGCCCAGGAATAAAGAGCAAAATTGAGGTCAGAATCAAAGGGTTAAATTCAAGATTAAATATCCTGCACCCATGTTTGTAAGTACATGCTTGCAAGTAAGTATGGATTGACATAGTTTTTGATTTGTTACTTTGTGGAAACTATCACCTATCTGAAGTTCATTGAAGAAAATTGAGAAGGAGAAATTGCCCTTCTTGTAACTGAGCCAGACAAGTTTTCTGTCTGGTGTATTTATCTGACCCAATGTTTCATTTTCTGTTGCTCAGTTGAACCCATTTCTGAGAACTAAGCACGTTAATTATTTTAAATGTGAAGTCTGAAATCTATCTTACCAACTGAACACAGGAAACAGAAGCAATTTCATCATTCGAGCATTATCCACCAGCATAACAGACAATAAAGGCTGTTATTATAGTTCAGGCACTCACCTGTTAAAATATTTCACTCTGAAAGCTGTTCTGTGGGGAGGGGAAAACAAATGTTCTGTGAAGGTACAACACTCTTGGGAATTTTCAGCTGAGTTCTTTGGGAAAGAAGGCATTTTGATGACATTAACACAACTGTTAATAGAACTGCAGGCAGCGCATAACTAACACTCAGTTAAGTTCAAATAAATCCTTCCTGATACAAGGACGGAATCCTAATGTGACAATCTGCCACTTAATCACACACATTAAAATTTCCCATTAAAATACATTTAAATTCAAAGATATGTTACATAATATAGTGGCATTTCATAATAGCAGCTACATTGACTGCCACTTTAGGCCCCTATTTTAAAACTGTGAAGCATAAAGACATTTAGAATAAGTTTATACCAATCAGGGACACGCTCCAATGAGCCAATAAAACCCACTTGCCGTTCCAACATCACAATTTTGACCTCTCCTTACTGAAGATGCTGACTCATAACAAGGCATGGAGAGCCAGCGCCCTCTAGTATCATAGACTAGATTCCTTCTGAAGGGTCATGTTTTTTGACTTGGATAAAATTCTGAACTAAATATGATGGAGTATGATTCACAGGTCCCAAGTAGAAGTCTTCTGACACTGCAATAATTTCAGGTTATTTCCAATCAGAAATTATCCAAGGTTCAGGAATGGCTCTGCTTTGAGACTTTTCGATAAGAAATGGAAATCCATTTGCTGCTTGAGGATTTAAAGGGACTGGCAGGGGGATCACGGTAATACAGAGAAGTTGGAAGGTTTGCAGTAGCGAACTCAACATTTAGTCTCCCTGATTAAAATGTGGAAGTGATATTTAGAAAATCAAGTAAAGAAAGAAAGAAATGAGATTTTGAGGGTAGGAATTTGGTGCAGAGGAGGAACAAGGTCCTGCTTTTCGCCTCCAGTATTTGTTCTGATTTGTGTGGAAAAAAAGCAGAAGTTACCTTGGTACACGTGACAATTAATTAATGAAAACTAATTAAGAAGAGGATTTCTACATCTTAAAAGGTAGATGTAAACATTGTAAGCTAGGATATGGTGGGGCAAATTGTTTATCTGTGATAAAGCTATGATATGTCAGAGTTTATGTATTTGTGTATAATGTGTATAATTTGTGTATAACCTTGCCAGCTGAGAGAACCAAACTAGAGTGTTAGAGAAATTGTTGGAGAAATTAGTCCCCGGCCGTGTGCTAAGTATACAATATTGTAATGGTTTCGAATTTCGAAGGTTCACCAGACTGATTCCTGGGATGGCAGGACTTTCACATGAAGAAAGACTGGATAGACTCGGTTTGTACTCGCTAGAATTTAGAAGATTGAGGGGGGATCTTATAGGAACTTACAAAATTCTTAAGGGGTTGGACAGGCTAGATGCAGGAAGATTATTCCCGATGTTGGGGAAGTCCAGGACAAGGGGTCACAGTTTAAGGATAAGAGGGAAGTCTTTTAGTACCGAGATGAGAAAATCATTTTTTACACAGAGAGTGGTGAATCTGTGGAATTCTCTGCCACAGAAGGTAGTTGAGGCGTTCATTGGCTATATTTAAGAGGGAGTTAGATGTGGCCCTTGTGGCTAAAGGGATCAGGGGGTATGAAGAGAAGGCAGGGATGGGATACTGAGTTGGATGATCAGCCATGATCATATAGAATGGCGGTGCAGGCTCGAAGGGCCGAATGGCCTACTCCTGCACCTATTTTCTATGTTTCTATGTTTCTATGTTTGTTACATTTCTAAGCTAAGCTTGATAAACGGAAATACAATTTCTGAAACAGAATATAACATGCAGCTATTTCTATGGGCCAGAATATCCACACAATGATCTGACAATTACTGTTGTAACTGCCAGTATATATATTCAATCGGAAGATCAACATGGCAATCTGCACGGTGGTGCAGCGGTAGTTTTGCCTTACAGCGCCGGAGACCCGGGTTTGATCCCGACTACGGGTGCTGTCTGTACAGAGTTTGTACGTTCTCCCCGTGACCGTGTTAATTTTCCCCAAGATCTTCGGTTTCCTGCCACACTCCAAAGACATACAGGTAGGTAGGGTAATTGGCTTGGGTTTGTATACTTGGTATAACTGTAAATTGTCCCTAGTGTGTGTAGAGTGTGTGTAGACATGTAAATGTGCAGGGATCGCTAGTCAGTACGGACTCGGTGGGCCAAAGGGTCTGTTTCCGCGCTGTATCTCTAAATCTAAAAAAATAAATCTAAAAATCAGCAAGATGGGGAAATAGGCAGGCAACATTTCAGGTCATGACCTTTCTACAGATTGCAGTAGGGGCTCAAACTGAAACATCGTCGGTCCACTTCCCTCCTCAGACGCTGCCAGATCTGCTGAGTACCTCCAGCAGTTTGTTTAAGAAGGAACTGCAGATGCTGGAAAATCAAAGGTAGACAGTCTGAAGAAGGGTCTCGACCCAAAACGTCGCCTATTTCCTTCATAGATGCTGCCTCATCCGCTGAGAACCTCCAGCAGTTTGTTTTCTGCTCAAAATTCCAGCATCTGCATTCTCTTGTGTCTCCAGAAGATTTGCGACTTCAGCAGAGTCCATTGTATCAGCAGCCTTCTGACCACCCATTCACCAGTCAATCTCCACTGGAAACTGGAATCTCCCCGCCTCTACTACCAGTGATCGAGGCCCCACCAAGATTCTGCGGTGTACCTGCAACCAGCTGATTTAGACCTTGGGATGGTGCAGGTCTCTGATTCAAACTGGGGCTCAATGTAAGATATAATGGTGGGATATAGGGGGCCAAACCTACTACAAGGCTTGTCACATCACAATATATGATGCAAAACCTGACAATAAATGTCAAATCTAGAAATATAAACACAACAGAGGAAGAAACGTGGTACCCTGGTGTTTTCTTCTGACATTCATCACGTAATGATTTCCCAAAGAAAAGAGATGTTCTAAACTGGAGGTTACGTTCCTCTGAACAAGAACAATGAGACTCCAGATGGCCTTGGTACATAGTTAACGAGCCTCACCAAATGGACAAAATGGGCATACACAGAATCATATTTCACCTTTGGCTTATTTAATGTCCTAATTTCATACATACCTTCATTTTGATAATCAGCAGCTCTGTTGTTTTTGCCAGATGCAAAAGTTGAGAAAAATCAGAAGGGGAGAGTCCCATGATATTAAGGGAAAGTAAAACAGAATTTCTGTCTCATGAAGTGGAGATACAATCTGATGGTATGATTAATGTGTTCCCTGTAGAAATGTAATACGTGGAGAAAAATAATAATGAATTATGCAACACTGTCTCCACACAATATGAGCACTATCCCAGTAGATGTGTATTTTACAGGTGGTAAGATGTTTAATTTACTGTGGGGATAGGATGGTAATGGTATCATGGAAAGGACAGAAGAAGGGTGAGAGGTACAGTGAGTGGTGTTGATTAAGGGGGAAAGTGGGAGTTGTGAAGGTACAGTAAATTAAAACCAGGCAGATGATGGAGGGTCAGAGTTGCAAACCCCTGGCTGGTTGGAGTCAAAAGAAGGAACAGGGTCCTTGGCTTAGTGGGGGACGTGGTGATGGGTGTGTGTGCAGAGGGGAATGTTTATGTCAGGAGAGCAGGAGGTGATGCGAAACAGAAAATGTTGAAGAACTTGGCAAGTCACAGCAAATGTGGAGGGAAATAGACAGACGACGTTTCGGTTGGGACCATTCTTCAGACATGTAAATAAGCAAGCTGCACAATCTGGAGTTCAAAGTCATCATTAATCTGTACACATATTATAGCAGTACAGCAGGTTGTTAGCTGTTAGTTCATCGTTACCGCTTCCAAGACTGACCAGTGTAGGAAGTAGGTATTAGTATGATGCATACACTAAGGCGGGGGTAACTATGCTATTTCTACTATGATTGGTTCACATGCAATAACCAATCTCCAAGACAGAAGGAGATCTTACAGCTTGAGAAACGCATTACTTATTTATAAAAGAGTAATGGATGCAAATTAACTTCTGGAAACCAGCTACGTTCTTATTCATGAGAGAGAGAGAGGGAGAGAGAGAGAGACCAGGGAGTCTTATTTTCAGCCTGGCTACTGATCTGTGCAGCTGACAAGCTGGGGACTTTAAGTGATATGACTGAGGCATGAGGAACTGCAAATACTGGAAACTTGAGTAAAATTCAAAATACTGGAGTAACTCATCGGGTCAGGCAGAGTCTCAAGAGAACATGCATAAGCAGTGGTTTGGGTCAGGACCCTTCTTCAGAGTGATTGTAGGAGGGGGGTGAAAGCTGTCAAAGAGGTGGGAGCGGGACAAAGCCTGTGAAGTGACAAGTGGATACAGGTGAGGGTGGTTTAACTGGTCAATGGGTGGACAAAGGGTAGATATGAAAAGGATACAAATGTGGTTTCAGGAACGGGAGGGAAACATAGAAACATAGAAAATAGGTGCAGGAGTAGGCCATTCGGCCCTTCGAGCCTGCACCACCATTCAATATGATCATTCATGGCTGATCATCCAACTCAGTATCCTGTACCTGCCTTCTCTCCATACCCCCTGATCCCTTTAGCCACAAGGGCCACATCCAACTCCCTCTTAAATATAGCCAATGAACTGGCCTCAACTACCTTCTGTGGCAGAGAATTCCAGAGATTCACCACTCTCTGTGTGAATTTTTTTTTTCTCATCTCGGTCCTAAAAGATTTCCAACTTATCCTTAAACTGTGACCCCTTGTTATGTGGTGACATGTAAAGGCAGAGGAAGGAATATGTGGAATATAGGTGGAAGGGGTTGGGGGGTGGTGTGGGGGGGGGGAGGGGGGGGAGGTAGGGGGGAGGGGGGAGGTAGGGGGGAGGGGATTGGGGGGTGGAGGAGAATCATATAATGACCAGAGATTCACCAGGACGTTGCTTGAACTTGCGGGCTTGAGTTATGAGGAGAAGTTAAAGAGGCGAAGGACTATGATCTTGGAAGCATAGGAGGCTGGGAGGTGCCCTTATTGAAGTATGCAAAATCATGAGGGGCATGGATAAAGTGAGCGTTCATAGTCTAAGTGCAAAGGAGCTGCCAGAGGAAGCTGTAGAAACGGATACCTTTACAACTTTGAAAATACATTTGGACAGATATATGGATTGGAAGAGTTTAGAGAGGTACAAGCCATATGCAGGAAAACAGGAATAATAAGAATGCCAACTTGGTAGGCATATACAAGGTGGGCCAAAGGGCCTGTTTCCAGGATGTCTATCACTCTATGATTCTATAGGACAAGAAATATTTTACAAGACACATTAGTAAATAACAACTTAGATAACAAATTAACAACAAATTAACAACTTTGTGTTGCCAAATAAACCTGAATAAAATAACTGCCTTAGACAAATGTTTGAGAAGCCAGATTTAAAATAGACAATTTCCTTTATACCTACAGCATACTTCCGGAATAATACAGCTTAAAATGACAGGCTCAAACGTAAGTCTGAAAGTGATGATCAGTGATTCTTGCTGTTAAAATAAAATAATCTGCCTGCACAATACTTATCAATGTTTTCTTACTCATTCCTGAAACACCAAACCGTCGCAAAACTTTATCATCGGTAAAATCTCTTTCACAATCCCGTTTACACCTGCATTAATCTTCCCTTCTCATAATTACAAAACCAAAATGGAGAAAAATACAAACATATAAAATCTCATGAGGTTTTGTGTTGTGCCATTTAAATGATCAGGCTGCGAGAGAGGAAATATCTTGTGCAATGTCATTGAAGACAAGTTGTTGCACCAGTTTCAATTCAACTGCCACCAGAGACATGATATTCAGGCGCCTCTGATGCATTTTTGATCTCACTTCAATTATTTATCCCTGCCATCATTAAGAATGTACGTTCTCCTTCACAATTTGCAACAGGCAGGGTCAAGTCTCCAATCAATGCACACATGAGGGAATGTTGAATGAAGGCCTCTTTGTTTAAAACTTGCCCCAATTTTTGCAGGATATTTATCTGAATTTTTCTGTGCATAGAATCTGTATTATATGTATTCAACAAAATTTAGTTCCAGCCATTGGGTTCAAATGCAGCAAAATGTAGTTGCATATCTCTGTGTTATCCAACTTGCTGCATTCAAACAGGACTCCAGACTGATGGTTCAGAATCTTACAGTAACTCCAGTGAGCAATACAGGCGGTGCAGTGACGCAGTAGTAAAGTTACTGCCTTACAGCGGCAGAGACCCGGGTTCGATCCTGACTATGGCCGCTTGTCTGTACGAAGTGACTTGCGTGGGTTTTCCCCAGGAGCTCCAGTCTCTTCGCACACTACAAAGACATACAGGTTTGTAGGTTAACTGGCTTGGAAAATTTGTAAATTGTCCGTAGTGTGTGTAGGATAGTGTTAATGTGCAGGGATCACTGGCAAACTAAACTAAACAATACATGATATCTAATAACTGGAAGGTTTCAGTGCAAAACCATTGGTTCCCCTTTAGTCAAGTCCCAGGTTCTCCTGTTTTACTGGCAAAAATTGTTGGATCACTTTTGTAATTCTGTGAAATGGACTTGCACGCTTTTCAAGCCACATTTTCAACATTCTGCAAATAAAGTCACAGGAAAGCCACAACAGTTTCAAATGATTGCAGTAAGTGCATGCTGCACTAAGGGAAATGTCATTCTTTCTGGAGCTGCAAACTGATCATTTTAAACTGTTGAAGAACACTATCTCTAAGCAGTATCCTATCTTCTATTACAGACTAGATGGCTGTAAGATACTGAATCTTCAGTCTGGAGTCGAGATTGAATGCAGCAGGCTGGACAATACTGAAACAACAGTTTCTAATGCCTTCACCTTGCTTGAATTGGAACTTCCTGTTGAATGTCATGTGACCCATTCATATCTTTTGACAGGGCTTTTGAGTCACACTAAATTTTATTGTAGTTTTGAGACGGGGATTTCAGGGAAATGGTGCAACTTCTCTATATTGTATCTGCCAATATTTTTACGTAAGAATGACAAGCTGCACTCGTTATGAAAGAACTACAGCTTGAGCAGAACACATCTTGTGACAGAAGGGAGCAGGAAATAAAGCATTTGAACAAATAGGGTTGAGAGGGAAAGACAGATCAGCCATGATTGAATGGTGGAGTAGGCTTGATGAATGGTGGAGTAGGCTAGGTCCGAATAGCCCAATTCTGCTCCAATAACTATAGAACACACTTGTAACTCCCACTAACTTTAAACCTTGGGACATACAATAATGCACCAAATAAGTGGATTCAGTCAGAGGGTGTGAGCTATAGGGAGAGGTTGAGTAGGCTGAGTCTCTATTCCATGGAGCGTAGGAGGATGAGGGGAGATCTTATAGAGGTATACAAAATCATGAGAGGAATAGATCGGGTAGATGCACAGTCTTTTACCCAGAGTAGGAGAATTGAGGACCAGAGGACATAGGTTCAAGGTGAAGGGGAAAACATTTAATAGGAACCCGAAGGGCGTGTTTCCACACTGTATAATTCTATGACTCTATGACTGTATAAGCAGCAGTTGTGCAAAGTAGGTTGTATATTATGGTATTAGGAAGATTATGGGACCATTTCATTGGTTTTCAAGATATTAGAGGGAAATTACAGGACGAGTAGACAGAAACTATATCCAATGTTTGGCTCATCCAGAATTAAGAGTCATGCTCTGAAAGTTAGGGCCATGGTGTTTAGAATAGAATAGAATAGAATAGAATGCCATTTATTGTCATTCAAACAGACATGGTTCGAACAAAATTTCGTTCCTGCAGTCATAACATTTAAAAAAAAACCAAGACACACAATTAACACAATTTACATAAATATCCATCACAGTGAGTCTCCAAACACCTCCTCACTGTGATAGAAGGCAAAAATCTTGTCTCTTCCCTGTTCTTTATTCTTCCCCGCGGTCAAGCAGTCCAACTGCTGCGTCGAGGCGACCGGGGCTGGTGTTAAAGCCCCGGCGGGCGATGTAAGGCCCCGCTCCAGGTCTTGATGTTAGAGGCCCTGGCGGATGATGGTATGTCCCGCGGTAGTTAAAGCCGCGCCGGGCGATGTAGACCCTGCTCCGGGTCATTTTAACCCCGCGATTCGGGCGGGAGAAGTTGCCGTTGCGGGAGCTATGAAAAGCGGTCTCCCACCAGGGATCTGCGAGCTCTCGATGTTACCGTCTACAGGGCCTGCGGCTGGAGCCTCCGAAGCTCCGAAGTCGGGTCGCAGCTGCGCGCCAGCACAGCTCTCCACACTCCGAAGTCGGCCGGTTCCGCGATGGTGAGTCCGCAGGCTCCACGACTGGAGCCCTCAGATTGGTTCCGGTTGAAGGCTGCCGGCTCCACTATGTTAGGCCCAACAACTCCGGAGACCCGACAGGGAAAGGTCGGGTCCCCGTACAGGAAAGAGATTAAACTGTTTCACCCCCCTCCCCCCCACCCCCCACCCCGCCCCCCACATATACACAGCTAAAAAATAAAACCAAAAACATACATCTAACGGGACAAAAAAAGAAAAAGACAGACGGCCTGTAGTCGTGCCGCTGCCGCAAGGCGCCGCCACAATGAACCCACCGCCACACCGAACTTTAACAGTGAAATTTAAAAAACGTGTACACACACAACAATTAATTTTAATGCTAATTCATATTTGATTTTATATCTGTTATTGGTAGGTTATTGTCAAGATATTATGGGATAAAGACAGGCATAAGGAGCTGTGATCAGCCATTGAAGGGCAGAACAATTACAAGAAGCTTAAAGCTCTATTCCTTGTCCTCTGCCACTCCATTAACTTCCACCCCCTGACTCTCTTTTTAAAAAAGCACATAAAAAATATTTAAAATTACTGTTTATCTCTAGAATTTCCCCATTCTAATGGCCAACAACCTGGAACACGAGCTCTGTTTCTCTCTTCATGGATCCTGTCAGACTTGCAGTGCACTCCCAGTGTATTCCGTTTACATTCTACATTTCATGTTTGACACTTAATGTTCTTAATGCAGATGAAAAATCTAACAATTGGACAATGATCAATTGGAGAGGCTTTCTGATAATCATCAACAGCATAGGAGATGAGGCTACTTTGCACAGAGAAAACCAAAGATGTTCTTAAACTGAGGTAGGAGGCACCTGACAAAAAGTATTCAACCTGAAATGTCTCTTCTTGCAGATGGTACCTGACCTGCTGAATGTGTTCAGGATTTTTGTTTTTTACTGTTAAAACGAATTATTTTCTTCCTGAAAATGTACATTAATTTCCTTAATTGGTTTTCCATCCACTCTGAATGTTGGGCCCGAGTATATAAAGTTCCAATCCTGTAGTGTGTTCTCGACCAGACAGTAGAGTTTTGAAACCGATTGCCTGTCTCGCCTGTTTGCCGATTACGCAAGCATTTTTAGTTCTTGCAATGACTATACGGTTTGCCTCGTGGTAGTGGCATTCACTATCCTGCATGTGTTGTAAGATGAATATTACAATGTTGGCGCACCCAGCAATAAAAGACATTTTAAACAAGTATAATCAAACTGATTGTACTGGAGAAGTTAACATTATCAGATACAAGCATCCACCTATGTTCTGTCCTGTAACACTATCAGAAACCTTGTCTAGGGAAATTCTGTCAAGGTCGTGCAATGGGAGAAATCCCACTGAATTTCAGCCCTCTTTTATATAATTCAGTTTATTTTCATCTCAGATCTTGCCCCCCTGATGCCATAATTATCTCTGCTCTCCTGTAAATAGTTCCAGTCATTATGATGGATGGAGTTACTTTCACATTGCAGAAGACACAATCACAATGGTTCTGCCACCAAATAATTCTAATATTAGAAATTAAATATTTTAATAATCCTCTTAGTTATTGACCCATACGTAATGTTGAATGATGTAGCTGTAGATGGGGTCTCCAGTTCGTACATGTTGGCTCTTTGTGGTCTACCGGTGAAAATAAAAAAATGTAGTTCATTTTTAATAGCTTTTCCGTATTGCAGACAGCAACTACCCTTTCAAATGATCCCATGGGCGAGCAGTTACTCCTCTACAGGGTGAAATGACAGGAAATGTGGTCTATGATATATTATCTTCTTTTGCATTGTTTCGTAATAGAGGTGGAATTGGCAGAAGTAATTCCCACTCCTAACTGTAAACTCATCTACCCACAATATGTTGTTTCAGTAACCCCAGGGCCATGAGTTTCTGTTTTGAAAACTGCTGTGTGTCTCAAGTGCCAGAAGGCTGCTGATGCTTGTGGAACCATATCCCACTGACAATCGTTACCTTCCGTGGAGAGCGGTCATTTGGAGGAATGAAAATATTCCACTGTCCTGCTGTTCCGTTTTCCTTCAACCTTCGTAGAAGCACTAATGGTTAATTTAACATTGCTATTTTCAGCCCTGAGCCCTAATATTAAATTAAACCACATTTTAAATATGCACACCTGCTTCCAGGTTACCAACCTGTTCTGGTAAACAACTGAGTGCTTCATAAAGCATCTGTCTTGGTTCTCTGTGTCAAACTTTTGTCATGAAGCAGTCACTGAATATATCTGTGAAATTCTATCTCCACTCCAATTCTTTGTTGTAAATTAAAATTCTATAATTGCCACATTCTAATATTCTCCACCCTCTCTTACTTACCTAGCAGCCATCTGTCCTGGGCAAGCTGTTATACCATCCACAGTATATTTGTTTGTCTTCATCGCAACTATTTTCTTCCCTATCCTTTCTTAAACATTACATCCTGTTTCTTCTAAATCAACTTTAAATGTCACTGAATTACAAATTCCGCCCACGAATTACCTTCATCTGCTCTCTTGCCTCCTATACCACACAATATATTTTATATTTACAATAGTATGATATAAGCCTTTGTGGTGTTTGTTTCATTACAATGAGTTTCTGTTCTTAATCAGCTTGTCTGAAAAATATGGATCTACTGGAGGTAAAAATATGTAAACTTCTGCTGCACATCTTTAGATTAGATTAGTGTTCTTCATCCATAGCCCGAGTAGCCCTCCTGCTTGGGTACCTGTTGGATAAACTTAAAATGATGACATTAATTCCAAAATCATAAATTTTCAGGAAGAACTGAAGTAAAAACATAACGTGCTGAAGATATTCAGGAGATCAGACATCTGTCATATGCCATTGGACAGGTACATGGATAGGAAAGGTTTAGAGCGATATGGGCTGGGGCAAGTAAATGGGACTAACTTAGATGGGACATCTTTGGCGGCATGAAGGAGTTGGGCCAAAGTACATATTTCAGTGGTGTATGACTATTGCTCTGTTAAGAAGGGGTAAAATGTAACATATAAAAGGATATCAGTAGAAACTAAAGTTGAAATACTGAGAAAATATGGGGTGCATTTTGTAATGACAAGGTAACTGTCAGTACTCGAGAGCCATAAAGTACATTAAAAAACACAGTCCCATTGTGGATGTTCACGGTGAAGGGTTGGGTGAGATGTACAAGGTTTACTTGGTCTCTGACGGTAAAGAAAGTTAGCACCGACACATGTCATGCAATGACGCTTGCTCTCTACGAGTCTTTGCAACAGCACTGACTCACTCTATCTCAAAGCTCTCATGGTCTACAGTTCCACTTTATTCTTTGCTGCATTCGGAGCTGCAATGGTGACTTTTCTCCTTCCTGTGATGTTTGAACAAAGAGCCACACCCTTTATAAAATACTGGTTATATATTGTACATCATATATGATTATTTTAGATTAGTTTAGTTTAGTTTGGTTTAGTTTGGTTTAGTTTATTGTGACCTGTGGTCCATTAATTCTTTGATTTGAGTACTTGCAAAGCCTTCATTTTCAATTTTGCTGTCACAATTTAAAAATGCAAATTCTGAAGGGTCATTAAATTGTTCCTTCCTCTGCTTAAATTGACATGGACTTTGACTATCATAGGTCATGTATTGATGACACAATCCTGTAGTATTAGCTCCAACTATCCACATGGTGTCAGTGTACTTTGAATTTCAGTTCACCACTTGTGATGAGAGATAATGAACTATCTTGTTTTCTATAGCTGACCTCTTAATTAACATTTAATAATTCTGGAAAAAATACTGTCTGTAGACATCTAATTATTTTAAAATATTTTTTTTCTAGTCTACAATATTTGTGGTTAATGTTTATAATATAGATCTATTCCCAGTTTGTTAATTTGTTACCGTGAGGAGGACAAATTTTATTGCAAGGTAGATGTTAAATACTGTAGAAAAGCACAGCTTTCATAGAATGGTCATTATCTCCTAGACCCTGCAACAGCACAGCAGTAGAGATGTTGCCTTACAGTGCTGGAGACCCGGGTTTGATCCTGACTATGGCTGCTGTCTGTATGGGGTATGTACGTTCTCCCGTGATCGTGTGGGTTTTCCCCGGATGTTCCGGTTTCCTCCCAGACTCCAAAGACGTACAGGTTTGTAGGTTAATTGGCTTTGGTAAAAATTGTAAATAGTCCATAGTGTACAGATTTGTGCTAGTGTACAGGGATCGCTGGTAGGCGCGGACACGGTGGGCCGGAAGGCCAGTTTCCGTGCTTTATCTCTAAACGAAAGTAAACTAAACCCCATTCCTCTCATTGCCTTAAATCTAACTTTTACTATACTATATGTTGACATATAGACCACAAATCATGGCATTAAATCAACAATTCTGTCTTCACTGTTGGAACAGAGAAATGTACAGCACAGGAACAGGCCCTACCGCCCACAATGTCTGCACTAAACATAATGCCAAGATTAACTAATGTCATCTGCCTGTACATGATTCATATCCCTCTACTCCATGTATATCCATGTGCCTGTTTAAATTATGCCTCTCATCTATCTATACTATTACTAAGAACTCTCATCTTGACCACTTCCGGTCTACGTTGTAAATAAATTTATGCAAAAACGCTACCCTATACCCTATGATTTTTTCGCCGTCTTACTCACCGTTCTCCTCTATTCCAAGACACCAAGTTTTGTTCCGATCGGTGAAATAATAGAAAAGTTATGAAGGTTTAAAAAATCGTGAAATCAGCAGATTGGTCTTCTCGCCTCTAAGTCACCATGAAGGTAACGCCTCTTTCGGGGGCCAGGAGAATAAAGCCCCGGAGTCAGTCAGCCCGCCCGGAAGATCGTGAGTGAGAGTTCAGTCCAGAACTGTGAGTCTACGCCATGCTGAGTGAACTGTGAGTCTATGCCGTGCTGAGTGAACTGTGAGCTGGAGGGTGTGTGTATGTGTGAGATGGAGGGTGTGTGTGTGTGTGAGAGGGAGATGGAGGGCGTTTGTGTGTGAAATGGAGGATGTGTGTGCGATAGAGGGTGTGTGTGTTTGTGATGGAGGGTGTGTGTGTGTGATGGAGGGTGTGTGTGTGTGAGAGAGAGATGGAGGGCGTGTGTGTGTGATGGAGGGTGTGTGTGTTATGGAGGGTGTGTGTGTGATGGAGGGTGTGTGTGTGTGATGGAGGGTGTGTGTGTGTGAGAGAGAGATGTAGGGCGTGTGTGTGTGATGGAGGGTGTGTGTGTGTGATGGAGGGTGTGTGTGAGTGTGTGATGGAAGGTGTGTGTGTGTGAGCTCACCAACCGTGAGTGAGTGAACTGTGAGCCCACTAGCCGTGAGTAAGTGAACTGCGAACCCATCAGCCGTGAGTGAGTGAACTGCGAGCCCACCAGCCGTGAGTGAGTGAACTGCGAGCCCACCAGCCTTAAGTGCATGAACTGCGAGCCCACCAGCCGTGAGTGAGTGAACTGCGAGCCTACCAGACGTGAGTGACTGAACTGCGAGCCCACCAGCCCTGACTGACTGAACTGTGTCCACCAGCCCTGAGTGACTGAACTGTGAGTCCACCAGCCTTGAGTGACTGAACTGTGAGTCCACCAGCCGTGAGTGACTGAACTGTGAGTCCAAGAATCCATTCGGCCCACAATGTCCATATTGGCCCTCTGGAAACTAGTCTCTTCGGCCCACAACACCCATACTAGCTCTCCAGAAAGCACTCCCCCCCCCACTGGCCACCAATATTGGAATTGGTGGAGAGGTGGAATATTGTGTCGGGGTACCAGCCCTCCCATGTAAGAATTTGACCCAACAGGTCCCATTTAGTCTACTAATGTTATAAATTCCTATCAGGTCTCCCTTCAACCATTGGCGTTATGGGCGGCACAGTGGCGTAGCAGTCGAGTTGCTGACCTACAGCACCAGAGCATGGGTTCAATCTTGAATATCGGTGCTGTCTGTATGAAGTTTGTATGTTCCCTCCGTAGCCTGTGTGGGTTTTCCCCAGGATCTCCGGTTTCCTCCAATACCCCAAAGACATACAGGTTTGCAGGTTAATTGGCTTGGTATAATTGTAAATTGTCCCGAGTGTGTGTAAGATATTGCTAGTGTGCGGGGATTGCTAAACTAAACTAAACTAAACTAAAGAAACCAAGTTTGTCCTATTTCCTCCTGTAGTTGTGGCGACTGCGGAGGCCTCAATAGGCCCCGACCATGGGTGAACAAGAGGAAGAGGACTGAACTTTTATTGCCTTCCCTCACAGTGGGAAACGTTGATGCCGCTGTGTGGGGATGTTCATGTTAAATTCTATTGTGTGTTGTGTTATTTTTATTTTTATGGCTGTCTGGCAACCCAAATCTCGCTGTACCAAATTGGTACAGTGACAATAAATGTAAACTTGAACTTGAAAGTTAATACCCTCTGATACAACATTTTAAAATCGATGCATTCTAGGTCCATATCTTGAAGATCCTTACACAAGGTCTGGTTTTTAAGGATGTCATCCTTCTGTTCATTTGCTCCCTTTTCTCTTGATCAGATACACCCTTCCCCATCAGTAATCTGCTGGGCTCACATTTCTGCCTGGTGCTTGGCAACGATAGAGTGAGTGGTGCTGTGTGTAAGACAAGCAGAGTGCTAGTTGGAGTCTGAGCCTACTTATAATCACATGGAAAATATCGGGGTTATCAACAGTTCAACCAGCATGTTGGGAAAAAAAGAGTTAATGTTTAAGGGTTATGACAATTCATTAAAACCGGAAATGTGAAAAAAGCAAGTGTATCAATTGTAAGTATTCCATTCAATAATATTCTCTGATTAATTAGTAGGAAGGAACTGCAGATGCTGGTTTAAACCAAAGATAGACACAAAAAGCTGGCGTAACTCAGTGGGACAGGCAGCATCTCTGGAGAGAAGGAATGGGTGATGTTTCGGGTCTGAAGAAGGATCTCGACCCAAAACGTCACCCATTTGTTCTCTCCAGAGATGCTGCCTGTCCCGCTGAGTTACTTCGGTTTAAATCTGCATCTGCAGTTCTTTCTTACTCATTGGAACCTTTGTTGGGTCCTCTGGCTTCTTTAATCAGACATACCCAGCTGGGTTTTGCCATGTTGTAGGGAAATGTAACCAATTAAGTTGTAGTTAATTTTCACTGAGTTGTAATGACACAGTCTGAGTGTTATTCAATGTCAATAATATTATTATGGATTTATTTCCTCTGCTGAAACATCAGATCCTGGAAATACATCATCGAGTTGCAAATTTGCTTCTACCATCTGTCAATTAATTACGCTTTTTCAACAAAGTAAATTCAATTTTACAACGTTGCCTTCTGATACTAGATCAACTCATTAATTTGACAGAGAGGTACTCAAGGAACTGCAGATGCTGGAATCCTGCATAGAACACAAAGTACTGGAGTAACTCAGTGAGTAAGGCAACATCTCTGGAGGACATAGATTGGTAACATTTTGGAGCGGGCCCCTTCTTCAGATCCGGAGGCTTAATGTATTGAAACATTGCATATACATGTCGTTCAGAGATGCTGCCAGACCTGATGATTTATTCCAGCATTTTGTGTTCATGCATTTGACAGTCCTCCACTTGTAGACAATTTTTTTGTCATTATGTGCTACGTCCAAATGACTCTAATCTTTAGATCAGTTGTCTCGAGGGAAAAGAGTTTGATGTTTTAGCCATAAGTGGATTATATTCCCCCTCTGTGTCCTCAGTGGTTAAAACAATATCACTCCTGAGCTTAAAACTGCCTCTCATTTTTTTACTTTGGATTCCTGTGTGGTGTCTTGCTGTCCAAATGCCGATCTTAGAAACTTCCATTGTTTTCTCCACCATTTGTGATTTGTAGACCAATTGAATGAAAGGCAAGTCATTAACAAGTTTCAAAATAAACAATGAATCAGATGGATTTTATTACCTTCAGTAGGATTTCTGGGCTGGAACCGAAGGCATTGTTTGTTGATTTTTCAAGCTGTATTAAGGTTGACTTGCTGCTCAAGAGTTTCCTTTCCAAGTACCCATAAAGACCTTACTTCACAAAATAAAACCTTAAGTAATATGTTACGCACAAATTTGTGGCAGAGGGTACATAACAACTTAAATGTGTTGTTTAAGAAGGAACTGCGGATGCTGGTTTAAACCGAAGATAGACACAAAAAGGAGTAACTCAGCAAGACAAGCAGCATCTCTGGAGAGAAGGAATGGGTGACGTTTCGGGTCGAGACTCTTCTTCAGACTCGTTAAATGTTAAATGTCTCAACAAGGTTCCTAGAAATTTGATTGAAGATGATTATATGATTGGAGAAAATTCCTTTGTTTATACCTTAGTGCTTGACCGTCTTGTGTTTTACTCAGATTTAATCTGCTTGTTTGGATATGAATGTTCAAGCATTTAGTTCACCTTTCCTTTGCCATTCCTGGGACAAGGGTAACTAAAGTCTCCACCTCTTTAATAAGGACATAACCGGGCACTTAAATTTTGATTTTATAACTTTCTAATGGTATCTGAATCACAGTTGAATGAATGATGATCTCCTGAGGGACCTTGAGCAGTTCTGTGAAAGTAAATTAAAAAATGCTCAGTGAGGCATAAGATTGAATATATTATGATTTTTGTCCTTTAACAACTTTGAGCTTTTAGAAGATAATCAGATTGAGTAAAACAGTCCCAGGAAGGTTTTTATGAAATTCTTAAATGAGTCTATTAATCTATTAATGAGTTATCAGTTCTACAGCAGTGAGCATTCCAGCTAATTCAGAATTGGTATTGAATTAGGCTCGCTACAGACACCAATATTTAATGCGGTTGTAGAACTTCAATGCAAAAAAAAATTCAAGATGTATTACACAATCACTTTCAATAGATCTATTTCATATATACTGCTCCTGCCAGCTTGCAGTTTGTGTTGACTCTCTTCATGATTCCCTGTGGGTCTAATCAAACTCAAGGCCTCATGTTACACAAGTGCCCGACAATGGCGGCTCCTAGGACAGTACAAGGGGCTGGGTCAAAGGATACTATTTGTATAGGATCTAAGTAAGATCACATCACAGGTGTGCCTGGGGCAGAAGGGTTGGCAATCAGAAAAATCTCTGATGATGGATTGTGAGAGTGGGAGATGGTAACCAGTAAGTGGAGTTAGAGATTGGGAACTGCATCAGGTAACGTGAGATTCACTGTACATGGTATTATGGCCGGAAGGAGAACAATGTCTGTGGAATTCTCTGCCACAGAAGGTAGTTGAGCCCAGTTCATTGGCTGGATTTAAGAGGGAGTTAGATGTGGCCCTTGTGGCTAAAGGGATCAGGGGGAATGGAGAGAAGGCAGGTATGGGATATAGATTTGGATGATCAGCCATGATCATATTGAATGGCGGTGCAGGCTCGAAGGGCCGAATGGCCTACTCCACCTATTTTCTATGTTTCTATGTTTCTAATGTCTAGCAAAGAATATGCATGTGTTGCCCGAAATTAGGTGTTAGACACAGACATGGATATGGTTTAGGATATGGATCTAATGTACCACACTGTATTAGTGCAGATGGACAAAAAGGCTGGCATGGGTGTGATGGGTTAAATAGTAATTTTCTGTGCTATAAAACTCCATGACTTCTTGAGGTATCAGCCCAGTGGTTCTTAACTTGTCCCAGGAGAATCCAATGATGGTCGCACCAAGAAAGTAAAAGGAGCAGTGTGTGGAGATATGGCGATTTGAATGGCACAAATTAAACCAGAATTTTGTTTGACAAAAGTACACTTCATAAAATATGCAGTTTAAAAAATGTGTAATAACATTGACTTTGTTTCCTTTCAGACATTTTGTTGCACGAGTGGACCCAGAAGGTTGAGCAGATGGATAAAAGTGCACCTTTCATCAAGATGATAAAGAAGAGGACATAAGGATGCTACAAAGAATTATTAAGTGGTTAAGTGAGTGGGCAAAGATCTGACAAACGGTGTATAATATTCAAAGGTTCAAAGGTAACCTATCATATTATTTCAAAGGTGAGATTGCAGTGTTATGAAATTCATAGGGTGTAGGGCATCCTGTTGCATGAATCACAAAAGGCCAGTATGCAAATTCCACAGTCGGACCTAATAAAGCATTGCCGTTTCAAACACAAGCAGGGCAGCAGGCCAAACAACTCATGGCATTGTCATTAAGGGCTAACAAATCATTTATTGCAAATACATTGCAGACTCACATTTCAGTTGATTCACAGCTTAGAATGAGAGCCGTGGCCTCTCCCTCGCAATCTTGCAGAGGATCTCAAGGTTTTTTAAACACTCATAACTTTTGTATTTTTCATCGATGGGAAAAATCCTCGGGGCCTGCTCAGCGGAGGAGGACTGTGAGTAAGATGGCCAAAAATCATAGCGATATATGGTAGTTTTTTTTTCTAAAATCAATATACAGCGCAGACAGGAAGTGGTCAAGATGAGACCCTTAAACTATATAGATGAGAGGTACTATATAGAAAATTAAACTAAGAGAGGCATAGATGGGGTAGACAGTCAGAACCTAATTTTCCAGGGTTTAAATGTCCAAAACTAGAGGGCTATAAGGTGAGAGGGGGAAAGGTTAATGGAGATGTCCGGGGCAAGTTCGAGATGCAGTGGTCTCGATGCCTCCCGGTTTGCCATGTAGAAGCCTGGGTCAGGGCCTCGCAGGTTGGTTGGCCTTGCGGGTCAGACAGAGGAGCTGGGCCTCGCGGGTCGGAGTCCGGGTTGACAGAACGGCCGACAGAGCCTGGGGCCTGGGTCGGTACCACGGAGGCGTGAAGTGGGGCGTTGACAGTGGTGAGGCCTTAGCAGCGGCAGCGGTGAAGCCTTGCGACGATGGGGCCTTGGCGGCGGCAACACATCGCGAGTTGACCCACAGTCGATGAGAGTGTGGAGGACCACTATGAGCGGGAGGGGAAGAACTATGGAGGATCCGGCGTGGGGGGACCACCGTGAGGGAGGTGGGGGGAGAACAATGGACAATGGGGAGGGAGGGGGGAAAACAAAGGACAATGGGGACCCGGCATGGGGGGAACCGCTGACAAACGGAGGAGCTGGCGTGCTTTGTAACATTGTCAACGCCGTAGGTGGCCGTTATTTGTACACATTGTGTATGCAAGCAAAGAATTTCACAGTGCCTAGTCACATACGACAATTCCATTCCATTCCAAGTTTATTTCACAGGGAGTAATGGGGGCCAGGTGTAGTGGTGGAGGAAGATAGATAGTGGTGTTTAAGAGGCATTTGGATAGGCACCTGGAAGTGCAGGAAAAAGAGAGATATGGATCATGTGTAGGAGGATGAGTAAATTTAACGTAATCATGTTCAGCACGAGGATTGTGGACGGAAGAGCGCATACCTGTGCTGTACTGTGCCATGTCCTACGTTCTATGCTTTATGTTCTATGCTCTATGTTCTATTTTCTATGTATGTATGTATGCCCAGGAGGTTGACGTTGAAACTTTCTCTACTGCTGTTCTGCTGATGAATACAGAAGCATATTCTCTCAGCTTTCCCTTCCTGAACCTAACAATCAGCTCCTTGGCCTTGCTAATGTTGAGTGCAAGATTGTTGGTCAGCAGGTCTGGTAGTATTAATGCTTCAGGTCACTGACCTTTCACAGACCTTTTATCAGAACTATCAATTTAACCCTGCATCCCTTTGACCTATTCCAACAATTTATATGTTCCATGCCATCTTATGTGTATTCACCACTCAAACAAATCCTCCCTGGGTTTTGTCAGTTATTCTCACATCCACATTTATACATTTCAGCCTGCAAGTTCTTCCCTGAACCTCATTCATAACTTGGATGATATGATGTGACTAAAGGATTAAACATTATCATTATGCTCCCCTATGATTTATAATCTGTTAGTTTGACCATTATTGTTGAAGTATGCTAATATAGTCTTCGTAGGGCCCCGAACTGAAATGTCACCTATCCATTTTCTAATTCTGCCTAATTCTGCTCCTAGAACTTATGAACATGAACTAATCACAGTTTTACACTAGAATGAAGTAAAATCATGCAGACAAGCATATCTTAAGGGTAACAGATAAGCTGCGAGGTTGCATGTAAAAAAAACATAATCACATCTAGAAGAGAAATGAACAACTGTACCTAAGAATTTGTGCAGCCAATCACATCCATGCATATCCAAAATTATTTTAATCATTTATCATCAGATCACTATTATGGATATCAAATTGCAATTATATTGTTGGAGATTCAAGAGCTTTTCTTCTCTAACTGTATTAGATGCTCCCCCTACTGCTCATAGATAGATTAATTGGAGAAAGAAAGATCTGATTAGGAATAAACCTGAGCACCTTTTAATTTTGTCCCACACTGGGAAACACTCACAATTATTATGCTTGAAGTAGCGCACACTCAATCAATCAATCAATCAATCAATCAATCAACCTTTATTGTCATCTTGCAAGCAACAGTTGTACAGTGCAAAATGAAAAGACGTTTCCCAGGGAATAGCGGAGCATCGCACATGAAATTTAAAACATTTCACACATAATACTAAAAACAATCCAGTCCCTGATGGAACAGTATAAATAGTTAAAAGCAGGTAAAACACAACGTTAAAATACAATAAACCAATCATAAAATGTCCGGGGCAGCTGATTTGAGTGGCCAGTGCCAGTTATTAAAGTGTCTGTGCCAGCCGCAGAATCAAGTGACTGTGAGTACAGAGTGACTGTTTAGCAGCCTCACAGCCTGTGGTAGGAAGCTGCTTAGCAGTCTTGTAGTCCGGGCTTTGATGCTTCGATATCTCTTGCCTGATGGCAGGAGATCCAGGTGTATGTGGAGGGGGTGCAGTTTGTCCTTAGCAATTCTCTGAGCTTTTTTCAGACAGCGGCTCTGGAACAGTTCTTGTATCGAGGGTAGGGAGATGCCAATGATCCTGTCTGCTCCCCTCACTACCCTCTGCAGAGCCTTCCTGTCCGAGCAGTTGCAGGTGGAGTACCACGTATTTATGCAGTACGTGAGTACAGACTCCACCGTACTCCTGTAGAAAGTCTTGAGGATGTTGGTGGGGAGTGAGGCCTGTTTTAGTTTCCTCAGGAAGTGCAGTCGCTGATGGGCCCGTTTGACGGTCCCAGTGGTGTTCCTGGACCAGGTGAGGCTGTCTGTAATTTGCACACCGAGGAACTTTATGCTCTCCACTCTCTCCACTGTAGTGCCACTGATGTTGAGGGGTGTATGCTTTGGCTGCGCCCTCCTGAAGTCGACAACCATCTCCTTCGTTTTGTCGACATTTAATTCTAGATTATTTTTGCCGCACCAGTCCACTAGTTGTTTTACTTCCTCCCTGTACATTGATTCGTCATCTCCGCTGATGAGTCCCACCACTGTTGTGTCATCTGCGAATTTTATGATCTTATTGTCCCTGAATCTGGCAGTACAGTCATGTGTGAGCAATGTGAACAACAGCGGGCTGAGCACACAGCCTTGAGGGGAGCCGGTGCTCAGCGTGATCGAGCCTGAAGTGTTCTTGCCAACACGGACTGACTGCGGTCTCTCTGTCAGAAAGTCCAAGATCCAGTGACACAGGGTGGTGTTGAGGCCCAGCAGGGTTAGTTTCTCCACAAGTCTCTGTGGGATGATGGTGTGGGACAATTATAATCCTGTATTTTATCCTGTTTTTTAATGAATGGTGGAGTCTCATTTGCTAAAGGGGGGGGGGGGGTTGTGGGGGTGGTTGGGTAGTGGATGTGTGTGTAGGGGGTTTGTGGGGTGGGTGGGTTGTGGGGGGAGGGGGATGTGGGGCGGGAGGGTTGTCGTGGGAGAGGGGTGCGTGGGCGGGGGGCTTGGGGGGAGAGCTAGGAGAAAAGATGGGGAGAGAGCCATGGGGAGAGGGGGGTGTCACAAGGGAGGGGAGGGGCAGGAGCCAGCGAGGGGGACCAGAGGGAACGGGGTGGAGCTGGCAGTGCGATGGGGACTCACAGCGGGTGCTGGTCGCTGGTCATTCTCCTCTGCCAGGATCAGAGTCCCCACTTTCCGTTTGGTAACAATGGCGACATCTCCGACTCCACGCCGCTACTGGTCCCTCCGAAAAATGTGTCCGGTTGGAGACCTCCACCGGCCTCCCTCAGCTCCAGTAAAGACACGTTGGCGCAGGAAGGGGCGGGCCATCTCAGGGAGTGACAGGAGAAGAGACCAATCCACACGGCGCTGACTGGCAGGAGAGGAGATCAATCTGCGCACGCAAGGTTTTTTAGAATTTTAAACCTCGCTAACTTTTACAATATACAACTGATCGGAACGGAACTTGTTGCACTTGCAGCACAGGAGAACGGTGAGTGAACTGGCAAAAAATCATAGCACAATCGCATACCATTTTTGCACTAATAGAAAATCTGCACAAACCGGAAGTTCAGAGTTTTAGTTGTGTACTAGACTAAGTGGGACCCGTTGGGTCCCATGTTCACATGGGAGGGCTCGTCCCCCAACGCAATATTCCACCTCTCCACCAATTCCAATATTGGTGGCCAGTGGGGGGGGGGGGGGGCTTTCTGGAGCACTAGTATGGGTGTTGTGGCCTGAATGGATTCTTGGGCAGGCAGCTCAGTCACTCGGGCCTGGTGGGCTGGCAGCTCAGTCACTCACAGCTGGTGGGCTGGCAGCCGACTCACTCACGGCTGGTGGGCTGGCAGCCGACTCACTCACTGCTGGTGGGCTGGCAGCCGACTCACTCACGGCTGGTGGGCTGGCAGCCGACTCACTCACGGCTGGTGGGCTGGCAGTTGACTCACACATGGCTGGTGGGCTGGCAGTTGACTCACTCACGGCTGGTGGGCTGGCAGTTGACTCCCTGATGGCTGTTGGACTCACACACACACCCTCCATCTCACACACACACTCACATACACACCCTCCATCTCAAACACACACACCCTCCATCTCACACACACACCCACCATCTCACACACTCACCATCTCTCATGCACACACACTTACACCAACCATCACACACTCTCACACACTCACACACAACATATATATATAACAGGAAAACTCTCTTGAATGGTTGAGCGAGGCAATTCCCCTGAGCAGGACTTCCGCAGTGAGCGGGACTTCCGGAATGAGCGCAAAATTCAGTTCAAGCAGCACATTTTGCAGACCAACCCTTCAATTCAGTTCAAGCAGTACAGTTTGCAGACCAATCCTTCAATTCAGTTCGAGCAGCACGGTTTGCAGATCAACCCTTCAATTCAGAGCAGCACAGTTTGCAGACCAACCCTTCAATTCAGAGCAGCACAGTTTGCAGACCAACCCTTCAATTCAGAGCAGTACAGTTTGCAGATCAACCCTTCAATTGAGTTCGAGCAGCACAGTTTGCAGACTAACCCTTCAAATCAGTTTGAGCAGCACAGTTTGCAGACCGACCCTTCAATTCAGTTCAAGCAGTACAGTTTGCAGACCGACCCTTCAATTCAGTTCAAGCAGCACAGTGCAGACTCACAGTTCAGTTCACTCACAGCGTAGACTCACAGTTCTCGACTCAACTCTCACTCACGGTCTTCCGGTGTGACTGACTCACGTCCGGCCTCCGGAGCTTTATTCTCCTGGCCCCCCGGAAGGGGCATTACCTTCATCATGGTGACTGACTAGCGAGAAGACCAATCTGCTGAACTCATGATTTTTTAAACATTCATAACTTTTTTATTATTTCACCGATCGGAAAAAAACTTGGGGCAGTTGGAGGAGAGGAGGACGGTGAGTAAGATGGTAAAAAATATTATAGCAATATATGGTAGCATTTATTTCTAAAATGTATTTAAATAGTAGACAGGAAGTGGCCAAGATGAGACTTTTAGTAATAGGATAGATAGATAGATAGATAGATAGATAGATAGATAGATAGATAGATAGATAGATAGATAGATAGATAGATAGATAGATATGTATGTATGCATATATATACATATATACACACGCACACAGTGCATTCAGAAAGTATTCAGACCCGTTCACTTTTTCCACATTTTGTTACGTATTCTAAAATGGATTAAATTATCATCAATCTATACACAATACCCCATAATAAAAAAGTGAAAAAAGGTGTTTTGAAAATTTTGCAAAGTGATTAAAAATAAATAACCGAAATATCATATTTACATAAGTAATCAGACCCTTTGCTATGACACACAAAAGTGAGCTTAGGTGCATCCTGTTTCCATTGATTATCCTTGAAATGTTTCTACAACTTGATTGGAGTCCATCAGTGGAATATTAAATTGATTGTACATGTTTTGGAAAGGCACACACCTGTCTATATAAGGTCCCGCAGTAAACAGTGCATGTCAGAGCAAAATCCAAGCCACGAAGCCGAAGGAATTGTCCGTAGACCTCCAAGACAGGATTGTGTCGAGATACAGATCTGGGGGAGGGTAGAAAACAATTTCTGCAGCCATTCTTAAATGGAAGAACTTCAAAACCACCAGGACTTTTCATAGAGCTGGCTGCCCGGCCAAACTGAGCAATCGGGGGAGAAAGGCTTTGGTCAGTGAGGTGACCAAGAACTCGATGGCCACTCTGACAGAGCTCCAGAGTTTCTCTGTGGAGATGGGAGAAACTTCCAGAAGGACTACTATATCTGCAGCACTCCATCAATCAGGCCTTTATGGTAGAGTGGCCAGACGGATGCCACTCCTCAGTAAAAGGCACATGACAACCCGCTTGGAGTTTGTCAAAAGGCACCTAAATAAGATTCTCTTGCCTGATGAAACCAAGATTGAACTCTTTGGCCTGAATGCCCAGCATCACGTCTGGAGGAAACCAAGCACCACTCATCACCTGGTCAATACCATACCTATGGTGAAGCATGGTAGTGGCAGCATCATGCTGTAGGGATGTTTTTCAGCGGCAGGAACTGGGACACTAGTCAGGATCGAGGGAAAGATGAACGGAGCAAAGTACAGAGAGATCCTTGACGAAAACCTGCTCCAGAGCGTTCAGGGCCTCAGACTGGGGCAAAGTTTCACCTTCCAACAGGACAACGACCCTAAGCACAGAGCCAAGGCAACGCAGGAGTGGCTTTGTGACAAGTCTGTGATTGTCCTTGAGTGGCCCAGCCAGAGCCCGGACTTGAACCCGATCGAACATCTCTGGTGGGACCTGAAAATAGCTGTGCATCTACACTCCCCATCCAACCTGAGAGAGCTTGAGAGGATCTGCAGAGAGGAATGGGAGAAATTACCGAAATACAGGTGTGCCAAACTTGTAGCGTCATACCCAAGAAGACTTGAGGCTATAATCACTGCCAAAGGTGCCTCAACAAAGTACTGAGTAAAAGGTCTGAATACTTTTGAAAATGTGGTATTTCAGTTATTTATTTTTAAATACTTTGCAAAAATTTCTGAACACCTGTTTTCATTTTCTTATTATAATGAAGATATAATAAACGAATTGATGATAAAAAAAAGAATTTAATCCATCTTAGAATAAGGCTGTAACGTAACAAAATGTGGAAAAAGTGAAGGGGTCTGAATGTTTTATGAATGCACTGTATATTGGGTTTGTAAAAATGGATGCAGAACAATAGGTGGAGAGGTGTGAAAATACGAAATTTGTCCAAAAAAACGTAAAAATTAAAAAATATATTAATATACCAAGGAGAAGTTTTCATTAAATGTGGCCCGGGGAGCCGTTGGTGCGAGGAGGAGTTACCTGGAGCTGTGAGTATAAAAACAGCACGGGGCTTGCTTCTACAGAGGCCCGGGGAACCGTTGGTGCAAGGAGGAGTTACCTGGAGCTGTGAGTATAAAAACAGCGCGGGGCTTGCTTCTACAGAGGCCCGGGGAGCCGTTGGTGCGAGGAGGAGTTACCTGGAGCTGTGAGTATAAAAACAGCGCGGGGCTTGCTTCTACAGAGGCCCAGGGAGCCGTTGGTGCGCGGAGGAGTTACCTGGAGCTGTGAGTATAAAAACAGCGCGGGGCTTGCTTCTACAGAGGTCCGGGGAGCCGTTGGTGCGAGGAGGAGTTACCTGGAGCTGTGAGTATACCCAAATCTGCAACGTTCCATCTCACTTCCAGAGAAGGAGTCTAGTGGGAGCCTCTGATTGGTGGAAGAGGACCAGAGGAAGCAGCTGATTGGGTGCAACCTCGGGTTTACATTTCTGCTTTCAGGTTAAGGATTCTGGGAGTTAAGGATTCTGGGAGTTAAGGATTCTGGGAGTTAAGGATTCTGGGAGTTAAGGCCCAGGAGCCGTTACAGAGGGAGGAGCGACGTCCGTGTGGTGAGTTCAAAAACCCATCGTGGGGCTTGTTTCAACAGAGGCCCAGGAGTCGTTAGAGGGAGGAGCCAAAATCTGCAACGTTCCATTCGCAGATCACACTTCAAATTAAGGGGGGTGGTGGAAGCCTCTGATTGGTCGAACAGACTAGAGGAAGCAGCTGATTGGCTTGTATCCCGGGTAAGGCTTTGTATTGTATTCGGATAAGGGGGAGAATGAGGGCCAGGGCAGTTTACTGTTCTGGATGTCAGATGTGGGAGGTCATGGAGTCTGAGTGCCCTCCAGACGTCCACATCTGCGCCATGTGCGTCGAGATGGGGCTCCTAAGGGACCGTGTTAGGAACCTGGAACAGCAACTCGATGACCTCTGTCTGCTCAGGGAGAGCGAGGAGGTCATAGAAATGAGTTATAGGGAGGTGGTCACTCCAAGACCACGGGAGACAGAAAACTGGGTCACAGTTAGGAAGGGCAACGGGCAGAGGCAGGGACTGGTGAGTACCCCGGTGGCTGTACACCTTGAAAATAAGTACTCATGTTTGAGTAAGGGTGGGGGAGACAGCCTACCTGAGGGCAGCGACAGCGGCCGGGCCTCTGGCACAAAGACCGGTCCAGTTGCTCAGAAGGGTAAGGAAAAGAAGAGGAGGGCAATTGTAATAGGGGACTCTATAGTCAGGGGGTCGGATAGGCGATTCTATGGGTGCAGACAGGAGACCCGGATGGTAGTTTGCCTCCCTGGTGTCAGGGTCAGGGATGTGTCTGAACGTGTCCAAGAAATCCTGAAATGTGAGGGAGAGGAGCCTGAGGTTGTGGTACATATAGGTACCAACGACATAGGTAAAAAAAGAGAAGAGGTCCTGAAAGAAGAATTTAGGGAGTTAGGTAGAGAGTTAAGGAGAAGGACTGCAAAGGTAACAATCTCAGGATTACTGCCTGTGCCACGCGACAGTGAGAGTAGGAATGGAGCAAGGTGGAGGATAAATGAATGGATGAGGGACTGGTACAGTGGGTATGGATTCAAGTTTCTGGATCATTGGGACCTCTTTTGGGGAAGGTGCGACCTGTACAGAAAGGACGGGTTGCACTTGAACTCGAGGGGGACCAATATCCTGGCGGGGAGATTTGCAAAGGCTACTGGGGAGACTTTAAACTAGTATGGTTGGGGGGAGAGACTCAAATTGGGAAAGCTAGCAGACAGTGTGTGAGGCAGGAGGCAGAGAATGGTAGCACTCTGACCCAAAATGTAGGGGAGAGAGAAGAAAAAGACAATAAACAGAGAATAAGAGAGGGTGAGTTTCTTAAATGTGTATAGTTTAATGCTAGGAGCATTGTAAGAAAGGTGGATGAACTTAGAGCCTGGATTGACACCTGGAAGTATGATGTTGTGGCGATCAGTGAAACATGGTTGCAGGAGGGCTGTGATTGGAAACTAAATATTCCAGGATTTCGTTGCTTCAAGTGTGATAGAATTTGAGGGGCAGGAGGTGGAGGTGTTGCATTGCTTATCAGGGAAGATATTACATAGAAACATAGAAACATAGAAATTAGGTGCAGGAGTAGGCCATTCGGCCCTTCGAGCCTGCACCGCCATTCAATATGATCATGGCTGATCATCCAACTCAGTATCCCGTACCTGCCTTCTCTCCATACCCTCTGATCCCCTTAGCCACAAGGGCCACATCTAACTCCCTCTTAAATATAGCCAATGAACTGGCCTCGACTACCCTCTGTGGCAGAGAGTTCCAGAGATTCACCACTCTCTGTGTGAAAAAAGTTCTTCTCATCTCGGTTTTAAAGGATTTCCCCCTTATCCTTAAGCTGTGACCCCTTGTCCTGGACTTCCCCAACATCGGGAGCAATCTTCCTGCATCTAGCCTGTCCAACCCCTTAAGAATTTTGTAAGTTTCTATAAGATCCCCTCTCAATCTCCTAAATTCTAGAGAGTATAAACCAAGTCTATCCAGTCTTTCTTCATAAGACAGTCCTGACATCCCAGGAATCAGTCTGGTGAACCTTCTCTGCACTCCCTCTATGGCAATAATGTCCTTCCTCAGATATTACAGCAGTGCTTTGGCAGGATAGATTAGAGGGCTCGTCTAGGGAGGCTATTTGGGTGGAACTGAGAAATGGGAAAGGGGTAGCAACACTTATAGGGTTGTATTATAGACCGCCAAATGGGGAGCGAGAATTGGAAGAGCAAATATGTAAGGAGATTGCAGATATTAGTAGTAAGCACAAGGTAGTGAGTGTGGGAGATTTCAATTTTCCACACATAGACTGGGAAACACATTCTGTAAATGGGCTGGATGGGCTGGAGTTTGTAAAATATGTGCAGGATAGTTTTTTGCAGCAATACATAGAAGTACCTACTAGAGAAGGGGCGGTGCTGGACCTCCTGTTAGGAAATGAGACGGGTCAGGTGGCAGAGGTATGCGTTGGGGAACAGTTCGGGACCAGTGATCACAATACCATTAGTTTCAATATAATTATGGAGAGGGTCAGAACTGGACCTAGGGTTGAGATTTTTGATTGGAGAAAGGCTAACTTTGAGGAGATGCGAAAGGATTTAAAAAGAGTAAATTGGGACAGTTTGTTTTATGGGAAAGATGTGGAAGAGAAATGGAGGACATTTAAAGGTGAAATTTTAAGAGTACAGAATCTTTATGTCCCTGTTCGGTTGAAAGGAAATAGTAAAAAATTGGAAAGAACCATGGTTTTCAAGGGAAATTGGACACTTGGTTCGGAAAAAGAGAGAGATCTACAATAATTATAGGCAGCATGGAGTAAATGAAGTGCTTGAGGAGTATAAAGAATGTAAAAAGAACCTTAAGAAATAAATTAGAAAAGCTAAAAGAAGATATGAGGTTGCTTTGGCAAGTAAGGTGAAAGTAAATCCAAAAGGTTTCTACAGCTATATTAATAGCAAAAGGATAACGAGGGATAAAATTGGTCCATTAGAGAGTCAGAGTGGGCAGCTATCTGCAGAGCCAAAAGAGATGGGGGAGATAATGAACAATTTATTTTCTTCGGTATTCACCAAGGAGAAGGATATTGAATTATGTGAGGTAAGGGAAACAAGTAGAGGTAGCTATGGAAACTATGAGATTCAAAGAAGAGGAAGTACTGACACTTTTGAGAAATATAAAAGTGGATAAGTCTCCAGGTCCGGACAGGATATTCCCTAGGACATTGAGGGAAGTTAGTGTAGAAATAGCAGGGGCTATGACAGAAATATTTCAAATGTCATTAGAAACGGGAATAGTGCCGGAGGATTGGCGTATTGCGCATGTTGTTCCATTGTTTAAAAAGGGGTCTAAGAGTAAACCTAGCAATTATAGACCTGTTAGTTTGATGTCAGTGGTGGGCAAATTAATGGAAAGGATACTTAGAGATAATATATATAAGCATCTGGATAAACAGGGTCTGATTAGGAACAGTCAACATGGATTTGTGCCTGGAAGGTCATGTTTGACTAATCTTCTTGAATTTTTTGAAGAGGTTACTCGGGAAATTGATGAGGGTAAAGCAGTGGATGTTGTATATATGGACTTCAGTAAGGCCTTTGACAAGGTTCCTCACGGAAGGTTGGTTAAGAAGGTTCAATTGTTGGGTATTAATGGTGGAGTAGCAAGATGGATTCAACAGTGGCTGAATGGGAGATGCCAGAGAGTAATGGTGGATGGTTGTTTGTCAGGTTGGAGGCCAGTGACTAGTGGGGTGCCACAGGGATCTGTGTTGGGTCCACTGTTGTTTGTCATGTACATCAATGATCTGGATGATGGTGTGGTAAATTGGATTAGTAAGTATGCAGATGATACTAAGATAGGTGGGGTTGTGGATAATGAAGTAGATTTTCAAAGTCTACAGAGAGATTTATGCCAGTTGGAAGAGTGGGCTGAAAGATGGCAGATGGAGTTTAATGCTGATAAGTGTGAGGTGCTACATCTTGGCAGGACAAATCAAAATAGGACGTACATGGTAAATGGTAGGGAATTGAAGAATGCAGGTGAACAGAGGGATCTGGGAATAACTGTGCACAGTTCCCTGAAAGTGGAATCTCATGTAGATAGGGTGGTAAAGAAAGCTTTTGGTGTGCTGGCCTTTATAAATCAGAGCATTGAGTATAGAAGTTGGGATGTAATGTTAAAATTGTACAAGGCATTGGTGAGGCCAATTCTGGAGTATGGTGTACAATTTTGGTCGCCTAATTATAGGAAGGATGTCAACAAAATAGAGAGAGTACAGAGGAGATTTACTAGAATGTTGCCTGGGTTTCAGCAACTAAGTTACAGAGAGAGGTTGAACAAGTTAGGGCTTTATTCTTTGGAGCGCAGAAGGTTAAGGTGGGACTTGATAGAGGTCTTTAAAATGATGAGAGGGATAGACAGAGTTGACGTGGATAAGCTTTTCCCACTGAGAGTAGGGAAGATTCAAACAAGGGGACATGACTTGAGAATTAAGGTACAGAAGTTTAGGTGTAACATGAGGGGGAAATTCTTTACTCAGAGAGTGGTGGCTGTGTGGAATGAGCTTCCAGTGAAGGTGGTGGAGGCAGGTTCGTTTTTATCATTTAAAAATAAATTGGATAGTTATATGGACGGGAAAGGAATGGAGGGTTATGGTCTGAGCGCAGGTATATGGGACTAGGGGAGAATAAGTGTTCGGCACGGACTAGAAGGGTCGAGATGGCCTGTTTCCGTGCTGTAATCGTTATATGGTTATATGGTTATATGGTTAAAGCCATAGGCTATAATGTCCTGCCCAATTCAACCCGACGGAATTCGGATCATTGGGCTTTGCCTATGGAACTGATATGCTACAATGCTGAGAACTATATTCCACACTCTGTACCATCCCCTTTACTCTATTCCTTCTCTCCAGCGATGCTGCCTGTCCCACTGAATTACTCCAGCTTTTTGTGTCTATCTCCGGTTTAAACCAGCAACTTTAGTTCCTTCCTACACATTCCTTACTTACTTGTTCTTTCTTGCCTTTGCTCTGCACAAATCTACAGTATTTCCAATGCTTTTCATTGCTTTTTTATGTTTGTGGGCAAAGGAATATCCGGAATGTGGGATGCTTTTAAAAGTGTGATGACAAGAATTCAGGACCTGCATGTTCCTATTAGAGTGAAGGGCAAGGTAGGTGGGAGTAGGGAAGCTTGGACTACGAGAGAAGTTGAGGCTTTAGTCAGGAAAAAGGAACAGGTATGAGACAGGTATAGGTAACTGGGATCAAATGTATCCCTAGAGGATTATCAGGAACTGTAATGCATACTAAAGAAGGTAATCAGGAGGATAAAAAAAAGGGGCAGGAGATGGCTCTGGCAGATAATATTAAGGAAAATGAAAAGAAATTTTACGTACATTAAGGGAAAGAGGGTAGCTAGAGAAAGAATAGGCCCCCTCAGAAACCAAGGCGGTTATCTCTGTGTGGAGCCGCAGGAGATGGGCAAGTTCCTCAATGAGTATTTCTCCTCTGTTTTTACCATGGAGAAAGACATGGAGATTGGGAAACATTGGACAATGAATGGAGATGTTTTGAGGACAGTCTGTATTATAGTCGAGGATGTGCTGAATGTCCTAAGGTGTATATAGATAAATCTCCCAGGCCTGATCAGATATATTTGAAAACACTGGGAAGCTAGGGAAGAAATTATAGGTGTAAGAAGGAACTGCAGATTCTTATTTAAACTGAAGATAGACACAAAAAGCTGCCTTGGCTGAGTCATATGAATCATAATTAGACGAGGTGAGGCGCAGGAAGACTGGAGGGTGCCTGCTGCCTCTATTTAAAAGAACTGCAAGGAAAACCCTGGGAGCTATAGACTGGTGAGTCTAACATCTGTGGAAGGCAAGTTAAGAGTATTCTGAGAGATAAGATATATATGCATTTGAATAGATAGGGGCTAATTAGGAATAATCAACATGGTTTTGTACGTGGTGTCTCATGAATGTGATTGTTTTGAAGAAATAACCAGTTGATGAGGGCAAAACTATAGATATTGTCTAATAGACTTCAGCAAGACCTTTGATAAGGTTCCATAAGGTAGGCTTCTTTGGAAGTTCAGATCACATGGATTCCAGGGAGGAATAGCTGACTGAATAGAGAATTGGCTTCATGTAAGAAAGAAGAGGGTGATAGAGAGTCATAGAGGAGAGGTCGGTGTGGCGGTCGACAACGGCATTGACTGACAGACGAGGAAGACATGTGGAAGTGAGGACACGGTGGCCCGGGGAAGGAACAATGGAAGAGTAGGGGTGAAACCACTGTGAGGGAGGAGGAAGAACAATGGACAATGGAGGATCTGGCGTGGGGGGACCGCCGTGAGGAGGGGGAGGGGGAGAACAAAGGAACACCTAGCGCGGAGGTACTTTGTAACTTTGTAAGTGCCCTTTACGGGTGACTTTGCATATCTTGTGTATGCAAGCAAAGAATTTCACTGTGATTTGTCACATGTGACAATAAAGTATTCAAGTCAATTCCATTCAATTTCGGACTGGGGATGCTGTTGGAACCCAACTTCCCTGTCGGACTCTTGCTGCCTTATGCAGTGGATTGAGACCACATGAATCGAGTCTCACCAATCCAATACTCCTGGCAGGACCTTATCCCAGCATTATACCGCTGGAATCATGCTACATTCCATCCTTACCCTGTCCTCTCCCTTGCCTACATGTTCCAATGAGATATGTCTGAATCCAACTTCTTTCCTCCTCTGCCTACTTCCAACTGGAGCTTTGATTCCCTGTGTAGAATCATCTTGTTAGATTCCTCCCAGTGCAGAGTTAACACGTTGGTCAAATTACAAATCACTTTATGCTGCCTCATTCTGCGGACTATCTATTAGAAACATAGAAACATAGAAAAATGGTGCAGGAGTAGGCCATTCGGCCCATCGAGCCAGCGCCATCATTCAATATGATCATGGCTGATCATTCAGATTCAGTACCCTGTTCCTGCTTTCTCTCCATATCCCTTGATTCCGTTAGTTCTAAGAGCTATTATTATTATTTTATGTTTATAGAAAATAGGCTCCAAAATGAAAGAGCTTTATAGTATGCAGGATAGTGCTAAGCAAGGCCTACCTGTATCTTTGGGGTTACCCGTGGTAAACTACACAAAATCGTTTGAAATTGAGCACTGTCTCCACAAATTTCATCACCTCATCAAAGTCCAGTTGATGCTAAGCTACAAATCGACTGCTGATGGATAATGCAATGTACTCTGATTGTTTCTTCCATGTCCATTTATTCTACATGGCTGTTCTACATGGCTGTTAATTCTACCCGTCAACAGTCATATTTCCATATCAGGTTCCTGGCCCCAGCAGTGCTTTCGAACTTCAGATTTTCTCACTTTAAACCCAGATGCTTGAGTGTTTCCATTCATTTGTGAAAATGCTTGTCCCTGCAATTGGATCGTTCACACTATGCACCCTGTCAGTTCCTCAATAATGTTGAATGATTTGTCAATGTTATGACAACACAAACTCAGCTGCAACAAAAATGTTATTATTCTCATCCAGAGCAACAGAAAGATCATTGAAATTTAGGCCATATTCTTGTACATACGTCAACAGTTCGTCACGCCTGTCCTCCACTCTTCTGGTAAGTGTACCAGCTGACAGGCTCACCGCTTCAAAGACGTCTTGCTTTTCTTGACATTTTTCCTCAATTACGTTTTGCCTGCATTGCTTCATAAACGTTCACCTCAGCTAATATTAGCTGAGGAACTTCAACCGAGAAATGTTCCTCACATTTCCCTGTAGTTTAGTTTAGTTTGGAGATACAGTGCGCAAATTGGCCCTTCGGCCCACCGAGTCCGCACCGACCAGCAAAATCACCCATACACTAGTTTTATCCAACACACTAGGGATAATTTACAAATGCCAATTAACCTATAAACGTGCACGTCTTTGGAATGTGGGAGGAAACCAGAGAACCTTGAGGAAACTCATGTGGTCACAGGAAGAATGTACAAACAATACCCATAGTCAGGATTAAACCTGGGTCTCTGATGCTGTAAGGCAGTAATTCTACCACTGCGCCACTTATCCTAACCTGCTTTCTCACTGCAGTGTCCTCCTCTCTCACTGGCCTTACCTCACCTAGCTTGGCAAATCTTGTCCATCTCCTTCCCAACCCTATTAGTCAGTTCAGTCAGTTTTATCCAGTGAGATAGTTATCACTGACAAACTCTGCATCCTCTAACTCTGCCAGCACTAATTACAATTTCCATGTTCATCCGACAAAGTAAAGTTAAATTCTGGCTTATTTTCTCTACTATAGCGCATCTTCTTAAACCATCTTCTCTGATCTTTTCTACCTTTATCTCCAATAACAAGTGTGAGCAACTCAGAAACTTCTGCCACAAAGATAGAATCCATTCATCCCACTGTCTCTGTCACCTCCCTTTCTTCCCCTCATTCACAGGATAAGCTTCTATCCTTACCTCAATCCTAGGCAGGTTATCTCCAGATTCTCTCCTATCTCCAGTCATGATTACTAAGAATTCACCTCAATTGCCCTCTTCATCTTCAAAACTTCAATCAGCTCTCCTCTTCACAAGGAAACAGTCCTTCACTCCATCCTCCATTTTCTCTCCCATGTCCTTGACTATGTTGTAATTTCCCAAACACAGATCCATCTTGCCAGGAACTCCCTATTGAATTTCTCTAAATTGTTTTAAAATAGTAATGGTCAAAGTCGCAAGAGACGTCCAATGTCATTGCAACAAAATGGAGAAACAAGGAACTGCAGATGCTGGAATAAAAAAAACACAAAATGCTGGTGTAATGCAGTGGGTCAGGAGGTATCTCTGGAGGACATGATAGGTGATGTTTCTGGTTGGGACCCTTCTTCATCCAAAAACACTGTCGACTCGATCATAACGAATTGCAACTGACTCACAGTCCACCCTGCAATTCTCCTGAAAATACTGCAATTGGAGCCAGAACTTTAACAATCTTCCTGAGATAATTCCTAAAACCATATCCCTCCATTATATAGTGAATGTGAAATCAGTGGCCAGTGAATCTGTCTACTGACCTGAAATAAACAACGATGCCAATAACTCCACATGAGTTCACATTTTTTGGTACAACATGTTAGGACTGCAGTACACGGTCTCTTACAGCTCCACTTTAGATGTGGAAGTTGCCCACAAAACTATTCCACTGGACCCTTGCAGATTCTTGCGAAAAAGTAGCAGACAACTTATTTGAGAAAAACACAAAGCACAAAGTGATGGAGTAACGCAGCGGGATAGGCAGACGTCTCGACCCGAAACATCACTCATTCCTTCTTTCCAGAGATGCTTCTTGCCCCGCTGAGTTGCTCTAGCATTTTGTGTCTGTCTTCGCTTTAAACCTACATCTGCAGTTCTTTCCTACACAAGTGAGGGGGGTGTTTGATTGGCAGATCGGTGGACATGAGCTAGAGATGAAAAGGAGACAAAAGTGTATCAGATAATGAGAGAAGAGGAGTGAAATATAAAGCCAGGGGGAAGAATATAGGTGGAAGGGGTAAGGGGAGTAAGTTGTGGGAATAAGAAGCAGAATCGTGGTATAATGAATGTGCAATGCGGTAGGAGAGGCATAGAAAAGAGACAGAGGGGAGGGAGGATTTTACTTAAAATTGGAGAATTCAGTGTTCATACTGTTGGATTATAAGCTACCCAAGTGGAATATGAGTTGCTGTTCCTTCAGTTTGTGTGTGGTCATCAATCTGGCAATGGGGGAGACCCAGGTCAGAAAAATCATTATGGGAATGCGAAGGGGAATTAAAATGGTTAGCAACCGAGAGATCCCGCGGGCACTTGCGAGCTGAGTTGAAAAGGTAAAACAGTTTTCATCTCTGAAGTGATGGAAAGTACAGACAAACAAGAAACCAACACAAAGAGCAATTCAAACACAGCTAACCTGTTCGAAACTGAGTTGCAGTCCATTGAAATGCTAAATATGCCCATATTTCTATTAAAGCCAACCGGAGTGACACTGGATGGAGTGTAAATTGTTTTTTCATTTGATTATGTGTTCTTCCTCTAAACAGGTTGAGGAAAAATGTCATCCAGCAATCAGCATCATTCCAGTTGAATTATTTATTTTATAAGGCCATTCACCCAAAAGTCACAATTGATTTTCTTTTTCAAAATTAAAGCAAATTTGAAACACGTTTCGCAATTTCTCTCACTGGGGTGAAATCATTTAACATTGCAGTATTAATGTTTTACATTGGGAGAAGAATATAATAAAAAATATAGTCAGTGTTGCTTTTGATATAACTGTGTAGGCCCAATAGATTGTGTAAATCTCACAATTACAAATGGCTGCTGTCAAGCATAATATTTGACCCAGAGATAAAATAAATGAAAAGTCTATCAGTCAATCAATCAATCAATCAGTCAATCAGTTTTATTCGTCACATTGCACATAAAGTGCAAGTGAAATGAATTTGCCAGCAGTGGTACAATGATAAAGAACACACAAAACCACACTAAAAATTTAACACAAACATCCACCACAGCATTCATCACTGTGGTGGAAGGCACAAAAATTGGCCAGACCTCCTCCATTTCCCCCCGTGGTTGGGACCTATAGGATGACATTCATTCCCGCATTAAAAGGATCTATTTTATTTATAATTACTCGTTTACATTTTAGACCAAGCACTATTTTCGATCTTTATCAGCTCAGAGTTGATTGAGTTCCCCATTAGTACAAATCTGCTTGAAAGGCCATCCATCTAGAAAATCTCAAAAGTAAATTACCCATGCCAAAAGTTCATTTTGTGTACAATAAAGTTGCACCTCTGTGCTGTAAGGCAATGAGAACCAGCTGTAGCAAAGTTTCAGTTTCAACCAGTAAAGAGCACACCATGTCAGTGTTTCAGTGCTGAACAGTAGTCAAAAAATCTCTTTAATGTTGAACACTGTTTTTCTTGAAACCAAATCATTACTCCAAATCAAAACATCATTCTACTTCCGTAATTCACTCCATTGGCATTACGCCTGGCTGGAACTCTCTCATGACTTAATCTCCAAGGTGGATTTTGACATCATTGGCAATAGATCACTTTTGAATGAATTTGTAAGCAATTTATCTGTGGATTTTTTCAAAAGACCTTCTGAGGGGATGAGGAGTGAGAGTTTGGAGGAGTGAAAGTTTGGAGGGCCACAACTAACATTGATCACAGTGCAATTGCAGGCAATTAATTGTTGCAACATTTAAATCATTTATTTAAAGGTATTTTCGGCCTGACAAGTCCTTGTGCCAAATATGTTCTACAGTCATGGACATGCAATCTCTCTCACTCCTTATCCAATGCATTTCTAAAAGCAAGATAACCCCTAGATGTCTCTTGCTGTGATTCCCCCAACATGCCACCAATTTCCAGCCTTCACCTCAACCACACAATCCCACCACTCTGATTATCTGTTTATTTATCAGTAGAGAAGTAAAATGATTTCATCAGTACAATGTTAATAATGGTTCAAATTTTATGTATTTATGCATTCAAAGTTGCTCTTTGCATTGTGGTGACTAATCTTACTCAAGGAGCTCTCTCAGTATGTGGAATATGGAAGTGCTTTCTTTGTGGGTGGCACAAAGTGGTTAAGGTCTGCGGAAAGGATGAGTGAATCCTTCGTACTTTTTAAGCATACATTCATTGAATTCCCAAAGCTATATAATGTGGAATTGTGAAAAATGGACAGCAGGTTATAATTTCATGATTACCCTAAAAAGTACAAACAAATTCTGGATTCTTTCCTCCACTCCACATTGTCTTCTTAAACCATCTTCACTTGACTCTTTCCCCATTTCCAATAACAAATGCAAGGAACACAGGAACCTCTTTATCATAAAGATTGAGTCCATTCATTCTGCCAGAATGGCAAATTCTATTTTTCGATGTCCATTTTCCACGTAAGCTCACATTGGGAACTCAATGAATGCTAGCTTAAAAGTCGGATGAAACCACTCACTCTTTCCAAAGTCAAGTATTTTAACTGCCTGTGTCAACCAGAAAATCACCCCCCAAAAAAACCCCTCCATATTCCATATACTGAAAAGCATCCTGCAGTAAGAGAAAAGAGAGCTCACCATGAGGCAAAGAGGAAATCTGAATGCACAAATACATAAACATTGGATTATTATTAAGTTTGTATTTGTCTTTGACAGGGCTGGCACTAGAAATATGTTCCTTTTCAACTTTTCAACAAAAATCAGATAATATTTTTCTCAGATACTAATCTTATGCAATTTGAAGTTTCATGGGTCCTGTTTTTTAGATTTGTTGTCACTAATTTGCATGTTTTCTTTTCCAAAGGTTACAAAGGCTACAAGATAATTGATCCTGTGAAATTAATTGATCATTTGCCGTGGAAGAAAACTATTGAGGCCTTCAGATGGCTCAATAGTCATAATGTCGGAAGGTTTCACCTTCGTGACCGGAACGCGTTAAGAAGCACAGATATCACAATGACCTCCCATTATTAATATTGATTTACAAAATCTACGTGGTAAACCATCTACTGTCTTTAAAAAATAGTCACCTGCATCAGGAGAGAGCTCATTCAAATTACAGGAAATCACAAATGTTGGAAAAATCTGTGGATCATGAAATCTGGGGAAAGAATGTCAAATGCCAAGGAATATTTTTGGGAGATTTCTTTGCCAATGCTGACTGATATTTTACATTCCTCATTTTCCAAGCTAGTTGAGGAGCAGACTTGACATGTGTTGTTTTATTCCGATGCGTTATCAGAATGATTGGTGCAGCCCAGCTCCTCTAGACTGACATCAACCTCGTCAAACCAAAGAGGATGAGGTGGAAAGGAATGAAACTGGATCTCATTGCACCATGTTCTGAATGCAAAGTGAAAAGAAACAGCAAGATAGAATTTCAAAAGTTCCCAGTGCTATAACAACCTGGGCAAAATTCCAACATCTCTGCCTGTTGCTTTAAACAGCCATTAGTTTTAACTATGAAAATGAAGTATTTAAAGGCAGTTTCTCCTTAGTGTGGTAATAAACTATTGAGAGACCTAACCCTGAGTCACTGGAGAAAGAGATGAAACTATCTAAAAAATTGATTCAAGTGTTTCAATGTTAACAAAAGGAATAAACTGCAGAAAGCAAATAGACTGTAAGAAATGGGATAAAGTGACAAAATATGCAGGGTCATCTATGACTGAATGGAAACTGGCAATGTGGCTCTAATTTATTTTGAACAGAAGGCTCCCTGGTTTCATTCCCAGTGTTTGCTAAATTAGCCAACCTCAGCACGAGAGATAGTAGGGAAGCTACATTTCACCTCAAAGCCACGGGAAATAAAAGAATAATCAGCCTTGGTTCCTCTCAAGTCTTATTGTGGCCTCAGCAGGAGGGGATACAAATGTAAAAGGAGTCCATTAGAGGATCTTCTTCAGATGTGATGCCTCCTATGGTTAAATAGGCTGAAACGCTCACTGTCAAGGCTGATAAATAAAGGAAGGTCATTTTGGGTCAGTTTCTGGAAGATTGCTGGCACCTGTGGCCCTGTCAATCAAGGCAGATCAGGAAGAAAAACAAACAACAGAACAGATAGAAACCATTGGAATTCATATCCTCATTTTAGTCGATATGGATTCACACCAGCTCAAAATACCCATGCCCACACTTTATATTTACTGTGCCAACAATCACAATCTGCCGCACGCATTTAATCAGACAGAGTGCAGAATATTTAACTACATTTGCAATGTTTACCATTCAATTTTATTTCCACTGGTCTGCTGACTATCAAAAATTTTGCACATGGTTGCATTTTTTGACCTTGCACTTTATTTGTTTTCCAAATATATCGATGAAGTTTTGCAACTTTTCCTTCATAGACAGTCTTAAGTGCTGGAATTAATAGAACATTGAATCCATAGACAATTTTTAATGCTTTTTTCTGAATCACACCAAAATTTAAAAAAATGCAAGGATGAATATAGTGGTATAATCAAGGTCAATATAAGTTCTGTAAACCTACAGTTAAATACCTCTAGCTTCTCCCCTGGTATTTGATCAGCTTTCAGTTGGTAATTCTTTTAACAAGCAAATCAATCTTATATTTATTTTCATTTTGCCTTTTCCCAGCTGTTGCTGTCCAAATCTATCAAATCTCTCTCTCTCTGAGGGCTGTATTGTCTTCTTCAGTTAAAAAAAACAAGCCAAAATACTCTTTTTTTCATTGTATTTTATAGCCCATTTGTAAAATCCCAAGGACATAGTTTTGAAATGTGGACCACTGAGAAACCAGCTTCATTACTGTTAATTAAACACTGACAGGGAATCATAATAAATCTTCGGTGATCTTTTAATGTTGTTGCACGTTTTCAAAAGTGACTGAACAATAAAATGGCTGATTTAATGACCTGAATGTACTTGTGAAGAGCAATAATAGAATCATGGAGACATGCATATTGGAGAAACAGAATGATATTGTGTGGAACTTTTAAATCAACAATTTGGCAGACTTGGAGTCAGGCCAGTAATAGGTAGCAACGGAGAAACAGCATAAATCAAATATGGACATGTAAATTAAGGAGCTGTCAAATAATGCCCTAAATTTTATCCTACTTTTTCACTATAATTAACAAAGATGGGCGGGTGTAGCAATTGCACAGTTCTCATCTGTGGGGAAGGCAAAACTTACTGAAGAGTCTGGCATAAAATTCATGAGCAAGTTATTTCTGGCAACCTGTTGGTTGGAGGTCTATTGCCATCAGTTTCTAAACAAAGCCATAGAGATGGCTATGCAGTTTCTCTTCAGGTTACATGGAGGCCAATTCCTCTGAATTCATACCCTAATCCCCAGGAACCATGAACTTACGTGCAGGTTGGTAAAATGTCAAGACTCAAGCAATCTGTGTGTGCCATGCCTTTTCTACAAGAGATTTTATTCAGTTAATCAGTTACAGAATGGTGAAGAGATCAAAAACTACCAGGCAGTTTTGCAAACATCAAAACATCAATCAATTTATCAATCATTACATTACAATATTGTCATCCATATCCGCAACGCACTCGTGGTGATGAGCATTCACGGAAGGCATGCCTTTTCTATTAGGACATTGATCCACTGAATTGTAGCTTTTGCATTTATAGTGCTATATTCCATGATTTTAGATTTAGACCTCCAAGATGATATAATGAATGGCCAATCGGATATGTAAACCCTCATTCATATTGTGTTACTCAACAGTGTTCTGGAGAAAAGCAGAATTCATATCCAGCAAACATAATTGCTGCCATCTTTGATGTTGAGCTTATCCTCCATTACTCGGTAATAGCAGACACTGAATTCCAGATGTGTGAGTGCATACTCTTAAGTAAGAACAGTCAGTAGTTTTCACTTTAAGGCTGAGAGGTTCCTCATCAAAAAGCATCCACTACAAATAAAGCTGATGGACCAGTGAATATAATTTATGACATGTTCGTGATCTTGTTGATTTGGCCTTCTTGATCAATATTTCAAATCAGGTTTGATTATCATTAAGCACTTTGGCCAAGATAAATGTTTTACTCATTTTACCTTAATAAGGAGCTTTTATTACATATTCACAGTTTACAAAGTCATGCATTAATCAAAACTAATATCCGTGCAGCTTGCAAACATCAACCATCAAATTAGATTATTGCCAGCCATATCCACGCGCACTCGAGCTTCCATGGTGCCCACTGTTCATAGAAGGTCTCCAAAGTCCCTGTGAATGACCCATGCTCCCTTTCCAAGGACCCATAGGCATGAACATAAGCCTGGAAGAAGGGCAGGCAGTCAACTTGGGTAGAACCCTCAAATGCCTGCTGCCTGGATCCATGAATGACCATCTTGGCTAGGCCCAGGATCAAATTGACAGGGAGATCGCCATATCAACCCACTCCCTCTGTATTGTGTGACCAAAGATCAGTAGCGTGGGGCTGAAATGTAACCAAAGTTTGAGGAGCAGCCCCTTTAGAGAAATGTATACCATGTGGTTTAGTGACAGGGTACTGTAGACTGCAGTCATTATTTCCTGCAACAATCTTTACCACAAGTACATCTTGCAACTTGATTTGTGGATCTCGTGCAAGACGCTCTTCCATTTTATGTTAAATAATTCTGAATGGTTAAGAAATACTATTTCAACAAGCGGTACCAATAGTTACCTTGGATAGCCTTTGTCATATCCTACAAACATTGACTATCATACCAGAACCACAAGCATAAGCTGCATTAAAACCTTGTTATCAATGAAAGAAAGATCAAAGCCTCAACTTTATCTCAGGGAGATCCTTAAGTACTGTACGCACCCAAAAACTACATCCATCAACACTGCCTTCAGAGAGAGTTCAAACTTTCAATTACATCAGGACCCTTTCTTGAGCGATGGAATGAAAATGTTCCACATTTTGAAAGAAGTCGCTCATGTCTCAAAGTTTGAGCATTATTCAAATGGTGAGTAAAATCCATTAGATCCTTGGATGGAATTACTAACCATACTGTATCATCATCAAAAAGTATGGAGATTCTTTCAGTGGTCTGTGCCAGCCCAAGAACTGCAAACATACCGTACAATACATCTTTGATGATGGTTGAGTCCAATGGTTTATAGTGAATGGCAATTTCTCACCTCTTTGAATCTATAGTCCAATATTGTAATGAACTTGAAGCTTAAATATCCATAATGTTCAAATTAACTACCAACATTTTCACAGCAATCCCATAGGATCACAATTCGAAGCCCAATTCGAGATAGAAGAATTGAATTTGAAAGGATGGGCTTGAAAGGATGGGCTTCGAATCTTATAGAATGTTTCGAGGATGTAACTAGTAGAGTGGATAAGGGAGAACCAGTGGATATGTTATATCTGGACTTTCAGAAGGCTTTCAACAAGGTCCCACATAAGAGATTAGTATGCAAACTTAAAGCACACAGTATTGGGGGTTCAGTATTGATGTGAATAGAGAACTGGCTGGCAGACAGGAAGCAATGAGTAGGAGTAAACGGGTCCTTTTCAGAATGGCAGGCAGTGACTAGTGGGGTACCGCAAGGCTCAGTGCTGGGACCCCAGCTATTTACAATATATATTAATGATTTGGACAAGGGAATTGAATGCAACATCTCCAAGTTTGCGGATGACACGAAGCTGGGGGGCAGTGTTAGCTGTGAGGAGGATGCTAGGAGGCTACTAGGTGACTTGGATAGGTTGGGTGAGTGGGCAAATGCATGGCAGATGCAGTATAATGTGGATAAATGTGAGGTTATCCACTTTGGTGGCAAAAACGGGAAAGTAGACTATTATTTGAATGGTGGCCGATTAGGAAAAGGGGAGACTGATTCACCAGACTGATTCCTGGGATGGCAGGACTTTCACATGAAGAAAGACTGGATAGACTCGGCTTGTCCTCGCTAGAATTTAGAAGATTGAGGGGGAATCTTATAGAAACTTACAAAATTCTTAAGGGGTTGGACATAGTGGTGAATCTGTGGAATTCTCTGCTATAGAGGGTGGGTGAGGCCAGTTCATTGGCTATATTTAAGAGGGAATTAGATGTGGCCCTTGTGGCTAAAGGGATCAGGGGGTATGGAGAGAAGGCAGGTACAGGATACTGAGTTGGATGATCAGCCATGATCATATTGAATGGCGGTGCAGGCTCGAAGGGCCGAATGGCCTACTCCTGCACCTATTTTCTATGTTTCTATGTTTCTATAACGATTCATGTCTCCAGTAACAAAAACTGTGGCTTATTTTGATAGAATGTACTAATAATGTTAATGATAGTGCTTATCAGCAGTGTGAGGATTTACATTAGTGGTGGAAGATGGTTCAAGTTAACATGACATCTTGTGACTAAAAGCTGAATAATATTTGACAATGTTAATATGTTGAATTATATGAAACTATTTCCATTAGCTATGGATGGCCAAACAAAACATCTGACAGTATATATCAATGATTACACAACCACCAAAACAACGGAAAAATATTAATGGAATCATATAGAGCATATAGATCCCATTTCACAACAAGACTGTGGGTAACTTGCATTGCTATTCTTTTAAATATATATATTTTATTAGGAAATGGGCATTGAAAGGTCAGGATTTATTACCCATCCAGAACTGCCCTTGAACTGAGTGGTTTGCTGGGCTTTCTGAGTCAAACTCATCAATGGTGTTGGAGTCTCATGTAGGTCAGACCATATAAGGATGGGAGATATCCATGTAAAAGGAAATGTGTGGAGCATGTTTTTTTTACACAGCGAGTGGTGGAGGCCTGGAATGCACAGCCAGGTGTGGCAGTGGAGGAAGATACAATAGTGACATTTAAGTGATTTTGAATAGGCACATGGATATGCAGGTGATATGGATCACATGCAGGCAGATGAGATTAATTTATCTTGGGATCATGTTCGGCACAGACATTGTGGGCTGAAGGGCCGGTTGCTGTGCTGTACTGTTCATTGTATGTCCTCCCCTTAATGACAGTGGTGAACCAGATGGGCTTTTATGATAATCCAGTATTTTTTTTGCTAATCTTTTTTGAAACATTTGTAAAAAATCAGAATAATAATTATTGTTAAAATCCGCATTTGCTGTGTTGGGATAGGAATTCTAATCTCCAAATTGTTAGGCCTACACAACCAAAGAGCAGTGCTAAACTACTATCTACAACTTTGGTGACCCTCAGGCTATCCCTGATCAGGCTTTGCTGGCTTTACCTTGCACTAAATGTTATCACCATCATGTATCTATACACTGTAAATGGGTCAATTCTAATCATGTAATGTGTTTCTGCTGACTGGATAGCATGCAGCAAAAAGCTATTCCCTGTACCTCAGTACACGTGACAATAAACTAAACTGAACAGGATTGTCTGCTACTATAACTGCTTCAGATTCATCATACCTTTGGAATTCTACCTCCCTGTGAGTTAAAAGTCGGTGAAAGAAGTTAGAGCAATAGTCATACACATACAGTGTGGAAACAGGCCCTTTGGCCCAACTTGCCCACATGTCCCAGCTAGTAGTCCCATCTGCCCGGTTTGGTCCATATCCCTCCAAACCTGTCCTATCCATGCACCTGTCTAACTGTTTCTTAAATGTTGCGATAGTCCCTGCCTCAACTGCCTCCTCTGGCAGCTTGTTCCATCCACCCACCACCCTTTGTGTGAAAATGTTACCTCTCAGATTCCTATTAAATATTTTCCCCTTCACCTTAAACCCATGTCCTCTGGTAGATCCTAAGTGAAAAAAATAAATAAACGTATGCTGACGTGTCGTTATACAAAATTATGTCAGGGGGATAAGGAATGGAGATTTGCTTGGAGGTTGTCCTGCAAGCTGTGTCAAGTCAGAAAGTAGAGGAGAGTGGGCGCTGGGACCCGGCCGCTCCTCTCAATGCGTTGCAGACGAGTCAGTAATGACACGCCCATTGCTGGCATCATATTGAGTCCGGGGGCTTTATTCAAAACACTCAGGAGAAATCGGTTGATGGCAAATACATCATTCCGCCGTCCAGCTGAGGATACGACATTAGAGGACAGAAGGGTTTTTAAAAACACACACAAAAAAAAGCCAAAAAAGCCCGCACCAAGGTGAGGTTTCCATTCTTCAAGCGGTGGCATTCATTGCAGCATCCCAAGTGTTTTTTTCCCTCTCAATGGCTGCTCAGCAGCACTTCCCCGCATGAACAGCTCCTCCATCTGCAATTCATCCGCATGCACCTGCTCCGCTGGCCCGGGCAGCACCAGCGCTCCCCCTGCGGTTTCTGCACACTCCATGGTGGGCTGCAGGCTCCGACCAGCTGACGATGAAATGGGCAGCGACAAGCAGCAATGTACCGTCTAACCTGATCATTGCAATTAAAACTTTATTTTTAAATTCATTTACAGCTTTGTTCTCACCTCAGTCTTTTTTTTTTTGCAATCCCTGATGAATTGAATGCATGCCAGTGATATAAATGACGATACGTGCACATCTTAAAAAACGTGTTAGAAGCGGTTTGATCTCATTTGATAGCCCATTTTACATAATCCATTTCCAATGCAGCATCTCTGCTTCGGATTATCAACGCATATAATAAATTGGTGTAAATGTAAATGCAAGGACACCCACTGCAGCTGGTCCTGCAGTGCTCCAGCGTATTCCCAGCTCCACGTCTGGACGCTGGCTGTGTGTTTTCCCACTGACCGACCAGACCGCGGTTCACGGGCACAGGCCGCCTTGCTTGTGGGTGGATAGGTATTCTTAGATAAAGCAGTTTTAACAAAATTGACCCTTTGAGCAAACCCAGAAAAAACATTATCCACTAATGAAACCAAAGAATATAGACCAGGATTTATTTTTTATCCCGACCAAGGAAAAGAGGTTCTACAAAAAAACCAATGTAAGTGTAACTATTTATTTCTATTATCTGAGTATAATTAAAAGGCACAACAAGCTAGAGTAACTCAGCTGAGTTACTACAGGTTTTTGTGTCTATATCTTCGGTTTAAACCAGCATCTGCAGTTCCTTCCTACACATAACTAAAAGGCAGATCCATTTAAGGGCCATTCAAAATTTTTTTTTTTTTAAATCACCTTTTTGTAATCCGCTGCATTGCATACCTTTTAACTAGTGTGCCTTTTCACAAGCTGTCTGCAGTTAGTCACTGATTTATAGCAACCAAATAAATTAAACCTGCTTTTATTTTATGGGATTGCTGGATTTTATTTAATGACTGGAATATAAATTCCATGATTTTATCATTTGTTGAAACATCCTTAAACCAAATCACTTGCCGCACCCTGACCTTTTAAGGATGATTTTAATTTGAACAGAAATTCGAAACAAAAATAATCAGAGTTCGTAGATGAGTGAATGACCCCCCAATTTATCAGTAAGCACTGATATTACTCTGACTCCAGTTTTAACGTTATCCTCTTTTCACTGAATCGCTTCGAACATGGCCCTTGTATCGTTATGTGGCAAATGAGTACAATATTTCACTCATACATGCACATGTATGTTGCAGAAAGTCCGGCCATGTGGCTTCGCTTCAGCAACGTGTTTTGTCAACAGATGGAATAGAATATTCAATAAGCAAAGGCTGCTGACGAGTCCAGCGGCTACGAGAAGGGACAATGGGCACAACGCTGGTGCTGTCGGGGATGTGTGAGTACTGAAACCCTTATCGCCAAAACCTCCCAACAAAATAAGAGCAAGGTCGTGGTTTTAGTTGTTTAAAATGACCTATCTGCAGCCTGGGCTCCGCGCTGAAACCATTGAGAAATCTCGGCTGGAGCTGAACGAGAACGCGGATGCCTTGCACCAGGACATCCAGCAGGTCAGAGACATGATCATCACCCGCCCGGATATCGGCTTCCTCCGCACGGACGATGCATTCATCCTGCGCTTTCTGAGAGCCAGGAAGTTTAACCACTTCGAGACCTTCAAATTGCTGGCTCAGTATTTCCAGTATCGTCAACAAAACCTGGACATGTTTAAAAACTTCAAAGCAGACGACCTCGGCATCAAACGGGCTCTGATGGATGGCTTTCCAGGAGTCCTCCAACAGACGGATCACTACGGGAGGAAGATCCTGGTGCTGTTTGCTGCCAACTGGGACCAGAGTAGGTAAATGTAAAGGTTCTACTTTTCCCCCATTTCGTGTTTGGCCATGCACGGTGGATTAAAGTGTTTTAAGACATTCTCCTGATATTGTGCACACAGGGAAATAAACAATATGGAAACACTGTACAAGGTTATTCCCAGTAGGATGACTTTCTTAAGGATTCAGCCTCCCAAAGTTTGGTCTTGTCAATGCTTGCCAATTATAACTCCAGGATTGTAGGAGAGTAATTGGCTTTAAAATTCCCTCCTTCTTCTGAAGCACATATTTTACACAACACTTCAAATCACAAGCTAATTACAAGTGAAGATGAATAGTGAACTAATTTTAACCCACCCATTTAGAAAGATCATCCAATTCTAACATTATAAGATTGACAATTTCATATTTTGATTGCATGCTTCTGTCAGAATTCACTGATCACCCTCTAAGGTAAATAAATCCTCTGCAACATAGATAGTTCAAAATGTTATGTTGTTCAAGTTGGGTTTCTTGGCCACAATTGTATTATTATAAATCTGTTTAAGTTAACATTCTGCATTCATAATTTGCTATCTTTCACTGGTCATTTAGCTTTTTCATTTCATACCACTTTAGTGCTGGAGTTCAGCCCTTATAATGCTTTGCAATTCATAATGTGTTAGTAGACATTTTTGGATCCTATTTGATCAAAACAAGCTGTGGATTGACCACAACACTATAAAGTTTGAGAGTAAGAGGACTCAACGATTTTGGGTATATTGTTTGGCAGTCATAGAACATAGATTAGTACAGCACAGGAAAAGGCGCTTTGGTAAACAATGCTTGGCCCGCACTTGATGCCAAGATAAATTAATCTCATTTACCTCCACATGATCCATTCCCTGCATTATCACTCCATTCCCTGCACATCAATGTGCCTGTTTAAAACCCTGTTGAACACCATTATCATCATATTGAGGAAGATCTTGCCATGTATGGATTGTGGGTTTGCAGCTGATGGAGGACTGATGTAAGAAGGGGGGGGGGGGGGGGGGGGTTGTGGCGTGGTGATTGTAGTTGTGTTGCTTGGTACCCATTGGCTACAAGACTCCCTCAATAACCACAGGATCTCTACTTCAATCAGTTAAGGAATGTCAATCCTTTTTGTAAAGAAGGGAAGGGATGGAATATTTTTACCATCTCACTCTTCTATGGCTTTAATCAGCATTGTTATGATGCCCACACATGGTGTCCAATTTATTCCGCATCTCTGAGCTGACTCAAGTCTCCGTGTCCTCTCCCACATTGCAATTATCTGCAAAAGCAGCTAATTTCTATTGAATTTTGGAATGAACCACTTGTAGCGGCCTGGACGAGGTCAGGAAAAGGCCAGGCCGCTACACTGACACTTTTGAAAAATATAAAAGTGGATAAGTCTCCAGGTCTTGACAGGATATTCCCTAGGACATTGAGGGAAGTTAGTGTAGAAATCGCAGGGGCTATGACAGAAATATTTCAAATGTCATTAGAAACGGGAATAGTGCCGGAGGATTGGCGTACTGTGCATGTTGTTCAAAAAAAGGGTTTAAAAAGGGTTCTAAGAGTAAACCTAGCAATTATAGACCTGTTAGTTTGACGTCACTGGTGGGCAAATTAATGGAAAGGACACTTAGAGATAATATATATAAGTATCTGGATAAACAGGGTCTGATTAGGAACAGTCAACATGGATTTGTGCCTGGAAGGTCATATTTGACTAATCTTCTTGAATTTTTTTGAAGAGGTTACTAGGGAAATTGATGAGGGTAAAGCAGCGGATGTTGTCTATATGGACTTCAGTAAGGCCTTTGACAAGGTTCCTCATGGAAGGTTGGTTAAGAAGGTTCAATTGTTGGGTATTAATGGTGGAGTAGCAAGATGGATTCAACAGTGGCTGAATGGGAGATGCCAGAGAGTAATGGCGGATGGCTGTTTGTCAGGTTGGAGGCCGGTGACTAGTGGGGTGCCTCAGGGATCTGTGTTGGGTCCACTGTTGTTTGTCATGTATATCAATGATCTGGATGATGGTGTGGTAAATTGGATTAGTAAGTATGCAGATGATACTAAGATAGGTGGTGTTGTGGATAATGAAGTAGATTTTCAAAGTCTACAGAGAGATTTAGGCCATTTGGAAGAGTGGGCTGAAAGATGGCAGATGGAGTTTAATGCTGATAAGTGTGAGGTGCTACATCTTGGCAGGACAAATCAAAATGGGACGTACATGGTAAATGGTAGCAAATTGAGGAATGCAGTTGAACAGAGGGATCTAGGAATAGCTGTGCATAGTTCCCTGAAGGTGGAATCTCATGTAGATAGGGTGGTAAAGAAAGCTTTTGGTGTGCTGGCCTTTATAAATCAGAGCGTTGAGTAGAGAAGTTGGAATGTAATGTTAAAATTGTACAAGGAATTGGTGAGGCCAATTCTGGAGTATGGTGTACAATTTTGGTCGCCTAATTATAGGAAGGATGTCAACAAAATAGAGAGAGTACAGAGGAGATTTACTAGAATGTTGCCTGGGTTTCAGCAACTAAGTTACAGAGAAAGGTTGAACAAGTTAGGTCTTTACTCTTTGGAGCACAGAAGGTTAAGGGGGGGACTTGATAGAGGTCTTTAAAATGATGAGAGGGATAGACAGAGTTGACATGGATAAGCTTTTCCCATTGAGAGTAGGGACAATTCAAACAAGAGGACATGACTTGAGAATTAAGGACAGAAGTTTAGGGGTAGACTGAGGGGGAACATCTTTACTCAGAGAGTGGTAGCTGTGTGGAATGAGCTTCCAGTGGAAGTGGTGGAGGCAGGTTCGATTTTATCATTTAAAAATAAATTGGATAGGTATATGGACGGGAAAGGAATGGAGGGTTATGGTCTGAGTGCAGGTATATGGGACTAGGGGGAAATAAGTGTTCGGCACGGACTTGAAGGGCCGAGATGGGCTGTTTTCCGTGCTGTAATTGTTATATGGTTATATATGGTTAACTGGTGACCCCGACGTTCATCACACATCGTGATGGATAACAACGCCGTTGCAGTAAAACTCCCGACTTTGTGGACCGAAGAGCCTGATATCTGGTTCGAGCAGGCAGAGGCACAGTTTGCTCTGCAAGGGCTAACAGTAGACGAAACAAAATACTTTATGTGATCAGCGCGGTTAACAAATGCTTTTTGAAGCCTGAGTGAACCACCCTGTAGGCTTTACCACAGTGCATTTGACACTTCCTCAAAGTTTTATGTTGACAATTTTTTGCTTGGATATTATTACTAATCCAAAGTGTTTCATTCTGTTACAGGTAAAAATAAAACTTTAATTCATCTGTATGCCCTCTTTGAAAATGACCATTGCATTAGCCAGTTTAAAGTGACCTAGTACATTTCCTGTTATTTTTTAATTTATATTAATTAAATGTCTTTCCTTGTTCATGTGTTAGTTTTGTTAGACCACTGTTTCCATCTCATTAATTGTAATTAAACTATCATTGCTACTTAATGAAGATTAGCAATTTAATCCAAGTCTAATGGATATTTTAATGAGATAATAATTCATAATATTAATCAGGTGGTCTTCTGCATCCTTTGCTTTTTTCATTCTGATATGTTTTCTTGTTATCACACTCATTTAGTAGGTCTTATTGCTCTTCAAAGGGCACAAAACTTTAGATCCATAGATTTTATCCATTTGATACACATGCTTATACTCTGAGATGAAACCTCGATACCAGATTTGAATGTGTATCCAAGTACATGTGCTGGGTTCAGGTTGGGTCAGTGGTGCATCCTGACAGAACATTAGGGTTTGGGATAAGCCAGACCATGGAAAAGCATTACATGATCTGGATGTGGTGACATGCTTATGTGTGCTCTGTTCTTGATCAATCACAGTGTATGTGCAACATAGTTAGGATTGCTTCTGCCATTTTCCAAGCTCCGTTTAGTGATACCACATGGAAACAGATCCTTCAGCCCACCAAGTCCACACCGACCATTGAACACCCATTCACTATAGTTCTATGTTATCCCACTCTCTCATCCACTCCATGCATGCCAAGGACAATTTACAGAGGGTAATTAACCTACAAACCTGCACATCTTTGGAATGTGGGAGGAAACCAGAGCACCAGGAGAAAAAAACATTTGGTCGCAGGGAGAACATGCAAACTCCATACACACAGCACATGAGGTCAGGATTTAACCCAGTTCTCTGATAACTGAATGTCCAATAGGATTATCATAAGTTCAGACCTTGACTTAGGGGAGACCGTGATATTTCTGTTAGTCTTCCCCTGAAAAATTTTCTGGAAATTCAACCCTTTAAAATCTAAATTATATTCAGAGGATCTATGTGTGTACATAAAAGCACATTAATTCACATCTCTTGCCTGGTCCTGTGAATTATCCCCAGGGAGTAAGAGAGTAACAGAGAGTTAGATTTAACTCTGTCGCTAAAGGAATCAAGGGTTATGGGGAAAAATGAGGAATGGGGTATTGATTTTAGATGACCAGCCATGATCATATTGAATGGCGGTTCTGGCTCGAAGGGCCAAATGGCCTACTCCTGCACCTATTTTTCTATGTTTCTTCTAATGTTACACAATGCCAGAATCAATTCTGCAGCTATTGGTTTCATTTTAATACCCCTCACATAAGTGTAGTGTCTTTGAAAGTGTTATCAGTGAACCAATTGAAGGCAAGATCTTTGTCAGGAAATAATACCAAACAGTTTATTTTACAAAGCAAAGTTTATTCATTAAGTAAACATCATATACAATAACATATTTACTTTTCGTTTACAATCCAAGCAAACAGAACTCCTGAAAGACGCAGGATTATTTCAAAGTGCTCTCATAAAATCATGCCACTAAGTTATAACAATATTACATTCCTACGCCTACTTAAGTTGTGATTTCACAAAATACTGTATTTGGAGCACTTTCTTTGATTAGTAATATTATATTTTCATATTTTAGATTAGAAACACTCACCAGGATTTTTAATCATTAAATTATCCAGAATCTTGTGCTACTTTTGTTTTCAGTTTTGTTTAGTTACTGGAATGAACAGAAACGAGGAAGGAAAAAATAGTTTGGTTATATTTTGCTTGCAATTTCTAAAAAAAAAATTCAAGTAATTTTATCAGTATTTCTTTAAAGTGTTATTTATTTTCATTTCCTCTGAATATTCAGGATGAATTTTAAAGGAATGTTGCTCATAGTTCAAGTTTTGCACTATTAAAACACTAAATAAAATACAACGTTCTAAATTTATGGTGGTAAGAATCTGAAATTAAATCACAAATGGAATTTATGAAAAAATCAAAACCAGGATTAATTGCAATTCAAAACAGGCCTGGTTGGAACTATACTGCAGATTAATAAAAATTTGCAAGAGTGACGGAGTATCCTTTAGAAGGATGAGTGGGGGGGAACCTCATTGAAACTTACCAAATAGTGAAAGGCTTGGACAAAGTGGACGTGGAGAGAATGTTTCCACTAGTGCGAGACTCTTTTCTTTTTTTCTGTTTTTCTCTCTTTTTTGTATGGCTTTGTAAATATTTGATTAGTGTATAAATGTAAATAATTTGGTGTACATATAGCTGCTGGTGTACATATGGTGTACATATAGCTGCTAAATTTGTATAAGATAATTATAAGCAGTTGAATAAGGGTGGGAATTAATAAGCTTTGGCTTCTTCCTGCTTCTTTTCGGACACATATGATTTCATTTATTTATAGATATTGTTTATGACACTTTATAAATATTTTTGTTTTGTTTTTTGTATGCTGTTTCACACTTGCTTTTTATTCTTTTATTCTGTTCGAAATAAAGAATCAAATAAATAAATAAATAAAATAGCCTCAGAATTAAAGGATGTTCCTTTAGTAAGATGAGAAGAAATTTATTGGTAAGAAGGTGATGAATCTGTGGAATTCTTTGCCACTGAAGGCTGTGGAGCCCAAGTTAATCGATATTTTTAAGGCAGAGATAGATAGATTCTTAATTAGTACAGGTGTCAGGGGTTATGGGGAGAAGGCAGGAGAATGGGGTTAGGAGTGAAAGACAGATCAGCAATGATTGAACGGCAGAGTAGACTTGCTGGGCCAAATGGCCTAGTTCTGCTCCCATAATTTGTGAACTTATGACCCAGTATTTTGCAGTTTATGGGAAAGATTTAATCTGAAATGCTATCATGTCTTTCTTATTCAGATATCAAACATTACAAAAACATCTCTGCAATTATAGATTAATTGCATTATGAATAATTGTTACAATTTGTAATAAATAATATTTTAAATCTTTTAAATAATAATGTTAATGAATCTTAATAAATCCCATAATATGTAATTCATTGAAGTTACAGTTGAATGAATGGCTAACTAACACTCCATATGCTTGTGGTAAACAGATCCCTGGGTTATTGGTAAAGGGAACCAAACAGAAAATGGTCTACTATCAATGCTATTCATTGCTCTTCAGACAATGAAGCACCCTATGCTTGTAGGTTTCCTTGGAAGACCCAACCTGGGAGGAGGGGCAACCAACATCCTGATTGGGGATGATGAATATCAAATAACATTCATGGCATGGTGGTGCGGCGGGAAAGTTGCTGCCTTACAGCGCTTGCAGCATCTGAGACCCGGGTTCGATCCAGACAACGGGTGCTTGTCAGTACGGAGATTGTACGTTCTCCCCGTGATCTGCATGGGTTTTCTCCGAGATCTGCGATTTCCTCCCACGCTCCAAAGATGTACAGGTTAATTGGCTTGGTAAATGTAAAAATTGTCCTTAGTGTTGTGTGTAGGATAGTGTTAATGTGCTGGTCGGCATGGACCCGGTGGACCAAAGGGCCTGTCTCCGTGCTGTATCTCTAAACTAAACTAAACAAAAGATATTCCCAAGCAGAGAGAGAATTAAACTACCAAGCCTTGACATTCAATTGCATTACCATTCCTGAATCACCCACCATCAGTATACTGGGGGTTGTCTTTGACCAGGAACCGTAACTGGACCAGCTACCTTACAATACAATACAATACAATACAATACAATTGTATTGTATTGTATTGTATTGTATTGTATTGTATGCACAGGATTCACCTTCTGACACCGCAAAACTTTTTTACTATCTGTGAGGAATGTCAGAACAATCTGAAACACCCAGCGCTTGCCTATAGGGAGGTTTCACGGCAGACGGGTCACGACCCATGACCCGTACTGTTGCTACGCTACTCCAAATGGATTACACGCGATGAACTGCAGGTAGGCACTTACCATTATTTCCAGCGTAGCGGGCCCGTTAAAACCCACTGAAATTGTCAATTTTTGCGCTGTAAATAATTATGGAAATCGGGATAAGCGTGTGGGACATTTAGCCTACTTCAGAATTCCAAAAGTGAGGAGAAATGACGGTAGATAGAAGCGAGAGCTGAAGGGACAACAACAGACAGAGTGCTTGGCGAACATTGGCCGTTTGCTCACTGCATTTCATCAACAGTAAGGCATTATTTGTGTTTTTTCTTGATTCCTTTGGCATCTAAAAAGTTTCAGAAGTGATAAATCTGGCTGTAATTTTTTAAATCGCCCATGGTTCTCGTGGGTTTTTACATAAAAAATGAAAACGCATCTGAAGAAAAATTTACAACCAGATTTATCACTGCTGAGAATTTTTAGATACCAAAGGAATCAAGTAAAAACACAAATAATGCCTTACGATGAAATGCAGTGAGCAAACGCGATAATTCCCAATATTTTCAATGTTTATCAAGCACTTTAGCTGCTGTAGTCCCTTCAGTTCTCGCTTCTCTATACCTTCATTTCGCTTTACGTTTGGAATTCTAAAGTTGGGTACATGTCTCTCACATTTACCCCGACTCCCACAAATTTTTTCAGCGCAAAAATTCAACATTTTGGCGATTTTTAACCGGTAGGAAAGTACGCGTTTCTAGCATTAATAACATATACCGGAAGTGATGGATGTCTTCCAGTTGGATTTAGCGGCTCCGTGCGTCGAGCCGCATGACCCAGTGACTTTTCGTGCAACCCCCCTATAGAGGTTCAGATTTTAAAACACTCAAGAAGATTGACAACATCTAGGATGAGGCCAACCAATTGTTGGCACATTTCTCATCCACTAGATCTTCATTCCCGCCACCATGTTTGTAGTGTAAAATACGCTGCCCGAGAGGACTAGAATGCAAAAACAGGAATGAGGCTTTATAAGGCACTGGTCAGTCCACATTTGGGCCCCATATCTGGAGAAGGTCCAGAGAAGGTTTACGGAAATATCACAGGAATGATTGGCTTAACATATGATGAGTATTCAATGACACTGGACCTGTAGAGTCATAGAGTGATACAGTATGGAAACAGGCCCTTCGGCCCAACTTTCCCACACCGGCCAACATGTCCCAGCTACACTAGTCCCACCTACAGCAGGCAGTGAAGAAAGCGAATGGTATGTTAACATTCATAGCAAAAGGATTTGAGTATAAGAGCAGGGAGGTTCTACTGCAGTTATACAGGGTCTTGGTGAGACCACACCTGGAGTATTGCGTACAGTTTTGGTCTCCTAATCTGTGGAAAGACATTCTTGCCAAAAAGGGAGTACAGAGAAGGTTCACCAGACTGATTCCTGGGATGGCAGGACTTTTATATGAAGAAAGACTGGATAGACTCGGCTTGTACTCGCTAGAATTTAGAAGATTGAGGGGGGATCTTATAGAAACTTACAAAATTCTTAAGGGGTTGGACAGGCTAGATGCAGGAAGATTATTCCCGATGTTCAAGAAGGAACTGCAGATGCTGGAAAATCGAAGGTACACAAAAATGCTGGAGAAACTCAGCGGGTGCGCTGATTATTCCCGATGTTGGGGAAGTCCAGAACAAGGGGTCACAGTTTAAGGATAAGGGGGAAGTCTTTTAGGACCGAGACGAGAAAATCATTTTTTACACAGAGAGTGGTGAATCTGTGGAATTCTCTGCCACAGAAGATAGTTGAGGCCAGTTCATTGGCTATATTTAAGAGGGGGTTGGATGTGGCCCTTGTGGCTAAAGGGATCAGGGGGTATGGAGATAAGGCAGGTACAGGATACTGAGTTGGATGGCGGTGCAGGCTCGAAGGGCTGAATGGCCTACTCCTGCACCTATTTTCTATGTTTCTATGTAATAAATATTGGCAGTGCTAGCAATGTCCAGCTCTTGTAAATTGTTTTAAAGGTTGCAGCAACAGCAAAAGTTCTCTGTGAAGACAATAACTTGAGCATGTAAAGTAAGCGGCAAAGCCCAAAATATATCAGAAGTTAACAAGAGTGAAACTCAATCTTCCTGTGTCCGGTGAAGTTTGTCATTGGGTTCTGACTGGGTTTGCACAATGATCTATATGATGTTGTACACAATAGACTGATCACACTTCGGAGCCAGTGCAGCCAACCTTCTTCAGAGATCCGCAATGGCAAAGAAGGTTTTTAACAAATCAGCTGAAAATGTAGTACTAAAATGTACAGACTAGAAAACGCAAAATGCATACAAAACCACAGAAATATAAATTATACATATAAATTAGATTTAAATTTCCACACTAGAAATAATAGTTATTAATAATAATTAATTAATATCAATAATTGTAAAGAATTGTACTGAATTGGCTCAGATAAATTCAGTTAAGGAAGGGGTGCAAACGAGAGACAAACAAATGAAAAACAAAGGAGAAAAGGAACTGCAGATGCTGGAATCTGGAGCAAAACACAAAGAGCTGGAGGAAAGTGCGGGTCAGACAGCATCTGTGAAGGGAATGGATAGGCAATATTTTGGAGCCACAACGTCGCCTGTCCATACTGTGTAGACAAAAACAGGGGTAATGTTTCAGATCCATGACCTTTCATCAGAAATGCAAGTTCAAGTCAAGTCAAGTTTATTTGTCACATACACATACGAGACGTGTAGTGAAATGAAAAGTGGCAATGCTCGCGGACTTTGTGCAAAAAGACAAACAAACAAACAAACAAACAACCAAACATAGGCTTCAAAATTAGGCTTCAAACAGCTTTGTTTCCCCATTCTAAGAAACTAGAGATTATTTTCAAAGCTATCTATTAAATGCTTTTTTTTCTTTACATACATCGTCTGATCCAAACTCTGCACCACTGAAATAAACAGTTAAAGCATAAAGGAACTGAAACAAATGTTATTGAGACCCAAGAACTCCATAATCAGGCTTTAGCAGAATTGGGCACCCTCACGTCCTTTGAGAGTTTAGTTTAGAGTCACAGTGCAGAAACAGGTCCTTCAGCCCACCAGGCGATCCCCATACACTGGCACTATCCTCCACACTAAGAACAATTTGCAATCTTTACCAAAACCAATTAACCTACAAACCTGTACGCGTGGGAGGAAACTGGAGCATCTGGGGAAAACCCATGTGGTCATAGGGACAATATCCAACTCCATACAGACAGCACCCATAGTCAGGATCGAACCCGGGTCTCTGGCATTTTAAGGCAGCAACTCTACTGCTGCAGCTCTGTGCCGCCTTTGCGCCACCGTGCCGCCCCTATGTACGGAGATATGATATTCTCTATCAGTGAATAAAAGGGAACTAATAAATTTAATGTATTTGGATTTGCAGAAGGTGTCAGATAATAGGTTTTTGCACAAAAAATGAGTGCTTGGGGCTGGGGATAATATCTTGGGTTGGATAACAGATTGACTGAATACACTGAAAACAGAGAGTCAGGGTAAATAAATCATTTTTGTTTTTGGAAATCAGTGACCAAAGGAGTGCCATCGCGCTCGATACTGTAGCCTCAACTATGTACAATCTATATTAATAACTAGAATGAAGAAAATAAGTTTAAGAGAATCATGTGATTTTGCTTCAAAAATACATGATTTTGAAGGGATTGACAATGTGGACGCTTGGAGGAGTTTTTTCTCATAGTAATATCTGGAACTAGAGACCATTATTTCAGAAAAGATGCTTCCCATGGAAGATAGAGATGGGAGGGAAATTATTTTCCCAGTGTGTTGGAATTCCCTTTGCCAGAGAGTTAAGAAAGTGAAATCATTAAATATAGTAATGTTTTCAAGGCAGGCATTGACAGACGTTGGAACTGTAAGGAAGTCAGGTGATATGAAGATAAAATAGAAAAATGGTGCCATGGCCGAGATTTAATCGTCCATGATCTTTCTGAGTGGCAGAGAAAGCTGAATGGCAATTGACCTCATCCTGATCTCATTTCTTATATTCATAGAGAAACATAAAACTGCAGATGCTGGAACCTTGAGCAAAAATAGTGATGGAAGAACTTTAAAAAAGTGTTGGCAGATTTGTGGAGGGAAATGGACAGATAACATTTAGGATTGGAACCTTCAACAGAATGATTATAGTAGGTGGGGAGAAAGCTGGAAAAGAGATGGGGGGCGGGACAAAGCCTGGCAAGTGATAGGTGGATACAGGTGAGGGGCCCGGCAAGTGATAGGTGAATGCTTATGTCAAAAATTTAGGTGACATCTATTTAAATCAAAATGTATTGGCTAAGCAAAGATAATCATTAATTAGTTGTTGCATGAACATCCCTCCCTCTCTGGCGTCTATTACTTTTCAAGTAAAAAAGTAACTGATAACGTTAAAAAAACAGCTTTTAAAATGTTCCCCTAATAAAGTGAACCAGGCCTATTTAGGCAAGTGCCGGCAGGCAATACCTGAACAAGGGACAGTTCAGTTCAGTTTTATTTGTCATATGTAGGTTAGCACAGGGTCAACGATACAATGAAATGTTTTTGACAAGACAACGGGTCACCTCAGCAATGATATTACAAGGATAAAATTAAGGTTAAAAAAAAAGATAAAAGTGACATTGGTAGATAAAAAATATATGGAATGCTTCACGAATTTGCGTGTCATCCTTAAGGGCACAGGGCATTTGAGTCACTAAATATGAAACCATTATCATCTGACTTGTGACGGGTAAGAAATTTGAAAATGAACTACTGCATCTCATTCCATTAGCCTTACAACTCGATTAAACCAACAAATTGTGGTGCAGAAGTAGTCTCAGAGAATATGCACTTAATTAAAGTAAAGCTGGTTTAGGATGACCTCATACTTCTAGCGGGAATCATGAGTTTGTGAATGTCATCTGGGACATCAAAGGAAATCTAAAAATCTTTATTTTGCTTCGGTCATCAAATGTGGTATTTACACCTTCACTTATATGTTTACAAATAAAATATGATTACATTTGTTTTAAAGTACTGATTTTGAAGCAACGTTCATATTGATGATTAGCAAACATTAAGTACATCGAATAGTGGGAAAGAGAAAAAACCCTTTAGCTTTCTCACATCACTTCCATTTTAACCTTAGCCCTGAATTAATTGCTCTGATCTCGGATTGACAATTTCCTTTGAAATGCACATCAGAGTCCACGTCCTCTGTGTTCTGTGCCGGTCTGCCGATACTTTGCAATCTTTTTTTACTCTTGATTTGCTGTTGTGCCTCCTGGCTTTCTCAGTGATGTTAAAAGCATGGATCATGTTCCCCTTACCCATCTTATTTCTCCAGAGAGAACAGCTGCTTCTCTTGCAGCTCGGTGATTAATAGTCTGGGCTGTCTTTGTTGCTGTTCTTTGTATGTTTTCCAGTGCCTCTAAATAGAAATAGCTCTTTAGCAATGCAGGAACACTGAACAAAACTCATGTGGATTCAGGGACATTTAACAAAGTTGCAAGTAGAACAGAAATGCTGTGAGGAACTATAATAAGGATATTTTCAATGTGATATTATTACTTTTTAATTTACTGCCAAAATAGCATGATGTAAAATGGACAATTTAATGACGTATATCTACACTAAAAGATCATTACAGCTGTACCGTTTCAAAAGTGCAATGATGTTTTATGGTATGAACTAAAATTATATATTTTCATTAATGTATTTTAAATATTTTGTGAGTAGAAATATTGCATTTTTGTTATTACAGGACAATAGGAATAAATATGTAACTTTTTGTATGAAATTACATTGCAGTACATCTTTGGTTCAAGGAACTGCACTCAGTAGTTTGGTGGTGCGGTGGTTAGCAAATTGCTTTTCAAGTCTGGGATATAGGATTAAGTTCACATCAAGCTGATGAGTTGAATGCCTGTGAAGCAGAACAATGATTCCATTTAAAAAAATAAGCATTGCAGAGGCAACAGAAACAGAGAAATATAAGACGTGTAACAATCCAGTGACTAATCATGAGGGGATGTGCCAACAATGCATGGTACTTACCCCTTTTTTGTGACATTCTTTCACCTCCTGTCGTGGTTACTGATACTCAAGATTAACTCAGGTGACGTGAAGAATTCTTCAAGAAGTTCAAACCTTTATTTGCAAATTAAGGCTGGAACACTGAAAGAGCAAATCACCTGAGAGTTCATTCCAAACCAAGAGTTTCCCCTTCTTATGTCCCACCCCCAGAGCATTTCCATACCCAATCACTTGCAGACATTCCCTTAGCAATAACCAATCACTTGCATTTACTTTTCTCCTCCTTCCACAGTAATTTCCATTCCGTAATCCACCCTTGTTTAAACCACATGGCTTCCCCTTTTTTGGGCCCCTTATTTCTCATAGCTAGGGCTTGATACAGAGTTACAAAGGACATATAATTGCCACAACTGATTTACACTAAGTGTTAAGCTAGCTTCGAGCGGAGAACCCAAACACCTTCCTCCTCAATTTATATAAACAAAACCCACAAAGGCGAGCACAACTGTCTTGCACAAATGTCTTATCTCAACATAATCAAGCTAATCCAAACAGACAGAGCAAAGCTAAATCCAAACATGCAGAGCAAAGCTAATAGATAAAGGATAATATTTAAGTATCTCAAGTATTACAAATACCAAGAATATAAAATATAAAGATAATATACTCCTGTATAATTCCCCCCTTTGAGACCTAATGGTCTGACAGAAAAAACCCCCACAAGCTGCACATATCGGCGTCAAATCAAACTACAACTGGCCCCCAAAATCAGGGTCCTCATATTTGTAATGTTCAGCCTCACGGTGTTCTTTCTCTGGAATCCTGGGTAACTGGGCCAAAAACCTACCACCATTAGAGTGGGGCGGGAAAAAAGACCCAGCTACCCTTACAGACTTTTGTTCAATATTCCTCTGACTTGTTTTGCACATCCTAGCCTATCAGCGGGGTCTTCTTCTCTGGGAGACCAGATTCACCTTTTTCCTGGAGGGGTAGCTGCTTTGCAGTGGCTCTTATTAGAGAGACATAATACAGGGAAAACACAACATAGCACAACAATAACTCCTAGCAGCGCAGCTCCAATAGTCACCCCCATCTTAGCCAACCATGCTCCCCAACGGCCTAACATATTTTCTAGCCAATCAAAGAATTGATGTCCAAAACCCGCATTCTGCTTAAGCTCTTTTCTCAGATTCTTCAACTTATCCATTGTTTTAGTGAAGGACCCCTCCGGGCTGGTGTTGTTAGGTATGAAGGTGCAGCAGTGTTCCCCAAACAGGACACACACACACCCTTTCTCTGACCTCATTTACAACAGCCTCAGATTCACTGGTGTCTTCAAAAACCTCACTTACTATCTGGTTAAAGCTCTGCTCTCCCTTTACATCTTTGTCCTCATGTTCACTTACCTCAGGGTTATTATCGAGCCATAACTGTGGAACAGCCCTCGTGCAATAATTGAGTTGGTACCATGGGGATCGACCTTCTACCTGAACAGTGGTGGACTAGGCCCTAGCCACCATGAACGGTCCTTCCCTTCTTTGTTCATTCCACTCCCTTCGGAAGGCTCGTACACAAACCTTGTCTCCGGGTTTAATGGGTCCTTCCTCCGGGTTCTTTTGCTTTTCCTGTACATGAATAGACTTGTGTATCATAGTTAACTGTAGCATATACTGCTTACGTTCTACCTCTAACTGCTCCAAACTTGGTCCCTTGTAGGGACTTCTCCATTATGGCGCCGGCATAAGTCTGCCAGTAAGCATTTTGTGTGGTGTCAAATGAGTTATTCAATTAGTTTGCATGCGACAGCTCATCAGTGCCAAAGGCAGGGCATCAATCCAATTCAACTTTGTAGTTGCACAAATCTTATTTAGCTTAGCCTTCAACGTCCCATTAATTCTTTCCACCATGCCCTGTGACTGAGGGTGGTACACACACCCAAACCTTGGGATTACGTCATTCGTCATAAACTTTACTACAGTTCCTGCACCTAAATCTTTGGAAGGTACTGCCTCCACCCACCTGCTAAATCTATCGATCACTACTAGAATGTACCTTTTCCCTCTTACTGCTTTTATCATATCCACACAGTCGATCACCAGGTGCCTAAATGGCCTTTCGGGCACAGGTATGTGACCTATAGGCGTTGTTATTCCCTTTCTAACATTGTTTTGAGCACATAATTCACACTGTGACAAAATATGGCCTATAAATAGGGTGACCAAAACCCATCATTTTTTACTTATTACATCCCCCCTTGCACAATGGTCTAACCCATGCACTTCTGAAATAAGAAAGGTCAGCCATGGTGTTGGTGCTACCAACAATCCTTCTTCATTGGTCCACATGCCCTCCAAGTTATGCTCAGCTCCCCTTTGTATCCACATTGTTTGCTCTGCTAAGGCTGCCTTACCTTGCATTTCAATTATGTCCTCCTCTGTGGGTTCCAGATTCAAGCTTACCTGAGGTGCTTACCTGAGGTTCCTAATCTGAGGAAAGACATTCTTGCTATAGAGGGAGTACAGAGAAGGTTCACCAGACTGATTCCTGGGATGGCAGGACTTTCATATGAAGAAAGACTGGATAGACATGCTAGAATTTAGAAGATTCAGGGGGGATCTTATAGAAACTTACAAAATTCTTAAGGGGTTGGACAGGCTAGATGCAGGAAGATTATTCCCGATGTTGGGGAAGTCCAGAACAAGGGGTCACAGTTTAAGGATAAGAGGGAAGTCTTTTAGGACCGAGATGAGAAAATCATTTTTTACACAGAGAGTGGTGAATCTGTGGAATTCTCTTTCACAGAAGGTAGTTGAGGCCAGTTCATTGACTATATTTAAGAGGGAGTTAGATGTGGCCCTTGTGGCTAAAGGGATCAGGAGGTATGGAGAGAAGGCAGGTATGGGATATTGAGTTGGATGATCAGCCATGATCATATTGAATGGCGGTGCAGGCTCGAAGGGCCGAATGGCCTACTCCTGCACCTATTTTCTATGTTTCTATGTTTCTATACAATAACAGCTGATCGGCATCCAGGCGCTGTTCTGGCTGCTTCGTAATCAGAATCAGAATCAGATTTTATTCGCCAAGTATGTTTTACAACATATGAGGAATTTCACTGGCCAGGTCAGTCATACAATTAAAACAGATCACTCAAAACACATTTTAACATGAACATCCACCACAGTGACTCCTACACATTCCTCACTGTGATGGTGTGGCGAAATAAAGTTCAAGTCCTTTCCCTTAGTTCTTCCTCAGTCGTGGGCCTCGAGCCCCCATTGACAGGACGATCTTGACTCCCGTAGCCGGCGGCGCTCGGGCCCACTGCGTCGAGGCGATCTGCTCCTGCATCGAGGGGATGTCAGCTCCCTCGTGCTGGACGATCGAACCTCGCGTCGAGGCTGGTGAACCTTCTGCGGCTTTGGAGCTCCCGACTAGCCTCACCCGAGACTGCGAGCCCTTGTTGGCAAGTCCATGGTGGTCGCGGTGGGAGCGATCCCAGGCAAGGGATCAGCTCCGATGGTAAGTCCGCGCCCCACGGTGGGGCTCACAACAGTCCGAGGATGCTTCCAGCTCCATCGATCGAAGGCCGCTGATCCCGGAGAATGTGATCCGAAAAATTATCACATCTCCGGGAAGGTAAGAACCTGAAAAAAAGTTTCCTCCGATCCCCTCCCCCCCCCCCCCCCCCCCCCCCCCCCCTTCCCCCACACAAAACAAACCGAGCAACATTAAAACACACTTTCAACACGCGCTAAAAATTAAAAAAAGATCAAAAAACAAACAGACTGCCGGCAGGGCGACCATCTCCCCCGGCACCCCTGGTGGACTTTTAGTGTTAACACTAATAGTGTTAAAATCTGTTTCCGCCTCATCATTCCATTGCAAAATGTTTCTCAAGCTTGTGTGTCCTGCATCCTTCATTATTTTCCTTAATGGAGTCAGTTTCAGCATTCTCTCCAATCCAGTCTGAACTGTATCCTGCCATTCCCAAGAACGTCAACATTTGTCCTATTGTCTGAGGCTTGGGAGCTATAATTATTCCCTCAATTTGATCTGGTGCTATAGCCTTTACTCCTTTGGATATTAATCGTCCTAAATATTCTACCGGTTGCTTACAAAACTGCATCTTCTTACTGGATACTTTATGGCCTCCGCATGCCAGCCTTTCCAAGAGAATCAAAATGTCTCACTCACATTGCTCCTCACCTGCAGAGCAAACCAACAAATCATCCACATATTGTATTAATGTACCTTCTAAGGGTATACCTTCCAAATCTGCCTTTAATATCTGATTTAAGACAAGGGGCGAGTGTTTGAATCCCTGCGGCATCCTCGCATAGGTGTATTGAGTACCCTTATAGGTAAAAGCAAACATATACTAACAATATACTAACAATGGTCTGCTAAGGGCACACTGAAAAACACAGAACAAAGATCTGCTACTGAAAAGTAAGCTGCCTCTATTGAAACATTAGTCAGCAGTGTATGTGAATTTGGGACCACCGCTGGCCAATCTCTCACCACATTGTTTACCGCTCGCAGATATACCAGCCATCTTCAGGAGTTCTGTCAGTTTAGTGGTAACTATCACTTTCATCAACACTGCCTTGATCTCCAAATCTCCCAAAGCCAACAACCATCCTGTGTTATCCTCCTCAAGGGCCCTAATCCATTTCCTGCCACATCATGAAAAGTGGGCAAGGCATTTTTAGCCCTTCCAGGTTCTGGGCCCCCAAGGGATATACTGTGTCTGTCGTGTTCTTTTTAAAAGCAACAGCATCATTTTATCCCACCGTTCCTGTTCCTCTTCTTCCACCTGTATGTCTTCCCATTCCAATCCTTCTTGAAGTGCCTTCTTTCTCATTCTAATCTCTATTTCTTGCTTCTCAGATATTCTAGTCTTCCTTTAAGATTCCTTCACCTTTCTTTTAAAATCGTCCACTAAATCCTCATCCCTTATTTCCCTCGCATTTCCCCTATCATTTCCCAATTCTGTTTTCTCCTCACTGCCTTGCCCTCCCTTCAGTGACCACTTGTCCATCAGTTTCCAGTCTGGTCTATCACTTTCCTTGCTCCCCCTTCTCCTGAATGCGATACCTGAAAATCCTTCTGGTTCCTCAAGTCCTGCAGCCTCCTGATATCCACTTCTACTTCCCTTATTTCCTTCTCATCAACCCAACTTGCAACCTCTCGTTCTATCTCCACTATTCCCTTTACTAAGGGACACTGCTTTGTATCATTCGGGCCTGGATAGGGAGGGGGATGCCCAGGGTCGCTCAAGCTTGGATATAAGGTCAGCTTTTTTCCTTGGGGTTTCTGACTCTCGTGCTACTTTTCGGTTCTCTCACCTTCTTCTTTGTCATTTTCTCAAGCCCTTTCCTTCCGCTCTAAACAGCTTAAGTATATCTAACTCATTTTCTCTCCTTTTTTCGCGTTTCCAACTTTTCTTTGGACCTATGATTCTTAATTAACACTTGCATCTCATCACACTTATTTATATCCAAAGCACCTTCCTTGGGCCACATCATCAACTGTTTTTCCATTATTTTTCCCCATTTCTCAGAGTGCTTTATAATGTCCTCTTTAGATACAGGGAACTTTTGACTTAGTAGTTCAACTGCAGTTACCTTACTAATTGTATTATCTTGTTCAGTGCACTTTATCAATCAGTCCAGTTGTAGTCCTTACTAGACTAAGTGGGACCCGTTGGGTCCCATGTTCACAGGGGAGGGCTGGTCCCCAACACAATATTCCACCTCTCCACAATTCCAATATTGGTGGCCAGTGGGGGGGGGGGGGGGGGGGGCGCTAGTATGGGTATTGTGGACTGAAGGGACCGGTTTCCAGAGGGCTAGTATGGACATTGTGGGCCAAATGGATTATTTGGGTGACCATGCCCATCAATCTCCACAAACAAAGACACACATTCTCCTCTCTGTTTCTTTTCAGCATAAGCGAGCTCACTGCATTGTGCCAAAAGTTATTCAAAGTTTGAAGGCGAGTTTGTTTTAAGATCTTGAGCAGCCTCGATTCTCATGCACTTTTTTCTTCTTTAGCTTGTCTGTTGTTTTTTCTCCATGGTGCTCTGCCTTGTTCAGCTCTCTCACTGCTGAATTCAAAACTGCTTCTTCTGCCTCAGCCCTTTCCCTTCTTTCTTATCTGCCTTTTCAGTCTCCAAGTCGCTATAGTATCATTTTCGTCTGAGAGTGCCATTCCCTGTAGGGGTGCTGGAGCCTCCCCCACCCCCCTGGGCCTTATATGGGGGAGGTGGTCTACACTATTCTCAACTTTGTTTCTCATTCCCCACCGATTTGTTCCTTCCCCCCCCCCCCCCCCCCCCCCCTTCTATATACTGGGTTGCCATGTCAGACAAGGGGTCTCCAGAGAAATTACCAGTACTGGGCTTGTTCTTAACTACTAATTGCTTGTATTCTGAACTCTTCTTAACAGCGCTTTCTTTCTCTGCCTTGGCCCTTAACAATTTGCAATTTTTTGTTACCTAATTAGTCCCTATTCTCCCTGGCGTTACCTGTTCTGTCCGTACAGACCCCTTATTCTTCTAAGGGTGATAGCCACCGAATGCCTTGTCTGTTCAGACCCCTTTCTCTTCTCAGGACGGTAACCACAAGGTCTTATTCTTATCCTGCCTGTTCAGACCCCTTACTCTTCTTAAGGGCGGTAGCCACAGGATGCCTTGTCCATTCAGACCCCTTTCTCTTCTCAGGGCAGTAGTCACAGGTCTTATTCTTATCTCACAGAATCTACTTTCTCAGATTAATATATTCTACTTACCCTACTGCGCAATCTTCTTGAGTAATCCTCCGGGTCCCCTCTTAAAATAATTTAGGAACAGATTCTTTGGGTCGGAGAGGCCCTCTGACTGCCTAGACACTTCTGTGTCCCCAGTGGCTTCCCGTTTTCAACAGGTTATTAGTCCAAATGAGACCTGGGCGTCCTTGTACACCAGTCACTCATAACAAGAGGATTTCAGTATAGGAGTAAAGAGGTTTTTCTGCAGTTGTATGGGGTTCTGGTGAGACCACATCTGGAGTATCGTGTACAGTTTTGGTCTCCTAATTTGAGGAAGGACATCCTTGTGATTGAAGCAGTGCAGCATAGGTTCACGAGATTGATCCCTGGGATGGCGGGACTGTCATATGAGGAAAGATTGAAAAGACTAGGCTTGTATTCACTGGAGTTTAGAAGGATGAGGGGGGTTCTAATAGAAACATATAAAATTATAAAAGGACTGGACAAGCTAGATGCAGGAAAAATGTTCCCAATGTGGGGCGAGTCCAGAACCAGGGGCCACAGTTTTAGAATAAAGGGGAGGTCATTTAAGACTGAGGTGAGAAAAAAACGTTTTCACCCAGAGAGTTGTGAATTTATGGAATTACTTGCCACGGAGGGCAGTGGAGGCCAAGTCACTGGATGGATTTCAAAGAGAGTTAGATAGAGCTCTAGGGGCTAGTGGAGTCAAGGGATATGGGGAGAAGGCAGGCACGGGTTATTGATAGGGGACGATCAGCCATGATCACAATGAATGGCGGTGCTGGCTCGAAGGGCCGAGTGGCCTCCTCCTGTTCCTATTTTCTATGTTTCTATCTCAGCTAGGGGTGTTACAAAGTTACAAAGGTCATATAACTGTCACAACTGATTTACGCTAAATGTTGAGCTGGCTTCGAGGAGAGAACCCAAACACCTTCCCCCTCAATTTATATAAACAAAACACACAAAGGCGAGCACAACTGTCTTGCACAAAGGTCTTATCTCAACATAAACAAGCTAATTCAAACATACAGAACAAAGCCAAATCCAAACATGCAGAGCAAAGCTAATACAAAGAATAATAGATAAAGGATAATATTGAAGTATCTCAAGTGTTACAAATACCAAGAATATAAAATATAAAGATAATATACTCCTATACTCCCCACCCCCATACATCACAAACCCCAAATACGTGCCTAGCTTCCATTTGTTAACTTTCTACAGCAGTAGTGCTATGTTCAAAACTATTAAATGAAAGCTTCATGCACGACCGCTGGTGTTAGACCAGAGCTCTGGCCTGAACCCTCACCTCGGGTGACAAGCACTGTATCACGGAGAGAGATAAATGGTGGGGGAAGGGTGAGGAGTATATTGAACAATGGGACAGCATGCAGGTCAGAACTATATGATGTATTGCAACTTTGTGATATCTCACCAAGGTCAAGGGCAAACTGTCAATTTTGCAGGAGGGCAGCTCACCACACCTTAGCAACTATGGTAGACTTGCAAGGGGTCAATCTGTGGAGGCAGTAATGACAATTTCTCTGTCCTGGGCATTCTGCTGCAGATAGACACTGCATCATTGCAGAGAGCTGGTTTGAATCATAGAGCTGTACAGCACGGAAACAGGTCCTTAGGCCCAACGTGTCCATGCAGATCGAGTTGCCTAGTTGAACTCATTCCATTGACTATTTGATTCATATCCCTTTTAGAGGACATAATGTATAGAAGTGATTTATCTGGATTATTAATATGTAATTCAGCTCTAAGTCTTGGTTCTTGGTTCTCCAAAATATTCCAAATGGAATTTAAACTGGAGGTGGTGGAGGGAGGGCTTAAGCCAGAAAGGGTTATTGGGAAGAAAGAGCTACTTTAAATTTAGTCGCATCTGCATGGGTAACTATAGTAGGGTGGAGATTGTTCCATGCTTTAATTGTGCGGGGGAAGAGCAAATTGCTGTACACATCTGTCTTTGTAGCTGGAATCACAAATTAGATTGAATGCCCTCGTCTGCTCCTAATTGGTTTGGGTTTGGTGTAGGTCTTGTAGTCTATGTCGAGCTGGCCATTTAACATTTTGTTAAAACAGGTCAAACGGTGAGCTTCATGTCTGTCTTGGGGAGGGTTCCACCCCAGATAATTCAGAAGTTTGGTAACACTCGCTTCTCTCTCATAGGTGTTAGTAACAAATCGAGCGGCCTGGCTTTGGACACGTTCGATGGAAGAAATGTTTTTATTTGTGTATGGGTCCCATGCTGCAACTGCGTAGTCCAAATGAGGTCTAACGAGGGTGAAGTATAGCTTCTCCTTGACAGAAGTTGAACAATTATGAAAGTTGCGCCTCAGAAAATTTAGGACACCTGTTGCTTTCACCGTTGCATGATGAGTCTGACCATTCCAACGCAGCTCATTCTGCAATTTGATGCCAAGATACTTGGTTTGTTTGGATTCTTCAAGGGTGACACCAAGTATATTGTAAGATGTTTCGCCTGGATTCCTCTTTCTGGTGACAGGCATGGTTTCACATTTGGAAGGGTTGAATTGCATGCCCCATTGTTGTGACCACTCAACCATTGTATCGAGATCCTTTTGGAGAGCATCTTCATCATCAGCTGACTTAATTGGACGGTACAGCAAACAATCATCAGCGAATAGTCTGGTCGTACTTGCGACTTTTTCATGGATGTCATTTACGTAAAGCAAAAACAGATGTGGGCCAAGTACTGTGCCCTGAGGTGTACCACTCAACACTGGATGCCATATGTCCATCCACGGCTGGCTTCTGACGTTCCTGCTGGTAGTTCTGGCTGTAACAAAGTACATTGTTGATGTGATTGGAGTGATCTGCAAACTGGATCCTACATTTAAGCAACAGTACATATTGCCAAGCTGTGCAGGCAAAGTATGATAATGCACCAAATTCAGACCAGGCGATTCTGACTGATCTTGGATAGATATCGTATTTGTGATCCAAATTCTCATGCTTATACAAAGTCACTCTGAGCACCGTCTCGTACTGGCTGACTGTGTGCTATAAGAAGGCCATGACACTGGCTGGGAAATATGGAAGCTAAAAGTGAAACTGATGTCCACACAAAAAAAATATAGGGACTTAAAAGAGACTATACAGATTGACGAAACACAAAACCTCGCTGTGATCCTTTGATACACTGGTGGGAATCGATTAAAGAAAACATTAAAAGATTGTTCATCCTCAAAGGTGTTTGAAAGGCCAGAAAGAGGCAGAGAGAAACTTTCCAACACCAGAAAAACTTGCTGAATCTGCTCTTTCTGTGGTCAAAGAGGGGAGTGTTTCAAGGAGAATCCAAGCCTCATTCTTTGCCTTGGAGTACTCCAAGATTATCTTTCAATCCAGTGTCTTCTGGGTGGTGTGGGTTGAGGTATGATTACATTTATTTCTTGGCTGGGGCCTTGTGGAGGGAGCAGCTGTCAAATGCTCTCCAACATATCCTAGCAACCTGACGCAATGAAGTTCTGCAAGTCCTTCTCTGCCAGGCTATACAATTAAAAAAACGCACCTCTCAGAACTTTCTGTCCTCTTTCCTGAAGATGTGAACAAGAGGGAGAGTCTGGGCCATCTGTTACTCTGGATAAGCTTGTAGAATATAGAACCAACAAATTACAATTCTATTAGTGCGCCAGTACAGTGGCACTGCGGTAGAGTTGGCGTCTTACAGCGCTAGTGATCCAAATTCGATCCTGACTACGGATGCTGTCTGTATGAAGTTAGTATGTTCTCCCAGTGACCATACTTCGGAAGCTCCAGTTTCTTCCCACATTCCAAAGCCATATAGGTTTACAGGTTCACAAAAATGCTGGAGAAACTCAGCGGGTCCAGCAGCATCTATGGAGCGAAGGAAATAGGCCTTCTTCAGACTGATAGGGGGTGGGGGGAGGCGGTGATAAGAAAGGAAAAAGGAGGAGGAAGAGCCCGAGGGCTGAGGTAGGAATGGGAGGAGACAGCAAGGGCTAACAGAATTGTGAGAAATCAATGTTCATGCCACCAGGATGCAGACTCCCCAAGCGGAATATGAGGTGCTGTTCCTCCAATTTCCGGTGCTGCTTACTCTGGCCGTGGAGGAGGCCAAGGACAGAGAGGTCGGATACGGAATGGAAGGGGGAGTTGAAGTGCTGAGCCACCGGGAGGTCAGGTTGGTTAGTGCGGACCAAGCGGAGGTGTTCGGCGAAACGATCGCCAAGCCTACGCTTGGTCTCACCGATATAGATCAGCTGACATCTAGAGCAGCGGATGCAATAGATGAGATTCTGTTAATTGCTTCAGTTAATTGCCCCTATTGTGCAGGATGTGAAACTGGGATAACATAGAACTATCGCTGATTGTTGGTCATTGGTGGGCTCAAGAGCTTTATCTCTAAACTAGATATAGCCATATATCAGAAGCAATACCATATTCTCATATGCTATTTTAAATATGTGCTATCTTCTTAATTTAAAATAACACAAATAAATAATAAAATAATGTAAAACTGCAAGGTTAAAAACTAGAAATAATAAACATTGTGTGAGAACAAGCTGAGATTTAAAAAAAAGTTTATTGATGCACATAAAAGGTAATAAGGAGCTCTTGTGCTTAAAATCCCAATTTAATAAGGATATGCATTTGACTCTACTGATATGTGAACCCACTAGTAGGTTTGACATGGAAATTCAGTTGGGACTCAATATACCAAGGAAGAGCACAACTTATTCAAATATTGTGTAAGAAGGAACTGCAGATGCTGGTTGAAATGGAAGATAGACACAAAAAGCTGGAGTAATTCAGCGGGACAGACAGCATGTCATGGAGAAAAGGATTGCTTGACGTTTCAGGTCGAGATCCTTCTTCCGACTGAGAGTCAGGGGAAAGGGAAATGAGGGATATAGACATATCTATCAAATATTATACCAAATATTACTCAGTGCTTAAAATAGCTACCTAAAACTAACCCTAAAATATAGGGAATGTTTGGTAGTCCCAATACATTCCAGTTGCACGTTGTATAATCTGTCATGTGTATATTGATTACACTTAATTTATTGTGTTAAAAAAATATCCCCACCAAATATTAAATCCCAACGACTGTCGTTAATTTATTATAGTCTGCACCATCTGCACCATGTTTTCCTCTGTTCAGCTGCTGAATTTCTAACTTCAGACTGAGTTTGCTTCAGAAAAATGCGTTGGCATTAATTTGCTTAAAGTGGCTACTCACGCTGTCTCAGATTTGAGAAGCCCTGGAAAATAATTGTTTGTGGTGTCCGATTTTAGCCCTCACTTAGCTGTGGTCCAGTTCAAAGTTACAGATTTGTATCTACAGGAAACCCTTGTTTTAATGGACCCTCTTTGTAGCGATTTTTGGTTATAGTGGACCAACCTGCCGACCTTCGGCTTGCACTATTTCCCAGTCGCTTACCACCCCGGCTTCTGACACCACCCGCCCCAGCTTGCAAGGTGCACCAGCAAGCCCTTCTTCACCCACCACATGGTCCGGTCGATGTGACTTTTATTGCGGCTCACGTTGTAGCTTCAGGGGGCAGCATTTCTTCGGGCTGCTGCCACCGACAGGACATGCTTGGTCACCATGGGGTTCCCTCCTGTCAGCTTTTTCTTCCTGTAGTTTTGTCCGTTTCCAGCTCCATCGCTGCCTCAGCCTCTCCCCCCCCCCCCCCCCCCCCCCCCCCCCCCACACTGCCGCCTGCTCTTCCTTCCCCCATTGCTTTGTCCAGTCGGCCTCTTCCCCCACCCCTCCTTCATTGCCGCCTTCTCCTTCTCCTCTGGAGTCACCAACATACTCCACCTTGGAAGATGTTGACAACTGCGGGGGAGAAGGAGAAAGAGGCGGCGGTGCTGGGGAGTGGACAAAGCGATAGCCGACAGGAAGAATAGGTAGCTGGTGAGAGGGGAGGAAGTCCCATGGTAACCGAGTGCATCTTGTCTTTGGCAGTGGCCTGAAGAAGGAGCTGACGGCCAGGGACTACAATGTGAGCCACAAAAACAGCCGCGTTTACTGGACCATGCGGTAGCTGGTGAAGAAGGGCTTGCTGGTGCAGACCAGCTGCATTGATGCCTAGTTTGAAGGTGAAACAACACTAAGTACTGGAATAACTGAGCAGACTAAATCAGTCTGAAGAAGGGTCCCAATGTTATCTTTCCGTGTTCTCCAGTGTTGCTGTCTGACACGCTGAGTTACACCAGCACTTCATGTCCTTTTAACCATCATCTGCAGTTGTTTGTTTCAACTACTTTCAATGATAATACCGTACTCAGTTATAGTGGACAATCTGCAATAGTGGATACCATTCACCCCCCCCCTCCGTGGTATGTTATAACAAGAGTTTACTGTATTCATATATTTTGCTGCACAATCGATGTTGGACAACTTTGTCCTTGACCACCAACTCTAAATAGATATAAGCATATTGGCTGCTGAGTGTACTCACCCCATGCTTGATGGTTCTATTGAAAGTCAGTGGAGTGGAATGTCAGGATTTGAGTTCAGCTGGTAACTGCTCTGCTCACGCCCAAGCAACCAAAGTCCTATTATGTAACTTAATTCCTTGTTTCCAATTACTTATGTTCTGCAATGGCATTTTAACAATTTGTAATGTTAGATCTATATATTAAGGACAGGAGTATAAGATTCTGATCTATGTGGCTCATTTGAAAAAGCAATCTGTATTATTTGTGTCCAATTTATTGAGATGTGGGACAGGCAATGAAAAAAAGTTACAGTTCCAACTATTCCAATTTCAGGATATTAATGTTCCTACTACAGCAAAAGCCAGTAGTTAGAAGCCATATCTAGCCTGGCAACATTTGATTTATATGGCAGGACTGCAGGCAACATTCTGAAGAAGCAGGAGTTGGCTCTGAGCACATGTACCTATAAATTTCACTCTCACCATTAAATTTTAAATGCATTGTGAGTTCAACCAGAAGCAACTCATAGCGACAGCATAATTACACCCTTGATAAAAGATTATTTTACTAGAAGCTGCTAATGTGTAAAACATGGACACCGATATATTAAATGTACCGGTCCAAGATTAGAATTTATAGATGTTTATACAAGACCACCCACACTGAGGCATCTGCAGGCTGGCATTCTATAATTGCCATATTGAATACCCTTAAATTGTAACGTGGCTTGGAAAGATTAAAAAAGATCTTTAAGAGTTCTTTCCACATCTTGCTTTGCTCTGGGGGTTGGTATAGTGGGGGGACACTACTTACCATAATAATTTCTTAACTTCTTGCCTAAATTGGATATGGGTTAGTAATGGGCCTGTCCCACTTAGGCAATTTTCAGCGGACTGCCGGCGACTGTCAAGTTGCCGGCACTTGTCTGAAAAACCAGGAACTGGAACGGCGACTGTCATAGTGGAACACACACACACACACACACAAACACATCGCAAAGGCAGGGGCTAGGGCAAGCGGGGGAGCGCTGTCTGAAATTTACACAGTGCAAAGCCAAGATGATACAGACACACACCACGGTGAACATGAAGGTTGGCGCTGTAATTAAGATGGCTAGCACAGTGTATGGTAAGTCCTTAAAAGAGGGGAGAAGGAGGTGAAGAAGTGGGGGAGAAGGAGTGGAGCCAACTTTAAGAAGCCAGACAACTTTTAATAAGCTAGAGATACACAGCTGTGAAGTTCGGCGGACATTTAACATTACCGGTCGGTTATCCTTGGTTCTGAAAACTCCTGCTTACGTTTCTTTCCCCAATGAGCCAATGAAAATGACCAGTCAGCAAAGGCGATTAACTAAAACTACCTACGACTACCTCGACTACCCATAACTACATGGCGGCCCCACTACAACTGCACCTACGACTACAGAATTATCGATTTTCTCCATGGCGACCGACATGTTGGACGCAAAATTTTCGGCGACCATACTTGAGGCCGCGACTAGTTCCCAGAATGCGGGAACTCCTCGCGACCATGAAGGAGACTCACCAAGAGCCACCAGCGAACATGTGGTGACCATGTGGCGAGCGCAGAGTCTCCTGCACTCGCCTAAAAGTCTTCTAAGTGGGACAGGCCCATTAGGCTGAAACTACTTTCCATTAATACAAAGTATTAACAACTGTCCTTGTAGCAGGCTTTTTTAAAATATTTATAGAATTGAATAAAAATGGTCATAGAAGTGCCAAGAAAATCTAATATAATCAGATTGCACATTGTAAATTAATCCAATAATATCAGAGAAATGTAGGAAATCCGAATTATTGTAAACTTGGAAAAAAAATAGGATTTTTGTAAAGATTGACACAAAATGCTGGAGTAACTCAGCGGGTCAGGCAGCATCTCTGGAGAAAATAGATAAGTGATGTTTCAGGTCAAGACCCTTCTTTAGACTGATTATAGCCTTCTGTAATCAGTCTGAAGAAGGGTCCCGACCAGAAATGTCACCTATCCATTTTCTCCAGAGATGCTGCCTGACCTGCTGAGTTACTTCAGCATTTTGTGTCTCTCTTTGGTATAAACCACCATCTGCTGTTCCATTTTATTATATTTGGATTTTAGTATCTGGTTTGGAAATCGCATATATATCATATGTAAGAAGAAATGCGCCATTGACTAAAATGGAATATTTCAGCAATTAAATCCCAAAATTGAAATATTCTTTCAGAATCATTGGGTCTGTGGATCTATTTCAAAGACTGGAAAATAATTCTAATCCCTTTGTTCTTGTATGCCATTTTTTTTTAGGAATACCTTTGTGGACATTCTCCGAGCTATTCTCCTGTCCCTGGAAATCCTGATTGAAGATCCAGAGTTACAGATAAATGGATTTGTGTTAATTATAGACTGGAGTAATTTCACATTCAAACAAGCCTCCAAACTGACTCCCACCATTCTGAGACTAGCCATAGAGGGATTGCAGGTTAGTAATTCCATGTTTTTTTTTCATCTATTTTGGAATGAAAAGTTTCATTGTTTTACACAGTTAAAATCTTCGACGGTCAGAACCTTTTTCCCTGATTGAAAATATCAAATACTGGAGACCGTAGGTTTAAGGTGAGAGGGGCAAAGTGTAAAGAAGATGTGCAGGGCAACTTTTTTTACGCAGAACGTAAATGTAGGGAATAGAGGGATATGGGTTATGTGCAGGCAGGCAAGAGTTGGCCTTTGCATCATGTTTAGCACAGACATTGTGGGCCAAACGGCCTGTTCCCGTGCTCTATGTTTGCTGTTGTGGTGTTATATCTCTGTGTTGTATGTTTTTTGTTCTTTGTCAGCTTCAGAATTTGAGAAAATATAGCACAGTCACTGTTTCATCACCCGCAAAAGACACAATAATAATGTTTTATTATTCTTGAAAGGTGAATTACCTATCAGCAAAGGGCACTGTGCAGATATTAGGCACTTCCCAATCATGAGGAAAACAAACTGGAAAGACTAGCTATTTAGAACCATTAGAACCATGGGCGGCCCAGTGGCACAGCCGGTAGAGTTGCTGCCACAGTGCCAGAGACTTGGGTTCGATCCTGTCCTCGGGTGCTGTCTGCGCAGAGTTTGCATGTTCTCCATGTGACAAGGTGAGTATCCTCTAGATGTTGCAGTTTCCTCCCATGTGCCAAAGACGTGCGGTTTTGTAGGTTAATTGGCCACTGTAAATTATCCTAGTGTGTAGAGAGAGGATGCAAAAGTGGGATTACATAGAACTAGTGTGAAAGGGTGATCGATGGTTGGTGTGGACACAGTGGCTGAAGAACCCTATTTCCAGGCTGTATCTCTAAACTAAATCTTTTCTCTCACGAGTATTTTTTTCAGAACTGACTTGCTTTCAGTGAAGGAAAGCTGTTTGGCCTCGTGAGATACAATAGGAGTAACAAGTAAAAGATAATCAAATGGAGCAGTACAGGGAAAGATCAGCAAATGAAGTTACTTTATTTAAAGAGGAAGTTAGGTAGAGTGTCACAAAGTGAAAGTGGATAAGGCAAATCAAAAAGATAAAAAAATATATACAAAGCTTGAGTTTTTAAATCAGGCTGATTTAGCAAAAAGGATCTGCATTGAGTATTATGGAATTCCACACTTCTGTGTCTCATTAGAATACTATAAGAATGGGAGGCAGTGCAATTAGGGGAAGTCTGTGTGGTCCTGGTAAAAATAGGAACAAAAAGTCAGAGGCTAAAGGGAAGCAAAAGGTCACATCAGCATCAAGGCTTCTCTTGTATTCATGAGTACAGCATTTGGAATGATGAGGAAAGATCAAAGATATGCCAAAGGAAACAGTGGGAGAGAATGGGGTGCCCCATGGTAGGATCATCTTGTGGACAATCTACAAAACAAAAATCAGGTTTGTAGGATGGAAAGCAGCAACCAGAGAAATTCTGTTACTATGAGTGGCACAGTGTCACTGTAGTAGAGTTGCTGCTTTACAGCACCAGAGATCCTGATTATGGGTGCTGTCTGTACGGAGTTTGTATGTTCTCCCTGTGACTGACCAGGGTTTTCTCCGGGATCTCCAGTTTCCTCCCACACTCCAAAGACGTACAGGTTTGCAGTTTAATTTGCTTGGTATAATTGTAAATTGTCCTTTGTGTGTTTAGATAGTGTTAATGTGCGGGGATCACTGGTAGGCGTGGCCTTGGTGGGCTGAAGGGCCTGTTTTTGTGCTGTATCTCTAAACTAAACTAAACTAAACTAAACAAGGAAAATGCAATGAGCATTTGGAGGAAAATAATGAGCAAAAATAAAATATTCTTTTCCATTGTGAGCACCCAAGGAATGCTAGTGAAGAAAAAAAATGGGTGAAGGGTTCATTGCTACACCCACCAATCCACCCAATGCTAATGCTTGGACTTCCTCAGCATTCCCATATGATGGAGCTGGACTAATGACTGGAGTATTCAATGGCAGATCAAATATGACGGGTGATGCCAGCCCTTTATATCCAGCCTGTCCCACAATCCTATAGTCATATAAGGGAATGGGAACAAGGCAATAATATTTGCATGCGCTGCATGGAACTGCAGATACTGGAATCTTGAGTAAAACGCAGAGTGTTTGAGCAGCTCAGCAGGTTAGACAGCATCTGTAGAAGGAATGGCTAGGCGACGTTTCAGGACAGGACCCTTTTTCCGATATTTGCATTAGGATCCGTGTAAACTCAGAAAATTGAGGGTCCTTTGGGATTATCCAAATATTTGCAAGTTCAGCTTCAAATCTTCATGGGCTGAATCATATAGAAGGTGTTGGCGCCGTTAGCCAGAGAATGGGCATTAAGAGGAGGTTGATGAATCTGTGAATATCAAAATTATTCTTGATAAAAATCAAACAAAATTCAAGGTAAATAGACTATAGACGTGATGCCAATTTTCTCCATGCATTTGATGCCTAAATTGATGCCTTTGGAATATTGCATGGTTTTCTGTTAAAAATTCCTATACCTATTTTGGAAATCAGCTGAAGCTGTGGGAGTTTGTGCCAGCAAATACTGTAGCTCACCTACCTGGGACTCTGTGCAGAGCCAAACTATTAAATGGCAGTGGTCTGTAAGCTAGAATTCAACAGTAATCCCATTTTAATAAGCGTTGCATCTCTGCACTAAAAGGATAAGATAGGGTGGGCCATGTGTCTGCAAGCTACGTATCTAACATAGTAGTAAGTGATATAGAGAAAAACCCAAGTATTAATAGTCAGCAACTAACTATTAAAAAAAACTCCTGTGCAGAAAATCTTGCAATGTCAGGACTATGTTTCGAAATCACTCGTGTTAAATTAAATCTTGATCAATTCACAACTTCTCAGTAGAACATTGCAGCTGTTGTGGAACTATTAATAGTGTTTGGGATACATCCATCTGCTGTGTGAATGTGTTAATTTGTGCCATCAACTGTTAAAAACATCTCTTGTAATCTGATTATTAAACAAAGCACTAATGAGAGTAACAGCAACTACAATGTGTATGCTCATTGTATGTGTATTCTGATAAATAGAATGTTAAAGACCTTTGCAGAAGGGTTGAGATGATGAATATTGTTAGACCTGGAATTGTACAGTGGGTCAATTATCAGCTATGGAGAGAAGTGGTCTGTACTTGCGATTTGTAAATGTCCTGTGACATTTTAAAGTGCCGTCTGGTATATGGTATATATCCTGATTTTAAATTGTCTGACAACAATCTTAGTGTCTGTAATAAGATAAAATATCTAGGGCATTTTATTACAGAACAAATGACAGATGATGAGGATATTTATAGGCAATGACGCATGCTGTATGTACAGGCGAATATCCTCTTGCGTAAATTTGGTGCGTGTGCAGATGTGGTGAAGATGTCGCTATTTAGAGCATACTGCACACCACTCTACACTGCGCACCTGTGGTCGAACTATTTAAAGACAAGTATGCAGAGACTAAAGGTGGCATATAACGATGCCATGAGAACACTGCTAAGGCAACCTGGATGGTGTAGTGCCAGTAATATGTTTGTGGCTGCAGGAGTCAGTACTTTAGAAGCTATCCTAAGACACCACATGTATAAATTCATTTGCAGGATAAATGACTCTAGAAATGTGCTTATTGTGGCCTTGACAAACATAAGGGTTAGCACTACATGCTACGAATCCCAGCTGTGGAGACACTGGTCTCGTTGTCTCGTTGTAGGACATTGATCATCCTTTAAACTGGATTTTTAACTTAAGTATTGTGTTTTAAAAATATATAAATTATGATGTTTTTATAAGTGATATACCGTGATTTTATATGTATTTATAATATTTGATATGCAATGCATTTTTAATGTAATGTTGCCCCTTGTCTGGACCTTGAGTCCGTAATAAAGTTTATTATTATTATTATTATTATTATAGAAAGGGAGAGAAGAAAATGAAATGTTTTTCTAAATCAAAGTGAGCAGTAAACTATAGCCCACAGTCAACAGAGCAATGTGCACAGCTATATGTACCTGAAAAAATGGTGCTCAGCTAAAATGGAGAAAGGAAGATGAAGCTGAGAATCATGTAGCCATTTGTCGAGGGTACAGGAAGCAAACTGAGCTTGTCACAAGGCCCGGGTAATATATGGGATGTAGAATAAGCAGATTATTTAACATATCATGCCAAATACGTAAATACCCATGTATGGTATTGACAAACTAAGATTCTACATTTTCCCATTCACTAACTTTAGTGATAGATACTGCCAGTATCAACTCAATGCCAATTTACACTCACTTTCTACCCAGATCAAGAGAGGAAGTATGGTTCAGAAATATCAATTCTTATATAAAATAGGAACCAGTGTCGGCAGTCCGGCCCATTAAGCCTGCCCCACATTTATCAAAATTATAGCTGAAGTTTTACTTTTTCCACTCCACCTTGATTCCTTTTTTGGGCAAAAAATTAATAACTTCCATTTGGAATGGAACCACTGACTGGACTTCAGATCATTCCAAAGGTGGACTACTCTGAGTGGAAAAACATCTCCTCATCTCTGAAATAACCTGCTTCATTATCTTCAAATGTGTCCCATTGTTCTGGACTCCCCAGCCAGGGGAAACATGCTCCCTGCATCTAACCTGACAAGAACCTTTTCTTTGTTTCAATGAGATTTTCTCATATTCTTCTGAATAATGGTGAACAGAGTACCAGTTGATTCAATGTGTAGGAAGGAACTGCAGATGCTGGTTTAAACCGAACATAGACACAAAATGGTGGAGTAATGCCCTGTCCCATTTGGGAAACCTGAACGGAAACTTCTGGAGACTTTGCACCCCACCCAAGGTTTCCGTGCGGTTCCCTGAGGTTGCAGGTAGTGGAAGCAGGTAGGGAGACTGACAAAAACCTCCGGGAACCTCTGGGAACCGCACGGAAACCTTGGGTGGGGCGCAAAGTCTCCAGAGGTTTCCATTCAGGACTCAGCAGGACAGGCAGCATCTCTGGAGAGAAGGAATGGGTGACGTTTCGGGTTGAGACCCTTCTTCAGACTGCAAGTAACGGGAAAGGGAAACGAGAGATATTGACGACGATGTAGAGAGATATAGAACAAATGAGTGAAAGATGCAAAAAGTAACAATGATAAAGGAAACAGGCCATTATCAACGTTTGCTAGGTGAGAATGAAAAGCTGGTATGACTTGGGTGGGGGAGGGAGGGAGAGAGAGAGGGGATGCAGGGGTTACTTGAAGTTAGAGAAATCTCAATTCATACCCCTGGATTGTAAGCTGCCCAATCGAAATATGAGATGCTGTTCCTCCAATTTATCTCTATTAAATGCGATCATGTAGCTCTATCTAAACTTTAAAGTGAAGGGTTGATTTAACCAGACCAATGGAAAATTCAACCTCTCTTCTGTGGCAAATCTGCAAAATTTAGAACCAGTCCAATAAATCTTGGCTGTATTCTTTCTATAGCATGCAGGCTTTCTTAGCTAAGGTGATTAAAACGACACACAATACTCTAAGTCCAATACAATTGCAATAGGACCTCCTGACCCCTGTAAACAAACCCTTTCGTAATTACATACCATTTGTCCTCCTGATCGTTTGTTGTGCTTGCAAGTTGGCCTTCAGTGACTAATGTACAAGCACATCTTTGAACATCAACACTACCTGATCTCTCACCATTAAGTAGATTCTCCATTATTTTATTACATGTTACATGAAGTTTGATTCCTTAACCTTCACTGCGATCATTTATCTCTTTCCAAACTTTGAATGAAGGGTTGATTTAACCAGGCCAATGGAAAAATGATAGAAAGCAAAATAGTAAATGAACATTTTTCCAATGTAGAGGCTAGAGACAGGATGTTGGGGGAGTCCAGAACCAGGGGCCACAGTTTAAGAATAAGGGATAAGCCATGTAGAACGGAGATGAGGAAATACTTTTTCACACAAAGAGTTGTGAGTCTTTGGAATTCTCTGCCTCAGAGGACGGTGGAGGCTGGTTCTCTGGTTGCTTTCAAGAGAGAGTTAGATAGTGCTCTTAAAGATAGCGGAGTCAAGGGATATGGGGAGAAGGCAGGAATGGGGTACTGATTGTGGATGATCAACCATGATCACATTGAATGGCGATGCTGGGTCAAAGGGCCGAATGGCCTACTCCTGCACCTATTGTCTATTGTCTGTTGTAGCAAATCACGATTAATTACATGTTCCAGAGCTCCTATTGTCCATATACAGTACATAAGCCATTTAGTCGTGGAAAGAACTTTAATGATGATACCAAATTGCAAGTTAATGGGAAGGTTGCAAGAAACAAAAGAAAGGGCAGATGCTTGATAAACATGGTTCTTGAAGGGAACTGCCACCTGACAAATTTGTTTGACTTCAGTGGTGGGCAAATTAATGGAAAAGATACTTAGAGATAATATATATAAGCATCTGGATAAACAGGGTCTGATTAGGAACAGTCAACATGGATTTGTGCCTGGAAGGTCATGTTAAATTAAATTATATCTATCTATCTATGTTTGACTAATCTTCTTGAATTTTTTGAAGAGGTTACTAGGGAAATTGACGAGGGTAAAGCAGTAGATGTTGTCTATATGGACTTTAGTAAGGCCTTTGACAAGGTTCCTCATGGAAGGTTGGTTAAGAAGGTTCAACTGTTGGGTATAAATGCAGGAGTAGCAAGATGGATTCAACAGTGGCTGAATGGGAGACGCCAGAGGGTAATGGTGGATGGCTGTTTGTCGGGTTGGAGGCAGGTGACTAGTGGGGTGCCTCGGGGATCTGTGTTGGGTCCTTTGTTGTTTGTCATGTACATCAATGATCTGGATGAAGGTGTGGTAAATTGGATTAGTAAGTATGCAGATGATACCAAGATAGGGGGTGTTGTGGATAATGAAGAGGATTTCCAAAGTCTACAGAGTGATTTAGGCCATTTGGAAGAATGGGCTGAAAGATGGCAGATGGAGTTTAATGCTGATAAATGTGAGGTGCTACACCTTGGCAGGACAAATCAAAATAGGACGTACATGGTAAATGGTAGGGAATTGAAGAATGCAGTTGAACAGAGGGATCTGGGAATAACCGTGCATAGTTCCTTGAAGGTGGAATCTCATATAGATAGGTTGGTAAAGAAAGCTTTTGGTATGCTAGCCTTTATAAATCAGAGCATTGAGTATAGAAGCTGGGATGTAATGTTAAAATTGTACGGCATTGGTGAGACCAAATCTGGAGTATGGTGTACAATTTTGGTCACCCAATTATAGGAAGGATGTCAACAAAATAGAGAGAGTACAGAGGAGATTTACTAGAATGTTGCCTGGGTTTCAACAACTAAGTTACAGAGAAAGGTTGAATAAGTTAGGTCTTTATTCTCTGGAGCGCAGAAGGTTAAGGGGGGACTTGATAGAGGTCTTTAAAATGATGAGAGGGATAGATAGAGTTGACGTGGACAAGCTTTTCCCTTTGAGAGTAGGGAAGTTTCAAACAAAGGGACATGACTTCAGAATTAAGGGACAGAAGTTTAGGGGTAACATGAGGGGGAACTTCTTTACTCAGAGAGTGGTAGCGGTGTGGAATGAGCTTCCAGTGGAAGTGGTGGAGGCAGGTTCGTTGGTATCATTTAAAAATAAATTGGATAGGCATATGGATGAGAAGGGAATGGAGGGTTATGGTATGAGTGCAGGCAGGTGGGACTAAGGGAAAATAATTGTTCGGCATGGACTTGTTAGGGCCGAGATGGCCTGTTTCCGTGCTGTAATTGTTATATGGTTATATGGTTAAATGTTGGTAAATTAATAGAGAATGAGCAGAGTGGGGGAGTAAAGGGATAGATCCAGGAGTGAAGATATACACATTTTTAAAAGCAGGATTTAACATGCAAAAATACATTAAACATCAAATTTTAATTTTAGCTTGTTTTGAGCATCATTAAATATGGTACAAGGAAATTGTGATGATCTTTAACTGGCGTTAGGTAAGATACAGATGGGGTTGAAGGACTGGATGCTGTAAATTGTACCTCGTGTTTGGGCAAATGGTAGAATCTGGAAGGAGTTGAGGGAAACCTGAGGAGAATAAAGTGGGATAAATGTTGGACTGGTGATGCATGGCATGGATTTGTGGGCAGAAAGGCCTCCATGCTTTAGGACACCATTTATGAAGTATTGTTTAACAGTCAGCGACAAGTCAGACTCAATGCATTGTATGAAAATGACAAAACTATGAGTTGGGACACCCATCTCTTTTCTCGTTTGGTTTATTCAGACCTGCTTATAGTAGAGGAATCTGATTCACATCCAATAATTTTACATCTCAAAATGGAACGTTTAAAAGCACCATCCTCCCACAGTTACAACCTTCTGCATGGCTGCTGGACTAACTCAGTGATGGACGGGTATATTTTGAGTCGAGCTGCTGACACACCCTACAATTACGGAAGGAATCAAAATACATTTTCAGTTTTCCACTCGAGTAAAACTTGAGAACAATGATTTTTGCAAGCCCTCTCCTAACATGAAATGTATCTACCTCTTAATAGGACGACAGTCATGAGACTCATTCACTGGGATTGGTTTTCTCTGCCTTAAGCTATTAAATAAAATAGGCATAAACTGCATGTCATATTAAATCACTGTGTACTTTCCCCAAGCAAGGTTACTGTATATAAGGTAAGGGTCAATTGCTTTTATGCCAAGGATGTGCAAACTTTGATATGAAGATGATGCTGTCTAACTGAGACATGACGATGATACTAACTGAGATTAGGATGCCTATGGACAAGATAGAGGGAACACTGCATCACATCAATGCATGTAACATGTAACAGTGTGCTTCTGATATAAGCTGCTATATTATGTATGACACGATATCTGAAGAAACACATTCCCTTTGAGCCAAAAACAAACTGCTGGAGGAACTTAATGGGTCAGACAGCACCCGTTGAGGGAAATAAACTGATAGTGTTTTGGGTTGGGAGCCTTCTTAAGACTGATGAAGTAGAGGGGAGATAGTTGGTAGAAAGAGGGGAGGTGAAGAGGTGCAAGCACCTGCAATCTCCATTCCCTTTTGGATATAGTGTCCATTCCTTCGCCTGTACAAATACCTACGCCATCTACTGGTGCACATTCCACGGGATACTTTGGTGAAAACTCCTACCTTCTGGGGTCCAAACTGTCTTTACAGGTATGGAATGATTTACTTGTCTTTCCACCAATTCAGTGTGCCTTATGTCCCTGTCTCACTTAGGAAACCTGAACAGAAACCTCTGGAGACTTTGCGCCCCACCCAAGGTTTCTGTGCGGTTCCCGGAAGATTTTGTCAGTCTCCCTAATGGTCGAAAGTGGTTTCTGCTTCTTCTATGTTTCGGTGATTATTTCAAAAAATTCAAAACCGGCCGCGACTAAAAATAGGTTGCCGCTTTAAAAATCGGTAATTTTTTAGTCGAAGCCGTTTGCGATGCTAGTTGAAGGTGGTTGCCGGAGGTTGCACGTGGTTGCCGGAGGTTGCACGTGGTTGCCGGAGGTTGCAGGTCTTACCTTCCACTACCTGCAACCTCCGGCAACCACCTTCAACTAGCTCCCAAGAGGGTGTTCCTGTTTTCATTAGGCACAACCACCAGGGTCTCCTGCACTCCACGGTTACTCCCCTTTTTCATAGTCACCCACCTTCGCTCTTCCGGTATCCTTGGTGTGACAACCTCACTGTAAGTGCTGCCCAGGAAACTCTCGTTTTCCCAGATGGTTCGGAGGTCATCCACCTGCTGCTCCAATTCGCCAACACGTTCATTCAGGAGCTGCACCTGGGCACAATTTCTGCAGGTGTAGTTGTTAGAAGCACCAGCAGTGTCCCTGACTTCCCACATCCTGCAGGAAACACATGAGTGTGATACATTGCTCTTCCTATCCAATTTATTAAACAAACATTATAAACTTAAATAGTAAATAGACATCCTAATCTCATCAAGGTTTTCCAACTTTTTCTGTTTTCATCTCAGATTTCCAACATGCACAGTATTTGCATTGATATTTCAGATAATGGTTTTGATTTGACGCATTTATGCTTGCATAAGTCATACAGCACGGAAACAGGCCCTTCAGCCCAACTCATCCATGCCGACCAAGAGGTCCTATCTAAGCTTGTTCCAGACGCCTGCATTTGGCACATATCCCTCTAAACCTTTCCTATTCATGTACGTGTCCAAGGCATGTAGGATAGTTTGCTTTCCAAATGTTATTTCAGTGTTTCGTTAGTGATGATGCTGGAAGTAGAATTTGATGCTCCAATAGTTATGCAAGATTAGCTTATTTTCTGTGAAGAAAACATTGCGCTTACATAGATCTATTATGGCTGCCTAGTATTCCGGTTATTATTTTATTGAATGTTTTTTCATTATTTTACTTCATCTGTGTGTATTGCATTAACAGGCCTATTAGCTGCTGCAAGAAAGAATTTCATTGTTCCGTTTTTGGCACATATTATAATTAAACACTCTTGACCTCAAAGTCTCAAAATACTTCAAAGCTAATTAAGCGTTTCCTTTCAGTGGTAACTATTATAATGTGGGGCAATGTGGCAGCCAAATTATGCTCAGTCAAATTACACAGAAAAACAACTAATAGAGGTTAATGATAGTAAATTTTCTTTAATGGTATTGTTTGAAATAAATGTTGACTAGGAAAATAAACAAATGTTTGGTTTTCTTTGATCTGAGGGATGGAAAGGTCACTGGATTAATGATAACATCCTTAATAATGCTCTGTAATGTCAGTCTAGATTTGGTGTCCGAGAGGTGCAGAATACATCAGCACAACTGGAGTATTGTGTTCGCTTCTGAGTACCACACGTATAATGCATACAGTGTGCATTCTCAGCTCCACCAATGAAGCCTCACTGGACGATCCTTTAGTAATGTCATCTGTGACTACTGCCGTGATTTTCTCCATCATCAGAAAGAGAGCCAGTCAGAAGAGAAATAGGCAGCATGCGGAAAGCAGCAGAATAGGTGGGATAATCAGTTGATTTGATTTCTTTGGATTTTCACAAAATTAATTTTTGGGGAATCTTATTGAAGAAGTTGAGGATAACATATTAACATGCATGGACAATTGGTCTGCGGGCAAAAAGCAGAGAGTTAAGTACACTGTAGATACAAGGAACAGCAGATGCGGGTTTACAAAAAAGAATCAGAATCAGAATCAATTTATTGGCTAAGTATGTACACCTCCAAGGAATTTGACGGTGCTTTGCTTGCACATGGTAAAAACACATTATACGGCAGACAATTCAATGCTAGCATTTCTATCAAGAGGACTGGAATACAAAAACAGAGATGTAATGCTGAGGCTCCAAAAGGCGCTGGTCAGGCCGCATTTGGAGTACTGGGAGCAAATTTGGGCTCCATATCTAAGGAAGGATGTGCTGGCTCTGGAGAGGGTCCAGAGGAGGTTTACAAGAATTATTCCAGGAATGAATGGGTTAGCAAATGCTGAGCATTTGACAGCACTGGGCCTCTACTCACTGGAGTTTAGAAGGTTGAGGGGGAACCTCATTGAAACTTACAGAATAATGAAAGACAATGATAGAGTGGATGTGGAAAGAATGTTTCCACTGGTGGGAGAGTCTAAGACCAGAGGTCATAGCATCGGAATTAAAGGGTGCTCTTTTTGAAAGGAGGTGAGGAGGGACTTCTTTAGTCAGAGGGTTGTTAACCTGTGGAACTGATTGCCACATATGGCTGTGGAGGCCAAGTCAGTGGATATTTTTAAGGCAGTGATAGAATAATTCTTGATTCGAACGGGTGTCAAGGGTTATGAGAAAGCAGGAAAATGGGATTAGGGGGGCAGAGATCAGCCATGATTGAATGAATGACGAAGTAGAGTCGATGCGCTGACTGGCTGAATACTCCTAGAACTTGTGAATAAAAAAAAATTATAATTAAAAACATTTAAAAAATAAAGTGCAAGAGTAAAATGGGGCAGATTTGCTAAATATTGCACATGTAGATATCTAAAGTGCACTTTGAGAGTTCATAAGTGATTGGCTTACAGACCAGAATGTAATGTGTAGTGCAGCTGTTAAGTAGAGACACCGCTCATGGAACGATGCTGTTTTTCTCACCTGGAAAGACAGGGCACGTACGTGAGGATGCTCTTCATAGACTATAGCTTTACCTTCAACATGGTCATCCCCTCCAAGCTCACCACCAAACTCCACCAGCTAGGCCTCAGCTCGCCGATATGCGACTGGATCCTGAAAATTCTGACGGAGCGACCACAGGCAGTGAGACTGGGCCTGCACCTGTCCTCCACTATCACCCTGAGCACCAGCACACCACAGGGCTGTGTACTGTGCCCCATGCTCTACTCCCTCTGCACACACGACTGTGTTCCTGCATTCAACACCAACACCATCGTCAAGTTTGCAGACGACACAATGGTGAGCGGGCAAATCACCAACGGTGATGAAACAAACTACAGAGTGGAGGTGCAGAACCTGGCGGACTGGTGCGCACGTAACAACTTGTCCCGAAACACCTCCAAGGCCAAGGAGCTGATTATCGACTTCAGGAGGACACATAATGGGGAATATGCCCCAATCTCCATCTACGGGGACAGTGTGGAGAGAGTGTCCAGCTTTAAGTTTCTAGGCACTCACATCTCAGAGGCCCTTGCACCGTACAGTTTGTCGATGGGGGGAAGGTTGCAGCCAATAACCTTCTCAACTGAGCGAATGATACGCTGCAGCTCCGGGTGTCAAAAGATACAAAGTACTAGAGTAACTCAGTGGGTCAAGCAGCATCTCGGAAGAACATGGATTGCGACGTTTTAGGTCGGGAGCCTTCTTCAAAGATAAGTTATAGTTTGGAATTCACTGTCAAAGAGGGAATAGAGGTGGAGTCACTGAGTATGTGTAAGACAGATATTGATCGATTTTTAATGATGAAGGGAATCAAGAGATATGTGTTAGTACAAGAAAATGGCACTGAGAAGGAAAAAAAAACACTGACATTCTTATGGAATGAATTGGATTGATCTACAAAGAGTCAAAGTGGACTCAAACGTTGAAAGGGCCTCCTTCTCTGTCAATATGATTCTTTGGAGTAAACTTTAAATGCATGGCCTTTGATTTGGAAGCACTGAACAAACATTAGTGCTGCTTCTAATCTTAAATGCTAACTGGATTTGGGAGGTTGAAAAGCAAAACCCTAAAATCTGAAAAACAGAAAATAACCTGTAATAAAATGTTATTGACCTGAGACCTCTTTGCAGAACAACCAGACCTGCTGAACATTTCCAGTATTTCTGTTTTTATATTGTATTTGGGGATAGGTATCAGAGGATGGAGAACACTAAGGAATAATTAAGAATATCTATCTATCTATCTATCTATCTATCTATCTATCTATCTATCTATCTATCTATCTATCTATCTATCTATCTATCTATCTATCTATCTATCTATCTATCTATCTATCTATCTATCTATCTATCTATCTTGCAGGCTAATAAATTTAGCTTCAAATGTGAAATTTGGTAAAAACCCACCATGAGCAAGCAAACATAAAGACCTATTGAGAAGAACAACAGAGCTCTCTGATGATACAAGGAACTGCAGATGCTTCTTTCCAAAAAAAGACATCGTGCTGGAATAAGTCAGTAGATCTGGAAGCTTCTCTAGAAAACATGGATAGGTGATGTTTCAGGTCAGGACCCTTCCTCAGACTGATTGCATAGGGGGGGAGAAAGCTGGAAAAGAGGTTGGGGCAAGACAAAGCCTGGCAAGTGATGGTGGGATACAGGTGAGCGAGGATTTTAATGGGCAGATGGGTGAATATAAACTAGAAATAAGGAGACATAAGTGTAGAAGATGAGGAGAGAGGGCAGGGAAATGGGAACCAAGACAAAGGTATATAGGTCATTATTTGCAGCAGCATGGCGAACATATAAACACAATACACATAAACATGTAATAACCAAAAATTCATTAAATTAATAGCCTGAATAAAGGTGCAAAAAAACCCCCACCCCTTAATGCAACCAAAGCCAGTACACAGACGTTTATAGTTGAGGTTAGTGCTGTGTGTTGTTTGGTTTTATTGTTTGCCTTATCTGAAAGTGCAAAAACCCTTCATCCCTTAGTATGTCTGTTAAATCAAGTTATTGCTCACCAATTCAATTGCTCAATTTTCTGGGTGAATTGCCGAAGATCTGCTGCTCGACTTTCATTCTCAGATTTTTCCCTCAACACCACAACCCATCCACACCTCTCCTGTTCAAGCCGTGTCCGCGTTCATAGTCGGCATGGACGGTTTCGGCATAAGGGCCATATGACCCAATGACACGTGCCATCCTTCGGAACTGTAAATCACATTCACACCACTACACACCACACTGGTGCCTGCTGTTCTGGGCCAACTCCAGTTATTATAATCTGCTTCAAGAGGCTGTGTAAATCCAAGTAAAACAAAGCAAAGCCCAGGTAACACTGGAACCTTTGCTACTGGAGTTACATAATGCAAGCGATTAAACAGGTGAACCCTGGGAAGTAAATATGGAAAAGAAGCAGTGCTTATTTCATTCATTGCAACTTGTGGGTTGAGTTCTGTGGTACAAATAAAAGTAATCAGAATTAGAGATGACATTCTCTTCCAGTGGCTGTGAATATATAGGCAACAGTCACCATGGCTGATTTTCTGTTTCTCTGAAGTTACTAATCATTGGATTCTGTGATCTCTGCAGGACAGCTTCCCTGCGCGCTTTGGAGGCATCCATTTTGTGAACCAGCCATGGTACATCCACGCTTTATACACGATAATAAAGCCATTCCTGAAAGACAAGACCAGGAAAAGGGTAATTAAGATTTCAGACAGATGGTACGCATGATTCACCGTGGCAATTAACAATTAGTTTGCAAGCATGGTTCAGAATAATAAAACTCTTCGGTCTGGTTAAATGGGAGTGGAGGGCATAGTTACAAAGAGAGGAATCTGTTCATCTGCATGTGTCAGTGAGTTTAAGTGATTTATTGCCTCAGACAGAGTTCTGATCTGTGTTCAACTTGTCATGAAACTGAAGGCTAGTTATGGGAAGACTCCATTTTAACCTTCTGAAAGATGAGTTAGTTTTTGAATTTGCATACAATTAACATGAATCCATAAGACCAAAGTGAATTAATTTTGAACATTTGGTGAAAGGCAGACATTAACAGAAACCTTTGCAGGAGCATTGCTTTTAGCTTTGATGCTTCTCTCTTCCCTTCTCTCTTTGTCGAATCGGGTCACTTCTGATTCACAACTGATATGCAGTCAGGGCAGCATGGTGGCGCAGCGGTAGAGTTGCTGCCTTACAGCACTTGTAGTGCTAGAGACCCGGGTTCGATCCCGACTATGGGCGCTGTCTGTACGGAGTTTGTACGTTCTCCCCGTGACTGCGTGGGTTTTCTCTGAGATCTTCGGTTTCCGCCCACACTCCAAAGACGTACAGGTTTGTAGGTTAATTGGTTTGGTATGTGTAGAAATTGTCCCTAATGAGTAGGATAGCGTTACTGTGCGGGGATCGCTGGTCGGTGCGGACTCGGTGGGCCGAAGGGCCTGTATCCGCACTGTATCTCTAAACTAAGCTAAACTAAACAGTCAGCTGACCAGCACTGCAACATATCGCAATGCTGAGAACAATTTATCGCTCAAAAGCTATGAAATCACCAGGCACTTAAGTGGGTAGGCACACTGAAAAATCATCTCCCAATATCATGTGATGTTAAAAGTTCTGTCTCTTGGCATTCTCGGACAGCTATTGAAATCCTCTTTCAAATTCACAGTCAAAGGGATTCTCATTATCTTCAAAGACCATGACAGGGTCATTGAAGTTTCGTCAATGAAGGAACTCTTGCACAGCTTCACCAATGATCAATGAATCAGTTAAATTTTTGATTGACTTTAAAAATGCTTCAAAACAAACTTTTGGTATACTGCCAATTTTGAAGATATTCTATACGATACATTGAAAGTGCAAAACTCTTTGTGTTAATATTTCATATTTTTAGATAATTTATATGAATGCCATAATTTTATAACATTCAGGGCAGTTGGTCAAATGATCATTCAATGTGAAATGATGCGTTTCATTCATCTAATTCACTTAGTTTCAGTGCACTTTATTCTTGGGATGTAGGTGCTGCTGGCAAGGTTACATTTCTGGTTCGTACTTAGTTTTCACAGGAAGTTTATGGTGGACCATCCCCTTGAACCATTCTTATCCTTGTGACAGTGATATTCTCATGTTCAGAATTTCAGAGTATTAATCGGTGATAACATCCAAGTCATGGATCAGGTTTCGAGATTTTGGGTCTGTGGGGTTTAGATGCAAGCAATGGATTGTAGTGGAACCAGTGTTTAGTATCTAATGCAGCCAGAGAACACCACTGATGGGGAGCAATAAAAACTGCTGGAGGGTCTCAGTGGGTCAGGCAGCATCTGTGCAGGAAAATTACAGAGTTTTTGGGTTGGGATCCTTCTTTAAGACAGTTTCATCAGTTAGAAGCATGGAAACATAGAAAATAGGTGCAGGAGTAGGCCATTCGGCCCTTTGAGCTAGCACCGCCATTCAATATGATCATGGCTGATCATCCAAAATGAATACCCCGTTCCTGCTTTCTCCCCATATCCCTTGATTCCATTAGCCCTGAGAGCTATATCTAACTTTCTTTTGAATGCATCAGTTAGGTGGTGCTCCAGGTTTAAATGCTGCTGATGGTGCAAGCAAAGAGGTGAGCCGCTGATCACAGACCATCGATCCTTTGGTCTGTTCTTGTGGCCCCAATATATGTTAACGTGACAGGTCTAATTAAAAGTTTTGTCAGTAGCGATATACAAAAGCTTAATGGCAGGCGCCAGAGTATTGGTCTTGCTGTCAAAGGTTAGATGTTGAAGCCTGAGCATTTTCTTGCCTCTTGCAAATGCATCCAGCATTTATGAAACCAGACAGTTATTTACCAGTCGAAGCCTAGATATTGTCCAAGTCCTCCTGTAAGCTGTTATCTGGCTACTTTAATCAGAGGGATGGTGAATGGAGCTGAACACTGATTTAATGTCTAATATTTGCATAGATAATTAAATATCTTCAATGAATCAGCTGAAGATAGGCACGTTGAAGACACTTCTCTGACAAACTCCATCAGTGGTTTCTAATTGTTTCTCTCTGAATCTGTTAACAAAATTTATTTCCTAAACATTCTACATGGACGACATTGACACTTTCTACATTGATGAAAGAATGGATCGACTGGGCTTATAGATTAAAGAATGGGATATTAGACCTGCATCTGTGGAAGTGGTAGAAACTCCAAGTTTGTGGATGACACAAATCTGGGTGGCAGTGTGAGCTGTGAGGAGGATGCTATGAGGCTGCAGGGTGACTTGGATAGGTTAGGTGAATAGGCAGATGCATGACAGATGCAGTATAATGTGGATAAATGTGAGGTTATCCACTTTGGTGGCAAAAACAAGAAGTTCAGAAAAGGGGAAGTGTAACGAGACCTGGGTGTCCTTGTTCATCAGTCACTGAAAGTTAGCATGCAGGTACAGCAGGCAGTGAAGAAAGCAAATGGCACGTTGGCCTTCATAGTGAGAGGATTTGAGTATAAGAGCAAGGAGGTCCTACTGCAGTTGTACAGGGCCCTGGTGAGACGACACCTGGAGTACTGTGTGCAGTTTTGGTCTCCTAATTTGAGGAAGGCATTCTTGCTATTGAGAGAGTGAAGCGTAGGTTCACCAGGTTAATCCCCGGGATGGCGGGGCTGACATATGATGAAAGAATGGATCGTTTGGACTTGTATTCACTGGAATTTGGAAGGATGAGAGGGAATCTTATAGAGACATATAACATTCTTAAGGGATTGGACAGGCTAGATGCAGGAAAATTGTCCCCGTGTTGGGGGAGTCCAGAACCAGGGGACACAGTGTAAGAATAAGGGGTAGGCCATTAAGGATTGAGATGAGGAAAAACCTTTTCACTCAGAGAGTTGTGAATCTGTGGAACTCTCTTCCACAGGAGCCAGTGGAAGCCAATTCACTGGATGTTTTCAAGAGAGATTTAGATATAGCTCTTAGGGCTAATGGAATCGAGGGATATGGGGAGAAACTAGGAACAGGGTACTGATTTTGGATGATCAGCCATGATCATATTGAATGGCGGCGCTGGCTCGAAGGGCCGAATAACCTATTCCTGCACCTATTTTCTATGGATGTGGCCTCTTGCTCTGAACTTTTCGCTGCATCCTCCTTCCCACTCTTCTGGTAAATTGTCCTGCCCCACACGACTACTGTCAATGCTCCTCGTCATTCTGCGGGCAATGCCCACTATTGCAACCATGTCTGTGCTCAGATCGTGATATCAGAACCTTGAAATCAAGACAATACTCTTCAGCTTCAGCTTCTGACAAAGCATTCCTTGTTGACTTTATCAACAATAACTCAAGAATCAATCTGGAAAATACCATGTTCTTACAAGATCATTTCCACAGTAACACAGTAAGAATAAATAAATCAATCAAAACTAATTTGAAGGTATAACGATCTAGCTAAATTAGGTTGGTTGTGGGTACCGTTGTAAGAAGGAACTGCAGATGCTGGTTTAAATCGAAGATTGACACAAAATGCTGGAATAACAATTTAAGTAAGTTTGAAAACTAATCTTTACTTTTAGATGACAATAATTTTGGAATGTACATTGCAGTTTCTTTTAAAATGATTTAATTTGATCTCTGTCAGTGGTACAAATAGCTTATAGCCGCCTGATTTACACTGAGCCATATATTTTTCATTGAAGTCAATGCTTGATAAAGTCAATTTATCAACGTATGAATTCCCATGGTAAATTTCTTTGTTGAAATGTAGGTCATGTAAGGAAAAATATTACTTTGACCTGCTGAAGAAAGACGAATAGGCTTATGATAAGCAAGGTGTCATATGCATTTGAGAATTGAAATCTTTTCATCTGAGAATCTTAACACTTTGGCAGAATTGGTGTTTTCCTGTGGATTCCGCTTTGGCAGTGAAAAACTTTAAAAATTATTAAGGCCGGATTCAAAAAGGAATTAGACAGTAAGGTGACACCACAAAGACCTGGACAAATTCAGCTACATTTAGCAGTGCACAGTCTATTATCATTTTAAATCACTTCAGTTACAACTTAATTTAACAGGAAGGATTTTCAGTTAAAAATAAGGATGTCTTTTTGATAATTCGTGCATAATTATTGACAAATTGGTGGTGCCTGCATTTTGCAAAAATAATTTCAATGTACAGTTGCATATGTGACAAAGAAAGCACCATTGATTAGTTTAGTTTAGTGATACAGCGCGGAAACAGACCATTCGGCCCACCGAGTCGCACCAACCAGCGATTCCCACATACTAACACCATTCTACATACACTAGAAATCCACTATATATGAAATGCAAAACTGATTTTGTTCAATGGGGCGGCACGGTGGAGCAGCGGTAGAGTTGCTGCCTTTACAGCGCTTGCAGCACCAGAGACCAGGGTTCGACTACGGTGCTCTCTGAGATGTTCTGTTTCCTTCCACAGATTTGTAGGTTAATTGGCTTGGTGTAAATTGTCCCTAGTGTATGTAGAATGGTGTTGGTATGCAGGAATCGTTGGTCGGTGCGGACTCGGTGGGCCGAAGGGCCCATTTCCGCGTTGTATCACTAAACTAAAATAATCAATGGTGGTTTATTTGTCACATATGCAACAATTTACACCAAGCCAATTCACCTATAAACCTGTGGGAGGAAACTGAACATCTCTGAGAGCACCCGTAGTCAGGATCGAACCCAAGTCTCCGGTGCTGCAAGCGCTGTAAGGCAGCAACTCCACCTCTGCGCCACCGTGCCGCACCATGACAAGGCACCATTGAACAAAATCAGTTTTGCATTTCAAATATAGTGGATTCTAAAACAATGAGTTCTGAATTAAAGTAAAATATAAATGGAAATATTTGTTTTTGTGGCCCTGGTAAAATTTAATTTGGCATGACTGATTTTAATTTAATGTAATTTTGTGATTACCTTTTGAATTTCAATCTTTTTGTCCCAGATTTTTCTTCATGGCAACAACCTAAACAGCTTGCACCAGCTAATCCATCCCGAATATCTGCCGTCCGAGTTTGGAGGTACCCTACCCCCGTATGACATGGGAACCTGGGCACGGACACTGCTGGGTCCAGAGTACAACGATGAAACTGAATATACATACAATTCCTACAACTCGATGCATGTAAAAGATGCGCTGAATGATTGTGAAAAAAGTTGCTCTCCCAAGCATATGAGGAGGTTTGTACAGTCCAGTTACATTAACTATTTTATGCATTTTCCATTGCAGCTCTCAAAATCTGCATATATTCCTGACTATTTTTCAATTGTAATGACAAATAAACATCACCTGTAATTTATCCTGAGGCAGGCAGAACAGGTCTGTATGTGTCACCCTAAACTCAACAAGATGGAGCTGTATGGCTTCTGCATCCAATGATAGGTAACGATTCTGCTGCTGGAAGAGCATGTGGGGCAGGTGCGGATGAGGTCAGCCATGCGTGTGAAGCCCTGGAGTCACCTTTGAAACTTATATATAAAATATTGAGTGAGCTCGGCTTAAGTGGTCTTTGTCTCAGCAATGAATTAGCCACCTAGAGGAGAGAAACTGCAAATGAAAATTGTAAAGATGCAGGTGGTCACTGGAGCTCCAAGTGCACTTAAAATGTTGTTAATTACAGCTGTACTAATACAGCTGCAATTAACAGCCCTTCCCTGCCATAAGTTATAGCCATACACCCTTCTGTGATATCCGGACAATCCTAATTGTCCCACGAACTGCTGCCTTCCTTTGGCTGTCAAATCTCTCAGCTTTTTAATTCCCTCCCTAAGCATTCCTTGATTATTACTATCGCTCCACTCTCCCTTAAAATGCCTCTACTAATGCCTCTCCTTTTTCCCAAGTATTTGGCCATCTGCTTAATGGTCTCCTTAATTGGCTCAGGGTCTGATTTTTTTTTTAGAAGAAGAAATAAAGAACTGCAGATGCTGGTTAATACACAAAAGGACTCAAAGCGCTGGAGTAACTCAGCGGGTCAGGCATCATCTCTGGAGAACGTGGAGAGGTAACATTTTGGGTCGGGATGCTTCTTCAGTCTGAAGAAGGATCCCGACTCGAAATGTCACCTATTTGTGTTCTCCAGAGACGCTGCCTGGCAAGCTGAGTTACTCCAGCACTTTGTGTCTATCTCTTTTTTAACAGGTCCGCTTTGAAATATTTAAAAAAAATAAGAAATCTTACCGCATTGTGAAGTCTACCACTTGCATTCCAAGGTCACTGGGCATGGGCAGTGACATTTGAAGTCATACATAATCCTTTCTGATATCACTTGCATGAATTGCTACTGAGCATGAGGCAGGTGGACCATTAACACTGAGGCAGTTCATAACTGAAGGTTTGAGGTTCATCGAGAGTTATACCGCCTGACCTACTTAGCTGCAGCTGGGCATCAAGGGCATCTATCATTCTGTAGGTTAGATAGGTCTCTTACATTGTTTGATGATTGTCTCGCAAGACTTTCAGTGAAAAGGCCTTTTTGTAGATTTGCGCATGCAAAGTTGAATATCATAACCTGCGGAACAGCAGTGCACCCTCTCCACAGGTCCACTTTAGCTCGTGGTTTTGGATGCATTAGCAATTTCTGGTCTTTATGTTATATTAAAGTTACTGTGTAAATTAAAGTTTTTGTACTAAACCTCATTTTGGAGGTGAAAAGTCTAGATTGCAATTCACGTTAGAAATTTAGCACACGTTAATGCAAAGTCAGTGCTGTCTCCCTGGTGTGTATAAAGTCAGGTCCTGCTGTTTTGGGATCAATTTGGAACAGCTGTAACTGTCAGCGAGTTATTTTGATGGTAATGGAAATACAATCTGGGCAGATAGAGAACGGGCTTACAATCACTGTTGTCTGAAGTCAAAACAATGTCCCCCTTGTTTTTGGTGGAGCCTCCTTATCTTTGCATTGCCTCTTTCTGAACGAGTACATAACCTGGAAATGAGTGTTTGGGAGAATCCCAAGTCTCGGGCAGTGCCCAATTTTTTCACAGAACGGTGTGGAGCTGCAGTGTTATTTGTTTCATTTTAATGCAGTAAAACATACTCGGTTATCTGTCGATTATGTCATCATGCTCATCTTAGTTTATCAGCTTACTGGCGCGCCTTTAAACGTGTGGTTCATATTTCAACATATTGATCACAGCATTGCATGGGCAAGGTCAAATTTAAATTCTACCCCAATAGTTCAGACTGGATTTCTTACCCCAGTGGTGATTACACCAGAAATGTCTCTGGCACTCATGAGAACCGTTGAAAAATGAAAAAAAAGTCAACACTTGCATTTCAATTGCACCTTTCATGACCGCAGTTCAGTTCACGGTGTTTTATATCAAGGAGTATAATCAAAGTTGTAAAGTAAAATACAGCAGCCAATTTGCCATTGAGTGACACCCATAAACAGCAATGTGAATTATTGATACAGACTGTTTCTTCTTTCTCCGTTAAGCACTATACTCATATTGTAAATAGATATGCATTCTGAATCTGGTTCTGGTCAAATGCAAAAAAAGGCAAAGTTAAGTGCTTTGGAAAGGAAACAGATGAAACGTGTTATCATTAATTATAGATTAGAAGGAAACTCAGCACATTGGAGGCAAATCCATGAGCTGAGCTGACATGTTCAGCTGCTGAAAGAGGAACATTATGTGGAATTGTGCTGCAGAGTTGCAACGTCAATTTATATATCCTGAGGAAAGGTCATTGATCTGAAACATTAACTCTTTTCATCTCAAGAAATTCTGCCTGATCTGCTGAGAATTTCCATCATGTATTGTTTTGATTTTATATTGTAAGTCCAGCATCCTTAGCAAGGTGGAACTAATGCACTCAAGCTTGCATGTGTACCACTTTGAATGTGTTTAGCCAGGCTATCTTTTCAGTAGACCCCGGTGAACAGTTGAATTATCAGTCATATGTACGCAGACATTTATAGTGTGATGATAACTATAATGCGTAATTTAACATAATTTCCAGGATCTTTACTGCACCCATTTTCATAATTTATACTAAAGTTCCCATTCATATCTCCAAATCCAATGTATTTACTTAAAAATACCACCAGCGGTGAGAATACATAATTTGCATTTTGTTTATTTGGCATTTATTCATCTCATTGTAGAGTAATTTAAAACTAGAGGGATATCTTTTTGCTTTTTGCTTTTGTTTTTTCTCCCTGGAAATGTCAAACTACAATAATATTTTTTCCTGGTATTTAGAATTTAAACAAAAACATGTTCAGTTAGCTGAAGGTAATTGCTCAATATTTCTTTGAAGCTGATACGTCGCACTTTGGTTGAAAATAGATCCTTCCCTGAATACAACGGTGAATTGAGGGAACATGCTTTCTAACTGCTGCTTCACTCTTGATGCTTTTTTTACTTAATTAGGTCAACAGGAGGCCAATGGTATCTTGATTAAATAGCACAGCCAGTATTGTTTGATTGCTGACTGCGTATTTGCCAGAAACGCCCTAGGGTTTCTTATACTCAAATTTAGAAGAGGCACAGATATGATTTATTATCTGATAAACAAACTTAGAAAGGAAATCAGCCCAGAAATTGGACCCATTTGTACATACATTATACGTGAGATTTGAAAATGAAAGCCACTTTTCAATTCCTAGGTCGTGCCGGCAATCAGTTCCGGGTCAATTAGTGACCGTTGGGAAATTTGCCTTTGCGTTTCCAGACATGATCCACACTTGCACATCTGCCATCTTCCCAGCAGTCAGGCACACTTTCCTCCGATCTGCTGCTACTTGTTGGACTGAACCTTGTTTCAAATCCTGAACCCACTGGGCTGCTGCTCAGTTGATAGTGGCAAGTCAACACTGTGTCCAGAACAGCTGAGAATAAGTCGATAACAACATTGATCAGATTAGTTTACAATGTTCGTGGAGTTGATTTGTGGGACTAAAGGGTCTGTCCCACTTAGATGTCCTAGGCACGCAAATTATGCGACCTCGTCGTATGGCTGCGCGGGGCCGGTCCCACTGAGAAGCGCGGAGAGGTATATAGTTGTGCGCGGCATCGCGCGGGGCTCCGAAGTTTTTGTAGCGAACAAAATCTTTGTGCGCCAACGGCCTGTCGTGTAACTGACGGCCACAGTGGGACAGGCCCAAGACCCTGGCGCGACGCAATGTCTCACCTTCAACAGCAGCAGAAGCAGGCAAACGATTGCCGAACTCGGCCTGGGGCGGGGCCAAGAAAATTGAAGATAGACACAAAATGCAGGAGTAACTCAGCGGGACCGGCAGCATCTCTGGAGAGAAGCAATGGGTGAAGTTTCGGGTCAAGACCCTTCTTTTCAGACTGAAGAAGAGTCTCGACACGAAACGTCGTGTCTCTCTAGAGATACTGCCGGTCCCGCTGAGTTACTCCAGCTTTGTGTCCATCTTCAAATGACGTCACGCGCTCCAGGCAGCTGTGCATAGGCATGAAATCGTGCGGGACCGTCGCGCCTCAACGCGACCACAAGGTCGCGTAATTTGCGTGCCAAGGACACGTAAGTGGGACAGGCCCTTAACAGTTCAAGCCAATCAAGTCCAACATTATTCAAGATTCAGACCAGATCCTGTTGAGGGTCTGTTCATGCCATTGTACATCTGACCATTTCAGGGGCACAATTGTTAAAATATCAGCAGCAGGATCACCAATTTTCACTCATTCCATAAACTAATCTGGGCAATGTTCTGTGATAATCCCCAGCACAAGCTGTCACTTCTCTTCTTATCCTGTCTTTTGCCTAGCTCTGCGGTACATATGGTTCCCAGAGAGCAGACACGATGGGGTATATTCTCCACCTTGTTATACAACCTCTACATGTCCCTCAGGGGCCATGATAACAAACAAGGAAGAAACATTCCAAAGATAGACACAAAGTGCTGGAGTAACTCAGCGGGACAGGCAGCATCTCTGGAGATAAAGGATAGGTGACGTTTTGGGATGGGAGAACGGCTCTTCAGACTGAAAGTAAGGGGGGATCGGGGAGGGGAAAGTCCAGGACAAATCAGGGCCGGCAACAGATTACGTAGAAATGAACTGCAGATGCTGGTTTATACCGAAGGTAAACATAAAGCACTGGAATATAAAATTCTTAGAGGATTGGACAGGGTAGATGCAGGAAAAATGTTGGGGGGAGTCCAGAACCAGGGGTCACAGTTTAAGAATAAGGGGTAGGCCAATTAGGATGGGATGAGGAAAAACGTTTTCACCCAGAGTTGTGAATCTGTGGAATTCTCTGCCAAAGAAGGCAGTGGAGGATGATTCACTGGATGTTTTCAAGAGAGGGTTAGATTTAGCTCTTGGGGCTAAGGGAATCAAGGGATATGGGAAAAATAAAGAACGGGTTAATAATTTTGGATGATCAGCCATAATCATATTGAATGGTGGTGCTGCCTCGAAGGGCCAAATGACCTACTCCTGCACCTATTGTCTATGTTTCTATTAAATGGGTCAGGCAGCATCTATGGAGAGAGAGGATGGGTGACATTTTGGGTCCGGACCCTTCTTCAGACTCACCGGGGAACCGCAGGCCTACCAGGGAACCATCCTGCCTGAGGTTTTCCGTTGCTGGCGCTGATTTGTCTTGGTCTCCCCCCCCCTTACTTTGTTGTCCTGACCTTAAATGCCACCTATCCTTTATCTCCAGAGATGCTGCCTGACCCACTGAATTACTCCAGCTTAAGGATAAGGGGGAAATCCTTTAAGACAGAGATGAGAAAAACATTTTTCACACAGAGAGTGGTGAATCTCTGGAACTCTCTGCCACAGAGGGTAGTTGAGGCCAGTTCATTGGCTATATTTAAGAGGGAGTTAGATGTGGCCCTTGTGGCTAAAGGGATTTGGGGGTATGGAGAGAAGGCAGGTACGGGATACTGAGTTGGATGATCAGCCATGATCATATTGAATGGCGGTGCAGGCTCGAAGGGCTGAATGGCCTACTCCTGCACCTATTTTCTATGTTTCTATGTACCTTAGCACCCTGTTCACACATGGCAAGTGTTCTTGCTCAGAATTGTTTTTCAATGTTTTAGTTATGTCAGTACAATTATTAGTGAATGTTTGGAATTCCTCTGACATTTATCAGCAACCCACCTATTTCATTCGAAATTTATTCCTGAGAGATATTCCTTTCCTCACCTGCTACACTGTGCACACATTCAGCCCTGCTTGCCATCTCTCTTCATATTTTAGGTAGTTTTTGATGTTCTTCATCCTCCATAGAATTCTCCTATTCCAATATATCCATTATATATTAAATTGTGCTGCAGGCTTCTGCTCACTCTTAATATCATTCCTACATGGCCATTTCAAATTAATTCTGTCATACACTTCAACAAATCCTAACTATTTTCTCTGTATCCACCCTAGAAAAGAAACTCCCAATTTGTTCACATTTGCACACTCATTAACTCTTAAAGATTTTCGGCATACTTAGACTGATTTAATGCATGATTACTGGCTCTCTTTGATCAGCTCGTATATACCCAAGTCCACACTCACATGGAACATACTCATGGACCCAGAAATTTACTCCCAAGGGTAAGTGTAATGGGTCAACAATTTATTTCCTCTTTTCGGTCTCAAATTATTCAATGACATTGGCAATATTATAGTCTACTTTCTGAATCAGCAGACCTCTCAGAAACAATATCTAATTCATCTGCAGTTACCTCACTAACTCTCAATGCACCAGAAGACATAACATTTTGGACATGCCGTTTTCCTCAATCTTAATTTTGTTTCCGCTTGAGTCAATGAATTTCTGCCTATCTTTAGCATAATTTCAAGTACATCTATTCCTCATCAAGTATTACTCTGCCAAAATCAACATAAAATCACATTTCTTTTCTAGTGTTCTTATGCTCACAACGGTAATGAAGGACAACCACACCTCCTGCTCTCATAATGCAATAATCTCCTACAATATCCCCTCACCCAATGTCCACACATTATAACTGGACTTGCTTCCTGGATCCATCCAGGGGCCCATTCTCTCTTCACTTCCATTACTGTCCCTTGATGAAATGATCCAAGAAAGAGTAAGTGGCTTACACTTGAGGAGCAGTCTAATGACTCTCCCCACGCAATCCATGGAACCCGTACTTTATACAAGTGCTAGTTATTTATGTAATTATACACACACATGCACACAATTTTTATACTTAGCAATTCTTAGCACACTTTACAATTCTTCTAATGGAAGACTAGTTACTGCATCTGAACAGAAGGTTTTGTTCCATCCGTTAAGTGTAAACAAAATCTCCATGTAGTCTGTCAACATGTACTAAGCAATAGGTAATTTGCACTAAGCAAAGCAAGCAAATACGATTATTTTCAAAGGAGTATTTCTACACTTGTCCACTTAAATGAAATAGTTGATTAAAGGTAATGCTTTTCCTAAATGACCTATTGATAACCATGTACCTTTTTACTGAGACTGTGGAGATGTATATAATTGGCAGGCTATCTTGCTCCACATGAAATAGGCATTGCTAGAGAAAAACACATCTAGTTCACTTTCTCCACGCCGATAATAAAGTACAATGGAAATATACCACAATTGATTTGTAAATCAGTCATATTGCCTCTGATCCTTTATTTTCCCAAGAGAATATGCCCAGTTTATATAGCTCCTTCGCACAACGCAGTCCCTCATTCCTCAAAATCAGTCTGGTCATTTTCTTATGGCCCTTTTGATAATTTTTATTATTTATTTTTTATTATGATGACCATAACTGTGTACTTCATTCCAAGTCCCTTCATAGAAACATAGAAACTAGGTGCAGGAGTAGTCCATTCAGTCCTTTGAGCCAGCACCGCCATTCAATACGATCATGGCTGATCATCCAGAATCAATACACTGTTCCTGCTTTTTCCTCATATCATAGAAACATTGAAAATAGGTGCAGGAGTAGGCCATTCGGCCCATCCGATCCAACTCAGTATCCTGTACCTGCCTTTTCTCCAAACCCCCTGATCCCTTTAGCCCCAAGGGCCACATCTAACTCCCTCTTAAATATAGCCAATGAACTGGCCTCAACTACCTTGTGACAGAGAATTCCAGAAATTCACCACTCGCTGTGTGAAAAATGTTTTTCTCATCTTGGTCCTAAAAGATTTCCCCCTTATCCTTAAACTGTGACCCCTTGTTCTCGATTTCCCCAAAATCGGGAACAATCTTCCTGCATCTAGCCTGTCCAATCCCTTAAGAATTTTGTAAGTTTCTATAAGATCCCCCCTCAATCTTCTAAATTCTAGCGAGTACAAGCCGAGTCTATCCAGTCTTTCTTCATATGAAAGTCCTGCCATCCCAGGAATCAGTCTGGTGAACCTTCTCTGTACTCCCTCTACGGCAAAGATGTCTTTCCTCAGATTAGGAGACCAAAAATGTACGCAATACTCCAGGTGTGGTCTCACCAAGACCCTGTACAACTGCAGTAGAACCTCCCTGCTCCTATACTCAAATCCGTTTGCTATGAATGCTAACATACCATTCACCTTCTTCACTGCCTGCTGCACCTGCATGCTTACTTTTAATGACTGGTGTACCATGACACCCAGGTCTCATTGCATCTCCTTTTCCTAATCGGCCACCATTCAGATAATAGTCTACTTTCCTGTTTTTGCCACCAAAGTGGATAACCTCACATTTATCCACATTATACTGCATCTGCCATGCATTTGCCCACTCACCCAGCCTATCCAAGTCACTTTGCAGCCTCCGAGCATCCTCCTCACAGCTAACACTGCCCCCCAGCTTCGTGTCATCCTCAAACTTGGAGATGTTGCATTCAATTCCCTCGTCCAAATCATTAATATATATCGTAAATAGCTGGGGTCCCAGCACAGAGCCTTGCGGTACCCCACTAGTCACTGCCTGCCATTGTGAAAAGGACACGTTTATTCCTACTCTTTGCTTCCTGTCTGCCAGCCAGTTCTCTATCCACATCAATACTGAACCCCCAATACTGTGTGCTTTAAGTTTGTATACTAATCTCTTATGTGGGACCTTGTCGAAAGCCTTCTGAAAGTCCAGATATAACACATCCCCTGGTTCTCCCTTATCCACTCTACTAGTTACATCCTCGAAAAATTCTATAAGATTCATCAGACATGATTTACCTTTCATAAATCCATGCTGACTTTGTCCAATGATTTCACCACTTTCCAAATGTGCAGCTATCCCATCTTTAATAACTGATTCTAGCAGTTTCCCCACTACCGACGTTAGACTAACTGGTCTGTAATTCCCCGTTTTCTCTCTCCCTCCCTTTTTAAAAAGTGGGGTTACATTAGCTACCCTCCAATCCTCAGGAACTACTCCAGAATCTAAAGAGTTTTGAAAAATTATCACTAATGCATCCACTATTTCTGGGGCTACTTCCTTAAGTAGCCCCAGTACAATTACATTTAAGTCAGATCAGAGTCCAACCAGTATTCGTAATTAATCTGAACAGATTTCCTGACAAATGTATTGGAGATATTTAATTGGTAAGAGTCATTCGAGACATGCCAAAATTCTTTACGCTGCTGAGGAAGTAGAGGCATTAGTGCGCATTCTTGTGTGTACCATCAATGTGATTGCACCAGGCCAGATTGTTGGTGATATTTCTGCCTAGGATCTCTTGACTATCTCCACTTTGGCACCGTTGCTGCAGTTTGTCATTCTGTTAGCATCTGCAGTTCCTTCTTAAACATTTGACCTACACAGTCTGTCAGTTTAGTAATGGTGGGATCTTGCCCATATGGCGCCAAGGACTGCTCTCACCCCAACCATGGACTGTTTACCCTCCTACCATCCGGGAGGCGCTACAGGTCTCTCCGTTACCAGACCAGCAGGTCCAGGAACAGCTTCTTCCCGGCGGCTGTCACTCTACTCAACAACGTACCTCGGTGACTGCCAATCACCCCCCCCCCCGGACACTCCTCCCACAGGAAAAACACTATGTCTGTATATATGCTAATGTAAATATTTATTCAAATCATATGCTATGTCGCTCTTCCAGGGAGATGCTAAATGCATTTCGTTGTCTCTGTACTGTACACGGACAATGACAATTAAAGTTGAATCTGAATCTGAATCTGAATCTGAATCTGAAATCTCCGAAATGAATGCTAACACTTGAAACTTTAAATCATGCATCTTCAAATGAACACATGCCAAAAATCCAGCACCCTTTTCACTGAGATCCTGGTGGGATTTGGAGAAGGTAAAAATAAAGATTGAAAAAATAATTCTAACCAACAATTTCTCATGTTATTCATTACCCCAAAAATGTCAGTTGCTTCATGGATAACTGAGAGCAAGGGAGGAAGACTAACATGCCACTGTCAATGAAACAGACAGGTAGCAGCTGGCTGATTTTCCAAAAGACTCCAGTTTTTAGACAACTTTGTGTCTCAAGACAACCAGAATTTGGAAATTGGAAACCTGTACTGAGGAAAGGGAAGAAAAAGACATGAATATTCAAAGCTCTGAATGCCTTTATGGTATAGAAAATATGAACTAAATGTTTATAACATTTTTTCACAGCACAGAATTAGCTGACAGTAGAGAACCAGAGTAGTAATACATTCTGATGTGGCCAAGCAAAATGGTGTTAGTGTCTCTCTGTTCCAGTCAATTTAAGTGCTGTTGGAATTCCGTCTAACAGCCATGAATAATCCCTTGGTTACCATCAGTAATTATCACCATTTCCAAGTGATTGTTCACGGTTCAATGAAAGGTCATCCCATGCATTAGTTGCACAAGAACACAGAGATCATTGGCTGATTGGCAGACAAAGAAAGAAGATTTAAACTACCATATTCCAATAGGTTAGTAGAGAGGCTTCATCATACAATGAGTGATGCACTCTTTGAACTCATTAAAGCTCTAATTTCTCTGCTTCCAACTCCATTCCAGCATCCACTGCCTCAATTATCTATTCAGCAATTGCTGAATCTACGACATTGGTAATGATGTGGAATAGAACAATGCTGCAGAGGTGCCTGAAATTGGGACATGTTTTCCCCTTACATACTGACTAAGCCATTTATGAATTTCAGATTTTCAGCAGTAGAGATTAATTATTTTAATTCTAATTTTATTTTCTCCAATGATATACTCTCCTGAAGGCAATAACTTCCATGAGTCCCATGGGTAGTTGTTCCTCAATTTATTTTGTTACATTCAAAATGATTTTAGCAGTGATGAGAATACTAAGCAGTGTGCATGGGAATTTGTCATTCAACCATCACTGGGTTGAAACCGATGGGGAAGGCATCCTATCATATTCAGAAAGAAAATTGCAGTCTGCTATTTCAACATCAACTGTAAGACTGTATAGAGAGAAGCAACTTCAGATGCTGGTTTAAACTGAAGATGGACACAAAAGCTGGAGTAACTCAGTGGGACAGGCAGCATCTCTGGAGAGAAGGAATGGGTGATGTTTCATGTCGAGACCCTTCTTCAGACTGGTTAGGAATAAGGGAATCCCAACCAGTCTGAAGAACGGTGCTGACCCAAAACATCACCCATTTCTTCTCTCCAGAGATGCTGCCTGTCCCACTGAGTTACTCCAGCTTTTTGTGTCTATCAACTGTAAGAGTTACTGCTTATGGCTGTCATTGCTTGGTCCAAAAAATGACCTACTTTAAAATAAAAATACTGTAAATCTTGATCCAAAATTAAACTAAAAATGCATGACACAGCTTGCCACAAATTTTATTTCCATTAAATAAAATTTGACTATCTTCCAAGAGACATCCCCTTACATGCCTTGCTAGCCAGGTATCTCATTTACCATTTAATTCAGTTCTTTGATGGCAGTATCAACCTCTCTTACCTATAACCAAATTATTTAGGGTCAAATACAAAAATTATTTTGTTCCCACTCCTGTCTCAGCCTCAAATGGTATGTAGTAGGTTTTTACTAATTTGTCACCGCTAGTCTTTTGGCACCAATATATGATGCAGATTACCTGTATAATATGATTCCTTTTCCTCTGTGCATTACCATTTTCAAACTTTTCCACCTGTATCACACTCTCAGCCTTAAAATTGACAAATGTTTTATCCTTCAACCAGTAAAGAGCCAAGAGTATTTTATTGTAAAATATTCTAAAACTGAACAATGCAATTTTTACTTGCAGCAGCATAAGATTAAAATTGATTAATAAAAACACATAACCCCCCCCCCCCCCCCCCTCTCACCACCTGGACTTTCACCTACAGTGCATTCAGAAAGTATTCAGACCCCTTCACTTTTTCCACATTTTGTTACGTTACAGCCTTATTTTAAAATGGATTAAATTCTTTTTTATTTATCATCAATTTACACACAATACCCCAGAATGAAAAAGTGAAAACAGGTGTTTGGAAATTTTTGCAAAGTAATTAATAAGAAATAACTGAAATATCACATTCAGACCCTTTGCTATGGCTCTCAAAATTGAGCTTAGGTTCATCCTGTTGCCATTGATTATCCTTGAGATGTTTCTACAACTTGATTGGAGTCCACCAGTGGTAAATTAAATTGATTGGACATGATTTGGAAAGGCACACACCTGTCTATATAAGGTCCCACAGTTGACAGTCCATGTCAGAGCAAAAACCCGACCAAAGTGAACAAGGAGGATATAAAACAATTTCTGTAGAATTACAGGTTCTGAAGAGCACTGTAGCTCCGTCATTCTTAAATGGAAGAACGTTGGAACCACCAGGACTCGTCATAGACACTGAGCAATTGGGGGAGAAGGGCCTTGGTCAGGGAGGTGACCAAGAACCCGATGGTCACTCTGACTGAGCTCCAGAGTTCCTTTGTGGAGATGGGAGAATCTTCCAGAAGGACAACTATATCTGCAGCACTCCATCGATCAGGCCTTTAAGGAAGAGTGGTAGACAGAAAGCACTCCTCAGTAAAAGGCACATGACAGCCCACTTGGAGTTTGCCAAAAGGCATGAGAAACAAGATTCTCTGATCTGATGAAACCAACATTGAACTGTTTGGCCTGAATGCCAAGCGTCACGTCTGGAGGAAACCAGGCACCGCTCATCACCTGGCCAATACCATACCTACGGTGAAGCATGGTGGTGGCAGCATCAAGCTGTGGGGATTTTTTTCAGCGGCAGGAACTGGGAGACTAGTCAGGATCGAGGGAAAGATGAACGGAACAAAGTACAGAGAGATCCTTGATCTGTTCCAGAGCGTTCTGGTCCTCAGACTGGGGCAGAGGTTCACCTTCCAACAGGACAACGATCCTAAGCACACAGCCAATACAATGCAGGAGTGGCTTTGTGACAAGTCTGTGAATGTTCTTGAGTGGCCCAGCCAGAGCCCGGACTTGAACCCAATCGAACATCTCTGGAAGGAGCTGAAAATAGCTGTGCATCGATGCTCCCCATCCAACCTGACAGAGTTTGAGAGGATCTGCAGAGAAGAATGGGAGAAATTACCCAAATACAGGTATGCCAATTGAATTGAATTGAATTGAATACCTTTATTGTCATTCAGACCTTACGGTCTGAACGAAATTTCGTGCCTGCAATCATACATACAATAAAAAACAACAATAAACACAAATTAACATCCACCACAGTGTATCCTCCAAGCACCTCTTCACTGTGGTGGAGGCAAAAATCTTAGGGTTATGTCTCTTCGCTCCTCTTCTCCCTCTGCGCTGAGGCGATTCCCCACCGGGCGATGGCACAAACAGTCCTGCGGCTCACCGAACCCCGCGAACGGGCCGGCTCAAACACCACGGCCCGGGGGTGGTCGAAGCTGCCGCCCTCCAGTCCAGCGGACGCAGCCGCTGGCCCGCGGCTGAACCCCGGACTCAGGTCACCGCCGCCAGAACGCCGTCCCAGCCACCGGAGCACCGTTCCAGCCCCGAGCCGGATCGCCCTCACGTGAGTGCCGCTCCTCCCTCGAGCTGGGCCACTCCGACGGGAGTGCCGTTCCTCCCTCGAGCTGGGCCCTCCGACAGGAGTGCCGTTCCACCCTCGGGCTGGGCCACTCCGACGGGAGTGCCGTTCCACCCTCGGGCTGGGCCACTCCGACGGGAGTGCCGTTCCACCCTCGGGCTGGGCCACTCCGACGGGAGTGCCGTTCCACCTTGGGCTGGGCCACTCCGACGGGAGCGCCGTTCCACCTCGAGCTGGGCCACTCCGACGGGAGCGTCACAGCCCCTCACGAGAGTCTCAGCCCCTCGTCAGGCCTTCCTCACGGGAGCGAGCCCAGTGCAAGTCCTGACAGGCTCTGCCTCCGGAGCCTCGAGGTCGCCAGCTCCGCCATTAGGCCACAGCGCAGACGGAGGCAGAGAAGGGGGATACGACAAAAAGTCGTATTCCCCTGAAGGGAGAGACAGCAAGCCCCATTTCAACCCCCCACCCCCCCCCCACATAAACACAGCTTAAAAACCAAAAACGTAACTACACAAAACGAAAAAAACAACACAAAAAAGTAAAGACAAACGGACTGCAGGCGAGCCGCTGCCGTTCCCAGCGCCGCCACTTCCGGAATTTTTAAATTCTAGTAGTTAAGCTAGTAGCGTCATACCCAAGAAGACTTGAGGCTGTAATCGCTGCCAAAGGTGCCTCAACTGAATAAAGTACTGAATAAAGGGTCTGAATACTTATGTAAATGTGATATTTCAGTTATTTATTTTTAATTGCTTTGCAAATTTTTCTAAACACCTGTTTTTGCTTTTTTATTTTGGGGCAATGCATGCAGATTGCTAATTTAAAAAAATGAATTTAATCGATTTTGGAATAAGACTGTAATGCAAGTCGGTTGGGGCGCTGAGAGTCGGCTGCCCTGCCAGCAACGTGTTCGTTATTTCTACTTTTTTTTTTTTTTTTGCTGTGTCTACTGTTGGTTTGGGTGTGTCTTGTGTGGGGGGCTGGTGGGGAGGGGAAAGGGGGGAACCATTTTCGGTCGCCTCCTCCATGGAGAGGCGACTTTATCCATGTCGCCTCCCTCGCGGCCCAACAGCATGGATTGGAGTGGCCTTTCCCGGAGTCGGGAGTCGGGCCTGGAGCATCAGCATGGAATTTTCCATTGCAGAGCGGGCGAACTCTTGCCTGGGGTCGCCATACAGGAGTGCTCCGAATGCTGGCCTGGTGACTTTGGCATCATGGGACTGTGGTCTGCCGAGGGCGTGACTTGTCTTACCATCCGGAGGCTGGGATCGCCAGAGAAGTGCTCCGACCGCTGGCCTGCGGCCTATAACATCCTGAAGCCGCGGCCTCCGGTAGGAAAGTGCCGATTCGGGACCTCCATGCCGCGGAGTGTGTTCGACCGTCTCGACGTCGGAGTTTCAATCATCCCAGCGAGAGGGCCTGTACATCGGGTCGTCCCTAGCGGCGACTAAGGAGGGTTTATCGCCCCCGACCAAAGTGAACAAGGAGGAGGACTGGCTGAATTTTGTTGCCTTCCACCACAGTGAAGAATGCTGTGGTGGATGTTTGTGTTACATTTTATTGTGTATTGTGTGTTCTTTTAAAGTGTATCGCTGCATGGCAAATTCATTTCACTGCATCTTCGGGTGCATGTGACGAATAAAATTGACTTTGACTTAAGAAAACCTGGAAAAAGTGAAGGGGTCTGAATACTTTCTGAATGCACTGTGCATTCCTTCTTCTAGCTTCACAATTTGCTACTCTTCAATCTTTTTGTCTCACTCCTTCTGTCTTTTCATCTCCGGCGTTTGTCCTCCATCTCCCTATCAAACACCTCCTCACCTGTATCAGCGTATAACCTGCCACGCTTTTTCCTCTCTAACCTCCTCTCTTCTAACTTTCTCTCTCTCCCATAATCAGTCCGAAGAATGATCCCAACCCAAAATATTGCCCATCCAGCTTCTCCAGATATTCCCTGACCTGCTAAATTACTCCTGCACTTTGTGCCATTTTTTTGTAACCAAGCATCTGCAATTCCTTATATCTCCATGTATTAACATTTTTAATTGATTTATAGTTTAAAAATTAAATGTAAAATCCTTTCCATCGCTCAACTATGCTAGTTTTCAATGTGACCATAAAGTTATGTAATAATGTGGGAATAAATTTTGGGTTGTTAATTTTTGGGATAATCAAATATTTTTAGTTGTTTAAAACAAAAGTTCACTCAAGACATGCACTTATGGCCATTATCCATTTAGTGCAACTAAATCAAAATCAAGAGAGAGTTCAAGAGTCATTTATTGTCACATGCACCAATTGGTACAGTGAAATTTGGGTTACCATACAGCCATATAAATAAAAAAACACAACACACGATAGACTTTAACATAAACATCCCCACACAGTGGAATCAAAGTTTCCCACTGTGAGGGAAGGCACCAAAGTTCAGTCATCCTCTTCTTTGTTGTTCACCCGTGGTTGGGGCCCCCCGCAGTCGCCGCTACGGGCGGCCCGATGTTCAGGCCCTGTCGCCGGGATGATGGAACTCCGACATCGGAATGGATGAACATACATTCTTTAGGATTATAATCAAGAAATAATAGAGAATGTTCATTATTTTTTGACAAAATCTTCAATATTCATCGTGTAAATGTGTAGATTTTTCTGCTTCATATTCTTATTTAATGTTGCTTTTGGCTACTTTCACTCCACTCCCATAAACTGATTCGATTGGTCAGTATTGTGGTCTATAGAAGCATCTGTAGGTCACATTTTGCATTCCTAAAGCATTGAGTTGTGGAGTTACATAGAATTTAGCCTTTTGACTCAACATATCCATGCTGAACTGTTTGGCTATCTTCATATATTCGCATTATGACCATATCTTTCTATGACTTGCCTGTTTAAATTCCTGTCTAAATACCTCTTAAACACAGTAATTGTATCTGATTCCACCATCTCTAACAGCACAGTCCAGATATCATCCATGCTCTGTGTGTAAAAAAAGATCCTTTTGATTCACTTTAAAATTCCTGCCTCACACCTTAAACTCTTGGCCTCTTGTTTTTGATACCTTAACCATGGAAAAAATATTTTGAATAACACCCCTATCTATGCCTCTCATAATGTTGAATACTTTGATCAGATCACTTCTCAGCCTTCTCCGCTCTAAGGAAAACAAGTCCAATCTATTCTCATAACTAAAGTCCTCCAATTGAGGGAATATCCTGATGAATCTCGTCTACACTCTCTCCTTTACAATCACATCCTTCCTATAGTACGATGACCTGAACTGTGCACAGTAGTCCAAATGTAGTCTAGCCAATATTTGGAAAGTTGCATCATAATGTCCCAACTCTTATATTTCATGCCCCAACCAATGACTTTCTTGAACAAGGACCCACCCAGTTCCCCTCCAGTAGCATGCTCATCATTTATTCGTACCCTCAACAACTTATCTTTCGCTTCCTCCCAATTTCTGCAGATCAAAGGCGCAGCCATGACCACTCAACAGGTCCTAACTACACTTATCTTTCTGTTGGCTATGTGGAACAGTCCTCATTCCAGGCCTATTCTGATGCACACACCCTAGCTCCCACATGTCTTTCACCTCATTGGAACTGCTTCTTGCACCTATGTGGAATTGGTCAATTTCATTATCTTTGCCAGCAACTGGGCCGCACTGTGGCCCAGTGGTGGAGCTGCTGCCTCACAGCGTCAGAGACCTGACCTCAGGTGGAGTTTGTATGTTCTCCCTGTGATTGCAAGGGTTTCCTCCGAGTGCTCCGGTTTCCTCCCACATCCTAAAGATGTGCAGGTTTGTTAATTGGCCTCTGTAAATTGTCCCTAGTGTGTAGTGGGATAACTAATGTGAATGGGTGATCAATGGTCGGCGAGGACTTGATGGCCTGATTTCATGCTGTAGGTTAAGGTAACATAGGTTAAAGGTGAGAAGGGAAAGATTTATTAAGAACCTGAGGGGCAACTTTTTCGCACAAAGGGTGGTGGGTATATAAAACGAGCTACCAGGGGAGGTAGTTGAGGCAGGTAATATAACAACATTTAAAAGACATTTGGACAGATACATGGATAAGAAATGTTTAGAGGGCTAAGGGCCAAACACAAGCAGGTGGGACTATACCTGATGTGGAATCATGATTGGCATGGAGAAATTGGGCTGAGGGTGGACACAAAAAGATGGAGTAACTCAGCGGGTCAGGCAGCATCTCTGGAGAAAAGGAATAGAAAACATTTCGGGTCGAGAACTTTCTTCAGACCAAGACTCATAGCTAATGAAAGATATGCAACAAGACGGATCAAAGCCAGCAACAATGATCAAGGAAACGTGGAGCCCACAATGGTCCATTGTTGGGTGTGGGAATGATGGTACCGAGTAATACAAACAAAGAGATTCAGCAGGACAACTATGAAACTAGTACTATGTCTATGGCGGGTGAGGGATGGAGATGGAGGGGATGCAAGAATTACTAGAAGTTAGAGCAATCAATATTCATACCGCAGGGTTGTAAGCTGCCCAAGCTGTTACTCCAATTTGTGTTTGGCTTCACTCTGACAGTGGAGGAGGCCCAAACACTCAAGCATCCGTCAAATAATTCCTGAAATATTGCTGTGACACAGCAGACTTAATTATACCTGGCCTATGTTATTCATACAACAGAGACCCGTGCATCTTTCCCAGGTTTAAAAGCAATATTTCTTATGTATCTCTGAAGTTTAATGACACAATGATGTTTCCGTGATATACTTGAGGAAAACGAAATCACATTCTCTTCCTCAGTCTATTGTAATTCAATGATTTATTGTCACATGTACCCATTTACAGTGAATTGTTTTGCTTTTGCATACAATCCGGTATAACCATACTTCACTAGGCAGTACACAGAGTCGCCTTGTGTCTGGCATCGACAAAGTTTCAGAAGTTCTTAGTACAATCATCTTCTCGCAGCAGCGAACTAGCACCTCCCCCTCCCCCCCCCTTTCAACTCCATCTCCAGCAGCTTTGATCGTGCCAGTTTGTTCTTTCATCCTCCTGGCAGTTCTGCTCTGTGGCTGACCTTTTATCCAGTGGCTCCAGTTTTTATTGGAGAGTTTCCTCCCTTCCCCTGGGAGCTCTAATCATTGCTGGAGCCTGGACTGTAACACTACCCCCTCCTTTCTTCCTTGAGTTGTTATTTATCAGCTCCTCCCAACGTGGTTAAATTAATTATTTGCCACAGAGAAAGATGTTTTTCCCACTTCACATTTGCTTCTCTGCAAAAAAAACCCCTCCATGTAATTAGAACTGAATGAAGAATGACAAACAGAAGGCTGGAGATGAAAGTAGTTGAGATAAATCACACATGGTGAAAAAGAGCAAATAGATTGTAAAGTCACAACAGTTTTTTTCAATGCTGGAGTCACAGATGTACTAGCAGGGGAAAAAGACCTCCTTTAATGCTGCTGGTAAAATGTTTAATGTGATTTCAATAAGAAAATGAAGGCAAGACCATTGAAGGTGTATCCTCACTATAAATCAAAATGAGATGAGAATAATTCTGTCAGTAATGTGTATAAAAATAAGAACCAAGGATAAACCAATAATAAATATTGATTGAAAGATACAGCATGGAAACAGACTATTTTGGCCCATTGAGTCCACACTGATCATCGATCACCTGTTCACATTATCCTGTTATTCAACTTTTTTATCCACTCCATACACATTCAGGCCAATCTACAGTGGCCAGTTAACCTACAAATCCACATGTCTCTGGAATGTAAATGATAATAATATTTCAAATCTGGTAAAGCATGAAGCAACTCAGCAGGCCAGATGGCATCGCTGGAGAAAAGAAATAGGTGACGTTTCGGGTTGAGACCCTTCTTTTTCCGAAAGGTCTCGACCCGAAAAGTAACCTATTTCTTTTCTTCAGAGATGCTGTCTGACCCACTGAGTTACTCCAGTTTTTGTGTACTCCAAGTTTAAACCAGCATCTGCAACTCCTTCCTACACAAAGCTTGGAGCAATTGCATATCCATATCGCATCTGTAAAGAATAGCTATTTCCTCAAATATTTCCAATATATCCAGAAATATTAACTATTGCAGAATGGAATCACATGGAAATGTTAAGGAAAGCCTGGAATGTGCAGTTTCGATTGGGAGAAATTAATACCATTACCAGCTTGAAGACTAACTTTACATCCAGCTTGATTCTGGATGCTCAGTACTGGGACCCTCTAACTACAAGTGACCAGCTGCACTGCAGACCGGATTTCACAGTTGGTGAGGTCGTATTCTCAGGTTCACCAGCTGTTCAAACTTTCACTCACATTGATTTTTTTGCGACATTTCTGACATTCATAAGCATTCTGACGCTATTAAGAAACAAATGTTGGGGCTTGTTTTACCAATTGATTCAGGAGCATCAATCACACCAGTGACGTGCGGTGAGGTAAATGGCTGGGGAGGCACTGGCTAGTATCAGTGACCCGGCTCTCCCTGTATTGATCACCACTTCTCCCCGAGGAGAGAGAGGGGTGGAGCCGTGGCTGGGAGGGAGGGATAGAGAAGAGAAGCGAGGGAGAGAGAGAGAGAGAAGGGAGGGAGAGAGAGAGAAGGGAGGGAGAGGGAGAGAAGGGAGGGGAGAGAGAAGGGAGAGAGAGAGAAAGGAGAGATAGAGAGAGGAGAGAGAAAATGAGAGAGAGAGAATGGGGAGAGAGAAGGGAGAGAGGAACGATGGCACGTTATAACCCGCAGCCGTCCCATTCTGACCGCCGCCGAACCCTCCCACCGCACCATTGCACCCTTCATCATGGCGGCCCAGTGATGTCTCGGCTCTGACAATTCGAGGGATCTAACCGGTAACAACACTAAGAGCAGCCCCGGGTCACCGCATTCCCCGACTCGAATCTGAGCTTGAAAAATCAGGTGGTGGACCTGATGTGTCCCGCGGGCCATATTTTGGAGATTCCTGCCTTACATGAACTAAACAAAAATGTACAGAAGTACAAAAAATGATGACTTTATTATTGTGATAAGTATAGATCTATTTAAAAAAAATTAATAACTTTCTAATGTACTGACAAAGTCTACCTTCCCAAGTGGCGTACCATGATCTTTGGTCAGCATCGTCACTGCTGAAGCTAGCTAACGTTGCTAGCTGGAATGTTGAACATAAACACTCAAAATAAATTAAGCAAGATTAAGACACTAAACTCGGTTTTGCACCGTTAAGGCAATGCAATACATTTTAACTAAATTAAAACAAATAAAAAGATCTATTTACCATTCTTTTTGCAGTCATTTCATCTCATTTACTTAATTCAGTTCAGCTGACAGGTTTCTGAATTGATAGGCCGAAAGTCTGAAGAAGCCTGTTTGACTCCTTGTCCAACAACAGCTTGTGCTTGGGAATACTGAACGATTAAGCCCATAACTGGTGGATCCAAGAAGATTCACTATTTTCAGAATTAAGTTTGTAACTCAAGCATTTGGAACAAGATGTGTATACAGGTGTGCAGGAAGGAGGAAGACCAGCACAAATCAGAGCCGGCAATAGATGGCCTCATGTGTCGAAAGAAACTGCAGATGCTGGTTTATACTGAAGATAGATACAAAATGCTGGAGTATATAGTGGGTCAGGCAGCATCTCTGGAGAAAAGGAATAGGAAAAGGAATAGAAAAACATTTTTCACGCAGAGAGTGGTGAATCTCTGGAACGCCCTGCCACAGAAGGTAGTTGAGGCCAGTTCATTGGCTATATTTAAGAGGTAGTTAGATGTGGCCCTTGTGGCTAGAGGGATCGGGGGTATGGAGAGAAGGCAGGTACGGGATATTGAGTTGGATGATCAGCCATGATCATATTGAATGGCGGTGCAGGCTCGAAGGGCCGAATAGCCTACTCCTGCACCTATGTTTTGGGTCAGTACCCTTCTTTAGACTGAAAGATAGGGGGGGGGGGGGGGGGGGGGAACTGGAGGAGAGATAAGGTCAGAACAAAACAGGGCCAGCAACAGATGAGCGCAGGAAGAGGAGTTCATAATGGCCCATTGTTGGCTGGGAAGTTGCACTAACAAGAGGGAAACAAGGATGCCATCAGTATAACCTATCCGTCAGAATAATCTCCAGTAAGTTACCAACTACAGATGTTAAGCTCACCGGCCTATAGTTCCCAGCATTTTCCCTGCAACCCTTCTTGAAAAGAGGCACAACATTTGTCATCCTCCCGTCTTCCGGCACCTCTCCTGTATTTAAGGACGACTTGTAAATTTCAACCAGGGCTCCCTATATAGAAACAGACATCAAATTCACTGAAGTCGCTTTCCAGATTATTCCAGTGCACTGAACATGTTCCACTTCAGATGAAGGGCCATAGATCTGCAATGTTACTCTAAACTTAAGATAGACACAAAATGTTGGAGTAACTCAGCGGGACAAAAGACAAGCAGCAATAGTTGGAGTGATGGCGCTGCCTTGGCAGCTGCGGCTCGCCTGCAGTCCGTCTGTTTTTTCTTTTGTTGTTGTTTTCTTGTCCTGTTTTAGCTAGCTAATTTGAGTTATTAGATTGTATATGTGTGTGGGGGGGGGGGGGGGGGGAGGGTTGGAGAAACGTGTTTTAGTCTCTTCCTTCGGGGGGATGCGACTTTTCTTGTATCCCCCGTCTCCGTCTGTGCTGAGGCCTAATGGCGGAGCTGGCAGCCTCCAACTGCGACCGACCTCGAGGCTCCGGAGGTAGAGCCTGCCAGGACTTACCAGCGCGAGGCTGGCCGACTTCGGGGCTGTGGCGGGTTCTGCCATTCTGGCGGCGGCCCGACTCGGGGCTGAGGCGGTGTTCCGGCGGCGGCGGCCCGACTTCGGCGGTTCGGCCGCGGGCCCAGTAGACGCCATCGTCGGGAGCTCGCAGGTCACAGGTTGGTGACCTGTTTTTCTGGAGCTCCCGCGGCAACAGCTTCGTCAGCTGGACTGGAGGGCGGCAGCTTCGACCACCCCGGGCCGCGGAGATTGAACCGGCCTGTTCGCGGAGCACGGTTGAGCCGCGGGACTTACTTACCATCACCCGGTGGGGGTCACTACATCGGAGGCCTGGATCGCCTCAGCGCAGAGAGAACAAGGAGGGAAGAGACAAAGACTTAAGATTTTTGCCTTCCATCACAGTGAGAAGGTGTCTGGTGAACTCACTGTGGTGGATGTTAAATTTATGTTTATTGCGTGTTTTGTTATTTTATTATATGTATGACTGCAAGGCAACGACATTTCGTTCAGACCGAAAGGTCTGAATGACAATAAAGTTTCCAAGATTCCAACATCTCTGGAGAGAATGGGTGACATTTCATGTCGAGACGTCACCCATTCCTTCTCTCCAGAGATGCTGCTTGTCCCGCTGAGTTACTCCAGCATTTCTTGTCTATCTTTGGTTTAAACCAGCATCTGCAGTTCCTTCCTACACGTTACTCAAACTTCCTCTCTCCTCAGCTACTGCCTGACTTGCTGTTTCCATTATTTTGATTTTCAGTGTCTGCAATATTTTGCTTCAGGGAGCACCTATCAAAATAATTCACAACCCTACCACATCACATTTTCATACAATTGAACGATTTTATTTCCCTTTTGAAAGCCTCCTTGATACCAATTTGAAACTTGACTTCCCATTTTAAGAATGCAACCCAACATTGCCTATGTAAGATATTCCACTATGAAGATATTCCACTGTGCTCTTCATGCACTTTTCATTTATGAAGCAGGTGCCGCCACACAGGCGATATTCAAACTGTGTAAACATACAAAAATAGGAATCATGCTGCACCCAAAATCAGTGTTGTGAAATGAAAATGAAATCTGTCGAGGCTTATAACGTTTAAAAAAATGTGAATAATCATTTAATCATAAATATATCATCCTTTTGCATACTCCTGAAAATTGGCAGCAAGTATTTTTTCAATGCTCATTCAGCTTTTTTGGGACATGTTGTAGCCTAAAAGGACCCCTAGAGGCCATTAAAGAACACGCCAAGTTTTTGTATTTTTCATTTATCTCAATGTGGAGACAAGAGTTGATGCTTCCCCTGCCTCTACACATCAATCATCTCCAGTGTTAGTGTCTTTGCATGATCCTGCCCTTTCAATCACTTTCCTCCTCCCCAGGACTTACTCTGTAGATTGAATTTAGGAAACTTTCAATTATTAGCATCAACATAAGAAATTATTGTCTTACTTTGCTTCTACCAAGGTAAAATTGTTGAAATTGATGAAAATTAGGCCTGTTTTCAAACGTTTGCCCAGAGGTTCATGCTGATTTGAGTGGGAGGACTGGGAGAGAAAGTGTTAGATTAATTTCTACAGATTAAGTAATTCATAGGATGATCATTCTTTATGACAGCAATTAACCCCTTTAATGTTTTGACAACACTAGTTAAAAGCACAAAAATAATAAAGCATTTTTGATTAACTGATAACTAGATTTTGCCTATACGCAGGAAACATTATGACCCACTGTTACAATATGTAGTGCATTTATTATGTTATTCAAATTATGATCTGATTTGAATAATTAGGAATATCATCTCACCTGATCACACCATATCTGGCAGTATACATGTTTTGGTAAATGCCACTATGTTTCTGCTTAGAGTGGGAGACCGAGCCAATTAATTTTGCCAAGAAGCCTTGTCCCGGCCCCACCTCTCTTTTCCAGCTTTCTCCACCCAACTACAATCAATGTGAAGAAGGGTCCTGACCCAAAGCATCGCCTATCCATTCCTTCCACAGATGCTGCCTATTTCACCAGCACTTTGTGTTTTGCTCAAGAATCCATGTGTCTCCACAGTATCTCACTTGCTGTCCAAATCCATTTAGTACTAATAACTACATTGCAATTGTCAGTGGTTAATTTCACAATCTTGCACCCTCTTTTAGCTTAAGAGCATGCTTTATTTGACAAACTGACTCCGCAGAAACCAAGAATCTAATCTATGTTTTCTTGGATTTTATAAATTAGTGCCATGATAGCTGCTGTCCTTACCAAGTAGGCTTCTGGTGAGCCTGTCCCACTTAGGAAACCTGAACGGAAACCTCTGGAGACTTTGCGCCCCATCCAAGGTTACCGTGCGGTTCCCGGAGGTTTTTGTCAGTCTCCCTACCCGCTTCCACTACCTGCAACCTCCGGCAACCATTTGCAACCTCCGGGAACCGCACGGAAACCTTGGGTGGGGCGCAAAGTCTCCAGAGGTTTCCGTTCAGGTTTCCTAAGTGGGACAGGGGCATAAGGGCCTGTCCCACTGCGAGGACCTAATTTGCGAGTTTAGAAGATTTTGCGCTCGACTCAAAATCGCAGCATGGTCGACACGTGGTCCTAGGAGGTCTATGTAACTCTCCTTCATGCTCGAGAGAAGTTCCCGCATACTCGAGGCCTCAGTTTGGTCGAGTATTTTTTAACATGCAGACAATTGTTCGCGAGTAAAAATTGGCCGACATGGAAAAAAATCGTAGGTAATGGTAGGTAGTCAAAGGTAATCGAAGGTAGTCAAAGGTAGTCGTAGATAGTGTTAGTATAGTCGAAGGTAGTTGAAGGTGGTCGTTTTCACTCTCCACTATTCGGTGTCCAATTTTCCTGAAGCTAGTCGAAGCTAGTCTTCAACATAGTGGAAGGAGGTCGAAGGAGATCGAAGGAGGTCTTCTACATAGTCAAAGGAGGTCTTCTACATATTCATAGGAAGTTCTCTACGTAGTCGAAGGAGGTCGTAGGAGGTGTTCTACTTGGGCGATACAACAAGACCATGACACTTTTTTAAACTCTCCTAAACTCTCAAATTAGGTCCCCGCAGTGGGACAGGCCCTTTACTGTTATTTCCACTTTTCACTATAGAATTGCCAAGCTCACAGGTTTCAAACGCTGTGACAATCAAAAAACGTAATCATAAAGAAAAAAATGATTAGATATCTTAATACCCATATTTTGAACTGTCACTACTGCTTCCTTTGTATGCCGCACCTTCACTCCAGCTAATAGTAGCATGTGTTTGCAACTGATGTGAACCCAGCAAAGTATGTACATAAAAAACAAATGTGAAGCTGGTTTTATACTACAGCTGGTACAAGTTGCAAAAGAATATCGTTATTGGTTAATGAAATAGTGATAAAACTAGAATAAGCTTTCCAGTTGCTGGACTAATCAATCAATAAACCTTAATGAGGTACATCTTTCTAGGACCACTGCTAACATTGGAAATGTCATTAATTTCTGTGTTGTTTCATTCAGCTCACAGCAGTAATGTCACCAATTCATATCAATAAAGCACTACATTCTGAAAGAGAAGTTGAATTGAAAGTGCTTTCCGTTCCTCTAAGCTTTGTTTACATGTAATGCGATTTATCTGCTTTGCAGGTCGCAGTCAGTGGTGGAACCAGGTGTGCTGAAGCACGAAGACAGAGATGATGATAACACCCAGCCACTACTGGCTCTGGATTGAACAGTGTTCATTACACGGCTGGATCTCAGAGGTGCAAACATTTGCTTAAACCAAGTCACTTTCATCCTCGTGTTTTTTCCATCAAAATGGCAAAATTCGGGTATCATCAGCTTTCTTGTCAGAACAGCCAGAAATTGATTAAAATTGTGAAATTCTGTAAAATAAGGAACCTGAACGATTTTCTATCTGTGGTAGATAACCAGTCAGTGGCTTTGGAAGGATTACAGATATTGGTACTTTACTTATGGAAGAAAGGGGAAATCCATAAATACAGAACAATTTAGGTCTTGATAATAGGCATGTAATTTTCCAACACATTTGTGCCTTCCCAAGAAAGGCAGTGCTTTTATATTTCAATATCAGATTGGAAAACTCAAAACGGACAAATTTCAAACTGAAGACAGGAATGAAAAAACGTTTATTGATGTGCCAAAGATCTAATAGATCCAATCCTAATAGATCCAATCCTATTTATTTTCTGAATGAGCACCAAACGTCTATCAATGTATTTTAGTTAAATTCAGTAAACTTTCAACCAACTTTGCCAACCACAACCACAAAGCATAATTGGACAAATAAACAAGAATTGATCATGTTTTTTTTGTGCTTTATTTTGGGAAACATCAGGATTAATATCTTATACAGCAGGTTACAATGCTTTTGTGTTCTATAGTAGGTCACAGACATTCCTCGCAGCATTCTCCACTGGAATTAAATGTTTACTAATGCAATAAGTTGCATAAAAACCTAAAGCAAAACTTGTGAGAAGCATCCAATTATTAATTTCAAAATCTATTTACAATTGGAGATACAGTACTGATATCTGCATAGTGATAGTTGCAAACACAGAAAAATGCCAGATGCACTCAGCAGGCCAGGCAGCATCAGAATTCATGAACAGACTTGGAATGTTGACTCTGTTCCTCTCTCCACAGATGCTGCTTGACATGTTAATTTTTTCTGATATTTTCCTATTTTGATTTCAGATTTAGTTTTTGCTTCAAAAGTGGCGGCTGCATTTTATTCAAAGAATACTAGATTTATACTCTTTTCAAAAATGTATATTCCATTTGTTCCAAAACTAAATTGGCATCTAAAATGAAAGCAAAGCTCAACTACACTTTGTGTCGTTCAGTATCTGAGAAGACATGATTCACAGTTATAAAAAATTCTCAATCTCTAGAACATAGGCCATGAGATGCACTAAAACCTGCTGTACTCAGAATAAAAGAAAAACCACGCCTACTTTCAGGAAAATACTTTAACGAAGTACCAATTTGACAAGATACCAGTACTCATAATACATACACATAAAACTCGAGGCTAATTCATTTTATCCAATGATATACAGTAGGTTTGACTTCAGAATTAAAATCCCAACATATCAATGACAGGATCCACAAGAATTTCAGTGCAGTCACCAGTGGACTAAAAAAAAAGAAGAAAAAAACCTGTTCATAAAAAGTCAAAAATAAAATCTAATTTAGTTGTTCACAGCTAATAAAACATAAAGTAGAGTCTCCCACAGGTTTAAAAAATCCTATAACATGTCGTCCTTTGAAACAGAAGTGAATTGGTGTTTGACACTTTTTGAAAATTAGTGTAAGCTATTATAACCTTTCCAAAGCTGAACTGCTCTAATTGAGTATGCAAAACAAGAATTTATCTGATGCTTGGGACCGGAAAAGAAAGTATTCACCTGCTTAATGTCAGCTCCCACCTAAAATACAGCACCATGCGATAGCAAACACAGGCTCTTTAAACTTCCATGTACAATATTTCAATAAGTAAAGCAATCTTACCATAATAAATAATTTTTAATAACAATTATCTAAATGTTACAAATCTTTCAAATCACCCACCATGGTTTTATTTATGGCTAAAAAAATGCTTCTTGCTTTTGTAACATGAAAAACCAAAGTCAAAGGGAAAGCTGCTTTAAATCTCATTGAAGATCTCGCTAATGTAACTTTTTTGACTTTGCCGTGACAATAAACAGATGTCTAATCTGATCAAAGTCACTGGAAGGCTGGGTACTGCACAGCTTTAGTTATCACTGCAAGCATGTTGACTTCAGTGCATCTGAAAAAGAGGTAAATAAAACAAAGCCACAATTCATAGGGTTACCATAGTAATGTAAGGTTAGGTAATTCAATTACATTTACATTATATAGGACTCCAATAAAGTCATCATGGAAATGATAGACAACAATAAACCAGATTAACAGAAACAAAACACTCCTTCCGCTTCTGCAGCTAATCCAATTCCCGTGTAGTTCGGTCAATAAATCCACCAGAACTGGCATTCATAGAAGTAGTCCAACTGAATTATTTACACAACAACAAAATAAGAAACATTAAGGTACAGATATGTTCCCAATGTTCTACAGTTTAAGTTGGTGTGCCAAAATTTACTAATAACTAATTGGAAATTGCTGTTTCCTACATTGTGGACTAACTTGTAATCTTCAGTTCTCCACAGGGATCTGACTGCTCACATAACTGCTCTGAGACAAAATTATCTTGATTATTCCTATGTGGAGAATTCAGTCCTCCTAGTGTTGCCCCTGCAACACAGAGTCTGTCATTTATACTTAGTGTAATAAATTTGAATGTAAAAACATATGGTCACTTTATTGTAGATGTATTAAGGCTGTCATTGGCCATCTGCTTTTTGGCATTTTGCACAGATGTATCAGCCAGCTATTGGATGACAGTGCCTCTCACATTGGCATTTGTTCATTTTCGTCACGCTAAAAAAGTTCAACGTTGGCATCAAAAGCAGTTAGTATCTCATGGGAATGCAGTTTGAGTTCTTTTCATCAAATACATCTAAGTTTACACTCAAAAGGAGACCACTTTTATAAGTGCAGCAAGCAACACTGAAAATAAACTTACTCTACTTACAATACGCATGTTAATTTTGACTCCTCTTGAACAGTGAGCACTTGTGATACTGCTGGGGGAATGATTTTGGACAAGTTACTAAGCACAGTGTGGGGGAGACTAAGTATAAGCACAGATACATCTGCTAACTCAGAATGCTTCAGTGATCATGTCATTTCAACTATGTGTGTTAATCAATCTCGCTCACACTGTCAGGCTTAGTAACTTCTCAAAGGCAGCTCTTCCATTGAGGGGAGAAGCATTGATTGTGTAAACAAAAAGAAAATCCAAAATTGAAAAATAGGCCAAAACAATCTAAATTAATATTTCTTGTTAATTGTTCAGAAAGTGCACTGGTACATCAAAAATTAATTGTCAGTGTAAGCCTAGAAATAAAATACTGATTTCAGTTAAACCTGTGATAGAATATACACAGTGACTAAGTATAATAATGAGAAGCATAGATTATCTTTACATAACTGGTCAATATGTAAAATTAAGGAACTTGTGTACAGTTAATATAATCAAAATATATACAGATTGATTCCATATGGAAATACGAAAGACCAGTTGTGTGAATGTAACAGTTACTGTGCCTAATGAAAATTAGGCAGAGCATAATCAGCGTATGTAACATAGTGAAAAACAATACAATCCACCTTGATTTTCACAATGAAGAGATTGTTCAATGGCTTGAGACAAGTATTGTGTACATTGAAAATGTTCTAATTACGATATAAAAAAATGCCATGTTGAACTTTCTTCTGAAGATCTCATCCACCATTGGTCACTATGTCTTTTTTTTAATTGGAAGAGGTCAGAGCTCAAATTTTCATTACCTAATATAAAAATAACCTCCCCTTAAAAATACTCCTGGAGATTCCTCATCTAATCAACTGATCATTTTTCTCTCCAAAGTAGATCATCCCTCATTCTCAGAAAACTCCACTGTACTAAGAGTTAAAAAAACAACTAAAGAACTCACTACATTTCATAACATAATCATGTCTTCATTTAACTCAACTCCCAAAATTTCCCTGTTTATTTTATGTCCCACACACGCGATTAGATTGGTGAAAGTGTTCTTCGTTGCTGGGCTGTCAGCTCTGGGTGCCACACATCCACTATGAAGATAAGTCTGTAGCTGTCAGCGTCTTGCCAAACCTCATGCTCAAAGGAATCGTCAAAGATGATCACTTTTCCCTCTTTCCATTCTCTGCCAAAATAGGAGAACATTGAACTTGGATCAACATCTGTTGAAAAACAGTATTGAAAACCACAGCCAGCCATCAATGTTATTTTGAGAGAATATGAAAAAAATATTTTTTCCTCATCTGAGACATCTTTAGATATGATACAATATTCATGCATGAAGTCTGGGTGAAACAACCATTGTCATTCACGATTTATTAAGTACAGGCTGGGTGCATACGTAATATTAACCTTGGAGTTTTGAGAATTATCCAAAATCTGAGGCTACCCCTAAATAATAATGGAGCAGATTGAGCATTATCCTGAAATTACTGGCCACCTGCTCATGCGCCATGCAGTTGGTTCCATTGTGGTCTCAAGTGGAGATTTCGCCTGGTTTCCCAGTTCTCAGCACTTTACAATCTCTTGCATTCACAGAATGGCATTGTCTCCAGTTGAAATCACCAACCCCAGTTTATTTAGCTACGAATGTTATCACAGTCACTGGGCTATTGCATTTATGTTTATGTCACTGAACATTTAGTAACACTTACAATTTGATAAAACAATGCAAAGTATTTACATTGACACATTAATAAAAATTCATGCACTTTAAAATAAACTGTATTCAGTTGTGGTCGCCCAGCTACAGGAAGGGTGTCTTTAAACTGGAAAGGGTGCAGACAAGATTTATGACAATATTATTAGGACTAAGGGGCATGTGAGGCTGGGAGGCTGCGGCTGTTTTCAGTGGCATGAAGGTGGTTGAGGGGTAACCAACGGCAGTGTATAAAATCATGAGGGGAATAGATAAAATGGATGATCACATGGTTTTTCCTAGGGTAGGGGAGTATAAAACTAGAGGGCATAGATTTAAGGTGAGAGGTGAAAGAGAGACACGAGAGATTACATTTTTACATAGAGGGTGGGGATACATGGAACGAGCTGCCAAAGTAGAAGTTGAGGAGGGTATAATTACAACATTTAAAGGACTTTTTGACAGGTGCATTCCTAGAAAAGGTTTAGAGGGATATGGGCTATATGCAGGCAATCTTTGTTGCTAGAGACGAGTTGGGCTGAAAGGCATGTTTCCATGCTGTATGGGGGGATTGCACATAAGGTCATCAGGTCAAAGGTCATGATGCACGCAGCAGCTCAATCCGTCTGGAGGACATGGCAGCTTCCGGCATACACTGTTAATACACGGGACGCATACTTTCTTATCTGTTAAAAACTGCCGAAATGGTAAATTTTTGTACTGTAAATAATTGTGGAGGGTGACTGAATGCTCTAGTATCTTTGCTCTGAACCCGAGCAAATTGTAAGCGGCCAAAGGAGCGCATCCCTCGGGACAGCACCCCGTGGGTCAGCGCTGTCCGGTCACGGCTGCCTCGCCTACCTCTGTGCAGCCGCACTGTCACGGGCTGTGGGTTGGCAGTGCCCACACACGGGGCCGTGGGGCCGGGTGGAGTGGGACCGGGAACGAAAGCCCAGCAACGTCCGGCAGCAGAGTTGGTGATAGTCTGGTCTCTCCGCCCACCCAGAGTCATTGACCGTGCTGCACCGGCACTGCTCCCCTCCCCCACTGGCACCCACCCCGACCTTACCTCCCCCGACCCTACCCCCCGACCCCGACCCTACCCCCCCCCCCCGACTTTACCCTTCCTCCGACCATACCCAACCCCTCCCCCCCCGAACATCCCTCTCCCCTCCCCCCCCAATGGACCACGGGGACAGATGACCTGGGGTCCGCAAGTGTGGAACCAGAGTGTGGAGTCCGGATGCTGGGACAGAAGAAGGGCCGGCTGTACTGGCAGCCATAGTAAATGCTTACCTGACAATCACCGCTTGTAATCCAGACGGCGTTGCGTGGCAACACTACGGGTTACGGGTCGTGACCTCGACTGCCGTGCAACCTCCCTATAATTCTATGACGCTATTTGTAACAATGAAACTAACTAAAATTAGCAATAGAAAATAAGTGCTTTCCTATCTGCAGGCAGCCAATTTTTCCCATGGGGATTGCTGTTCGTTAAATTTGGTGCAGGCTCAGCATTAACAAGCCAATTAGTATTCTTGGACGCCAGTTTGTGAGTCCACGCCGCTGTTTACTTTCAACCAGTACAAGAGAGGGACAGGTAGCAAGCAACACAGTGGATAGTGTTCTCCTTAGCACAGACCCAAGACAGCGTTGGAAGCTGGGACATGCAATGAGAAAAGTGCAGGAACATGTTCTCCAGAGATGCTGCCTGGCCTGCTGAGTTACTTCAGCATGTTGTGTCCTTCTGAGAAAGTAGGTCTAGCATTAGTACTGGTATCGGGTTGGAAGTTCTGGTTAATACTTTGGTTTAGAAACTTGTGAGTGGGCGAGGAAGAGTGATATAGATGGCGGGAAATAGAATGCGTTTCTCAATGACCAGCTGCAATGTGCATTCCAAAATCTGGCAGGTGCCTTACTTTTGACAATGGAAACATTTCAGCTTTTCAAACGATAAGAATTTTTAAAATAAAAAAATTAACATCCATTTGAAAAATATTAAATGGTTATTTGGGATCAGGTCGAACAATTATTGTTTAAGTCCTACAAACATACTTCCAAAACAGTGTCAAATCCATTGAAGTCAGTTGATGGTCATGAAATGAAAAATGTTATTTAAAATGTAAATGTAATGGATACTACCCTGAAGTGAAATTTTCACAGCCAGTTTTCAAATGGAAACCTTGGATCTTATAGAAACTTACAAAATTCTTAAGGGGTTGGACAGGCTAGATGCAGGAAGATTGTTCCCGATGTTGGGGAAGTCCAGATCAAGGGGTCACAGTTTAAGGATAAGGGGGAAATCTTTTAGGACCGAGATGAGAAAACATTTTTCACACAGAGAGTGGTGAATCTCTGGAATTCTCTGTCACAGAAGGTAGTTGAGGCCAGTTCATTGGCTATATTTAAGAGGGAGTTAGATGTGGCCCTTGTGGCTAAAGGGATCAGGGGGTATGGAGAGAAGGCAGGTACGGGATACTGAGTTGGATGATCAGCCATCATCATATTGAATGGCGGTGCAGGCCCGAAGGGCTGAATGGCCTACTCCTGCACCTAATTTCTATGTTTCTATGAATTACAGTAGATTGGAAAAAAACTAAAAACGAATTTAGGCAAAATATTCATAGCAGTAGTGGCCATAATCCATGGCTAGTTTTTTTTTTTTGCCATTGCACCAAATTGATTATACATCCCTGGGACAAACCATTAAAATGTTTCTGCTAGCTTGTTGATCTGATTCTAATTAAATTCAGTAACATGAAGAAAACCTCACCTGGTGTCATTCGCACAGCGTATTCTACACCCCTGCTTCGGAATAACTAGGCCAAGATGCATTCTTAGGCGGCAGTTTGTTGGTCCAGTATGAGGCCAGACATGTGTCCCTGGCTGCATAATCGAATACTTAATCTAAAAAGAATGCACAGTAAAAATTAAATTCCCACGTTTTAACGAGGATATTGCCAGGATTCGAGGGCCTGAGCTACAGGAAGAGGTTGAGCAGTCTAGGACGTTATTCCTTGGAACGCAGGATGATGAGGGTTGATCTTATAGAGGTGTATAAGATCATAAGAGGAATAGGCAAGTTGGGCTGAAGGGCCCGTTTCCACTCTGTATGACTCAATTTACAATCTCTTATAGAGTTTGACTAGTTTAGGATAATAATTTTACAATAGTAGGTTAAAATGGTCCTGACATTTTTATTATTATTAACATTCCCTTACTACAGAGAGGCTTGCCAGGACTGAAAACTCCTGTGAGGTTAGTAAAGAAATACCAAGAAGATTAAAGGCTAAAATAATTTTGAAGTACAGGCTACTTGTATATAAAAGTCAGAAAGGATTGGACTGAAATTGGCATTGCTGAGCATTTGTCAGATACAGGAAAGATGAGATAGATTTAGAAACTGGGTGATATCTGGAAAGCAAATTTAGCATCTGCCCATTTAGCGGTTCCTCGAAATTAGCGACACAAGTAGATAAGGTGATAAAGAAGGTTTTTGATACATTGGCCTTCATCATTAAAGGTATTGAGTTGGGACATTATGTTACAGTTGTACACAGCGTTATTGAAGCAGTATTTAGAGTATGTGTTCAGTTTCGGTCATCCTGCTACAGGTTGAATGTCATTAAGCTGGAAAGAATGCAGAGTAGATTTGTGAGGATATTGCCAGGACTCAAGGGCCTGAGCTATAAGGAGAGATTGGGCAAGCTAGGATTTTATTCCTTGGATCGCAGGAGGATAAGAGGTGTATAAGATCATGAGGGGAACAGATAGGGTGAATGCACAGATCCTTTTACCCAGGGTAAGGGAATCAAGAACCAGAGGACTTAGGTTTAAGGTGAGAGGGGAAAGATTTAATAGGAACCCGAGGGCAACTTTTTCAGAGGGTGGTGGGTTATATGGAATGAGCTGTTAAAGGAGGGAGTTGAGGCAGGTACAATAACACCATTTAAAAGACACTTGGACAGGTAGATGGATGAGAAAGATTGTGAGGGATATGGATCAAATGCAGGCAAATGGAACAACCTTAGATGGGGCGTCTTGGGCGGATGGATAAGTTTTGCTGAAGGAACTATTTACAGTGCAGTCAGAAAGTATTCAGACCCCTTTACTTTTTCCGCATTTTGTTATGTTACAGCCTTATTTTAAAATGGATTAAATTCATTTATTTATCATCAATCTACACACAATACCCCAGAATGAGGAAGCAAAAACAGGTGTTTGGAAATTTTTGTAAAGTAATTAAAAAGAAATAACTGAAATATCACATTTACATAAGTATTCAGACCCTTAGCTTTGACACTCAAACTTGAACTTAGGAAAAGGTGCAGGAGGAGGCCATTCGGCCCTTCGAGCCAGAACCGCCATTCATTGTGGTCAAGGCTGATCGTCCCCTATCAATAACCCGTGCCTGCCTTCTCCCCATATCCTTTGATTCCACTAGCCCCTAGAGCTCTATCTAACTCTCTCTTAAATCCATCCAGTGACTTGGCCTCCACTGCCCTCGGCAGGGAATTCCACAAATTCACAACTCTCTGGGTGAAAAAGTTTTTTCCTCACTTCAGTCTTAAATGGCTTCCCCTTTATTCTAAGACTGTGGCCCCTGGTTCTGGACTCGCCCAACATTGGGAAAAAATTTCCTGCATCTAGCTTGTCCAGTCCTTTTATAATTGTATATGTTTCTATAAGATCTCCCCTCATCCTTCTAAACTCCAGTGAATACAAGCCTAGTCTTTTCAATCTTTCCTCATATGACAGTCCAGCCATCCCAGGGATCAATCTCGTGAACCTACGCTGCACTGCCTCAATCACAAGGATGTCCTTCCTCAAATTAGGAGACCAAAACTGTACACAATACTCCAGATGTGGTCTCACCAGAGCCCTATACAACTGCAGAAGAACCTCTTTACTCCTATACTGAAATCCTCTTGTTATGAAGGCCAACATTCCATTAGCTTTCTTCACTGCCTGCAGTACCTGCATGCCAACTTTCAATGACTGGTGTACAAGGACGCCCAGGTCTCGCTGCACCTCCCCCTTACCTAACCTAACCCCATTGAGATAATAATCTGCCCCCTTGTTTTTGCCGCCAAAGTGGATAACCTCACATTTATCTATATTATACTGCATCTGCCATGCATCTGCCCACTCACTCAACCTGTCCAGGTCACCCTGCAACATGCTAACATCCTCTTCACAGTTCACACTTCCACCCAGCTTTGTATCATCCGCAAACTTGCTAGTGTTGCTCCTAATTCCCTCTTCCAAATCATTAATATATATGGTAAACAGTTGCGGCCCCAACACCGAGCCTTGCGGCACTCCACTCGCCATTGCCTGCCATTCTGAAAAGGACCCGTTCACTCCTACTCTTTGCTTCCTGTCTGCCAACCAATTTTCTATCCATGTCAACACCCTACCCCCAATACCATGTACTCTAATTTTAGTCACCAGTCTCCCGTTTCCATTGATTATCCTTGAGATGTTTCTACAACTTGAATGGAATCCACCAGTGGTAAATTAAATTGATTGGACATGATTTGGAAAGACACACACCTGTCTATATAAGGTCCCACAGTTGACAGTCCATGTCAGAGCAAAAACCAAGCCATGAAGACGAAGGAATTGTCTGTAGACCTCCGAGACAGGATTATGTCGAGACACAGATCTGGATATAAAACAATTTCTGCAGCGTTGCAGGTCCCGAAGAGCACAGTGGCTCCCGCCATTCTTGAATGGAAGAACTTTGGAACCACCAGGACTCTTCATAGAGCAGGCCGCCTGGCCAAATTGAGCAATCGGGGGAGAAGGGCCTTGGTCAGGGAGGTGACCAAGAACCCAATGGTCACTCTGACAGAGCTCCAGAGTTCCACTGTGCAAATGGGAGAACCTTCCAGAAGTACAACTATATCTGCAGCACTCCACCAATCAGGCCTTTATGATAGAGTGGTCAGATGGAAAGCACTCTTCAGTAAAAGATACATGACAGCCCACTTGGAGTTTGCCAAAAGGCATGAGAAACAAGATTCTCTGATCTGATGAAACCAAGATTGAACTCTTTGGCCTGAATGCCAAACGTCACGTCTGGAGGAAACCAGGCACCTCTCATCACGGTGAAGCATGGTGCTGGCAGTATCATGCTGTGGGGATGTTGGCGGCGTGACTCACCTGTTGCAGCGGCCCCTACAGCCTGTATGTCTTTTTTAAATTTTTTGTCTAGTTAAATGTAGTGTTGGTGTTTTTTTAATATTGGTTTTAAATGTGTATATGTGGGGGGGGCGGGGGAAACTGTATAAAATCTCTTCCCTGTCCGGGAGACCCGACCTTTTCCCTGTCGGGTCTCCGTTGTCGTTGGGGCCTAGCACCGTGGAGCAGCCTCCAACCTGAACGACCCGGGGGCTCGGGAGACTGCGGAGCTGCGGACTACTCACCATCGTGGGGCTGGAAGCTCCAGCAACGCAGCCGCAGGTCCGGTGGACTGGGACATCGGGAGCTCGCGGGTCCGGGGGGAGAGACCGCTTCCCGGAGCTCCCGCAACGCGACTTCTCCAGCCCGTGTCGCGGGGCCGTACATCGCCCGGCACGGCTTCATGGACGTGGGACATTCCAGCGCCCGCCGGGGGCTCCAACATTGTGACTTTTAGACCGGGAGCGGGGCCGTAAATCGCCCGGCACGGCCTAAAATGGCCGTGGGACTTAGCATCGCCCGCCTGGGGCTTGGACTTCGGGAGAGAAATGGAGAACAGGGGAGAGAAAATACTTTGCCTTCCATCACAGTGGGTTCACTGTGATGGATGTTTGTGTGAATTAAATTGTGTGTATGTCTGTAGGAAATTGTCTTTGTTTGTATGGCTGTGGAAACGGAATTTCGTTTGAGCCTCACTGAGGCTCAAATGACAATAAATGGTATTGTATTTTTTAGCGGCAGGAACTGGGAGACTAGTCAGGATCGAGGGAAAGATGAATGGAGCAAAGTACAGAGAGATCCTTGATGAAAACCTGCTCCAGAGCATTCTGGACCTCAGACTGGGGCGGAGGTTCACCTTCCAACAGGACAATGACCCTAAGCACACAGCCAAGACAACGCAGGAGTGGCATCGTGACAAGTCTGTGAATGTCCTTAAGTGGCCCAGCCAGAGCCCAGACTTGAACCCGATCTAACATCTCTGGAGGGACATGAAAATAGCTGTGCATCGACGCTCCCCATCCAACCTGACAGAGCTTGAGAGGATCTGCGGAGCAGAATGGGAGAAATTACCCAAATACAGGTGTGCCAAGCTTGTAGCACCATATCCAGGAAGACCTGAGCCTGTAATCACTGCCAAAGGTGCCTCAACAAAGTACTGAATACTTATGAATACTTGTGTAAATGTGATATTTCAGTTATCTCTTCTTAATTACTTTGCAAAAACTTCTAAACACCTGTTTTCGCTTTTTTTTAAATATGATGGGGTATTGTGTGTAGATTGATGATAAAAAAAAAGAATTTAATCTATTTTAGAATAAGGCTGTAATGTAACAAATGTGAAGGGGTCTGAATACTTTCTGAATACACTGTACGTGCTGCATGACTCTATGACTCTGTGAGACTACAGAATGTTGGTTTTGAGAGCATGGCTATTTAATTCACGTGTTGTGATCTCCACTCAAGAGCCGTCTGTCTCGAGCTGAGGTAAATTGTGTAAATTGCCCCATGTCCAACACATTGAAAGTAATGGACTGAAGTAAATCCTCCTAGACCTGCGGCTGCGTTGCTGGAGCCTCCAGCCCCACGATGGTGAGTAGTCCGCAGCTCCGCAGCTCCGCAGTCTCCCGAGCCCCCGGGTCGTTCAGGTTGGAGGCCGCTCCACGGTGCTAGGCCCCAATGACAACGGAGACCCGACAGGGAAAAGGTCGGGTTTCCCGGACAGGGAATAGATTTTAAACAGTTTCCCCCTCCCCCCCCCCGCCCCCCCACATATACACATTTAAAACCAATATTAAAAAAACACCAACACTACATTTAACTAGACAAAAAATAAAAAAAAGACAGACAGGCTGTAGGGGCCGCTGCAACGGGTGAGTCGCGCCGCCAACATCCCCACAGCATGATACTGCCAGCACCATGCTTCACCGTGATGAGAGGTGCCTGGTTTCCTCCAGACGCGACGTTTGGCATTCAGGCCAAAGAGTTCAATCTTGGTTTCATCAGATCAGAGAATCTTGTTTCTCATGCCTTTTGGCAAACTCCAAGTGGGCTGTCATGTATCTTTTACTGAAGAGTGCTTTCCATCTGACCACTCTATCATAAAGGCCTGATTCGTGGAGTGCTGCAGATATAGTTGTCCTTCTGGAAGGTTCTCCCATTTGCACAGAGGAACTCTGGAGCTCTGTCAGATTGTGTAAATTGCCCCATGTCCAACACATTGAAAGTAATGGACTGAAGTAAATCCTCCTAGACATATCGGCATCCGCTGCTCTAGATGTCAGCGTAGGCTTGGCGATCATTTCGCCGAACACCTCCGCTCGGTCTGCAAAAACCTACCCGATCTCCCGGTGGCTCAGCACTTCAACTCACCCTCCCATTCCGAATCCGACCTTTCTGTCCTGGGCCTCCTCCATGGCCAAAGTAAGCACCACCGGAAATGGAGGAGCAGCACCTCATATTTCGCTTGGGCAGTTTATACCCCAGCGGAATGAACATTGACTTCTCCAATTACCGGTAGCCCTTATTGTCTCCTCCCCTTCTCAGCTCTCCCTCAGCCCTCTGGCTCCTCCTTTTCTTTTCTTCTTCCCGCCCCGCCCCACCCTACATCAGTCTGAAGAAGGGTTTCGCCCCGAAACATTGCCTATTTCCTGCGCTCCATAGATGCTGCCGCACCCGTTGAGTTTCTCCAGCACTTTTGTCTAACTTCGGCAGTATCTAGATTATTTTCCCCCACATATGCTATGACCACTCGGTTTTCAAATAACCAGCTATCAATTATCACCTCTGCATGGGTGCATTTAAGACGATATAAATAGTTAGCCACTTATTAGTGAACAAATAGCACTGTACCCGTTCTACTGTTTGATGACAATAATATAACCAATTAAAAACTAAAGCAAAGAAAAAGGGATTGTACAATCCGAATCAGAAGGAGCTACAAATTTTAGATCAAAAGGAGAATGTAGAAAATCATACATTGATTAGTGAAAAAAACTTAAAACTAGAGGATTTGAATTATTTTTGCAATAATATAAAGATGATGGTGCCTAAAATCATGAAACCAAACAATGTTTCTACAGTAAAATCGGCAACCATTGCATAAGCAAGAGGAGAAATAATGCACGTCAGCAGAATTAAGCAATATTCCATTAACTTTGAGATGAAAGTAAAAATACAGCTTTTTGAGAAAAGGTCAAGTAAGTTAGACATTTGGGTACATGAAGTAGAAATTTCAAGCTAATCAAATTTGAAATTTTGAGGAGACCTGACAAAATAGATCAGTCAATTTCTTAACTAAATCGAAAGATTCAAATACCATTTGAGGAAATTTTGCTTGAGAATGCATGTTTGCTGCCATATTTTCTATATAATAAGGTTGTACAATAAGAAAGCATCTATTCCTTGACATTAAGCAACATACTACGCTTCTAAGAGCAGGTCAGAGGCTGGATATTCAAGTGACTATCTTACTCACAAATCCCTTGCCAATCTACACAGCTCAGAAGGGTGATGAGTATTCCACTCTTGCCTGGATGCATGTTGCTGCAACACATTAAAAAATCTAATCATCATCCAGTTTGATCCTGACCACCCCTTCCACCTATAAAGAATTTTCCCATTCTGTGATCTCATGTGTTTTATTCAGGTATCCCTCGGACCTTTGAACTCTCTTTAATTCGACTTTACTGGAGTTTATCATGCACTAAACTTTATTCCCTTTACCATGTATCTGTACACTGTGAATGGCTCAATTGTAATCATGTTTGTCTTTCCACTGACTGGTTAGCAAGCAACAAAAGCTTTTCACTGTACCTTGGTACACATGACAATAAACTAAACTTTACAAAGATGTGCTGGTTAACAGGTTAACAGCAAAACAAATCAAAGGGGAGTTGATGAACAAATAAATTGCAGAATTGTGAAGAATTATGGCGAATAAAAATTGTACTGTAGGGCAGGTTGCTTGCAAGCTGGCATGGATCCCATGAGCCAAATGGTAGCCTTCTCTGTTGTCATAAAATGTAAGTATTTAGCGACACTGCAGATGCTGGAATTTTGAGCAAAAATCAAAGTGCTGGAGTCAGGCAACATCTGAGGAGGGAATAGATTGGCGACTTTTGGGTTGCGATTCTTCACCGATGTCTGGAAAGGGTCCCAAACCAAAACATCATTTATCAATTCCACCCACACATGGTGCCTGATCCACTAAGTTACTCCAGCGCTTTGTGTTTTACTCAAGCCTCCTGCTTGTTTCAGCCTGTTTGAAAAACAGCCTCCTGTTTCCCCTCCGCTATCATGCTTCTGAATGGTCCCTCCATAAGCTAGGGTACTGTTTGATTCAACTCTACCCCATTGAGGACATTGGACTTTGTCTAAGGAATTGTACGTTACAATGCTGAGAACTATCTGTATCTTCCCCTTTGCTCCATCTATTGTACTTGGGATTGAACTGATTATATCTATGTACAGTGTATCTAATCTGTTTAAACCTAAACTTCTTGTGAGGTAAAAAGACCAGGATGGCAATATTTGGGAAATTTAAACAACTCTCACGTCAGTTGTGGAATTACCCGATGACACTGCTCCCAATCTACTCTCCACAGCTACTGACAAATACTCTTGTAATTAGCCTTCCCACCAATTTAGCACTTTTCCGAGGTCCAGTCGTAACCTTCTATGTGATTGTATCTTTTAGCCCTTCCCAAGGTATTTGGTTGGTGTAAAAAAGACCCACTTTCAGAAGAAATGTCTAATTCCAGTGAGGATAAATTCAAATATCAATTTTTTCCCCCCCACAATATCCATTCTCCCTCATCTTCTGGGACATGGTGTCCTTGTTCAAAGCTATCAAAAATTGAGCCGACTTAGACATGCTATTGATTCATTTGCTTTTTAAATGAACTACTATATGCATTTTATTGATTCATAGGCAAAGCATTAAATAGGAAAAGGTAGAGCAAGGTTATGGGTCAAAAGCATGCTATCAACCTTCAAACTACTTCAGGGACAGTAGTTTTACTGCTTATTAATTGACCACTGTCCATCGCAAGGCTCAGGATACAGAGCTTGAATATCCTTTAACATGGCCCATTTCTATCGCTCTCCCTTCAACTGTTGCAAACATATATAATCTTAGTATCAGCTGTTCTGTGTGCCACATTAGGCAATCTGTCCATGTTTGACTTGGGAGTCCAATTAAGAGCTTACTTTAATGTTATTTAATATTTGCTAACACAAGACCATTAATAAAATGTACCCTGACAAAAGAAATATACTGCTACCCAGCCTGTAAAGAATTAGTATCAACAGGAGGAACTTGGGACAGTCAATGGAAGTGTCTTCAGAGCAGTAAGTGTTACCGTCGATAAGTACTGAAGGTACTATCGTGTATGAAGGTAGACAAATCTCCAGGGCCTGATCAGATATATCCGAGGATATTGTGGGAAACTAGAGAGGAAATTGCGGAGCCCAGGTTGAAATTTACGAGTCGTCCTTAATTACAGGAGAGGTTTCCTGGACTGGAGGCATGTGACTAGTGTTGTGCCTCAGGGTTCTGTGCTGGGCCCGTTACTGTTTGTCATCTACATTAATGATTTGGATGAGAACATACAGGGCAAGATTAGCAAGTTTGCTGATGATACAAAAGTGGGTGGTTTTGCAGATAGCGAAGATGGTTGTGAAAGATTACGGCAGGATCTGGATCGATTGGCTGGGACATCTAACAAAGGCAGGACCTACACATTGAATGGTAGGCCTCTGGGGAGTGTTGCAGAGCAGAGGGCTCTAAGAGTCCAGGTGCATGGTTACTTGAAGGTCGAGTCGCAGGTAGATAAGGTGGTCAAAAAGGCTTTTGGCACATTGGCCTTCATCAGTCAGTGTATTGAGTATAGAAGTTGGGAGGTCATGTTGCAGCTGTATAAGACGTTGGTGAGAGGTATATAAAATCATGAGAGGAATAGATCGGGTAGATGCGCAGAATCTCTTGCCCAGAGTAGGGGAATCGAGGACCAGAGGACAAAGGTTCAAGGTGAATGGGAATAGATTTAATAGGAATCTGAGGGGTAACCTTTTCATATAAAGGGTGGTGGGTGTGGAACAAGCTGCCAGAGGAGGTAGTTGAGGCTGGGACTATCCCAACATTTAAGAAACAGTTAGACGGGTACATGGGTAGAACAAATTTGGAGGGATATGGACCAAGCGCAGGCAAGTGGGGCTAGCGTAGCTGGGACACGTTGGCCAGTGTGGGCAAATTGGGCCGAAGAGCCTGTTTCCACACTCTATGACTCTATGACTATAACAGCCATGTACCCCGGTTTGGTGGTGTCAGTCTCAGAGTTTACTGAATCTTGGTGGCCAGTGTTGATATTCGGTTCTTCCATACTTTAGACTTTAGAAATACAGCATGTAAACAGCCCCTTCGCCCCACCAAGTCTGTGCTGACCAGCCATTACTCCTTACACTAGCACTATCCTACACATTAGGGACAATTGACAATTTACAGAAGCCAATTAACCTACAATCCTGCACGTCTTTGGAATGTGGGAGGAAACCGGAGCACCCTGAAAAAACCCATGTGGTCACAGGGGGAACGTACAAACTCCATAGTTGGCACCTGTAGTCAGGATCAAACCTGGGTGCTGCAAGGCAGTAACGCTATCACTGCTCTGCCTTAATGTTTAGTATCTTCCATGCAGTGCACACCACAATGCCTCGGCAAGTACTTGGTCTATTAATTTCATGAGCAATGACACAGAGGGAGAAAAACGGTCACATACTGACAGATAATTGGGATATCTGCAGAAAGATCCGAGCTCCTGGTCTTGTAAAGAAATTACTGAATATGTGAACAATGAAATGAAGAAAGCATACAAAAACAATGATATTCCAATCAATATTTGTAAGAACACAACATGGCGTTTGCATCCAGTTCCATTCCCAATGCCTGATGCCAATCTTTACTCCAAGTTTCATCGTGACTAGAGATTACCAGGTAGACGAAGACACAATTCAAGGATGTTCCCAAACCTCGTGATAAAAGTGTATTTTCTTAAACTACATTATGGGAGAATTTGAGAAGGAGAAATCAGGTCGGGACTGAAAACTCTGGAGTCAATTTTTCAGGAACACATAGAAGCCCAGCATAATTGTTGGAAGAAGCACACCAGCTTCCAAACTCCTTGCACATCCACCTATTTGAGCACCTCCAAATCCAACTAGGTGGGCAAAGACGAGAAATTGGACCAGGATCTACCATTTTTTAAACATTTAATAGTGCAGGTGCAAATACCACATTATTGCCCGATTTAATACACAATAACAATTACTGTTTGTTTTAGATTCAGACCCTAAGTATGTCCACAGCTGTTATCAAAATCAATGCTATAAGCCTAAGACTGGAACTAGGAAGTGGGACTTACTAACTGTGATATCACGATATTGAAGACAGATTACGGTCAGCAACCAGTAGCAATCACTCTCAACAACTGTGCACCAATTACAACAAATCAGAGTTAAAAGCCTCATGCACTATGTCTCATGAAAGCACATATGAAATGCAATTTCATTTAAGTTGCTCAGAAGCTTAAAAATTAACGTTTTTTGCAAGTGGTTACTAATTTGTGTAAAACTGAAGGCTTTAAAGCTAGTCATCTTTAATGCATAACACAGCATTCTAATATATACATCTTAATTTTGTATTCCTGAAGGGGTGTCTCTAGATAGTCACCAAAGAACTAAATTGCTTCTGAATCTCATTTCATTTTACAATTGCAGGTGCTCTGGAAACCAAGCTTCACGGATATCAATTAGTAATATCACGTGTGTTTCAAGGCTTAATCAGTATTTGATCGATATGTTACATAAAATAAACAAAAATTTTAATTGATAGGCAAGAACTGTGCAGTAAACATTATTTCTGAAACCTGTGGCTGGTCTGACATATCTGTGACCCGAGTGGATTTTTAACCAATAATTCACATTTAAATCAAACCCGAATTCATTTGAAATAGTCAAGGGTTATGTTTTATGCTTTCCCCAGTTGAAAATTCACAGATCATACCACTAATTTTATAATTAAAATTTGTAATATCTTTTTAAAGCTTCATAGAACACACTGCATTGAGTAAATAAATTATTTCCGCAATAAACGTTTGCATACCTGCCCGCGTTTACACCCTGTTGACTCAGGAAATCTTTCCAGTAAGGCGCAGGTTTTTGGAACTTGTTTACAGGAATTATCAATCCTACGGCCTAGAATGGAAAAGGAAAGTATGTATAACAAGGCAGCAAACACATTACAATAATTTTATAAAGTCATAGTTAGATCTAAAATGAATTTTTAATTTTGTACATTTTTCTGGTCAAATCATAATAGCTAGGTCAAAAGAATCATGGTACTTAGCACGTGGCTATCCACACAATGGCTATCCACACTTATTGCTTTTCCACAAATACACTGACCATTTGTTCTTACACACACCTCAAGAGTTTAAGTTGTAATTTTCTCACACGCCATCCCTTCCTCTTTGTTGCAGTATTAATATATCGAGAATAGAAACTCTTTTCACAGTATCGCTGAATGATTTAGCAGGAAAGGAAGCCACTCAATATGCTGCATTCACCCCAGCTCCATGTAAGAGCAATCAGTTCCTTAACCTTCCTGCCCTAGTCATGCAAATTCTCTTTCAGATACTTATCCAACTCTTAATTGATTCTGCTGCATTACAGTCCCTTTTTAATATATTCCAGACACCAACCACGTACTACTTAAAATGTTTCCTCATGTTTAGTTTAGAGATATAGCATGGAAACAGCTCCTTCGGCCCATCGAGTCCATGTTCACCACAGATTACCCGCTCACACTAGTTCTATGTTATCCCATTCCCGACAGAGTAGGGGATAATTTACAGAGGCCTATTAACCTACAAATTTGCACATCTTTGGGACTGAGAAGGAACTGGAGTATATTAGTACAGATTTTCTTTAATTTTAGATCTTAAGTAGACCTTGGAATTAGTTACATATGTTCTACAGCGACCCGTGGGATTTGACAAATGAGAGAGTTTATATTTAGCTTCTTCCTCAGTTCTTTTTCTGTAATCTGACGCTGAGTATTTTATGTTTGAATTTATTTTAAATTCAGACAGTGCAGCATCTGCAGTCTTTTTATTTGCAAGTAATGTCACTATGGTGCATTCTAAGACATTTGAATTGTCAAAGCACGAAACGGTTTTTCATGTCACTTTTTTGCCACAGTGCCATTAATTGTGCACTTAAAATTTTGACATCCAGGTCAATAAAGGCTTTGCTCCAATAGGTTTAATTAGTTTTTGCATTAATTTATGAGCCTTATTGCAATTTAGTTTAATCAGTGATGTGGATTTTACACATTTCAATATATTGACAAAGATAATCAATATATTTTAACATTATACATCTGTCATGGTTATTCTCAGTTACACATTACCTTGCTGCCATGTTGTAAACTGGCCCCAGTCTCCTTTCTCCCTCAAATTTTCATCTTCAGGCAAGAAAAAACCTTTCTCTTTATCCATAACAGCCAGACCCTCATCACGGATTAACTTCCAATTTCTCTCAAGAGCCTACAACAAAGAAATAAGATAACCAAAATGTAGATAATGCCCTTTAGGATCTCATTACTGAACAACTTTATGGATTAAATGGACCATTACAAAGTTTTCTCAAAAGTATAATCCTGATAACTACAATCTGTTCATCCAATTTAGTATATATATATATATATATATATATATATATATATATATATATATATATATATATATATATATATATATGCACCTAAATATAGCATTTTCTACAATTTCAGGATTTCCAAGGTACTCCACAGCTAGGGATTAAGTATAATCACTATTATGGAATTGTTGACTTCACATACATAAACCTAACCATAACTTTTAAGTACTCTGTGATTGAATATATGGTGGAAATGCTGAGGTGGTAGACACCAACATTAAGAGGCTTCATCAAGCAATCTATTTCTGCAACACCCAGAGATCTCTGCAGCATGGTATTCCAACAAAAAACTTATTACAAAAAAGTTCAAGTCCATGGTGCAATAAAAATTGACAAAGATGAATACATAATTGGCTTGAAATACTATAATCATAAAATTATTTACATTTAAGGTACCGTGCATATGTGAATCCCTATTGTTGTTGATGAATTACTCTTAACATTGGACGGTATTAAAAAGTGCACATACCTTTACCAATTCAGTATACCCTATTTCTTTACGTGTCCACCAAGGTTGCGCCTTAAGTCCATTCACATTGTAGAGTGAACGCTGCCACACTGATGCAAAGTGGCCCCTTTTGTGTCCCAGTTCATACCATACATATGCCTGTGGATACAGTGAACCAGCAAAATTACTCACACTGTAAATCATACCATCTGTTGCTCTCTTTAATCACTAACCATTCTGCTAGCTGCACCAATGGCCCGAAATAAAATGCTTCTAAAAAATACTGTATTATATTAAATGATTTTTTAATGTTTATTTATTCCACCTTCTGAACCTTCTGAATTTTGTAGTGGGCAGGGCAGTACTCTGCATATCGCCAACTTGGACAATTTTACATTTTTATCAAGCCAATCAACCTACAAACCTGTACGTCTTTGGAGTGTGGGAGGAAACCGAAGATCTCGGAGAAAATCCACGCAGATCACGGGGAGAACGTACAGATAGCACCCGTAGTCAGGATCGAACCCGGGTCTCTGGCGCTGCATTTTGCTGTAAGGCAGCAACTCTACCGCTGTGCCACTGTGACTGCACCAGTTTAAGGATTCAATTAGTTTGCAAGACAAAGTAATGATCACAGTATGATGATTTAAAACTTTAGACTTTAGAGATATAGTGTGGACACAGGCCCTTCAGCCAGCCGAGTTTGCGTCGACCAGCGATCGCCCCGTACACTAGCACTATCCTATATCCTAGGGCCAATTTACATTTTTACAGAAGCCAATTAACCTACAAACCTGTACGTGTTTGGAGTGTGGGTGGAAACTGGAGCACCCGGGGAAAACCCATGAGGTCTTAGGAGGAACGTACAAACTGCGCAGGTAGTACACGGAGTCGGGATTGACCCCAGGTCCCTGGTGCTGTAATGCAGCAACTCTACTGCTGTGCCACAAAAAAGAATTTGCTCTGTCAAAGGTATTATAAAACGGTCTTTCCATTTGCAGCATTCGACGTCTTGTTATCTGGAGTTGCATCATTAATTAGCATTCATGTCATTAAGTTCTATCTTTAATCAATCTGGTTTTAGGGCAATGTATGGATTTTAACGGATTGAAACTCTGATTTTTCTTCTGAATATCCCAAGTTATATCGTTGGTAATGGTGAAAAGAGAGAGGCTAACAAAAGCAACAAATAAAAGTATATCCGACAATGAGGCAGAAAATGCTTATATTTAAAATCTAATTTGGAGATATATTGAGGAAGGACTTTCGTGCTATTGAGGGAGTGCAACGTAGGTTCTCAAGGTTAATTCCCGGGATGGAGGGACTGTCATATGATGAAAGAATAGAGCGACTGGTAATGTATTCACTAGAATTTAGAAGGATGAGAGGCAAAATTATTAAGGGATTGGACATGCTAGATGCAGTAAACATATTCCTGATGTTGGGGGTCCAGAACCAGGGGCCACAGTTTAAGAATAAGGGGTAGGCCATTTAGAACTGAGATGAGGAAAAACTTTTTCACCCAGAGAGTTGTGAATTTGTGGAATTCTCTGCCTCAGAAGGCAGTGGAGGCTGATTCACTGGATGCATTCAAAAGAGAGTTAGATAGAGCACTTGGGGCTAGCGGAATCAAGGGGTATGGGGAGAAGGCAGGAACGGGGTACTGATTGTGGATGATCAGCCATGATCACATTGAATGGCGATGCTAGCTCGAAGGGCCGAATGACCTACTTCTGCACCTATTGTCTACGTATCTATGTATCTGGATGAGCTTTAACTGTACTTGGTAGTTCAGAGCACTCTAATTGAAAACTAGTTAATTATTTTATGTAGAAGCCCATGACAACATAGCAATCAAAGTAGGTTTTCTAATCTTTCATTATGTAGAATTTCCATTTACTTATCATCACCAGAGATGTTACTTTGGTAAAGAAAATGCATTACTGAAATGAATCTTTATTGAATATTTAATGAATAAATTCCATTAAACTATTCATATAACATGGGAACTTGCATATTCACTCACATCTTGATCACCCACTCTCTGCAATGCATCTCCTAAGTGGAAGTAAAAACGTCCATCATCAGTGCCTGGGTCTCCAGACATTAATCCTTCCTGAAGAAATTATGTTTAAAAAAACATATATTAAACGTGTATCAGAAGAATTTACTCAATTACGGGTTAATAATGGGAAAAAAGCTCATACTTAAATTCTGGAAAAATGCGCCCACACCAACAATAAAAATGTGGACATCAAATATGTTTGAAACATTACATCTGGAAGAGATGAGATTCCTCTTAGCAGGTAAAGCAAACCAATTCCAAAAGACGTGGTCTACGTTTATGGACCTATTACAAGCATGAGGTGCAATAGTAATTTTAAAAATAAATAAATAAATAAATGGTATCAGGACCTGGCAATGGGAGGTAAAACAACAAAAACAGACTTGGTTGGTAGTCTTTCTGCGGAGTTTAATGTTATAATAGAGCGATTGTCCTTACTTTCTTTTTCTTTCTTTTCTAGGGTCTACTTTCTTACTTTACTTCCTTCTCTAACTTCTTTTCTAAGGGGCTTTCTTTTCCCAACACTCTCTTGCACTTCACGACTCTTGCGCACCTTCTTTACTTTCCTTACTTCTATCTTTTTCTTAAAGCTTAAAAAAAAAATGAAGCGGTACAAAAAATGTATTAAGATATATGTGTTGTGTGTTATTGTAATTTACCGTACTTCTAATAAAAATAATTAAAAAAAAAAAACAAAAAAAAAAAACATATTTATATTACATGATCGCTAAATAAGAAACACATTCCACAATACACAGATCATACACATTAGATTTTGCACCATTTGCTACAAATGATGTGTTTCCTGAATTAACCATTTCCAAAATCGCAAAAATACACTTAAATTGAGAGATATTGCGGTTTTTCAATCAATGAGGACGAAAATCAAGTCTTATTCTAGATTTAATGGAGTAGCTTCACATGGGGAATGAATGTCTTCATTTCTCTGGCCACATAGAACATATTAGTGCACTCAACTCAGCACAACCCTAATATTTTCTTTAATTTCAACAGAACATAGAAACATAGAAAATAGGTGCAGGAGTAGGCCATTCGGCCCTTCGAGCTTGCACCGCCCAATATGATCATGGCTGATCATCCAACTCAGTATCCTGTACCTGCCTTCTCTCCATACCCCCTGATCCCTTTAGCCACAAGGGCCACATCTAACTCCCTCTTAAATATAGTCTAATCAGGTACAACCCCATTTGTATCATCAGTTTCAAACCTGATTGCTGATCTCATTGCAACATAGGTTGAGGCCATTCAGACCATCAAGTCTGGGTTGGCTTTCAAAGCAATCCCATTTCCCATGAACCAACTCTCTCACACATACCCTGATTCTCTCTCCACTCACCTACATGAGGGGCAATTTAGTGGAGCCAAATATCTAAACCAGCAGCACATCTCTAGGATGTAGGAACAATTCAGAGGACCTAGAGGAATCCCACACAATCATGGGTAGAACGTACTAAGTCCACATAGACAGCACCATTAGGACAGAATCAAATTTGGGGGTTGCTGGTTCTACGAGACAGCTAAACTATTTGCACTGCTACAATGCCTCCTGCCTATATGAAGCAATAATTAAAATTGTACTAACTGTCATGACTAAAGGTTAAAAGGCTTTTCTTAATCACTTAACAAAGAACAACATGGAAATGGTTTGAAAAGACCACAAGATTTGGCAAATATTCCACGTCCATGTAAAGCCCAGCCAACAATGTATGGCATAACACAAACATATGATAGCTTTCATGGATTGAGATGCTGTAACAACAGCTCCATAAAATAGTCAGCTCAAAGGAACCGTCAAAATCTGAAACCCAGGCATCTAACAAAGCAAAGGAATGCAAGGCAGGATTTGGTATTGCCCTTCCAATGCAACCCAATTCAATTGCCACAATAAACTGTTGCATTATTCCATTCACCCTAATTGATTCAGACATTCGAACATGTTGTCATGCCCATCTCTGTATGAATTACTGTAACATTCAACTTTGGACGAGTTAACATAAAGAAAGCTGTGCTTACCTTAAGATATGGAATGCTCTCTGCTATCTGATTTGTAGCTTTGAGGATAAAACCATAATGAACTTTAGCAAATCCATCATTTGGAGCAATGGCCAAAACCTAAAAAAAAGAGAAATATTATTTCCGTTTTCACCATCAGAAATCCTTCACAGGCATTGGTTAGAAAGTAAACTAAAAGTGAACCATATATTCAAATAAATTAACCCTGATAAATCCCTTCATAATATTCCCAACATAAATTTTAATTATCCAAGTAATATTCCCAACATAAGTTTTAATTATCCAAGTGGGATCAAAGAACAGGCTGATTATGAATTACTAATATGCAGATCACTGAAAGGGAGATTACTTAAAAATGCATTGTCACACTCGCCTCAACACTATCCTATTTTCTTTTCACATATTAATATTACATTTTGTTATGGGATGTCTCTTTATTTTCCTCATGGTCACAAAAATCACTTCAGGTTAAACATTAAGAGAAGTTATCTCCTGAATCTAAAATTACTCCACATTTCTTTTCTATTCATGCCATTTCACAAGATAGGGCCACCCCAGTATTGCTACAAAGTAGAAGCAAACAACTAAACTGTGAAATAAATTAATTCAATTCTCAAAGCATAAGATGATTTGGAAAATGTAAAGAATTGTATGTAAAGAAGGTCATATGTAAAGAATGAGATCATGGTCAGCAGAAGATCTGCTTTGAATGTAAATACAAAGGTTATAGAGACAATAGAGGTGCAGCATTCACATTAACCATTGTACTCATAATTGTGGATTCTGATCGTAAAAAGCGACTCCATTTCCATAAGGTTAAAAGCTATGGTTACAGAAAGCCATGGGTTCATTCTAATTCCAGCTTGACCCCTGTATTCAGGAACACTATGCAATTATGGTAATACTGTCATGGCTATAGGTCTGGGAACAAAGAACAGGCATGGTTCTGGGCCAGATGAGAATTTTGGCAATATAACTTGTGAAAACTAACAGCTGAAAACATCTTGTCTATGATGCTGATCTGGCACAGTTAGATTGGTAGTCTAGACAGAAGTGCAGATTTTGTTTTCAGGCAACACCGTCCAGAAGAATTTGAAATAATTGAAACTGACTCACTTTCTTTACTCGCTGGAGTGTGATCTGTGCACTCCCATTGCTGGCTATGTGTCTGATACCAGGTAATATGTAAAAGAACAATATCTTTCTGAAGAAACATCAGGTAAACGTGTTCTTCATTGGGAAGGGGAGAGCCAACATCTCTTCTACAGTGGATACACAAAAGTGCTGGAGTAACTCAGCAGCTCAGTTGACCCGCTGAGTTACTGCAGCACTTTGTTTATCTTGGTACAAACCAGCATCTGCAGTTCCTATCCACACATCTCTTCCACAGTCTTCTTCATTCTTAAATTAACTATTTATCAAAAGACTTAGGCCACTGTGGAACTGCAGCCTCTTCTTCAGATGGAGCAAGCAGTGGCTGAGAGTGAAGGTGGGTGTATAGTTTGCGAGGTGGTGCATTCCTCTCACCACATATACAGTGCTCTTGAAGCATGCCGCAAGGTTTTCAATACCATATCTCAATGCTCTTTTGCTACTTTGAACTCTATGGCCCAGAGATTCCCAGGATCAGTGGGTTGCATTTATTTAGGGAGGCCGAGCACAATCTTTTCCTTTGTCCACCTGGGAATTACTTCCCATGACACAGCCCAAAATAGATTTTTGGGGAATCTGGTATCTAGTATACAAACTATGTTACTTGTCCAACACAGGTAACTGAGTGTACCTTGGGGCTCAACACAGGCAAAGTTGGGCTGGGAAAGGTGAGATGTTTTTTTACTTATCCCTTGAGTGAATCTGCAGGATTTAACAAAGACAACACAGGCGGCACTTTTCCAGTACTTTGCAGTCATATAGATGGGCAGGAATTACTGCTGCCCAGTAGAATTTTATGTCAGGCCTGAGGTAACATTTTTAAAATACATTATTCTCAATTGATCAAGGGACATACTAATGCATTGAAATCAATGGTGAATTTCATCATCATTGCCTGCCATTGTTCAACCGTGGCCCCTATATATATTATAGGAAGTGATCCACTTTTTCTAGGATCTTGCAGTGAGCCTTTATTGTTGAAGGAAATTGCCGTGTAAAAAGGGCAGGTTGGTAGAGGTTGATCTTGTTGAACGTAAGGACCATTTTCTCAACTGCTTCAGTGAAAGTGTTGATGGTGGTTTGAAAGTCAGACTCAAAGCATGTGCATATGTAAGTGTTGTCTACATACTATCGGTTCTGGAGTGTAAGTGAATAGCTTCCCACGAATTCTGAAGATTAGCTCAACTCCAACAAAATGTTTGGAGTAATCAGCGGCTCAGCTGACCCGCTAAGTTACCCCTGCATGTTTGTTGTAGTAGATCATAAGATCATAAGTGATAGAAGCAGAATTAGGCCATCCGGCCCATCAAGTCTACTCTGCCATTCAATCATGGCTGATCTATCTCTACCTCCTAACCCCATTCTCCTGCCTTCTCCCCATAACCTCTGACACCCGTAGTAATCAAGAATCTATCTATCTCTGCCTTAAATATATCTACTGACTTTGCCTTCACAGCCTTCTGTGGGAAAGAATTACACAGGTTCACCACCCCCTGACAAAATAAATTCCTCCTCATCTCCTTCCTAAAATAACGTCTTTTAATTCTGAGGCTATGCCTCTAGTCCTAGACTCTCCCACTAGTGGAAACATCTCCTCATCCACTCTATCCAAGCCTTTCACTATTCTGTATGTTCAGATGAGGGCCGCCTTCTTTCTCCTAAACTCCAGCGATTATGGGCCCAGTGCCGTCAAATGCTCATCATATGTTAACTTACTCTTCTTTGATTATTCTTGTAAACCTCCTCTGGATCCTCTCCAGAGTCAGCACATCCTTCCTCAGATATGGTGCCAAAAATTGCTCACAATATTCCAAATGCAGCCTGACCAGCCCCTTATAGATCCACAGGATTACATCCCTGTTTTTGTGTACAAGCCCTCTCAAATTAAATGCTAGCATTGAGTTTGCTTTCTTTACTACCGATTCGACTTGCAGATTACCTTTTGGGAATCCTGCACCAGCACGCCCAAGCAGGGCCGGCCCTAGGCCGATTGGACCGATTTTTCTAAATTGGGCCCCGCGCCCAAGGGGGGCCCCGCGTTAATTTTCTGTATTTCATATGGAAATACAAATTTGATTTGTTAAATAAAGATATGTAAAAAAGCATTTGCCATACGGATTTATTAACAAAATGAACATGGATAACAAGCGCTATGAATAATAAACGATGTGTTAACTGCTACTGTAGCAGTTAACAGCCAGAAGTTAACAACAATGGGTCCTCAATGCATATCGATCCACATTCCTCAGTAAATGCGTTAAATTGTGTCACTCGCTGCCGCAGGGGGGGGGGGAGTCTACAGGGCAGCACCGCAGCGAACTCAGCCGTGAGTATTCAACGTTAAACGCCGGGAGCGGGTGGTGTGTGCGTGAGGGGGGGGGGGGGGGGCAAGAAAGGGTCAGATTTGTATGAAATCGGCGGCGTACCGGCCCGCTCTTGGTCGGGGGGGGGGGGAGATAGAGTTAAAAGACCTGAAGCAGAAACGAAAGACAACTGGCCGGATAATTGCGGGAGGGAGACAATCTGTGACAACAGATCTGGGGGTTGTGTTAACTTGTTCGGTGCCGGTACAACAGCAGACCAGGTTGGAGATTTGAGTCTGTGTTAACATTGGTGTCAGGGTTAATGTCTGGGCCGGGGTACAGCGGGATTTAACTCTGTCTGTCTGTGTGTGTGTGTGTGTGTGTGTGTGTGTGTGTGTGTGTGTGTGTGTGTGTGTGTGTGTGTGTGTGTGTGTGTGTGTGTTTGTCTGTGTGTCTGTCTGCATGTGTGTGTCTCTGTTTCTGTGTGTGTGTGTGTGTCTCTGTGGCTGTGTGTGTCTGTGTTGCTGTGTCTCTGTGGCTGTGTTTGTGCGTCTCTATCTGCGTGTGTGTCTCTGCCTGTGTGTGTGTGGGGGGAGCCGTGGACAGACAGAGAAGGGATTTTCAGATGCAAACCACACGTTTTCAGTTAAGAGTTGGACACGATTATTGTCAATACGAGCAGCTCACGGAGCAGTCAGAATGAGAAACACTGCTCGGCTCTCACACACACACTCGTGGAGTGAACTGTAGATATAAACGTGGCTGGGGGTAGAGGAGTGGGGGGGGGGGGGAGAGGGAGAGAGAGAGGGGAAATTGGAGAGAGAGAGAGGAAGGGGAAGAGAGAGAGAGGGGGGGGAGAGATGGGGGAGAGCGAGAGAAAGGGGGAGAGAGAGAGAAAGGGGGAGAGAGAGAGAGTTCTCCCTTCTGCCTCACCACTGTTGGCTGCCCTTTGTGAGGTGATTGGAGACCAAAACCAGTTACCCTTTAGATCTCCCTCTCCCTACCTCTCACTACCTCCCTCTCCCTCCTTCTTTAGAGAGGGGGGGATGATGAGGGAAGGAAGGGGGGGTGAGGGCGGAGGGGAGAGAGGAGTGTGCCTTGCTTGGTGGAGGAGAGGGATGTGGGAACGCTGTACGCAGGTGGTGATTCACTCTCACACTGGGATCCCCCCCCTGTCATTGCGCAGTCTATCTGACTCCCTGACCCCCCCCCCCCCCCCCCCCCCCCCTCTATGGAGCGATGGAAATATACAAAGTTTCGGGTCGAAACCCTTCTTCAGACCCGGCCTGAAACATTGGCTATTTCCTTCGCTCCATAGATGCTGCCTCAAGCCCTGTCCCACTGTGCGAGTTCACCCAAGGGCTCTCCCGAGTTTAAAATCTCTGTGTAGCATCTCTGTCCCTATCTTCAAATTCCCACTTTGAAATATAATACAACCTTCGACCTAAAAATTAGTCGATTCCCACGCATTTTCAATCATCGTTCAATTCAGTGTAATTTTCACACCTGGTTGATATAGTTTTTAAAAAAAGATACAGAACATTACAATAAATAGTTTCAAGCAAACCCGGTACTGAACGCATGAATATTAAGGTGGTTACTAATGTTACAAACGGTCATAAATGAATATAATTTCAAAATGAAATAGGTTCCGTGGAAAGAATATTTAACCAGAATATGGTGAGATCGCTGCAAAATGATAACAATACGCCGTCAACTCAGGATTGTTGTTGCTGACAGGTGTTTCAATCTCACCTCGTAGCTCGCTGTTAATCGATTCATAGCTATTAATTTTCATTCCTGGTCCGTATCGAACTTCTCCAAATGCAAACGCTTCAAGTTACGTTTCTTGTGTGGTGATAAGGGGGGAGGGGGGGGGGGGAATGCTAGGATAAAATACCATATATTTGCATTTATATAGCGATCCTGCTGCGAAAATATTAAGTCGAAAGTTGTATTTTATTTCAAAGTGGGAATTGGAAGATAGGGACAGAGATGCTACACAGAGATTTTGATAGGAAGGAAACGTTACAGCAGCTGAGTAAAAGATTAGTCAAATGGTGGGTTCAATGAAGATTGGACGAGGGGGATTGGGGGTTGGGGGAAAGTATCGAGAACTTGGGACTTGCATAATGAGTACTGAGATGGATTATCATTCCACACCAAATTTCTTAAACAATAATACCTTTTATGCAATTATCACAATAGTTTGTTGGATATGGATCAACGGACTCTGTATGGTACAAATGTTCTTCTTTAAGTACTGTTGTTTCTGGGATGGGTGTGACTGATAACAAATAACCTACATTCTATATTTTGTCATAATGTGGCTGAAACAATGGCATATTTTGTGATATTTATTGAGATAGAAAGATACAACTGAGTTTGGGCAAGATATTACCTTGCAACATTCTGTATGTCTGATAGATATTGTGAAATGGAACTCAGAAATTATGGGAGGATTACATAAAACTACAATTCAAAGATAATGAATATACAGAGTGTTCTTATTTCCATCATGAACATACAATAGTGATATAGGACACCAGGTCCTACTACGGTAAACGCACGAGCTACTACAGTATGACTATGTGTTAAAAAGTATCAATTTTTTACATCCTGAGTATATTTTACATGTGGACATTTTTCAACATGTTGAAAAATCTTCACGAGTTACCATGTTTCCCGAGTACCTGCCGTTAGCGCTAAGAAATGGCATGTTGCCCTTTATAACAAGAGGAATCGAATATAGGAGCAAAGAGGTCTTTCTGTAGTTGTGCAGAGTTCTAGTGAGACCACACCTGGAGAATTGTGTGCAGTTTTGGTCCCCTAATTTGAGGAAGGACATTCTTGCTATTGAGAGAGTGCAGTGTAGGTTTACAAGGTTAATTCCCGGGATGGCGGGACTGTCATATGCTGAGAGAATGGAGCAGCTGGGCTTGTACACTCTGGAGTTTAGAAGGATGAGAGGGTTTCTCATTGAAACATATAAGATTTGTTAGGGGCTTGGACACGCTAGAGGTAGGAAACATGTTCCCGATGTTGGGGGAGTCCAGAACCCGGGGCCACAGTTTAAGAATAAGAGGAAAGCCATTTAGAACGGAGACGAGGAAACACTTTTTCTCACAGAGCGTGGTGAGTCTGTGGAATTCTCTGCCTCAGAGGGCGTTGGAGGCAGGTTCTCTGGATGCTTTCAAGAGAGAGCTAGATAGGGCTCTTAAAAATAGCTGAGTCAGGGGATATGGGGAGAAGGCAGGAACGAGGTACTGATTGTGGATGATCAGCCATGATCACATTGAGTTTCTCCAGCATTTTTGTCTACCTTCAATTTTTCAGCATCTACAGTTCATTCTTAGACGTTTTGCAGTGATGGCTGCATCTGCGATACTTTCTGTTGGGGGGGGGGGGGGGGGGGGGGGAGAGTCCAGGCCTGTGGCGGCGCCTGATAAGTGATATGTTCCCTCCGCAGGTGCTGCCTTGCCCGCTGAGTTCCTCCAGCACTCTGTGTTTTTTGTTTGGCTCTGAAGTTGAAGGTGGACCCCCCTGTGTCTACCTTCAACTCCCTGTATGTGGTGGCTCAGCGGGACGGGCAGGGGCTCTTGGGAGAGGGTTGCGGTTCTGGTCGAGACCTTTCTTCAGACAATCACAAGTACTCTCACCGACGAGAGTTCAGTTCAGTCTGAAGAAGGGTCTTCTCTCCAGAGTCGCTGCGCGTAACCTCAATTGATCTCTTGTTCGCGCTGACACAGGAGTAAGCTCCACCGCCCGCTGACTCGCTCCGCTCTATGATCTTTGCTCTTGAGCTGGTCCTCTCACTGGTCAGACGGAGAGCACTGCCAGAGGTTAGCGGGCCGGCAGAAGGCGCTGAGATGGCAGTCGGTTCCGCTGTCCAGCGATGGAGGCCACTCGTAGCCACGCGAGCTGCTTCCCTCCCCGGCCACAATGCGGTAGCTCCTCGCCCGGAGCGCCACGGCAGCGGTGAGTGAGTGTTACTGGCATGAACCCCGACCCTCTCCTTAACGCTCCCGCAATTTTATCCCTGGCTAGACACCCCACACGCTGTGAAAGGAACTCTCCCCCGAATTGTCATGTTATTCACGACACGTGACTCAACTATAATTATTTATTTATATTTCTACGAAAAAAAATCCCAATTGGGCCCCGCACCTCCTAAGGCCGGCCCTGCGCCCAAGTCCCTTTGCACCTCCGATTTCTGGATTCTCTCCCCATTTAGAAAATAATCTACGCCTTTATTCCTACCACCAAAATGCATGACTCCACACTTTGCTACACTACATTCCATCTGCCACTTCTTTGCCCATTGTCCCAACCTATCCAAGTCCTTCCACAACCTCGGCTGTCTCTACACTACCTGCCCCTCCACCTATTTTCGTATCAATTGCAAACTTGGCCAGAAAGCCTTCAACCCCCCACTTCCAAATCATTAATATACAACGTGAAGAGCAGCACATCGAGCCCTGTGGAACTCCGCTAGTCACTGGAAGAGGCGCAAATTACACTGAGAAAGATTGACAATGACATTGTCTCACACAAGGCTCATTTAATGATTATGATCCACAGCATGTAATTTTACCAGACTTGATATTATGTATTTAATAAAGCATGCACAAATTAACAGCCCAATTATATACATTTCAGAGTTGATATCAATGCAATTAGTTACACTGCATAGGTCATCACCACTGAATTTAACATATTACACCAATTTGGCAGGGAAAAATTAAATGCATTTCCAACAGAAACAAATATTGTTGTAGAAATATTGGAATTAATATTTTATTGGGCAATTTCAATTTTAATTTGAGAATTTTGGGCATCTACAGTGGCAAGAAAGAATCTTTGGAATTATTTTGATTGTATCGTGGGTATTAGGTACATTTGATGATTTTTCCTCTCATCTTCAATCTGCTTTCCTAAAAGTAGGACACAATCTCATTGTATAAATGACCCTTTAGCACCCTATCTATGACCACCCTACATGTGTAATGCTGGATAGTGAATAATGATGGAGAAATCAACTGAATTTGATTCAATCCTTTGCCCATTGTCCATGAACAGACGTTGTATTTCACTTACCCCACCCCAATTCTTAATGTGTGGTGTTTGTGGCAATAAGGCAGATGAGATTAGCACAGAATACTGATTAAAATTAATAGCTTCATACTTAACATGGGTTAGTTTCAAGATGGGTAATTCATAAACCAAATGAAACACTTGAGAGTACATAACCTCAAGAATATGCTCTCTTTGAACATGAAATTCAAACACGAGGAATAAAAATCCACTTCTGAAATTCTGATATTTTTCTACATTAATTCTATACAACTTACCTCTTCATACACCATCTTGGCATTATTGTTGTCTCCCATTAACAAATAACCTACTCCAAGCTCATTCTTAATTGAGACATCATCTGGGTAAAGAGATACCAGCTTCTTAAGGGTCATGACAGAATGTTTAATGTGACCTGTACATACACAAAGAAAATAGAATAAAAGTTGACAAAAAGTTTCAACATACAAATCAGCTCTTATATACAACAATATACGTGATACCACAGGCAATAGTTGAGCAACTGTCTAACAAAAGTATTACTTTCCATGCCTAAATCCCACAGAATACCTGAAAAATACAACTTCATTAGATAAATCTGGAATCAGTAATGGTGACATTGAAACTGCGACACTGTAATAAAAAAAAACCTGGTGCACTAATGTCAGCCCATTTTGCAAAGCCTATGAGGGGACAGTCAGAGAGGGCACACACATGACTGTAGCTCAGGTACACAAAAATGCTGGAGAAACTCAGTGGGTGCAGCAGCATCTATGGAGCGAAGGAAATAGGCAACGTTTCGGGCCAAAACCCTTCTTCAGACAGATGGGGGGTGGCGGGGAGAAGAAAGGAAAAAGGAGGAGGAGCCCGAGGGCTGAGGGATGGGAGGAGACAGCCCGAGGGCTGAGGAAGTGGAGGAGACAGCAAGGGCTAACAAAATTGGGAGAATTCACTGTAGCTCAGAGTGGGTGAGAGTAGGGACAGAATAAAAATCAGAAAATGTTAGAAGATGGAAATTTGTAACAATAAAACAGAAAATGCTGAAAACACTCAGTAGTCAGGCAGCATTTGTGGAAAGAGAAATATACAGAGAAAGTGGATGGAGAAAATGAGAGAGAGGGGGGGAAGAGACAGAAAGAGATAGTGGACAGAGAGACTGAGGATAGAGAGGCAGGCAGGCAAAAGTCCATCTCCATTTTACACTGCCTTGGCAAGTTCACCAGCATAATCAAGGACCTGTCTCACACCGGGCACACACTTTCACCACTCTCGCATCAGGTCAGAGGTACAGAATTTTAAAAGTGCATACCTTCAGATTCAGGGACAGTTTCTTCATGGCTGTTATCAGGCAACTGAACCGTCCTCTCATCAGCTAGAGTGTGGTCCTGACCTTCCAACTATCTCATTTGCCGTCCTCTCATCAGCTAGAGTGTGGTCCTGACCTTCCAACTATCTCATTTGGGACCTTTGAACTATCTTTCCGCGGACTTTATCTTGCACTAAATGTTATACCCTCTATCCTGTATGTGTACACCGTGGACGGCTTGACTGTAATCAATAGTCTTTCCTTTGGATAGTCTTTCCTTTGGCTGGATAGCACGCAACATAAAGCTTGTCACTGTACTTCGGTACACGTGACAGTAATAAACTAAATTGATGGTGCAAAAATTGGCATTATGAATAGCGAATAGTTGTGTAATTTAGGTCATGTGATTAATTGATAGACCTCAAAAAATCCATTACCTTTTTCACTATAACAAAGCAAGCTACATTAAATTTGATAACATGTTCCTCACCTAAGAACTGTTGTCTGTTTGCCTGTCGTCTTACAGCCAGCTTCACCAGATCAGCAGGTGGATTTGACATATCGACCACTTCTCCATAGGTATCGATTGCTTTTTGAAGAATTTCATTGCTTCGCATCTTCTCTGCCAAATCATCCTCTGACTACAAAGAAACATTTCAAACAATATATAATACTATATGCAGTTTAATGCAAGGTACTTTACGAAACAAACAATACTCAAATATGTTAATAATCTGCAGTTGGAAAACAATGCATCCTATAGGAGGTGAGAGATAAATTCCAAGTGTGTACAAGTTTGTCTTTGAGCAGTCTCGTTGCTTTATTTTCATATTATTTTCTTTTAAAAAATCTCCATTTACTGTTCCTTCAGCATATGGCTCATTAACATGCACCACTTTCAGCTGCCCACAAAGGCATGATTCAGATAATTAACAATAGGTGTAGAAATAATTGAAAGATATTGAACATAATAATGGTTCCTTGGAATTGTACTTCTTGAACAATATTTCACCATTTACAATATTGAACCAAATTTTAAGAAACCTTAGATAAATGATAGCACGTCACCTTTCCCACCCATGAAAAAGGTCACATCCTTGATCTGGTCTGCTCCATAAATCAACCGGTACTCGACCTCCATCCTTGCCTCTTCCCCCTCTCTGATCATAAGCTTATACGGTTCACCATCCCTTCTCCGACACCTCGCCCCCGCTTCCTCCGAGAAATCACCTTCCGGAATCTAAAATCCATTGATCCCCTCCATCTCTCTGACCTGCTCTCCACCACTCTCCCACTGGACTCAACCCCCATCTCACCTGATGATCTCACAAACCATCTCAACTCCACCTTGTCTACCTCCCTCAACACTCTGGCCCCCCTCAAAACAAGAACCGTAACTTTCAACACATCCTCACCCTGGTACACACCTGCACTTCGTAAACTGAAACAGACTGGTCGCCAACTCGAACGACTAATAAAGAAATCATCTCTCACAGTCCACCTTGAAGCTTACAAACTCCACCTCACTGACTACAAAGATGCCCTCATTGCTGCAAAATCTGCCTACCTCTCCTCCATATTCACCGATCCCTGCCTAAACCACAGAACCCTCTTCTCCACAGTGGGCAACCTCCTCAAGCCTCGAGCCAACACTCTCCCTACCTCTACTCCGGATCTCTGCAACTCATTCCTCCACTTTTTCGCTGATAAAATCAGCACCATCTATCAATCTTTATCCCCTGTACCCGACTCCCCAGCATCTACTCCACCACCTACCACGGCCCCTCCTTTCAACATCTCCACTGACCTCCTTACCCCTCCTCCACACTGCTTCCTCTCCCAGTTTGACCTGGTCACCCCTATTGAAATCTCCAAACTCATCAGCTCTTCCAAACCCACCACCTGCTCCCTCGACCCTCTCCCCACTCCCCTGTTGAAGTCCTGCCTCCCCGTACTCTGCCCCTACCTCACTAATCTCTTCAACTCCTCATTGTCCCAAGGAATTGTCCCCTCCGCTTTCAAAACTGCTGCCGTTACACCAATCCTAAAGAAACCTGGTCTTGATCCCTCCTCTCTCATTAACTACCGCCCAATCTCAAACCTCCCCTTCCTTTCAAAAACCCTGGAGCGTATCGTTGCGTCGCAACTTCATTCCCACCTCCTTGCGTATAACCTACTTGAACCCCTCCAATCTGGCTTTCGCCCCCTCCATAGCACAGAAACTGCTCTCCTCAAAGTCCTCAACGACCTCCTCACCTCTGCTGACACTGGTTCCCTCAACATCCTCATCCTCCTCGACCTGAGCGCAGCCTTCGATACAGTGAACCATAACATCCTGCTCACCAGACTCAAGGACCTCGGCATTGAAGGCTCTGCACTCAGCTGGCTCCGTTCCTACCTTTCCAACAGATCCCACTTCATCTCTCTCCACAACCACACCTCTGCTACAGCCGCAGTCACTCAAGGCGTTCCCCAAGGCTCTGTACTCGGCCCCCTCCTCTTCATCATCTACATCCTCCCCCTTGGTCAGATACTCCGCCACTTCAATCTGGACTTCCACTGTTACACTGATGACACCCAGATTTACCTTGGCACCAAATCCCCCCACAACCCCCCCCTCTCCCATATCAACTCCTGTTTGTCAGCTATAAAAACCTGGATGCAACATAATTTCCTCAAACTCAACAGCGATAAGACAGAATTCCTCCTCATAGGCTCCAAAGCCACACTCAGCAAAATCAATAACCCCACTCTCACCATCGACGGCACCACTGTCTCCCCATCTCCCCAGGCCCGCAACCTTGGCGTGATCTTTGATTCCACCCTCTCCCTTGAGCCTCACATCCGCCATGTCATTAAAACCTCCTTCTTTCATCTCCGCAACATCGCCAAACTCAGACCCTCTCTCACTCCGCCTGCTGCTGAAAGACTCATCCATGCCTTCATCTCCTCCCGACTGGACTATTGCAACTCACTTCTCCTTGGCATCAGCTCCACCTACATCAACCGACTCCAACTGGTCCAGAACGCAGCCGCCCGACTCATCACCCACACCAAATCCTGGCATCACATCACTCCAGTCCTCAAAAAACTTCACTGGCTTCCCATCTCCCACCGGATCACCTACAAAATCCTGGTCCTCACCTACAAAGCCCTCCACCATCTGGCCCCCACATATCTCATTGACCTCCTCTCCCCCTACCAACCCTCACGGTCCCTCAGATCCACATCAGCCGGTCTCCTCTCCATCCACAAGTCCAACCTCCGCAGTTTTGGGGACAGAGCCTTCTCCAGGGCAGCTCCCAGGCTCTGGAACTCCCTCCCCCAACTGATCCGCAATTCCGTGTCCCTCCCCATCTTCCAGTCCCGCCTCAAGACCCATCTCTTCACCTCTGCCTATCCTTAGCCCCACGTCCCCGTCCCTTTTCATCTGTGCATTAATTGCCTCATGCTGTGTTTTGTATTGAATTCTGTCTTTACTTTGTGTACTAGTCATGTCTCTACTATTTATTTCATTCCCCTTACATGTTTTTCCTATACATGCTCAATTTTTGTAAGGTGTCCTTGAGACTCTTGAAAGGCGCCCATAAATAAAATGTATTATTATTATTATTATTATCTAGCGCATTAAATATATGCTACGTGTAGTGCTAATGTTGAATTGGGTCACCTGTTCAAAACTGCCGTATGTATTTTATGTGTTTTGGTGATTGGCATACAGAAGCATGTTAATACAGGCAACTGGGAAGAACATCAAATCTTGAAGTAATCTCTCCACAGCAGAGGAAAAAAATGGAATAACATGTTCAATATCCAACTGCACTTGCCTGTGCTTTTCCATATTTAGCTCGGGGACTCTGGGGGTATTTTCTGAGAAGTTCATTAAATGCTTGGAGTGCCTCTTCAGATTTACCCTAAAGGATATAGAAAAAGTTTTAATACTTGGAAATGTTTGTAAATCCTGCAAAAACAAAATCACTACAATTAGTATTTTAAAAAGTAAATTGTATAACGATTCAACTTGAGCTGCTGAAGAAGGCCATTCAACCATCTAAATTAATTTATCTGAAACTCATTTATCCTGTAAATAATTAAAAGAATCCATGCAGTATGTCGGTCAGTACCGTATTTCCTGATGTCTCGCCTTATTTTTTTGTGGCTTTATCTTGGATACGGCTGATTTAATTAATTTAATTATTTGATAGCATCATCATCAAATATTATGAGCTCTCCAATGTGAAAGGCAAAATGAGACAGGGGCATCTGCTACACTCTTCAGCCAGGAATACTAAGTGGTGATCTATCTCTGAATCCTTCTGCGGTCCCATCACGACAAAAGCCAATCTTCAGCCAATCTGAATCACTCCGTCTAAGATCAAGAAACAGGTGAGCATACAAATGCAAGCCAAATCACAGCAACTAATTACTGTCCTATTTGTCTTCTCTTCATGTTAAGCAAGTGATGAAAGAGGTAATTAACAGTGTTACGAGGAGGCACCTATTAACATCCTGTTCAGTAATATGCAGATTAATTTCACCAGGACCATTCAGTTCTGAATTTCCATAGGCTTGACCTAAAATTGTATAAAAAGAAAAATTCCAGAGGTAAAATGAAAGGGACTGTCCTTGACATTAAGGCAGCACTTGACTGAGTGTGGTATCGAGGGTCCTGGGTAAAACTGAAGCTTATGGGGAAACAAGGGGAAAACTTCATACTAGGTGATGTTTTGCTTTGCACAAAGGAAGATAAATGAGATGACTGGAGGATAATCATTTTAATTACTGAACATTACTGTGGGAGTTTTTTAGGCAATGTTCTTAGCTTAACCATCTTCAACTGCTTCATCAATGAATTTCTATCCATCACAAGCAAAGATGTTTACTGATGATTGGACAATGTTCAATTCCATTCGAAACTTCCCCCTAAAAATTCCATATATTACCACATGCAGCAAGAAGCCATGGCCATCAGTTAGGCATGGGCTAATATGATGAGTTTATGTACACTATATGATAATAATTTCCCATATGAGAGTCTGGCATTCAAAAGCATTATTGTCACTGCATTCCCAACTAACAATAACATGGAGGTCACTGTGACCAGAAACTTTCATGGAGCAGCTACATAAATTCTATGGTGACAGGGAAGCTCAAAGTCTGGGCATTCAGTGATGTATCATCTGCCCCTTATTTAAAAAAAAAGATTACTGCAGAAGAAAACCTATCACTATGAATAAAAACAGAAAATGCTGGATACATTCAACAGATCAAATAACTTTTGTTTTAGCATTACAGATTCAAGACCCTTCATCAAACTGAAAGAGAGAAAACAAGCTCATTTTCAGTAGCAAAAAAGATGAATATTTCAGAGAAAATCTCTCCAAAAGGACAGCATCAAATAAATTAACATGGCAGTCAGATTTAAATTAGGCCTCCATGTCTCTAATGTGTTGTTAATAGTAAGGCTGTGGGTCATGTCCAGCAGGCCAGATTATGCTAATAGACTTTTTTTGTCCTTTCTTTTAATTTTTAGTGTGTTTTAAAAGTTTGTGTAAATGTTCTCCGGTTTGTTTATGTGGGGGGGAGGGGGAGTAGGTCGGGGAAACTTTTTTTACCTTGCCGGAGATGCGATTACTTTCTTACCTTGCCAGAGATACGATTACTTTCCGGAGCGTGTCTCCGGTCGTTCTGCCATCGATGGAGCTGGAGGCCTCCTCAGACTGACCCTGAGCGCCTCCGCGGGGCGTGGACTTAACATCGGAGCCGATCCCTTGCCTAGGATCGCTCCAACCGCGGCCTGCGGACTTTACCAGCGCACACTCGCAGTCTCGGTTAGAGACCATAGATGTTGGGAGCTCCAACAACGCAGAGGTTCGACCAGCCCCGATTCGGGGTTCGATCGCCTGGCGCGGGGGCGCTGACACCCCTTCGATGCAGGAGCTGAATGCCCCGCCGGCTACGGGAGTTAAGATTGTCCTGTAAACGGAGGGCTCGAGGCCCCCGACCGCGGGGGAACAAACAAGGGAAGAGATTGAACTTTTTTTTTTCGCCTTCCATCACAGTGAGGAATGTGGAGGAGTCACTGTGGTGGATGTTTATGTTAAAATGTGTTTTGTGCGTCCTGTTGCTTTTTATTTGTATGACTGATTTGGCAAACGAAATTCCTCGTTTGTTGCAAAAGATACTTGGCTAATAAAGTATTATTGTGATTGTGATAAAAATATGCCAAAATGCTGTCTGGTAGAAATGGCCAGTTCTAATGCATAAAGAGAGAAAGAGTGAGTTAATAGTAAGATTAAACGAGAACTTACCAGTTTGAAGTTTGATCTTTATTTTATGAGGAGTAACGTTGAGGGACTACGTGAAGAACCCCGCCAGGACGCATGCGTGTCATTCTTCAAAGCAGCGGTGTGAAATCACAGATAACTGTAATGACTAAACATAGTAAGATTAGAGAAGAGATACCAGTTCAGGATATGATCAAAGGTGGGAGCGGAGGGCACGTATTCCCTCAACGTTACTCCTCATAAAATAAAGATCAAACTTCAAACTGGTAAGTTCTCGTTTAATCTTACTATTTTACTTCGGAGTCACGTGAGTGACTACGTGAAGATTTTAAAGCTCTGTGATTTCATGCCGTGGAACGAGTCCATGCATCACATCTGCCTTGATTTTGGGGAGAATAGAGTTAACATCATTAGACATCAATACGATATTGAAACCCAACGGTAAAAATATTAACGCCAATTATTGCCCCTATTTATGGGGTAAATTATATTACAGAACTTAAATTTGTTTCTGCAAATGTTCCAGGTTCAATGACTGGATTGTTATAAAGTCGTTGGAAAGTTTCCTCCGTTGACCATCCTGCTGTCTTGAGGATTTGGTCCATAGGAACGTCCAACTTCATAGCTGCCGATGTAGCTGCAGCCCTGGTGGAGTGAGATTTAAAAATGCTAGTGTCTACTCCAGCCTTTATTAGGACCTGTTTTAGCCATCTAGAGATGGTCTGGACTGTCACTGTTTTGAGTGGCTGTTTGTAGCTGATTAAAGTGACATTTCTTTCCCTCTGATGATCTTAGTATACTCCATATATAATAGTAAGTGTGTTACAATACAGAGACGACCATCTGTCGGGTAGGCCCTGAATTCTGTTTTTAGGCCTGCTGACCCTGTCTGTTCTGTTTGACTATTTCATTGATGTGAAAAGTTAAATTTCCAGATGAAATAATCATGTTGTCCAACCTTTGTTTCTGTAGTGACTGGACCCATCAGCATGACTGTTTTCATAGTCAGTTTCTGTAGGGACAGAGCTGTAGCTGGAGACCAGTTTCTTAACATGGTCAGTACAATGCTCACATCCCATATTTGGGAGTACCTGGTTCTTGGGGGATTAATATTAAAATGTCCCTCATGAGTTTGGTTACCAGGGTGTGTCCCAACAGAATGCCGCTCTGTTCCTTGCGCCAGGTATGTTGACAGAGCACTTCTGGCGCAGTTGATGGCACTATGGCTGAGCCTCTCATCGTAATGGAGGCTTGCCAGGAATTCCAGAACAGACGGGATGTTCATAGATCTGTGGGTGATGTTTATTGTTGTGACAGTACTTCCCATTTCTTGATGACACCAAGTACTGATTTTTTGGTGGACTGTCTGTGGCCCGCTGAAATAATTCCACTGTTCGGTCCGTCAGTCCCAGGTGTAGTAGAGGTGCTTTCAACTCTATAAATTAATAGGTTTATATAATTATGACATGGGTAACTCCCCTTGTTGCGGAGAGAACCAGTAAATTAGGTCTATGATGGATGGTGATGCATGGTTCTAAAACCATGTCGATATCACCGGGACCGATGGTTGAGTAGGCCTATCGGGTACTATCAAAATACCAGACGCGGAGTCTACTGTTTATTCCTAAATACCCGACTGATGAGGCAGAAGGAGGGAATGCATAAATTACCCCCCAATGCAGCGAAAATGCATCTGTAGCCACTGCCCCAGGTTCTGGTTCCCAAGAACCTAATTCGATAACTGGTGAGAGCATGGATGTGAATAGGTCGTTATCTGGTGTTCCATACCGTGCTGTAATTCCAGCAATACATATTTTATCCAACATCCATACAGTGTTTTCATAGACTTAGCGTGACCTGTTGTCTGCCACTAAATTCAGTTTACCTAGTAAGTTGGTAGCTGATATCCTAATATCTTTCTGGATACACTATTGCCAAATTGTGTTGGCCAGATAGTCACATGATGTCGATATGTTTCCACCCATATGGTTGACATATGCTACCACGGTGGTGTAGTCAATTAGATTCAGATTCTCAGATTCAATTTTAATTGTCATTGTCAGTGTACAGTAGAGACAACGAAATGCATTTAGCATCTCCCTGGAAGAGCGACATAGCAAATGATTTGAATAAATAATAATAAGTGATAATAAGTGTCCAGGGGGTGGGGGGGTGATTGGCAGTCACCGAGGTACGTTGTTGAGTAGAGTGACAGCCGCCGGGAAGAAGCTGTTCCTGGACCTGCTGGTTCGGCAACGGAGAGACCTGTAGCGCCTCCCGGATGGTAGGAGGGTAAACAGTCCATGGTTGGGGTGAGAGCAGTCCTTGGCGATGCTGAGCGCCCTCCGCAGACAACGCTTGCTTTGGACAGACTCAATGGAGGGGAGCGAGGAACCGGTGATGCGTTGGGCAATTTTCACCACCCTCTGCAATGCCTTCCGGTCGGAGACAGAGCAGTTGCCATACCATACTGTGATGCAGTTGGTAAGGATGCTCTCGATGGTGCAGCGGTAGACGTTCACCAGGATCTGAGGAGACAGATGGACTTCTTCAGTCTCCTCAGGAAGAAGAGACGCTGGTGAGCCTTCTTGATCAGAGTTGAGGTATTGTGGGTCCAAGAGAGGTCATCGGAGATGTTGACTCCCAGGAACCTGAAGCTAGAAACACGTTCCACCTCCGTCCCGTTAATGTGGATGGGGGTGTGCGTGCCGCCCCTGGACTTCCTGAAGTCTACAATGAGCTCCTTGGTCTTCTTGGAGTTAAGGGCCAGGTTGTTGTCAGCGCACCATGCTGCTAAGTGCTGGACCTCCTCCCTGTAGGCTGACTCATCGTTGTTGCTGATGAGGCCAATCACCGTTGTATCATCTGCATACTTGATGATGGTGTTAGTACCATGTACAGGTGTGCAGTCATAGGTGAAGAGGGAGTAGAGGAGGGGGCTCAGCACACAGCCCTGTGGAACGCCGGCGTTCAGGGTGAGGGTTAAAGAGGTGTGCTTGTCTAACCTAACAGACTGGGGTCTGTTGGTTAGAAAGTCCAGTATCCAGTTGCAGAGGGAGGGGTCGATGCCCAGGTTACCGAGTTTGGTGATCAGTTTTGATGGTATAATGGTGTTGAATGCTGAGCTGTAATCGATGAACAGCATTCTTACGTAAGTGTCTCTGTTGTCGAGGTGGGAGAGGGCGGAGTGAAGTGCCGTTGAGATGGCATCCTCCGTAGTCCTGTTCTTGCGGTAGGCAAACTGATAGGGATCCAGTGTGGGGGGTAGGCAGCTTTTGAGGTGTGCCAGGACCAGCCTCTCGAAGCACTTGGTGATGATGGGGGTAAGTGCAACTGGGCGGAAGTCGTTGAGGCTTGCCGCAGTGGAGTGTTTTGGCACTGGCACGATGGAGGTGGTTTTAAGGCACGTGGGGACAACTGCTTGGGCAAGTGACAGGTTGAAGATGTCAGTCCAGACGTCTGTCAGCTGCGCAGCACAGGCCCTGAGCACGCGCCCGGGGATGCCGTCAGGGCCAGCAGCTTTACGTGCATTAGTCCTACTCAGTGCCACAAATACGTCGTAGGGGGTGAGTGTGAGGGGTTGGTGATCGGCAGGTAGCACAGCCTTGATGGCTGTCTCTAGATTGTCCCTGTCGAAGCGGCCATAGAAGTGGTTAAGCTCCTCAAGGAAGGAGGCGTCGCTAGATGTGGGGGTGGTGTTGGAGGGTCTGTAGTCCGTGATGTCCTGGATGCCTTGCCACATGCGTCGGGGGTCGGAGTTGTTGTTGAAGTGCTCCTCAATCCTGAGCTTATGGCAGTGCTTGGCCTTCTTGATGCCCCTCTTCAGGTTAGCCCTGGCTGAACTGTAGGCTCGAGCATCGCCTGACCTGAAAGCGGTGTCCCGTGCTTTCAGCAGTAGCCTGACCTCGCTGTTCATCCATGGCTGTCTGACCCCCATGCACACGGGCACTGGTCGCTCGCGGCTGCTTTGTTTCTCCTGCAGCCGCTCCAACCGGCTCCCGTGCGCACGGGCACTGGCCGCTCGCGGCTGCTTTGTTCCTCCTGCAGCCGCTCCAACCGACCCCCATGCACACGGGCACTGGTCGCTCGCGGCTGCTTTGTTCCCCGCTCCCAGCCGCTCAAACCGGCTCCCGTGCGCACGGGCACTGGTCGCTCGCGGCTATTCAGAGTCGGGCTCCTCGGAGTCAACGACTCTGTTAGTTGCTTACCTCTCCTGACCGGCCGGGGCCGGCGCGGGAGCGAAGTCGGGAGCGACGTCGGGCACAGCTGTTCCCATTACGGGAGATTAGCGTGCCTTTGGCTGCTGCTGCCGGCTGCCCGCAACTCCGCGGTTCTCCCCCGCCAGCTTTCCCGCAGCCTTCGTGGATCTGGTCCATGTCTCCACCTAAAAGGTAAGTGGAAGGAACGCAGAGTCTCCTTACCTGCTGTTCCCGGCTTTCAAATTTTGCCGCTAAGGGAACGTCGTTCCCCCGGCTGTGACTTGTTGCAATGCGTTTAGCGATATGACACGCATGCGTCCTGGCGGGGTTCTTCACGTAGTCACTCACGTGACTCCGAAGTAAAATCAAGTTAGAGCATTTGTTATTGAGCCCAGAAGGGTGCAACATGCCCAGATGAAAGAAGTTATTCCTCAAGCTTGTGTTTCAGAGACTTCAGAGTAACAGTGTACATGGACAGTACATCAGACAGCAAGTGGGACATTAGAGCTGATTTTGGCAAATATACTTGAGAAACTAAGGACCATCGGTAGTGACTCTCGGCAGTCTGCTCTGATATTTTATATATTGAAATAGTAGTAAACTCCCAAAAATTAATCCAGAAGCAAGAAAAAGATACACTTTTTAAAAAAGTTATTGCTGCAAGTAGCAAAACCGTGATAAACTCTGGAAGATCCTCATGAAATCTGACAGTAATTGGAACCTAGATGTTCTGGAGTCTAATCATCAATCCTTGGCTCATGATTATTTTCCAAGTTGGTAATGAAAATATTCAATGTTATTCAAATACTAATCAAAGATCATAATTACTGTGCATGATCATCATTTAAAGAGCTACCGCTTGGAAGGAAATTCCATTAAAGTTATGCATTTTAAAGTATTATTACAATTATCACTGCATTCCCTGGTATTCTAAAATCATTGCATGCATCAACCAAAGTAGAATTACCGTAAATACTGCATCAGGGACAACATACAGAATTTTATAGCTCACCTTTTTGCGCAGTTTTTCAGCAGCATCCAATTCGGTTTTAATGGTCTTATCAAACTTATTCAAGAGTTTTGGTTTCTTCTTCTTAGCTAATGAAAAAAATTATAGATGCAAATATTCCTAAAAAGTAAATAAGTGATACAGCTCCCAAAAGGTTATAGATTTCTATGGAGATCCTACCGATCTCTTATCATAACTTATGATATTATTTAATAAATTTTATTCTTACTCTCGATATCTGTATGGTTCAGCTTAGATTTGTTTTTTGTCACATGTACAGTGAAAAGCTTTTGTTGCGTGCTAACCAACCAATGCTAACCAACTGTAATAAGCTTTCCTCTGGTATTTTCCACACATCTCACCCCAAATTACATTGGGACAATCTTCAGGGAAGTTTAGGGTGTATGTTCTAGTTTAGCACCACAGAGAAAGGGGCCATTTTGCCTGTTATGAATTTGCTGGCTCTTCAAAAGAGATTTCAATTATTTCCACTTGACTGTCATTTTGCCACAGACTTATAACCAATCGTTCAAAAATTTATCCTGTTCTCTTTTAAAAGTTATGATTGAATTGCTTTCAGGATTTTCATTGAAGTCATGCTCCAAGTCAGAGCAACTCACCTTATTTAAAAAAAACTTTATTCACTTGTTCCCCCAATTAGTTTAACTTTGTGCTTCAGGTTATTAACCCACCGCCACTGTAAACAGGGTTTCTTATTTACCCTTCAGTTCGGTTAAGTTTAGTTTAGTTTATTGTCATGTGTCCCGAGGTATAGTGAAAAGCTTTTGTTACAAAACCATTCATGATTTGGAACATCTCTCACAATCTCACCGCATCTCCTCTGTGCTAAAGGAAATTACCAACTTGTACAATCTTTCCACTTTCTGCATTCCAAATACCATTCCAGAAACAAAATTTCTGCTACTTTCTCTAAGATATAACATGTTTCCTGAAGTGTAATGCCATCAGAGAAACTGGGGCGAGGGAAGAAGCTGACAAACAATTTCAAAAAGTTCAGCATAACTTGCTTGTTATAGTACTACTATATGTCTAAGATCCCAAGCTTTATATATTGAAAACATTCTCAACTTCATCGATCTTCTTCAAAGATGTGTACTGGAACACATTGTCTTTTTATCCTTGCATTACCTTTAGAAGTTTTATATTTATTTTACATTTAATTCTTTCTAAAATAATTTATTTCAAAATGATCACTTTATAATGTCCTCCAATAAATGTAATTGCTCATTTATTTCTCCTGAACCACTCATATTGAAGTAATGAACAAGAAAGCACACCAACGCCTCTACTTCCTTAGAAGGCTGAGGAAGTTTGGCATGTCCCCTACAACTCTCAGCAACTTCCACAGAAGTTCACAGCTTGGTTTAGGAACAGTAAAGGCAAGAAATTGCAGCAAATTGTGGACGCCGCCCAAACCATCACACAAACCAATGTCCATTGACTCCATTTATACCTCACGCTGCCTCGGCAAGGCCAGCAGCATAATCAAGGACAAGCGGTACCCTGGCCACTCCCTCTTCTCCCCTCTCCCATCAGGCAAAAGGTATAGAAGTATGAAAACAAACACCTGCAGATTCAGGGACAGTTTCTTTCCAGCCGTTATCCGGCAACTGAATCATCCTATCACAATCAGAGAGCAATGCTGAACTACTGTCTGCCTCTTTGGTGACCCTCGGACTATCCTTGTTTGCACTTTGCTGGCTTTACATTGCACTAAACATTATTTCCATATCATGTATCTATACACAGTAAATGGCTCGATTGTAATCATGTATTGTCTTTCTGCTGACTGGATAGCACGCAACAAAAGCTTTTCACTGTACATTGGTACACGTGACAATAAACTAAACTGATACACTGATTATTGGTCCATTTCACCAGCCTCTATTTGTCAATTATTTGTTTACCCCCCACAGTTCCAAGTTTAGCATTGGCTATAAACATTTGACTCGAATCTCAGGAAGTTGGAAAATTCTAACTTTCATAACTTGCAACGAAGAAACAATAAAGGCTTCAGTCTAAATATATAATTCTGTCATTCACAATTTAAACATCGACCCCTCAGTATCATTGAGTGAATTGAATTTTTGTTTACATATATGTTCCCTTAGTCCGGTGACAATTTATTGTAACAGGATTTTGCCATTTTTACCAACTTTAAAAATGAGGCATTGACCCAATTTGCATGAAAACCTGCTTTAGTTTCAATGGATAATGAATTACATTTGTGAAGTAGTCATATGATTTTTAATGAAATAAATGGCAGAGGAAGGCATAAAGATCCAGAAAAATTAAAATGTTCCTTATATGGTGTACACCAACTAGTGTGGCCTGAACCATACTGTGAAATGTAGATGTTCAGTGAGGTGCAAAGAACTGTTTTAACATTTATATATGCAATTAATTATTTAGAAACGTCTAGTCCTGGAACAAATTATGCTGCTAAATACAATGATTGCATTTATGGCAGACTCTTCCATAGCGGTGTTGATAAGATTTGGAGACCAAATCCTGCATCTCACACATTATTTGAATGCATGAATACAGATGATGAGCCCCAAGTCCCTCTGGATGGCTGTCATATTAATTTCTAGCCAATAATTAAATAATTGTGCAAAATATATTTTTTAAAATCACAGCAGCAATGTACGACATTGGCATGTGCAGTAATTCTCATTTGCTTTGACATGGAAATCAACCGACTGAAAATCAAAGGTTTATGGAAATAAAAGTTTAATTTGGTGATGCACAAAATTAGTTTGGTTTTGTATCAAGTGTACTCAAGTAATTGATAAAATTCCACAAGTGCTTAACCGCTTCAGTGCTGGATCTCCAAATTAGCATTTTTTAATGTAATTGTTTTATAAGGCACACAAAATAATGGATTTTTATATATTCAGTTTGAATTGCAGATATCATATTTAAATACACAATTTAATTGAGAATGATGCACACTCTCTCACTGTGATTTCAATATGAAGAGCATTTAAGCTTATCGTGAAAGCCATTTTTGAAATTACAACGCATTGATTGGCAAAACAGGTAGAAATCTATTGATACCACCAAAATTGCAGAAAATTGAAAATATTACATTCACAGTTACTTGTCCAATGAAGCTTCAGTAAAATTAAAATGATTCTATGATAAAGAAATGCTTCTAAAGCAGGTTGAACTATTGACAGCACAAATGTGCATCTCTTTAACTGAACCCATCAATACTGTGATCGAACTTTATCCTCAAATTTTAAATTTCAAGATTGGTTCAAGTTGTCTACAACCTTTCTAGGAATGTCTCTTTCACAGAATGCAAGACACATCTGTCCAGCTAATTACCAACCAATTGGTCTCCTCTTAATCATCAGCAAGGTGATGTATGGTATGATCTGATTTGACCTTCCATCTACCTCATTGGAGACTTTTGAACTAACTTCCATTGGACTTTATCTTGCACTAAATGTACCCTTTATCTGTGCACTGTGGATGGTTTGATTGTAATTATGTAATTTCTTTAACTGGATAGCAAGCAAACAAGCTTTTCACTGCACTTCGGTACACGTGACAATAATAACCTATACTAAATTAACATCTGCCAAGAATATCATGCTTCTCATTTTTCCTACAATATAGGAGGCCTTTTGTTTTCCTGGAATCTATTCTTTCTCACACTCCCATAAAATCTCACTGTTTCGCCATCTGCACACCTACATTAAGGTAATTGGGATGTGGGTAAAACCAGACAATCCAAGCAAAATACACACACTTAATGAAAGTACATGCAAACTCCACAGAGAAAGCAGCTGAGGTCAGGATTGAACTTAGGTTGCTGGAGCTACATGGCAATAGCAGCAAATGCTCGTTGATCAGACTCCGTCATTTATGCCTCTTGATCCCACTGCATAGGTCTTGCAGTCTCTTTCTTTTTCCAATAGTGACCATGCCGATACCCAACATTTCTCAGCTCTCATCCATCTGTTTTGCCAAGTTGCTCAATCATGTGATTCCACTCCATCTTGCTTTACGACTATGATAATATCTACTTGTCTCAGGTTCACATCTGTTCTAAATACTCTTATTGCCAAGAAGAATGTATCATGTGTATTGTTCGAAGAAGGGTTCTGACCTGAAATATTACGCATCCTTTTTCTCCAGAGATGCTGCCTGTCCCGCTGAATTACTTTTATTGCCCATCTATTTGTAAATTTAGGGGTCCTTAATTATGGGCAGCACGGCTTTATCTCATCTTTCACCATTGAATACTGATCAATTCTGCTTTTTCTCTGCATCTGCTAACCAGCTTGTGCCCCTGATGCTAATCTAGCATTCTTCTCAGCAACTTTAACAGCACCAATTCCAACGCCCTAGCAAATGGACACAAAGCATATTAGGATCCTTGTGAGTTGGCTTGGACCATTTGTCTAAACTATCCTCACACCAGTAACAAATAACAAACCCAAATTTAGGTAGTTTTGGGGTCTCTTTTACCAACATGCCAGCTGATGGGATCACAACCCAATATCTGCTTAACTTTATGCTTTGGAAGCATTCCAATCAGGTCTGTCATGCTTTGCATAGTGTTGCTTAAAAGAAGGCAGAGGAAGGTGATCAGGATAGAACAGACCAAAATGAATGATCACAACATTACTCAGTCTGAAGAAGGGTCTCGACCCGAAACGTCACCCATTCCTTCGCTCCATAGATGCAGCCTCACCCGCTGAGTTTCTCCAGCTTTTTGTCTACCTTCGATTTTTCCAGCATCTGCAGTTCTTTCTTAAACACCTCATTACTTTCTTTAGTAGAGAGGACAAGTGACGAGCCCATACATTTGCTGCAGGACACTTGTGAAGATCATGCAGACAATGTCATCAAAACGTGACTGCATCTCTTAACAAGCATTTTGATCTTGGAGACTCTGCTACAGTATGGATTACATATTGGTCTCAGTTGATGAAGTGCAACTTTCCTAAAATAACGTTTTTCCTTCTTGTTCTGCTACATTCTCTCACCTCTTTTCACTTCTCACTCTCAGAGGCACTTTCAACTACATTGCAAAGGCACTCTGATGTTTTAATGCGCATAATGAATAGCATAAAAAAGTGGAATTTATCTGGCTTTGCTGTATTATCTTCAACCTAATAAAAAAAAGTAATTCATCCTATACCAGGTCTAATCTTGTTAGACAATCTGTATACATGGGATTTCCATGCTGACTTTGTCAAACACAGCAGTCCTAGCTTTTGCTTTCATCTTCCAGTAGAATTCCAGTTATTGAACCTGCTCAGTGCCTTTTAAAAGACCAGAGGATGAGGCAAATCAAAGATCCTTGGAACAAAACTTGCCTTGCATTTCACTCTCAAAGTACTGATGGAAGAAATGTGCATCTACCATCAACCTATTAAACAGTGGACGTTTTATGGGAAGGATGGTGTGTGAAGAAAGATCAAATCAAATCTTGATCCTCTTTAGTATTATGAAAGAGTACCAAAGAGACTTAGTCTTTACTTGGTTAAATGTAATTTGTTTATCCTTGTTGAAGAGCAACATTTTCATTGGTAAGTCCATAGGAATGCCAAATTTTTAAGCGCAAATGGCAGAGGTTACTTTTGGATATCACATCATAATATTATAACAATATTATGTTCACATATTATGTTGTGCTGCTGTAAATAAGAATTGAATTGTTCAGTCTGGGACATAAGACAATGAAACACTCTAGACCTTCTTGACTCTTGAAATAGACAAAGATGTGGGTGACTGGCTAATATCACCCTCAGCATCTGATGATGGTCAGAATCCAGAAATCAAACACATGGAAAATTTGATGTTTGGACACAATGAGCTCAGGGTGTTGCAAACCACCATTTCCCTTGGGTACTACAGTCACAACAGGCAACAGCGCTATCATTTATATTTTAACCACCCTGCTGTTAATTAAGCTGTAAAATAATAGCATCAGGTGCACCAGTCATTAAGGCCACTTAGCTGCCATTTACACACTGTAAGGATCCAAAACAACACAGCTGTAAAACTTTCAAAGACAAAACAAAAAAAGAAGAGGCAGGATGTGTAGTTCTCTATTCTCCATATAATATTTGTGAAAATCACAGCACCTTGTTCAAATACCTAATGTGCAATAATATTTAAAAGGCAATAATAGCAAGTCTTGCATGTACTTGATCTTTAAAACAACAGAGGTATGAAAAAAATCCCGTTCATCTTTCACCCCTGGCCAATCTAGATCCATCAACTTCAGCCTCGAGATGTTCACAGACTTGTCTTCCATTGCCCTATGAGGAACATAGTTTCAAAGACCACATCCCTCAGAGAAACAAATATTGCCATATCAATCTTAGCCCCTCAGGTCTATATTTGCCCAGAGATTAGATTTAAAAAAATAAACTTTTAGGAAGTAAAGGAGATGATGTTTGAGCTAGAGCACAGGGCCTAAACAGCTGCAGAAATCACAGTCAGAGGTAAAGTGAAATGAGGATAACAAAGGGTCAGAAGGAAAATACAAGGCTAAAGTGGATGCAGAGAAAGGAAGTGACAACACCGCTGATGTGTTTAAACAAAAGGATGAGATTTTTAATTTGAGATGCTGGGGGAAAAATAAAATCACACACCAATTTAGGAAATGTGGACAGAATATGAGCCCCGAGTTTTGCGAGAGCTAAGTTTGTTCAAGACAACCAGGCTAAATAGGCATGTGTCTGGACTACGCAGTTGCAGCATGGGACCCATACACAAATAACAAAATTTCTTCCATCGAACGTGTCCAAAAACAGGCAGCTCGATTTGTTATTAATACCTGTGAGGGATAAGATGATTAAACCACCATCATTGCGAGGGGCCGAGTGATTGTAGTCACCGACCTTGTGATGGGCTGAGTAGCTGGAATCACCAACCTTGTGATTCAAACAAACAGTCAGACCTTCAGAGCTGTTGATAACATTGTAGAATAACAAGATGAGGTAAGGAATGTAGCTGACAACACAGAAGCTATTCTTTAGGTCAAAAGCAATTAAGTAGGTTAGGCCAACAGATACTGCGCATGCTTAAAAGGTTAAATGAATATTAACTTTACGCCCCTCATGACAAAGAACCTAATTTAAATGTACATGCGATGTATGATGTGGGAGGAGAGGGAATGATTGATGACGCGCGGAGGGGAGGGTTGGAAGATTGTGAACCTCGGTACCCTGATTGGAAGGGGTCAGAAGGAGAGGTGTCCGATCAATAAAGACTGTATACTGAATTGTATAAAAATAGACGTTTTTCCTTAGCTCGGTGTGTCTCAACTTGGAGAGGCACCCGATTCTGCAGACTCGCAAATAAAGCTTTTCTTGTTTCCACGATTTAGTCTCTGAGTAGTGATTGTGAGCACAAACAATATATCTCACAAGTTGGGGGCTCGTCCGGGATCGCCACTCCGGCCGCTTGACGGAGGCACGAAAGGAAGGGAAGGTGCACCCTGCTGATTTCAGCAGTCTCTGATCTCCTTGCTTGCCGTCAGCGGTTTGAGCGAGTGATATTCGGACAAGAGACTCTGGAAACAAGAGGGAATCCGGTGAAAGGGATCAATCAATCGAGCAATTTCTGTGCACAGGACTCGGGTAAGAATATTGACTATTAAGTATTACTCGGGCGATTGGGTTCTGTTGGACGGGAAAAGGTCTGACAGGGATGGGTAACTGGAACGGGCAAAGTAAGGGCCCGGGGGAAAAAGGCTCAAACTGGTGAAGAGCCGCACATTCCGCCTGATAGTCCATTGGGGCGGATGTTGCACGGATGGGGTGAGGGGGGGGGGGGTGAGGTGTGCGTCTGGCTTATTGAGACATCCGAAGAGTTGTCGGATTGAGAAATAAGTGGCGTTGGAACCCAACCCAAAGAACCCCCGTGGTCAGGGCATCTGCTCCTCCCGTGAGGGGGGGGCGAGAACCAGGGACCCCAAACTTTCAAAGAAGAGAAAGAGGAAGGGGTGAATGGAGGGACCAAGGTTGGGGTCCCCCGGGAAATAAAGAACAAGGATCAGGGGGATGGCGCACCGGGCCATCCCGGTGTTATCATTGTCACAAAGAAGGACACTTTAAAAGAGAATGTCCAAAGATAAGGCATGAAGTACAATCGTACACACTGATGGAGGAATAGGGGGGGGCAGGACCGGACAATACTAACTCAGAAGTCCAACCGGTGGTTGACTGACTCCAGGATCCTAAAGTACGAAGTGATACTTATGGAAAAAGGCGATTTGACCATTCTGACCGATAAGAATTTAAACCCTTCCCAGTTTTTATACTCGGCGGACGACGAGCAGGAAGGGCAGAGACCAGAACACTACTGTAGCGAAGTTATAGAACTACAGACCAAGAGCAGGGAGGATTTGGAGGAGCAGCCTCTGGTAGAGGGAGAAAGGTGGTTTATAGACGGTTCTTCCCGCTGTATAAATGGAAAAAGATATAGTGGGTATGCCATAATAGGAGGAGAAGGATTTGAAGGAGTGGAGGCGGGCAGGTTGCCAGGTAGTTGGTCGGCTCAGTCATGTGAATTGTATGCCTTAATACGGGCGTTAGAATTGTTGGAGGGGAAGGAAGGAACGGTGTACACCGACTCCAAATATGCATTTGGAGTAGTGCACACGTTTGGGTGAATATGGAAAGAAAGGGGGATGATTACAGCAAGAGGAAAGGAGTTGGCACATGAGCAATTAATTGAGAAGGCGCTGGAAGTATTACATTTGCCAGAAATGATAGCGGTGGTCCATGTGGCGGGACACCAAAAGGGGAACTCATTAGAAGCAAGGGGAAATGAAGCGGCAGACGGAGCCGCCAAAAAGGCAGCGACAGAAGGAACAGTGAGGATGTTGTCTTTAATACCATTAAGGGAAGGAGTAGGAAAGATACCTGTATTCTCACAGGAGGAGGAGGATAAAATGAATGAGTTAGGGGCTCGGCGTTCCACTGACGGGAGGTGGTGGACGCCGGATGGGAAACAAATGTTAACCAAAGGATTAACTCGGGATTTGATGACACAACTGCACTCCCAGTCACATTGGGGAGCGCAGGCCCTGTGTGACACACTACTACGGACCTACGCTTGCCGAGGTATCTATACTTTGGCTAAGCAGCCAGTCTCCGGTTGTGTGTTATGTCAGAGGGTTAACAAGAAGGTAATGAGAGCTGTCCCTGGTGGAGGACAACAATTGGCTATAAGACCCTTCCAGAGAATACAGGTAGATTTTACAGAACTTCCAAGAATACAAAGGTGGAAGTACCTCCTAGTAGTTGTAGACCATTTCACCAGGTGGGTGGAAGCATTTCCCACGATAAATGCCACCGCTCAGGCAGTAACCCGGATATTATTAGAACAAATCATTCCCCGATACGGGGTCATCGAATCCATAGATTCCGACCGAGGAACACATTTTGCCTCTAAGGTTCACCTGTTGGTTTGCAGTACCTTGGGAATAAATTGGAAATTGCATACACCCTGGCACCCCCAGAGTTCTGGGCGAGTGGAAAGGATGAATGCAACCCTTAAAACACAGATAACTAAGTTAATGGAGGAAACCAGACTACCCTGGACTAAGTGTTTACCAATTGCATTATTAAGAATACGAACGGCACCCCGTAAAGATATTGCGGTGTCTCCCTACGAAATGTTGTTTGGGCCTATCTTGGAAAGGTAGAGGGCACGCTGACCTTCGAAGGCAGCGATGTGTTCCTGAGGAACTATTTACTGGCAGTGTCTCGTTCCCTTGCAGAATTAAAAATAAAAGGACTGTTGGCACAAAGTCCACCACTCAACTTTCCAATACACGCTATAAAGGCCGGTGACTGGGTACTGATTAAAAGTTGGAAGGAGGAGAAACTGCAGCCCCGGTGGACTGGCCCATACCTGGCATTGCTGACAACGGAGACAGCAGTACGAACAAAAGAAAAAGGGTGGACACATGCGACCCGGGTTAAAGGACCCGTTGACCCGCCATCAGTTCCTGAGAAAGACGATCAGTGGACGGTAAAACCAGGGAATAAGCCCCTGGCATTAACTTTCAGTAAGAAATAAGTGTATGAAACTAACAGCATGAAAGGAGCAGTTGTAGTATTACTAACTATGTATGTAACCATTATAAGAAGTGTTAATAACTGTGATAAGTGCTACCATCCTATCAGATATGGAGGGCGAACAACCAGAGCATTTACCTATCATTCCCATGTAAGTGATGATTGCTACGACCTAAGGACTAGAGCTGTTTGTCAGGACGGAGGGAGGGGGTATTATGTAGTAGAAAATAAGGGACATGTAGGAAGTGTTGGGCACATTACCTGCCCAAAAGGGGAGAAATGGGTCTGCATGACCAAGGGAGGACAGTTAGGCATCCCTTCCCGAGCCAGGGAGGAAACATTAGACAAAATTAAGGAGGTAGTGATAGGGAAGTTAGCAGAAGCAGTAGTCAACAAACCTCCCCCACCTTCCCAGCCTCAACTGCACCAGACTATGTATGATGAAATAAAGCAGCAGATTGAGATCCCCGAAGTGGGGAGAAACCTGTTTGTGGACTTGGCCCTCCGGATAGCCAGAACCCTGAATGTGACTAACTGTTGGGTTTGTGGAGGACCGCCGATGAGCTCATGCTGGCCATGGAGAGGATCTATCATTGAGGTATGGGACCTGATAAAGTGGAATTTGACGGTGGGAAGAGATCAAAGTCCCCAGGAATGGGTCCTGACACACACCCCGGTTGGAACTGAGTGTATCGCCAGGCCCTGGGCAAAGGATGCCATCCTAGTAGGCAGCAGCCCCTGCCAGCGCATCATCACCCAGTGGCCAAATCAATCCCGAGTGTGGTGGCCAGAGGAACCTCAATGGTATCCCACTGTAAAGGATGAAGGAAACTGTACTATCTGGATGAAGACTGATGGAAGCGAATCGACTGGATTATGGAATTGCACCGGAAACAACCCTTACCAGGGAATCCCAGTGTTGCAGGACATATGGGACAATGTTACCTCTAGTGGACCTGCCCCTGAAGGACTGCTATGGATATGCGGAAACAAGGCATACTCGGTATTGCCAGAAAAATGGAGTGGGACTTGTTTAATTGGACTGATACAACCAGGGTTTTTTTTTGTTGACCACTGAGGAGGGGCGGTCGCTAGGAACACCCATCTTTGACGATCTACACCGAACGAAGAGAGGAATGGACATCGGAAAATGGGAAAATGATGAGTGGCCACCTGCAAGAATCATCTCATATTATGGACCAGCCACTTGGGCACAGGACGGATCCTGGGGCTACCGAACCCCAGTGTATATGTTAAATCGGATCATAAGACTACAGGCAGTGCTGGAAGTAATTACTAACCAGACTGCATCTGCACTAGAGATGTTGGCAAAGCAGCAGACACAGATGAGAACAGCGATATACCAAAACCGTTTGGCCTTAGACTACTTACTAGCCGAAGAGGGAGAGTATGCGGAAAATTCAACCTCTCTAATTGCTGCCTAAACATAGATGACAACGGGCAAGCAGTAATGGATATATCAGAAGGAATCAGAAAAATAGCACATGTCCCGGTACAGAGATGGAACACAATCATGGGAGCAGGATGGTGGGATTACATCTTAGGAGGAGCCTGGTGGAAAGCGGTGGGACTGGTGATTTTATGGGCATTAGCTGCATTGATCATTATCCCCTGCTGTATACCATGTCTCAGGGTTCTTATAACTAGAAGTATAAGCCAAATGCAGGCAGTTGTAGTCCCCATGGGGGAGAAAGGGGGCGTCCAGAAGATAATGATAATGAGGCCGAGAGAGGACCCAGAGGAAAGAGAGATAAAAAGAATGTTATTAGCTTTGGAACAGCAGGAAGTCTAGGAATGGGGTTTAATACAGGATGCGTAGCAAAAGAAAAAGGGAGGATTGTGAGGGATAAGATGATTAAACCACCATCATTGCGAGGGGCCGAGTGATTGTAGTCACCGATCTTATGATGGGCCGAGTAGCTGGAATCACCAACCTTGTGATTCAAACAAACAGTCAGACCTTCAGAGCTGTTGATAACATTGTAGAATAACAAGATGAGGTAAGGAATGTAGCTGACAACACAGAAGCTATTCTTTAGGTCAAAGGTAATTAAGTAGGTTAGGCCAACAGATACTGCGCATGCTTAAAAGGATAAATGAATATTAACTTTACGCCCCTCATGACAAAGAACCGAATTTAAATGTACATGCGATGTATGATGTGGGAGGAGAGGGAATGATTGATGACGCGCGGAGGGGAGGGTTGGAAGATTGTGAACCTCGGTACCCTGATTGGAAGGGGTCAGAAGGGGAGGCGTCCGATCAATAAAGACTGTATACTGAATTGTATAAAAATAGACGTTTTTCCTTAGCTCGGTGTGTCTCAACTTGGAGAGGCACCCGATTCTGCAGACTCGCAAATAAAGCATTTCTTGTTTCCACGATTTAGTCTCTGAGTAGTGATTGTGAGCACAAACAATATATCTCACAATACCTATGAGAGAGAAGCGAGTGCTACCAAACATCTGAATTCACTGGGATGGAACCCTTTCCAAGACAGACATGAAGCTCACCGTTTTTACAGACCTGTTTTTACAAAATGTTAAATGGCCAGCTCGACATAGATTACAAAACCTACACCAAACCCAAACCAATTAGGAGCAGACGAGGGCATTCGATCCAATTTGAGATCCCAGCTACCAAGACAGATGTGTTCAGCAAATCATTCTTCCCCCGCACAATTAAAGCATGGAATAGTCTTCACCCTACCATAGTTACCCAACCAGATGCAACTAAATTTAAGGTAGCTCTTTCTTCCCCAAAATCCTTTCTGGATTAAGTCCTCCCTCCACCACCTCTAGTTTAAATTCCATTTGGAATATTTTGGAGGACCAAGAAACCAAGACATAAACTAAAATGGTGAGGATTGTTACAGAGGTGGAAGTAGTAATTTGGGTTGAAGAGTTGCAGATTTGAAGCTCAGCTGAATAATGTAGGATATAGTGACAGTAATACTTTCCTTTATTAAGAATTAATGTCAGAAATGGAGAAGATGTAGCGGGGACTCGCAGGAGTCCAGCCAGAAACTAGTCGGACACGAGTTGTGTGCACTAGACATGTTTATTCTCTCCAATACAGCTCCCTATTCCTCGGAGGCCTTAAATACCAACTCAGGTACCAAGACGCCACCCTGTAGAGCCGATGGTTCGTTGTGCCCTTAGGTTGCCACCAGGTGCCGGCACATGACCCCCCCCCAGAACCAGAGGCACCGAACCGGACAGGACGCCGAACGAGGCAACCCGAACGCGTAGATACAATCCTACGCCCCGGGGGCTTGCTCGGTTCGGAAGAATCTCCGGGAGCCCGGGACGGCGGACGCCTGCGATGGGGCGGTTGGGCCACATGGACTGGCTCGCTCAGGTCCAAGTGGGCCGGTTTCAAACGAGCCACAGACACAGTTTCACGCCGGCCTCCCACGTCCAAATCAAATGTAGTAGGCCCGTGCCGCAGCATGCGAAAGGGACCTTCATACGGGCGCTGCAAGGGCGACCTGTGGGAGTCACGGCAAAGAAAAACGTACGGGCAGCCCATCAGTGGCAGTGGCACATGGGAAGGGGCCACTCCATGATGCGACGTTGCGATGGGAGACAGGGCGCCGACTCTCTCCCGCAAGCGGAAATACAGAGGTGGGGGCGCTGCAAGCTGGCAGCCATGCCAGCAGTGTGTCGGTTTTTCCTACTTTTTTTGTTTTTTTTAGTGTGTTTAAATGTGTGTTTTTGATGATCCTCTGTGTGTCTTGTGTGGGGGGTGGTGTGGAGGGGTAAGGGGGAAACCGCTTCGGTCGCCTTCTCCACGGAGAGGCGACTTTTCCCACGTCACCTCCCACGTGGCCAAACAGCAAGGATCGGTGTGGCCTTTCCTGGAGACGTGCCCGGGGCTTCAGTAGCGGGCGCAGCGTGGTCTTTCGTCGCGGAGCGGGCGAGCCCTCGCTGGGGGTCGCCGGAGGGGAGCTCTCCGTTCACTGGCCCGCGGCAGCCTGAAGCCGCGGTCTACGGAGCACCAGGTGGCGCGGTGTCCGCAGCCTGGGATCCCGAGAGGAGAAGAGCTCCGACCGCCGGCCCGCGGCCAACTTCTACTGCGGGCGCAGCGGGGACTTACCATCAGGAGCGGGGTCTGTTTTTGTGTGTTCTTTTTCATTGTACCGCTGCTGGCAAATTCCTTTCACTTGCACTTTATGTGCAAGTGCCGAATAAAACTGATTGATTGATTGATCAGCACCGATGACGGGTGTTCCTGGGATCCATCAGCAGCAGGGACAAACTCCCCGGGGACGGTGAGGGGAGCACCATACGCCAACTCCGCTGAGGATGATGACAGATCCTCCTTGGTGGCCGTCTGAATCCCCAACAGGACCCATCGCAACTCGTCCATCCACCCAGGGACCGTGAGCCTTCAGGGCGTTTTTCAGACAGTGGTGGAACCGCTCCACCAACCCATTTGACTGGGGATGGTACGCTGTCGCGCGGTGGAGCTGCGTCCCCAACAGGCAGGCCATGGCAGACCACAGTTCAGACATGAACTGGGCGCCCCGGTCGGACGTGATGTGAAGTGGAACCCCAAAGCGGGCAATCCAAGTTGCCACGAGGGCACGACTGAGTTGAAGTGTCCGTGAGCGGGATGCCCTCTGGCCACCGCGTAAAACGGTCCACCACCGTAAGCAGGTGTGGAACACCCTGGGACGGAGGCAGCGTCCCCACGATGTCCACATGTAGGCACTGCAAAGTCTTGAACGGGCGCCCGGACGTGTCGATGCACCTTTGATGTCTGGCACGGGATGCACGCCCGGGCCCAGCGAGCGACCTGCTTCCGAAGTCAGTGCCAAATAAACCTTGCGGCCACCATAGCGACCTTGGCCCGGATGGATGGGTGGGCCAGCCCATGGATCACCTCAAACACGCGACGGCGCCAGGCCACCGGAACGATAGGCCTCGGCTGACCCGTGGATATGTCACAGAGGATGGAACCCGAGGGACCCAACGGCACGTCCTCAAGCACCAAGCCTGAGACAAAGAGAGAGCTAGATAGGGCTCTTAAAAATAGTGGAGTCAGGGGATATGGGGAGAAGGCAGGAACGGGGTACTGATTTGGGATGATCAGCCATGATCACATTGAATGGCGGTGCTGGTTCGAAGGGCCAAATGGCCTACTCCTGCACCAATTGTCTATTGTCTAAGCCAGAGATCACGGTGCGGTATGCCGGCATCTCATCGTCCGACAGCTGGGCCGCCGCCAAGGCGGAGTAATCTATCCCCGAGGCCGAGTTAAGCACGGCTGCAATTTCCGGATGGGACAAAGCATCTGCCACGAGGTTGCATTTCCCGGTGATGTGTCGGACGTCCGTTGTATACTCTGAAATAGCCGCCAGCTAGTGCTGCTGACTAGCGGACCAAGGATTCGAAACCTTCACCAAAGCAAACGTGAGGGGCTTGTGGTCCGTGAAGGCTACTAATGAATGGCCCTCGAGGAAGTACCGGAAGTGCCGCACTGCGAGGTGTAAGGCGAGCAACTCCCGGTCGAAAGTGCTGTAGTGCTGCTCCGCGGCGCTCAGGTGATGGCTAAAGAAGGCGAGAGGCCGCCAACGGCCGTTAACCGACTGTTCCAAAACGCCACCGACCGCAGAGTCCGAGGCATCCACAGTAAGCCTCCTTCGCCCCTTCAAACGCCGCCACGGCAACAGCGTCCCACCGTTTCTCCCGTTGCTTGTCCGTCAGCAACTGGAAAATCGACCGCAAAAGTTTGGCAGCCGCCGGAACGAACCGGTGGAAGAATGTGACCATCCCTACAAACTCCCGGAGGCCACGTACAGTAGCAGGCCGCGGGAACTGGCGGATTACCTCAACCCTGTCCGGCAAAGGCACTGCTCCATGTCGTGTCACCCGATGCCCAGGAAGTTGATGGCGCGAAGGCCGAATTGGCACTTGCCCAGGTTAATTACGATGCCATGGTCACTGAGGAGCTGGAAGAGTAGACGCATGCTGGCGCAGTGTTCCTCTCGCAAGCGACTTGCCATGAAGATGTCGTCCAAGAGAACAAACAGGAAATCGAGCCCGTGGTGAATCTCTGGAATTCTCTGCCACAGAAGGTAGTTGAGGTCAGTTCATTGGCTATATTTAAGAGGGGGTTAGATGTGGCCCTTGTGGCTAAAGGGATCAGGGGGTATGGAGAGAAGGCAGGTACAGGATACTGAGTTGGATGATCAGCCATGATCATATTGAATGGTGGTGCAGGCTAGAAGGGCCGAATGGCCTACTCCTGCACTTAATTTCTATGTTTCCCTCTCATCACCCCTCTCCCTCTCCCACCCATCACTCTCTCCCCCACCCCCCTTCCCTCTCTACCCCACCCCCTTCCCTCTCTCCCCCCGCCCCCTTCCCCTACCCCTCTGTCCCTCTTCCACCAGTCCCTCTACCCCTCCCTCCACCACCCCCTTACCCCTACCCCTCTGTCCCTCTTTCACCACTCCCCCTACCCCTCCCTCCCCACTCTTCCACTTCTATCCCCTTACCCGACGCCTCTCCCTCCCCCACCCCTCTCTTCCACTCCCTTCCCCTCTCCCCCACCCCTTCCCCTCTGTCCCTCTTCCAACCACTCCCCCGTCCCTCTTCTACCACTCCCGCTACCCCTTTATCCCTCCCTCCCCACTCTTCCACTTCTCTCCCCCTTCCCCTCCACTCTCCCTCCCCACTCTTTCCCCTCTCTCCCCCACCCCTCTCCCCCTCCCTCCCTTCTCCCCATCTTCCCCATCCCCCCTCCCCCACATCTCTCTCCCCATCTCTCACCCCCTACCCCGCTCTCCTTTCCCTCCCAAATCTATCCCATTTCCTCCTCCTCTTCTCCCCTCCCCCCCCTCTTCTCACCCCCCCCCCCCCCCCGCAAACGCCGTTGGGGAAACAGACCCAACGGGTCTGCACTTGGTCTAGTTACATATAAAACTATGCATATATAAATAGAACTTAGTTAGATCAATGGATTGAATGTATTGTTGCCACATTTGCCTCTCTCCTATTTCTTATGCTCCTATAATCTCATGGAAACTATCAGATAGGCCAAGAGGCAGAGAAGGTAATAGAAAAGGGAGCACAGCTGCCATTGTGAATTACAGGTATACATGTGGAAGTAGATCCCATGTATCAGAATGATACTGCCAATATAAATGTAAAAGAGTCTGGCCTCTTCTACAGACCTGAATCATGGGAAAGATTCTGGAGACGAATAATCTGAACAATTCCATTCAGCTTGATAAGAGTGGACTAATAATGCACCATTATCATAATCAAAGAGAATGTCTCATGTTGATGAACTTCTCTAAATTTTCATCATATCCATTTTCATTACAAAATTTTAATGTGTCTACATAATACAATTTACAATGCAGAGATCGGCTCTGTTTTCCATACATTATATAATACACAAGACATTCTTGTTCATGAGAAATAACTGACAGATGTATTTGATATAGTGCACCCCATCTCCAGAACATTCACTCCGTGCTCTCCTCGATTAATGCCTATTGGTTTTCTAGATAAAAGCTGTTGGAAGCATGTAGCCCATGGTAATCCTCGCACATACATGCAATATAAAGTAATGTAATTCCCATTAATCATTCAAAAAATGATTTTCACTTTAAACTATCTTACACATCTAACCCAAAATGAGCCTCAATTATATGTTAATTTGTAGTGCCATCTAGTGTAGAAACATTACAAGCTTTGCATCTCACATAACCCCAAGGTTTTCTTTCTCAATAAAATAAAGTTTACCACCACAAAAATGTTACAAAATTGAAACAGTCAATAATTGAATTAGAAGCCTACATCTGTGCAATTAAAAAAAAATTAAAAAGCGATTGCATAAGTTATCTGAAGGTATATATTTTTTTTCTGCACTTCAGTTGAAAGCAATCAATCCACTTAATATTTTCATGTGTCTGTAGAAATTACCACAAACAGGCCATTTGCCCCATCTAATCACTGTTGCCATTTATCTTCCATGCAAGCAATTAGTTCACTCAGTCTGTATCTGCCTTTTCAATCTAAACTTGAGCATTAACATTTCATCGACCTAAAGTACTATTCAGTATTAAATTCCATTTCCTTCCAATTCCATATAAAGATTCTTGTTTCCTTTTTTATCAAAATCACCTTTACCCCCGTGGGTCCCGATACTAAGTCTCCCGTATCATGAAACTGCCAGTTTCTAACTCAACCACATCATTATCCAATACTGCCCTGGTGTCTATAGTGTTTTTCAAGAATACAAATACAAAGTATCCCTCAAATTCACTAAAATAGATTTATTTTGTTTAGAATAAGTTGAACTAAACCAAGGTAGATCTACTGTTTTCATTTATTTGATTGTATATTCATCAGATAAAATCAGCATTTTAGAGTTTCCAAAATAGTAAAATTCAAGCAACATTATTTGATACAGGAACATATTTCCAATGTTTAAGGAGGACTTTAACAAACATGAAAGTTGTCAGGTTCAGTTCTAAACATATTGTAACTGGCATTGAATTACACATTGCATTTCCTCAGCACAATTTCATTTTCAGCAGGAATGAATGGAATTGTTACAGCTCCTACAATGAACTGCAGGGAGCAGCAAGCAGCTAGAAACCCTTAGTAATACTTAATTGTGCCTTAGTTCTCTTTATTCATCACTTCTTACCAATGTTAAAATGTACGTGACCCAGTTAAAACGTGGAGAACTTCACTCAGCCCACCCTATTAAATTTAAATGGTCAAACATTACTGGGATTGCAACTCTGGTCAATTACATGACAATGCACACAAATAAGATGCTCATTTTCAATATGCTACGTAATATTTACAAAATCAACTGATTCAATTGTTTCTACTGATATAAATACATAACATATAGCTTACCTTTTTCTTCCTTCTTCATTTCAGAGTCAGATCTTTTTTCTGGAAGATTACAAAAATAATTTCATTGATTAAGTGAAGTGGCTAAAAAGTTTCATTAATATAGATTGCTGTATAAATGTTCTTTTCCTTAAATGTATAAAAACAATCAAGGCAGCATTTCAAGTACCACCTTTTAGAATTAAGAACCAATGAGATATATGGCATGCATGACAATGGGTTTACTTTTCAATAAAGGAGTAGGGTTAACATAATTGTACAAAGCAGGCTTCTCCCTTTTGTAGGTATTACATGCTCACCAAAGTCAGTAATGCAGCCCAGCTCACCATTTCAGCACCAACTATCCAGCACCCATTTACACATAGCCCATTTTATTCACCATCAGTTTACTTAAATTCTACCACTCACCTACACAACAGATGTAATTTACCAAATAACTTGCATACCTTTGGGATGGGGGAGCACTCAGTGAAAACTAAAATGTTCACAGGGACAAACGCAAACTTCACAGACAGCACTGGGTCACGATTTAACCCATGTCACTGAAGCTGTGAAGCAGAAGCTCTTTTAGATGCACTACTGAAACTAGATTACACCATATTTACTAGTAATGACCAAAATGAAGGAAGGATAATGCTTCCTGAGGTTTAGCATATAAGCTTCCTGAGGTTTGGCATACAAGGGTTATTGAGTGCATCGCTTCCTTGCCATTCCCAAAAAGAGCAGCGATGGTTCAGGAGTCTGGGTGGCACAAGGTTTGCATTCACACACGTTTTCTGTCCCACAACATCCAAGTAATTGTGGAACTGGATAACCATGACATAGGTAACAACAAATAATTAACAAAGTAATCACTTAACAAAATAAACTTAATTTTTTTTATTTGAGTACTGATTGACTAAATGACACCCTCGCGCCTTTACAGCATTACAATAAATCAACCACAGCACCATGAGAACCAAGATCCTTGGATGTCTAAATTTGTTGCTCAGGTATAAGATTTGCTTATTCAATGAAGTTTTAACAATGATCTTTCCCAAAGTTTTTAAAAGGTAAATGTCAGCATTATATAAAAAAACAATTTTGCAAACAAGGCATTGTAGAAATCTGTTGAAAGAGGTACGTTCCTGAAGCAAAAGTTTCACACCCTTTTTTTTGCTGTGGACTACTTCACGAGAGATTGGTTTTCATCTTCCCCCTCCTACATTCATATTTAATGATATGTTTTCTAGGTGCTTCCCACTTCTTAATTTACACCTTACCGTCTTCAACCCATCCCAATAGTTTGAAAGCCCAGGTTTATATTGGTTTCTTTATTGCAGGCAGCAATAAAGCCAAACTTCCATTCTTGGCTGTAGCCAAAAATACTGAAGGAAGTCAACAGGTCAGGTATAATTTGTGGAGGCAAACGTATGGTCAAGGTTTCTGATCGAAACACTGTGCTGGGACCAGCGTCACCTTGACCTAGGTGTCCTCATGCAGAGTTGCAACCTTAAACATTAATCATCCCTTTATCTCTACAGCTGCTGTTAGACACACTTCCTTCGTCCAGCAGTTTGTTTTTTTTGCTCTAGATTCCAGCATGTGCAGGTATTACCATTCCTAATTCTTTTTTCCAAATCAGTGAAACGTTAAAATATGTAGCTTTTGATACAGAGCATAACCACTGTATCTACATGAAAAAAACTACAACTCGCAGAGGTAATTCTAGAAAATTTTATTGTTAAAAAGTGACATATCCAAAGAAACATTACATTGAATAGATTTGCACCTACACTTTAGGTAACAGACTAAAAATTACACCAATTGCAAATGCCAAGTATTTCTTTATGCTAGCGCGATTTTTGGCAACAAATTACAACAGCTAGCTTAAAGTCAGTTAGTGCCCATGTAAACTTTTGACTATCAAGTCATTTTTAAGAGAACCAAGTTCCTTGGCCAACATGAAAATACAATAGGATATTAAAAACAACTTTGCTAATGAAGCAATCAGCAATGTTTTGCATTTAAATCTTTTATTACTTGCCACCGCTTCTTAACAAATATCCTACCCTTGCACCAATTATGGCTTTTTAAAATTTAATACATTTCCTTTAATAAAAAATAAGTACCATACACCATTAAGTATTGTCCATTTTCAGCCATAAGGCTAACTAAATAACATATATAGAAAAAACAACATTACACAGCTGGTAAGTTTTATTGCTAAACCTGACCAATTTTCATAATATGAAATTTAGTCAAAAAAGTCCATAATATTTCTAAAAAGTGTTACAGTTGAAATCTCCCTGCCATTTGCAACCACATTTCACAGATACAGTACTAAATCAACTAGTCTGATTAAATACTCTTCGCACTGAAGCCCTGCAAGGATAACTTTGTCTTTCCAAACAATAGCTGTAAGCAACACTCAAGCCAAATGTGCCCTCAAATATAAAAAAATCTATTCCAATCATTTCCTACAAAAGTTAAAACCTCTCCTGTCAAATGGTTGCAATTTGTTCAAATAGCGTTTTCAAATTTTACTACATTATAGTCACCGCAGTCCACTCCAATAGTTTATTAAAATAATTCACATTTATAGATTGCTCTTTCATTTTAATGTATATATTATCTTTGTGTAACAATTCCACATTAGTATAAGAGCAGACTTTGTTTGAGACAATACAGACTGATTGGTAACAAATCTCACTGAATATCAACCACTCCCAATATTAGTATCACATGATTGAGTTGACACAGCCAGAATCTTTGCAAAATAGAATTTATAAAAGCACACAACTACAAAAAAACTGTTAATTTCTTTTAAAAAACACACGTACATACAACTCAAAAATACCATGTACTGTCTGAAAAATATTCCACATATCCTTAGTGTGTTCCATCACATTATCTTCCGTCAAAGATCTCACACTAATAGTGGCTGTTTTAAGAACAAAAATAAAATTAAGTGGAATGTAGAGTGGCCTGGTCCAAATGATTTTGAAGTCTTTGTGATGAGTTAAAGATCTGCAAAACAACACAAATTGTTAATTAAAAGTCCTGACAGTCAGTGGTAGAACTGGCTGATAATTATAATTCATCTGCACCTTTAGGTAATTCTTCATTTTGTTGTGAATTCTGCAAAACGCTTTGTAGTCTTAAATTCTCAGTGATCAATTTCTCTTGCGCTTTATTATTGAAAATTACTGCACAATTTTTCTCTTCAAATGTACACAATATCTACAGATACCCTATTTAGTGCTGCCTTGCAGTGTACTAATCCATTTCAGAAATCTTGGTGACTTGAGTCCACACGCTAACAAGTACTTCAAAAGAGACCCATTCAGACTGCATGTTGCTGTGCGAGGAACATGACACTGACAGCTATGAAACGATGATCTTATCCTTGCAGAGCTTGGATGTTAAGTGAATGACCAAGGCAATGTGCAATGTTTGCCTCAATAAGTTCAACTATGGTCCCTAGTTGTTGAGCTTGTTAACGTATGGAAGTATCAAGGCTGGGGAGAGCTGTGCAGCCAAGAAAAGAGGTAGACAGAAAATTCCATACCAGGTAATGGGAGATCAAAGAGACTGTACGAGGCCAGAATCTGACACGATATGAAGCAGCCACTGCCAGTCATCATCAATACCAAGTTCTTAATATAATTTGGTGGCTTATCCATACCAGGCCATGTGATGATGAATCAGCAGGGGCATGCAGGTATGGTTAAGCCAGCAAAGTAATGTGCAGTGGCACCTACTGGGGCTGGTGATGGAAGGGACATGGTTTGCGATGTGGTCACTCAGCCCTCAGATGTGAGGCTCAAGGCTGCAAGTTTGGAACGTTTGGTATTGATGATCAATCAGCCTTTTGCACTTGCTCTGCCATTTCACTGTACCAATTGGTACATGTGACAAATAAATGTATCTTGTATCATTCCAGAAGATTACAAACGATCTTTTAACTCAGCTCTATTACATATCCTTTGACTCTCTTATAATTTAGCTTTTTTTTAATTTTTAAGATGCTTACAAGTAGACTTCAGCCATAAAGGATCTCAACAAATCTTCACAGTTAACTGAAGTCTTTTACCTGATTGACCACTCCCCTGCATTAACTCTGGTAAAAAAAAGACAAAAAAATGCTGGAATTATTTAGTGTTAGGCAGCATCTGTGGAGAACATGGATAGGTGACATTTCAGTTCCGGGTCCTTCCATCTCAAGAAGGGTCGCGACTCAAAATGTCATCTAACCACATTCTCAGGTAGCTGCCTGATCCACTGTGTTACTCCAGCACTTTGTGTCTTTTTTTTGCAAATCAGCATCTGCAGCTCCTTGTGTCTCTCTCATAATTATGGTGAAGACTGATGCTAATGAACATTTATGAACATTTCAAGCTGAAAGGATTCATACGGACACATTAAACATAACTTTGTTTTTAATCGATAAATTTACATTTTTGTTTGGATATGATTTTTAAATACTCACGATACACAACAAAGCACAATTCTATGACAGTTACACAGTTGCTTCCTCACAACTACAGCAGCACTTGGGGGGGAAATATTTGGTTTCACTCTTGCTGCTGTCCTCAATCTATGCTCATGTTTTATCAAAGCATTCTCTGAATATAGCAGTAACACATCTACATTTTTTATGAGGTGATGTCTTAATGCCCAGGTAATCCTACAGGACTAAATGCAATGAAAAGGAAATCTGCCATTATGCACTAATCTCTCCTTTGTATCCTATAATATTCCCTTGTCAGATATCCACTATGCATTTGATGATAGATCTGAAATTGTGCCAGGTGTATATGCAGTATAATGACAAACACCATGAATCAAAATACTGAAAATATACATAAAAGTAACTGATTGCTCACGGAACTACAGTTAAACTTTTAATGATGTTAGAAATTAACAAGGAGGTGAGGCACATCTTTCCATTCCCCACTCTGAACCACTTTCCATAGATTCTAATCCATCCACAACTTCTTGGTTCTGTTTATTCAACCCACCCCTGGCACTTTTCAGAAGAACTGCAGGAGATGCAACATCTGTCCCTATACCACCACCCTCACATCCATCCAGTCCAGACCATAACAGTCCTTCCGGGTGAGACAGAGGTTTGTATGCACCTCTTCCGACCTACTGCATTCAGTGTTCCTGATGACCACCATTATATGGCCAACCGTTTTGCATCAATTGTGTCTGTCCATCATAGACTGCCAGTAGCTAGCCATTTAATGTTTCCGTAAGGAAACCCCCTTCTATTTCACATTAATGTCAATTTTCATGTTTATTGTTCTATGGCATCAAAAGAAAAAAATGTTCTTCTCAGGACTGAGGAAGAATACCAGAGCAACATTAACTAAAGTGGAATTATATTTAAAGAGGGATACTAAGTAGAGAGCAAGTATTAAGTTATGAAGCACAGTGCAGATAATACCTGTGTTACGGCCTTTCAGGTAACAAAGATTTGTCCTTAAAGAATTAACAAATTATTCCACAAAAATTTGGGACATGAAACAAAATTCTCTCTTGCGATATTTTGAGTAGTTAACTAAATAAGTAAGTAAGGACATCTTTAGTTGCAACTTGATGCATGCGCAAATAACACACCATCACGTCACGGAACATCGTGATACAAATTGTTTTCTTAGAATGCAGCTCCCTGCATAATGCTGGGGTCGACTGTACCCATCAATACATTTGCATTCCACAGCCAAACAACTTGTTCAACTTTTAAATTGTACAAGACCAAATGGGACCCGTTGGGTGCCATTCCCTCAACGGGTTGCAGGGGGGGGGGGGGGGGGGGGGCGGCCTGCAGCATCGGGCACACATTAATCACCCCCCACACACACACACAAACCACCCCCCTTGATAATAAATTAATATTATTCATTCACTCTTTTTACCGAATCCCCACCCTATCCACTCAAGCATAGCCCCCAACTTGCAGGCGTGTCCAGAGAGGGAGAGGGAGGAGGGGAGTGTAGAGAGAGAGGGCAGAGAGAGAGGGGGCTGAGACAGAGAGGGGCAGAGACAGAGGGGCAGACAGAGAGGGGCACAGAGAGAGAGAGAGAGGGGGGGGGATGAAGAAGAGAGGAGGGGGAGAGAGGAGGGGGTGGAGATGGAGGGAGAGAGGAGAGAGGCTGGGGAGGGGAGAGGCTGGGGAGGGGAGAGAGGAGGAGGGGGGAGAGCAGGGGGCAGAGGAGGGGGGGAGAGAAGGAGGGGGAGATGAGGAGGAGGGGGGAAGAGGAGGGGGGAAGAGGAGGGGGGAAGAGGAGGGGGGAAGAGGAGGATGGGGGAGGAGGGGGGGAGAGGAGAAGGGGAGGAGAGGAGGAGGGGGGAGAGGAGGATGGGAGCGGGGAGCGGGGCGGGCGGTTGGGCAGCGGTCGTCAACCAAAGGCCTGCGAATTCGGTGGCTTCAATCCAGAGCCGAACTTTTTTCTGCGTCTTTTGAATAACGGGGGGGGGGGGGCAGACAGAGAGAGGGGGTGGAGTGGAGGGAGAGGGTGGGTGGAGAAGAGAGGAGGGAGAGAGGAGGGGGTGGAGAGGGTGGGAAGAGGAGGGGAGAGAGAAAGGGGGAGAGAGAGAGGGGGGAGAGAGAGGGGGAGAGGCTGGGGAGGGGAGAGGCTGGGAAGGGGAGAGGAGAGGAAGGGGGAAGGGGGGAAAGCCGGCAGTGAGCGCAAGGGGGAGAGCAGGGGGAGAGGGGAGGAGGGGGGAGAGGAGGAGCGAGGGAGAGGAGGGGGGGAGAGGAGGAGGGGGAGAGGAGAAGGGGAGAGGAGAAGGGGAGAGGAGGAGGGGAGAGGAGGAGGGGGGAGGAGGAGGGGGGAGAGGAGGAGGGGGGAGAGGAGGTGGAGAGGAGGAGGGGGGAGAGGCGGAGGGGGAGAGGAGAAGGGGGGAGAGGAGGAGGAGGGAGGAGAGGAGGAGGAGGGGGAGAGGAGGAGGAGGGGGAGAGGAGGAGGGGGGAGAGGAGAAGGGGAGAGGAGGAGGGGGGAGAGGAGGAGGAGGGAGGAGAGGAGGGGGAAGAGGAGGATGGGGGAGAGGAAGAGGGGAGTGGGGCGGGTGGCCGGGCAGCGGCAGTCAACCAAAGGTCTGCGAGTTAGGCGGCTTCAATCCAGAGCCCAACTTCTTTCTGAGTCTTTTGAATAACGGGGAGGAGGGAGTGGTTGAGGGGGTGACGCCCCTTGAGGTCAGGAGTACAAGCTGACGAGTGTGCCAGTGCCTCGCGACTGAGGTCAAGTGACCTTCTAGAGGTTTCTGTTAGTTATTTATCCACGGAAAAAATGTCTACCGGAATATGTAAAAATGTTACCGTTACTGCGGTATTTTCTCGCGAAGATGTGATTATACACAAACAAATAAACATACACATCCAAGATCAGACTTTTAATAGGTATATGATGCGCAAATCTGCAGCAGAAACATGATGACTTCTCAGGGGAAAAACAGTTTCCTTTAGCTCAAGTAACTATTCCATGTTTGTTATCATGTCAACCCGACTAGCTACTTCCCTTTCGTTACCCTTCTACACATTTCCATTTCAGACTGTGGACAGATGAGTGGAATGTGGACAGATGAGTGTCATTATATCCATATGCAATAAGATTTACTTTACTGAACAAGCCAGTTTCCCACAACATCTTGGCCCCTTCACCCTGACGCATTGATCAAGAAAGCACATTGGCATATTTACTGTCTCATGCGTCAGAGAAGATTCAGCATGTCTACAAGGATTCTCTGATAGACTCGGCTACTGGATAGACTCGGCTTGTACTCGCTAGAATTTAGAAGATTGAGGGGGGATCTTATAGAAACTTACAAAATTCTTAAGGGGTTGGACAGGCTTTATGCAGGAAGATTGTTCCCGATGTTGGGGAAGTCCAGAACAAGGGGTCACAGTTTAAGGATAAGGGGGATGTCTTTTAGGACCGAGATGAGAAAAACTTTTTTCACACAGAGAGTGGTGAATCTCTGGAATTCTCTGCCACAGAAGGTAGTTGAGGCCAGTTCATTGGCTATAATTAAGAGGGAGTTAGATGTGGCCCTTGTGGCTGAAGGGATCAGGGGGTATGGAGAGAAGGCAGGTACGGGTGGGATACTGAGTTGGATGATCAGCCATGATCATATTGAATGGCGGTGCAGGCTCGAAGGGCCGAATGGCCTACTCCTGCACCTATTTTCTATGTCTATGTTATACAGATGTACCACAGAAAGTATTCTGATAGGATGGATCTCAGTCTGGTATGGCAACTGCTCTGCTCTTGACCACCTGAATCTGCAGAGAACAGTGTACGCAACCCAGTCCATTACAGGCCATTGCATTCTTCAAATCAGTCCACCTTCATGATACATGGCATCAAGAAGATTGGAAGCATTGTCAAGGATGTCACCCTTACACCCTGAAAAATGTAAGTTATAGGAGCTTGAAAGCTCAGACATCAGACTTGTAGTCGTAGAGCTATACTGCATGGAAACAGTCCCTTCGGTCCACCTTGTCCATGCCGAACAAGTTGGCTGGTCCCATTTGCCCGAATTTAGCCCACAGCCTCTAAACCCATCCCAACCATATATGGATCCAAATAACTTATGCAACTCAATTGTATCTGCTTCTATAGCTTCCTCTGACAGCTCATTCAGGGACGCAAGTGCGGAAATCGTTATCAAAACATGGGGGGGGGGGGGGGGGGGACACAATTTGGGGGGTCACCATTTCTTGGTGGCCGCGCGCATGCGTGCACACACACACGTGAGGCTTTGGAGGCTTCAGCCGTGGGCCTTATGGACGGTAACATCGGGAGCTGACCTGGTTGGCAACCGACTCCAAACTCCAGCAAGTCCACCCCGAATCGTGGGGCTTGAATCGGCCCTTTCAGGGGGCCTTTCATCGACCGATGCGTCTTAAAATAGGGCGGCGGGGGCTTCAACATCGGGAGCCTCGATCGCCTCGATGCAGCAGTTTGATTTTAAGCCGCGCCGGGCGATGAAAGGCTCCGCGAACGGGCCGATTCAGCCCTTAGAAAGAGTCTGATACCCGCTAGAATCTTTCAAAAGCTACAATGTGTTAGATAACATTTAAACAAATAAACTGAAGCAAATAAAGACAAACAGAAGTACCAACCTTGGAGGGGGGAGAGAGAGAGAGAGATGGGAAAAAAATACTAAATAACGTGAGTGACCGTGTGAATGGGGGACTTACTTGCAAGCCAGCCAGGAAACCCGTTCGACAGGACCAATTTAAATCCAATACCCGTTTAAATCTTTCCCATCCACCAATACATCCAATTAGTTCAAATGGTAATTGTACCCACATCAGACAGCATAAAGACATTATCTGTGAATACCTTCAGTCAAAGATCCTATAGCAAGCAAGATAGATCACTCATAGAAACATAGAAAATAGGTGCAGGAGAAGGCCATTCGGCCCATCGAGCCTGCACCGCCATTCAATATGATCATGGCTGATCATCCAACTCAGTATCCTGTACCTGCCTTCTCTCCATGCCCCGATACCTTTAGCCACAAGGGCCACATCTAACTCCCTCTTAAATATAGCCAATGAACTGGCCTCAACTACCTTCTGTGGCAGAGAATTCCAGATTCACCACTATCTGTGTGAAAAATGTTTTTCTCATCTCGGTCCAAAAAGATTTCCCCCTTATCCTTAAACTGTGACCCCTTGTTCTGGACTTCCCCAACATCGGGAACAATCTTCCTGCATCTAGCCTGTCCAACCCCTTAAGAATTTTGTAAGTTCCTATAAGATCCCCCATCAATCTTCTAAATTCTAGCGAGTACAAGCCGAGTCTATCCAGTCTTTCTTCATATGAAAGTCCTGACATCCCAGTAATCAGTCTGGTGAACCTTCTCTGTACTCCCTCTCGACGAAAAAGACGTAGTACGGTCATGGGCAGATTCATGGGTAATTATCCGCCCCATTTCCGTAATCGGCTTCCGTCTCGGCACCAAAGATCCCATAGGATACTAGTGCGGAGACGGGAGACGGAAGCCGGTTACGGAAACATCCTCGTAAAAATAAGTTATTTGGGAAAAATCTTCTCCTCATTTTCAGAATTATAATTTATTAACACAAACTGTCCCCCCGCAACGTTGATTACACTGCGAGTCGGGTCGGGTTACTGAAATGGATGAAAAAAAGGCCCACGTTCCGCTCCGTTGCGTACGATACGTCAGCCCATTGCATTTAGAAGGAGTGATCTATCTTGTTTGCTATAGGATCTTTGCCTTCAGTATTGCTTGAAGGTCAAAACACAATTTGCAACACATCGTGTTAATACGATGTTAATGGAGACATTTAACAAGTGCTTAATTGTGACACCCCCACTGTCTAGTGGAAAGTGGAGATTTTAATAGATTTCTTTCACCGATTTTCAAAATCCAGATTACAAAACATGGGGGGGGGGGGGGGGGGGTGGGAATTGTCCCACATCTCTAAAAAAAATGGGAGGGTCATGCCACTCCCGTTCCCCCCCCCCCCTGGGATTTCCGCCCATGCAGGTACGGAATACCTACTGAGTGAAAAAGTTGCCCCTGAGGCCACTTTATTATCGCTCCCTTGTCACCGTAAGTCTATACCATCTACTTTTGGAATTCTCTACTTTGGGAAAAGTCAGTGAGTGTTCACTTTTTCAATGTCACGTGATCTTGTCCACCTCAATAAAGGTAATCTTTCAGCCTCCTATGCTCCAAAGAAAGAAGTTTCATCCAATTTAACCTCCTTTTACAAGCCTGCAAAGCCTGGTAACATCCTGGTGAATCTCTTCTGCACTCTTTTTAACTTAATGTCATCCTTCCTACAGCTGGGTGACCAGAACTGAACAGTGCTAGAGTACTTGGAATATTGCCACACCAAGTACTTGTGCAGTCTCACCAATGACTTGCGCAGCTGCACCAAGTTGTGCCATCTTTTGTACCACAAACTTTGCCCCATGAAGGCAAGAGTGCCAAAGGCTTTCTTCACCACAATCCATCTGATTTGCTACTTTTAGGGATCCATGCATATGTAATCCCAGATCTCTTTGTTCTACACCACTCTCCAAGGCTCTACCATTGACTGTGTAAGTCCTGCCCTGGTTTGACATGCCAAAGTACAATACCTCCCACTTGTCAGAGTTAAATTCCATTTGCCATTCTTTGGCCCACCTTCCCAGCTGATATAGCTGTAAACTTAAATAACCTTCCAACCTTCCACCAGTGAAAAAGTTGTCTCTTTGATGTCAATTAAAATTCCTTCTCACCTTAAACTTGCCTTTTAGCTCTTGATTCCCATGTCCTGGGAAAAGACTGCATTCACCCCATCTATATCCTTCATGATTTTATACACCTCTTTAAGATCAACCCTCAGTCTCCTGCACTCCAAGGAATAAAGTCATAGCCTGCCTAACCCCTCCCGTTTACTCAGTCCTGGCAGCATCCTCAAATAGTTTATGTACTCTTTCCAACTTAAATGGCATATTTCCTATGGCAGGGCAACCAAAACTGAACACAATACCCCAAGATTAGTCTCACCAAATTCTCGTACAACTGCAACATAGAATGTGGAAAAGTGCAGCACAAGAACAGGCCTTCAATCTACAATGCCTAAGCAGAACACAATGCCAAACTAAACTAATCCCATCCACTTACACAAGATCCATACCTCTCCATTCTCTGCATAAACATGTGCCTATCTATAAGCTTCTTAAGCATCATTAACCTATCTACCTCTACTACCATACCTGGCATTATGTGCCAGGCACGTATCACTCCCTGTGTAAAAATGTTTTGTCCCTTTCATCTGAAAGCTGGGCCTTCTAGTCTTTGACATTTCCACCTCGGGGAAAAAAGTTCTGACTGTCTAGCCTATCTTTGCAACATAAATCCCAACTTTTGTGCTCAATACCCTAACTGATGAAGACCAGGATGCCAAAAGCCTTCTTCACCACGCTGTTTACCTGTGAGGCCACATTCAGGGAAATGGCCCAGCATCCACTTGTATACCCATAACATAAAAGGATTAAGGTTGGCAGTAAAGTGTATCTCTTTGAGAATTTGCAGGATTATGAATTAAGTCATGCAACAATATTAAAATGAAAATAGAAAGATTGGCAAAACAAAAGATTTAAAACTGGTCAAATTCACATTTGAAATAGATTCGAACCTTCCTTTTTAAGGTTGTTAATAAAATCTACTAAGAGGCAACCAAAGCCAAGAAAGAGTTAGTCCTACTACTAATTTTTCTACATTTCTTTGTAACTTAGATGGCAGCCATTCCGCCTACTGTGTGACTGTGATGGATCTCAGATCAATTCCATCAATCCTGTTTCTTACTTAATTTCTTGTAACTATTTCACCCTCACATGCCCTTCTACTTTTTCAATTCTCCTATCGCCCAATTAGAGGCAATATATAATGACCAGCCAAATAACCAACAAATACATAATACTTGACCTGAAATGACGTTTTCTATGTTAACACGTTAATATTAATGTTATTATTAACGTGTTAACGTAGTATAACTTACAAGAAAATTTCCACCACCGGGGCAAAACCGGGGGCGCCATCGTCAGTCATTCATTCGTTCGTGCCGCTGCCCGCTGGTTCAGTTTTCTCCAAGACCTATTTAAGAAAGAACTGCAGATGCTGGAAAAATCGAAGGCAGACAAAATTGCTGGAGAAACTCAGCGGGTGAGGCGGCATCTATGGAGAGAAGGAATAGGCAACGTTTTGGGTCAAGACCCTTCTTTAGGTTGATGTGTGGGGGGGGGGCGGGAAAAAGAAAGAAAGAGGCAGAGACAGTAGGACTAGAAGGAGAGCTGGTAAGGGGGGGGGGGGGAGGAGGGAGAAGACAAGAGTTATCTAAAATTAGAGAAGTCAATGTTGATACTGCTGGAGTGTAGACTATCCAAGCCAAATACCCAAGCTTGTCTCCTCACTACATTTACTGCTGGCTCCAGACGCAAATCTGAGTTTGAGTGATCTGTGCAAGACATTCATTGATGCTGGTATTCCACTGTGGAAATTGGAAAACAAATCTCTCAGTGTTTTTTTTAGAGAAATACACAGAGGAACATATACGGAGTGAGTCGTCATTACGGAAAAATTATGTTGACAGCAACTTCAACATTATTGTACAGAAAATTAGAGATGAAGTTGCATGCAACAAAATATGGATCTCAGTAGACGAAACAACCGATGCTGTGGGGAGATATGTTGCTAATGTGGTCATCGGTACACTAGAAACAGGTCAACCATCAAAGGAGTATTTGTTGACATCGAAAGTATTGGAGAAGTCAAACAGCTCAACTATTGCTCAGTTATTTTCATCTTCACTTGCTGTACTTTGGCCAGAAGGTATAAAACACGAGAAAGTTCTTCTGTTTGTGACTGATGCAGCTCCATACATGAAAAAAGCTGCTCGTGCTCTTAAAGTTTTATTCCCCAAAATGTTGCAATTGGCATGCCTTAGCTCAAGGACTTCATAGAATTGTCAAGCACATAAGTAGCTTGTTTCCAAATGTCGATCCCTAGTTTCCAATGTCAAGAAAATCTTCCTCAAAGCACCGTCACGTGTGCAGTTGTTCAAGGAAATGGCATCCGAAATTCCGCTACCTCCTCAGCCTGTTTTGACTAGGTGGGGCACATGGGTTTCTGCTGTACTCTACTATGCAGTAAATTTTGAAATGATAAAATAAATCGTCAACTGTTTTGAAGAATAAGAATCTGCTGCAGTCAGGATCGTCAGTGAAATCCTGCAGAAAATGTCCCTCCACCAGGATCTTGTGTTTATTGCTTCCAATTTTGCAAACTTCCCACAAGCTATCACTTCCCTTGAGAAACGTGGCGAAACATTAGTGAATAACTTGCAGGTTTTCAACAAAGTAACTGATGATATCCGTAAAATTCCTGGCGATGTAGGTATACAAGGAAAATGTGAGAGTGAATTTAGCTAACAAAGATCTTGAAGAAATACAAAACATAGCTAAAGTTCTCAAAGGTAGTTGTAATGCACAAGATATCGACATGAATATAGAGTCTTTAGCTTGTTTCTGGTATGCACCAGTGACCTCAGCTGAGGTAGAAAGAAGTTTCTCACAACTGAAGCATATTCTGTCTGACAGACAGCATAGTTAATTAAACACAAGATAATTTGATAAAAATGCTAGTAATTATGTGCAACCAGGCAACTTTGGTCTTTTAATGTAGAATACCATTATATTATAATTTTTAACCATATTTTGATGGTGAAAATAAATGCCTTTTTTGTCAATAAATGCCTTTTTCGTGCCTTTTTTGTAGTTTTATTATGCCTTTTTACCTGCCTATTTCAGAGTTTTTTAGCACCTAAACATCCTGGCTCTAGTCATAAGCTAATTAAAATGCATTGTAAGCAGAACACCAAAGAGAAATCTATTGGAAACAAAATGGCAAATATTGCTAAAAGGGTTTAATATTAGGTATTATTAACACAAAACAAGGATTTTCCCCCCAAATGCTCAAGTCATGAAATTTAAAATTTAAAAGAGGTTACTTTAATTATATTTACAAGAAGAGTTTAGTAGAGTTTTACCAATGAGTTTAGAATTCACAATTAGCATGTTGAAATAGGCTGGTGGAAAATAATTTATGATATCAGTCTGCAATACTGAATTATAGAGAAGCCAAGCCGCTCTGGGATTGTTATACAATGAAAACAGGATGGATGCCAGCCTGTAGTGAAATTTGCAAATATATTGTCAATCACCAAAAAGAATGCAGAGGAACGAGCAAATGGCTGAACAGTGGATGACTTTTCTGAGAGCAGACCTCAACAGAAGAACTGTTAAAAATCATGAAATCATGAAAGATTCACTGAAAGACAATCTGGTCAAGTAACAGTGCAGTTGGTTGGATTGTATTTCTGCTTTGTTTAAGACATTTGTCAGGCAACTGCCAGGATAACTGAATAAATTGATCCCCAGACTTTTCCTCAGCAAACTAGTTTGCACTTGAAACCTTTTTAGAATCTTATATTCAAGATCAAAATGAATACATCCTTTAAACTAAAGCACTTGCAAAGCGAGAACTTTTTGCTGGTACTCGTCAATATCCAGAAGATCCAGTATTCTGTCCTTGTTAGAGATGCTGAGTTACCTTAAATGCCATAAGAATATAAATAAAACTAGGAGCACATCATGTGACTTCTCAAGCCATCCACAAAGATCAAGTGAACAAACACTGTTTAAATAAGAACCTGTTTTCCAACTTTTCATTCCATCCTTCAATTTCTTTCCCACTTCCTTAAACCTCCATACACTCTGCATTCTTCCCAGTTTACTTGCCCAGCTGGTTTTGAGTCATCAGCACGCTTGCAAATGCTACTGTCCCCTCATTTACGTCACTCATATAAATAGTGAATAACTTAAAGCCTTTGGAATGATCCCTGTTGGTATTGCTTTGCCAATCTACAAATAATTCTGATTTTGGCTCTTTAACTGATCTCCCCCCTCCCTAACTTTACTCTTAATCCCATCATAACCATACCTTATCAAAAGCCTTTGAATGACAAGATTCACAGCATCCACCACTTTTTGTTTCAAAACATCTACCCCATTAGATGCATCCTCAAAACATAAATAGATCTGACAAACATGGGTTTTATCACCATGCACTATGGTGTTTTTAACTAACCACATTATAATTTTCTACATGTCCAGTTAAATTTGTAATGATGAATTCAATCAGGTGAGCTGTTTGACCATTCCTCATTTTTAACTTCTCTTGTTCTTAATCTGTAATGTTAGAACTAGTTCCTTCCTCTCTGCTAGCTCTTTATCAGAAAAGGAATATTTGAAGACCATAATTTAAGCAACCATTTTCTCTTCAACCACATTGGTGTGAAGTTGCACTAAAATAATAATAATCAACTGCTGGGACCTTGACAAGGATTTTTGTATCTTCTCTAGCCACAGGCGGTGTCCTAGAGCAGTGCTTCTTAAACTATTTCAGTGTCATTCACCCGTGAGTCTTTATCACAAAATGTCATTCACCCTTGACTAAATTTTCTTATGTTTTTTTTTTGGTAATTTTCGTCTTATTCTCCCTTGTGTATAATTGTCTATATAATTTATTTTGTCACATGAGCAAAAAACATAAATTAACTCATTTCTTAAGTGTTTATTTTATTCAACTTTCTGAACGTTCTAAAAATATGTAAAGAAAACTAGGAGCGAGAAAAACAGTTTAATTACCATTGGAGTTGAAAAATCATTCTATTAGAATGATAAAAAAACATTCCAACGTCTAAACACTGGGCTTCAGCCCCATCCTACCCTTTTGGGCTTTGATTACTAACGTTTTTTTCCTTGGAAAACTAGCTCAAAAAACCATGGAGCATTTTATTTGATTTAATATATTAGTATCCAACTAATATAACTTTCTATAACTCTCCCCGACGAAAGTTCACAATACCATCAAATATCAACTTGCCATATTTGGTATACTTCTCTCCAGAAGCTAGCTCTTCCAAATCCAGATATATTTTAAAAGTTGTTCATGTCTACAGACATTTATATGCCACATGCAGGCTCAAAATATCATCACAACATTGTCTGTTGCTCAGTTCCGAATATCTGGCACCCTCCCATCCTCCCAACTAGGCGTGACAAAAAAAAATTAAGAACAGAAATATGATTAGAGTTTTTCTAGTTTAGATAAAGTAAATTTAGTGAACAACTGTCTTGGAATTTAGAATTAGATTCATAGAAACAATGTTTTCTTATTGGTAGACAAAAATGCTGGAGAAACTCAGCGGGGGAGGCAGCATCTATGGAGCGAAGGAAATAGGCGAAGTTTCGGGTCGAGACCCTTCTTCAGACTGATGTGGGGGTGGGGGCGGGAAGAAGAAAGGAAGAGGCGGAGACAGTGGGCTGTGGGAGAGCTGGGAAGGGGAGGGGAAAGAAGGAGAAAGCAGGTACTACCTGAAATTGGAGGTCAATGTTCACACCGCTGGGGTGTAACCTACCCAAGCGAAATATGAGGTACAGTTTACCACAAATAAATGACAAGCAGTATACTTCTACACTTATATGTATATTTTTTTATCATCAATGACTAGGGTGTTTCTTAAATCTCCTTAATATAGCTAGAATTGATGTTACTTAATGCAAATAAGTGCTGGTAGATTGAAGTGCAGTAAATATATATATCTATATTACTAAAAGTCTGATCATGACAGCGATCTTTTGGCTCGCTGTGGTGTGATTTCCGAGAGAACGGCGCCATCTACGGCCGTCATTTTTGAAAACCTCGCTCAGAGCCCCCTACCGCCTTCCTGGACCAGAGGATTTTTCCCATCGATGAAAAATCAGTGACATATTAATGTTTTAAAAAAAAAATTCCATTCTCTCTGCTGCCCCTGCTGGAGGGAGGGGGAGGGACTATAAAACCAGGAAGTGGTGTGCCTCACTCAGTCTCTGCAAGATGGAGGAAGCCAGAGGGTCACATCTCTCTGAGCTCTGAATAACACTGAACACATGTCTACTCCACGGTGAGTGCCCTTAATGTGATTCTAAAATGCTCTGTCTCTGGTGAGTGTGCTTGTTGGACGTTATTTAAAGCACGTTTTCTTCATCACCAGCAGCCTCTACAGGAGGCTTTAAACATTCGTTTAACACACTGTATATTCAACACGTTCTGAAGTTACTTGGCATTTTAGTATTGGGTGTGTGTGAGTGAATGAGTCTGTGTGTGAATGAGTGGGTATGTGTGAATGAGTCTGTGTGTGTGTGTGTGTGTGTGTGTGTGTGTGTGTGTGTATGTGTGTGTGTGTGTGAATGTGTGTGTGTGAATGAAAAGAAGCAGAGTGGGGAGGGGGGGGGGGTGAAGGGAGGAGGGGTGACTGAGTGAACTGCCAGCGTACCAGGCGTGAGTGACTGCACTGCCAGCCCATCAGCCGTAAGTGACTGAACTGCCAGCCCAATAATCCATTCAGTCCACCCTCCCCCCTTCTCTCTCACAGTCTGTCACCTGTTTTGGGCAGAATTTCTGGCAGTTTCTCAGCTGCCAGCCTGCCAGGTCTGTACTGCCAGGCCACAGTGACAGATCTGCCAGCCCAAGAATCCATTCGTCCCACAATGTCTATACCAGCCCTCTGGAAACCAGTACCTTCGGCCCACAACACCCATCCTAGCGCAGCAGAAAGCCCCCACCCCCCCACTGGCGAGCAATATTGGAATTGGTGGAGGTGGAATATTGCGTTGGGTGACCAGCCCTCCCGTGCGACTGGACACCCCCCCCCCCCACACGACAATGTCTACGACAACCTACCACCTAGTCGACATCAAGCTACGGCAAGCTACCGACAACCGGTGACCCATTAGGACGTCCACCAACGACAACCTACGACCACACGGGCGACAACCTACGACAACCAAAGTTAACCTACGTCCACCCGCGACAAGCTACAACAAGCAACAATCCTGTTGGCGACAACAGAAAACAACTGAAGAGAATTTAGTCGCCGGAACCAGTTGCCGGTTGACGGAGGTGGTCACCAATGGAATTCACCGAAGTCAGCAACCGGCGACAACCAACATCACCTAGCGACAACCTGCGTCATCCTGGCGACAACCTATGAGAGCACGTACGACGGGAGAAGACAAGTTACTTCTCGCCCAGTCGCCGAAAAGTTTTGAACGTTTCAAAATCCAGCGGCGAATGTTACGACTCTCTAGGCGACTTGAGACTACTCACGACCATACAAGCGTCACCCTGCGACCATGTGAAAACAGCCTAGCAGGGCTCGAAATTAACGGTGGCCCGAGAGCCATTGACCACCCAAAGTGCCGCCGGGCAACCTAAACGGCTTGGCACTGCAAATACTGGTTTATACCAATAGACACAAAAAAATGGAGTAACTCAGCAGGTCAGGCAGCATCTCTGGAGAAAAGAAACGTGACATTTCATGTTGGCGACGGCTGTAGTGCGGGGCAAAATACTAGGAGCGGGGTGACGAAGGGTCGGAGCGAATGACGGGCCCCGCACAGCAGCAGCAGCGGCCGCAACAGCGGCTCCATCTCCTCCCGCACCCCGCCCGCCCTGATCGCGGCCGCTGCCTGCCACTCTGCCAACGGTGCTTTCAAAACAAACCCTCCCGCATGCCGAGGAGGGAGGGAGTGGGAGGCCCCATTCCGCCGTCTGAAGCAGCTGCACCAAAGATCCTATAGCACCTTGCTGTTAGCTGGCGGAGGAGGGGAGGCGGTGGCAAGGAGATCCCAACCGCCTCCCCTTTGGCAGCGGCACTTGGCGGTGGACAGGGACGGCCAAGGCAGCGGGGCGATGTTGTCCGAGGAGCGCTGACTTTCCTTCCTCCCCACCTCCTCTGCCCCTCCCCCCCCCGCCCCCTCTCTCTCTCTCTTGTACTCCCCCTCCACCCCTCTTATCCTGGGACCCCTCCTCTTCATCCCGCACTGATCCCCATTCCGGCCTCTATTCAGTCCTCACTGACATCCCCTGTGCTCCCCTCCTCATCTAACCCCCCCCCCCCCCACAATCTATTCATCCTGTGCTGATCACCCTATCCACCTCGCATTGATTCTCCTGCCACCCCCCCCCCCCCATCCATCCTACACTGGACCCCCAATTCATCCTGTACTGACCCCCCTTCCCATCCATCCTGCACCTCCCATCCTTTCATCCTGCACTGATCCTTCCATTCATCCCGTACTGACCCACCCTCCATTCATCCTGTACTGATCCTCATTCATCCTGTAGTGATCCCCATTCATCCTGCACACACCCTTCGATCCACACTGTACTGACCCCCCCCTCATTCATCCTGTACTGATTCCCCCCCCCCCCCCATTCAACACCACTGACATCCCCCGTGTTCTCCCCTCACAATATTACATACTCCAACCAACACGTACTAATTCACCTGCCTCAATCCATCCATTCCGCACCGATTGCCTTCTCACCACCCCCCACCCCCCCTCCCCACCAAAGCCATCTATCCACCCGCACTGATTCACACACCTCCTGACCCTATTGTGCCGGAAATGTCTTCAGAGCAAACATTGACTATGTTTGATAACGGAATGCAATCAAATGTGTTTTAAGTCCCAATGTTATTATTTGTTTTAGGTCATAAAGATGGATTAATTAAATTGTGAACACGTGAAACATTAAAACCGGTGTTCGGTTGTCACTACTACTGTTGACACGTTATTGCAGAATTCATTTTAATGGCAAATCAATGCTCTTAATATGGAGTATCAGCACTGTAGTTATTTAATGAGCAACATTCACAACTATATGTTGGATTTATCCAGGTTTTACTTCTACAGTCGGTCATATACATCACAAATTTGGTCAGGCGGTATTTCAGTTGAAATGTTAACGTTAATTTTGAAGTGTGAATGATGGAAACAGCGTTTATCAATAATTTTTTTAAAATCTGGTGTGTACAAACTGGGTATCTTCATTGCTGTTCACAACACGTAAATCTAATCCGAATACCCGGTAATGTGGCGTTTTGACACCTTTAAACATATTATCAAAAGAACATTTGCTTTGTATACAAAAGTATACTTTGTTATGTATAAACTATGTGGGAAGCCAGAGTGTTTCTGTACCAATAGCAATAACGACCCATGCTATGGCCATGTCATGGTAATTTTCGGTCCTTCACAGAAAACATGCTTGCATCACTCTGTAGTGTGCATGGTTAAGTATATATGTTACCATGGTCCAGGATTTATTGACACAGGTTGATACGCTGAATAATCCAACCACATTTTTATTTGGAAGTGGAATGAACTAATAGAAATTGCATTAATTGCAATGTGTAAAAAGAGTTGAGATATTGTATTATAATTTTGCTGCATGTCATTGTGGTATATATCATGTCTTGATTGGTGAATATGTTTAGATTGTGAGTTATTTGAAGCAGAAATAATATGTGAATGTAGACAAAAGTGCTGGAGAAACTCAGTGGATGCGGCAGCATCTATGGAGCGAAGGAAATAGGCAACGTTTTGGACCGAAACCCTTCTTCAGACTGATGGGTTTCGGCCTGAAACGTTGCTTATTTCCTTCGCTCCACAGATGCTGCCGCACCCGCTGAGTTTCTCCAGCACTTTTGTCTACCTTCGATTTTCCAGCATCTGCAGTTCCTTCATGAACATAATATGTGAACGCTTCATTGAGCTTAATTCCAACTAGTAACGAGCACATTATCGCACGCATCATGCAAACCGCCGTCTGAAATGACCGCCTAAACTGCCATTTGACAACCTAAAAAGCTGTCAAGGATGCCCGGCTGGCAACAGGGAAAAAAAGTTAAGTGAGAGCCCTGCCTAGTCGCCTCTAGTCGCCGAAATAAATCGCCTAAGTGCTTTACAGCTCAACAATTGCCCATGGCAATCCTCCAGTCTTGCCATTTATAAATTGATGATCCCACTAGCTTGTCTGGTCTTCATTAAAAGGTTATATTACAGTAAATTTGGGAAATATCCTGCTACTTTGAAATTATAAAACCATAGGTAGAGAGAAAAAAACATATCAAATTTCCAGCTCCACTGCCATTAAAACCAATAAGTTTAAGGGGTAAGCCATTTAGGACAGAGATGAGGAAATACTTTTTCACACAGAGAGTTGTGAGTCTGCAGAATTCTCTGCCTCAGAGGGCGGTGGAGCTCGGTTCTCTGGATGCTTTCAAGAGTGAGTTAGATAGAGTTCTTAAAGATAGCAGAGTCAAGGGATATGGGGAGAAGGCAGGAACGGGGTACTGATTGTGGCTGATCAGCCATGATCACATTGAATGGTAGTGCTGGCTGTAAGGGCCAAATGGCCTACTCCTGTACCTATTGTCTATCGTCTAAGAGGTTACTAACCACTTTAATGGCAATGCCTTTTTTAAATATAGAAAATATATATATAAATATCTGAATAAATTGTCATTCACCCTTCATTCACCCCTCTAATTTCATTCAACCCTAGAGGATTAGAGAGTAGCTAATGTTGTTCCTTTGTGAAGAAAGGAAATAGAAATAATTCGAGAAGGCCAGTGTGCCTCATGTCAGTGGTAGGAATGCTTTGGGACAGGATTTACTTATTTTTGGAAGAGAATGGGATATATAACTGTGATAAATATAGACGACTTGCATGTAAATATGAATGGATTGGCTATTAGGTTTGCAGACAATACCAAATTGGAGTTGAGCACAGTGAGGAAGGTTGTCAAAGGTTACAGCGGGATATCAATCAGTTGCAGAAATGTGTGAAGGACTGGCCAATGGAGTTTCATTCGAGCAGGTGTAAGGTGTTGAAATTTGCGAGGTCAAATGCAAGAGGAAAGTTTACAGTTAATGGCAAGACCCTTAATAGCATTTATGTTCTGCGGGATGCAGGATGCAGAAGAGGTTCATCAGAATCTTGCCTGCATTAGAGGGTAATTAGTATAAGGATAGGTGGACAAACTTGCATTGTTTTCTCTTGGAGTGTCAGAGGTTGAGAGGAGAACTGAGAGAAGTATACAAAATTATTAGAGGCAGAGGTAGTGTAGATAGTCAGAACCTTTATCCCAGGGTAGTATGCCAAAGACTAGAGGGCATAGATTTAAGGTAAAAGAGGCAAAATTTAAAGATGTCTGGAGCAAGTTTTTTTATGCAGAGAGTGGTGAATGCTTGGATCATATTGCCAGGGATGGTGATGGAGACGGATTCAATAGTGGCATTTAAAATACTTTTAGATAGGCACATGGTTATGCAGGAAATGGAGATATATCGAACATGTGCAGGCAGAACAGATTAGTTTAACCTGGCATTATGTTCAGCACGTCATTGTGAACCGAAGGGCCTGCTGCTGTGCTGTACTGCTCTGTGATAGTTGGAGAGAACAAATTCTTTAACAAAGTAGAAATATTGTCATGAGGAAAGCTCGGTTTATACTACAATTTGATCCATACACCAACAAATTAAAATGCAACAGGCTTAATAAATAACATCTTATAAGAACACTTCTTAATGAGGTCTATTTGTGACTCAGTTAGTGGCTAAGTAAAATTACTGGCTAACATAAATACAAGTCTCCTATTTTCCTCCACATTAAGCAGTTATTGTTTACCTGGTTCAGGTGCAATTGCTTCTTCTTTTGGTTCACCTATGGATAAAAAAATGGGAACACATATATATAAAACCTGAAGTGTACAGATCCTTACAAAATCCAAAAAAGTTATAACTTTAATTCCAATTTCAGGGATACAGAATCCAGGAGATACCTCTTGACATTTATGCTATTAAATTAGGTTTATGCAGAATTGCAGACACAATCTTGTAGACACAATCTGGGAAATCAAATTTAGCAGAACAAATGTCGAAGATGACTCCGGATACCTTGATTCCAAACAAAGTGCATGATATTGAGATTGCTTTAGGAAAACAAGTTGGTAGAAAAACAACTGGTGAAATTGTAATTAAATTCCTGACTAATCCGTTTTCCAGATGTTATGTGTCTGAGGGGTCAGACTCTAAGGGCTCACTCACTTCTGGGTGATCTTCTGTGTAATTCACATTGATGAAAAAAAACCCAAAGAAAGCATTTAATCATTTTGAAATTTGTGATTTCAAATCTGAAGCTGGCACCTTGATTCACTGTTGCTATTTAAAGAAAATGGAGGCATTTAAACCAAGATGAAAATCCACGCTGGTGGTGCACAGGAACAGCTAACGAGCTAAATTGTTTTGTGCCACAGGGTGGCCATTGGAGATATGCACTCAAGAAGATCTACATTTTCTCTATTTTTACTCTCTTTCTCTCAAACACATATTCAAATTATGATCATTACACCTAATTACCGAGGCACTTTTACCATTTGGTTTCGGGATCTAGGATTCACGCCAAGGCTAGCATTCAAATTATTGCTTGGGCCTTTGAGAAAATGTTCAAATCACTGCTTGGGCCTTTGAGAAGGTGGTGGCCTGTTGCCACCTTGAACTACAGTTATTTTGGTGAAAGGACTCCCACGGTTGCTTTATAGTTCCAGAAGATTATCTTAACTATGATAAAAGACTGATGATACATTTCCAAGACAGGATGGTGTACGTTCAAAGAGGAACTTCAGGTAACCATGTTCCCATTTACTTGCTGTCTTTTTCCTCCTTGGTGGTGGAGGCCAAGGGTTTCAGAGTAACTTCAGTGTCATTTGTAGATGGTACACACTACAGCCACTGTGCAACAAAGATGGAGGGAAGGAATCTTTAGGGTGATGAGATGTCAATCTAGTGAACTACTTTACTCTTGATTTAAAAAAAAATCCAAGCTGTTGCAGCTGCACACATTCACTAAGCCCAAATTATTCCATCATGTTGCTGAGTTGTATCTTGTGAATAATCTAAAGGCCTTGAGGTGTCAGGAGGCAATAAGGGCAGGACACACGCTGACCTAGTCATCTAACCACGGGTGAAACCATTCTGCCATACGGACGACTACATTGGTGCTGCCTCCTGCAGCCGTGTGGAACTCATCAATTTCATCAACGTACCACTAACTTCCAGCCCTCAAATTCATATGGACTATTTTTGACACATCTTTCCCCTTTCTCCATCTGTTTCCATTCACAACACCTATAACGATGCCTTCCTTTCTCTCAGGAAACGAGGATTCCTTTCCAGTCAGGTTGTGGGAGCCTTCACCCACAACTTCACACTTCCCATACTTCTGATCTCACCTCGCCTCCCCTCTGGCAGAACATGGATAGAGTAATCTTGGTCCCTACTTTTCACCCATCAGCCTTCATGTCCAACACGTCATTTTTGACAATTTCCCCAGCATCGACATGATCCCACCACCAGTCATGTCTTCCTTCCCCGCCCCTTTCTGCTTTCCGCAGACACTTTATAACTCCAAGATTCGCTTATCCCTCTCTTCCCCACCCATTTCCTCTGCAAATGTAGATGTAACACCTGCCCCTACACCTCCTCTCTTATCGCCATCCAGAGATGTAAACAGTCATTCACAGAGATTCACTTGCACCTTCTCCAAACTTGTTATTACATTTGGTATTCTGACACAGCCTCCACTAAATGGGTGAGATCAAAGGCAGATAAGGAGTCTATGTTTCCAAGCACATGCACTCTGTCCAACATGGCCATCTGAAGCTTCCAGTTGGCACCATTTTAATTTTACCCATTCACACACTTCATTTATTTATTTAATTCTTTATTTCGAACAGAATAAAAGAATAAAAAGCAAGTGTGAAACAGCATACAAAAAACAAAACAAGAATATTTATAAAGTGTCATTAACAATATCTATAAATGAAATTGTATGTGTCCAAAAAGGATCAGGAAGAAGCCAAAGCTTATTAATTCCCACCCCTTATTCAGCTGCTTATAATTATCTTATACAAATTTAGCAGCTATATGTACACCAGCAACTATATGTACACCAAATTATTTACATTTATACACTAATCAAATATTTACAAAGCCATACAAAAAAGAGAGAAAAAAAGAAAAAAGAAAAGAAAAAACCCTCATATACTATACAGTATCTCTTAGTTGTATATACAACCCATCACCCTATAATCACCCTTCCCAATACAATCAGTATAACAAATATCCCACTCACAATCACCTATCCTCATCCCAGTATCCTTTAAAAAAAGTGTTTTTGTACATCTTTTTAAACTGAATTATGTTTGTGCTAAGTTTTATCTCCTGTTCCAGACCATTCCATAAATTCACCCCAGATTGCTATGTGCATACTTTTAAGTTGTTCTGATATTGAGTTTTTTTAAATTATGTTCCCCTCTCAAATTATACCCACCCTGTCTTTCCATAAACTGTTTTTGTATATTTCTTGGAAGTAAATTATTTCTAGCTTTGTACATGATTTGCGCAGTCTTAAATTTAACCAGATCGGTGAACTTCAGTGTATGTGACTTTAAGAATAATAAATTGGTATGTTCAAGATATCCAACGTTATTGATAACTCTTATTGCTCTTTTTTGTAATGTGCATAACGGCTGTAGGTTGGTTTTGTAGGTGTTACCCCATATCTCCACACAGTAACTCAGATATGGCAATATGAGTGTATTTTACAGAGTATGTAATGATTTGCGGTCCAGAATGTGTCTTGATTTTCCCAATATTGCTATAGACTTTGCCAGTTTTGCTTTGACGTGGTTTATATGTGGTTTCCAGCAGATTTTGTGGTCTAAGATCACACCAAGAAATTTATTTTCATATACTCTTTCAATACTTATGTTATCTATTTTCAATTGTACTTGAGGGGTTGTTTTATGTTTTCCAAATAGCATAATCTTTGTTTTGCTTAAATTTAGAGACAATTTGTTGACATCAAACCACTGTTTTAATTTATTCATTTCTGATGTCATGACCTCCAAAAGCTGCTTCAAATTGTCACCGGAACAAAAAATATTCGTATCATCGGCAAATATAATCAATTTCAGTATATTTGATACTTTGCATATGTCGTTAATGTATATTATGAAAAGCTTTGGACCTAACACAGACCCTTGAAGTACTCCACAAGTTATGTTCATGTAAGTTGATTTATGTTCACCTATTTCTACAAATTGTTGCCTGTTTCTTAAATAGCATCTCACCCAATCCAATCCAACCCCTCTGATGCCATACCTATCCAGTTTCATGAGTAAAATGTCGTGATTTACGGTATCAAATGCTTTTTTTAAGTCTATGAATATTCCCACTGCAAGTTTTTTATTATCTATGCAATTTGTGATTTTCTCGATTAGTTCCATTAGTGCCATAGATGTTGATCTGTATGTTCAGAATCCATATTGACTGTCGACCAAAAGCTTATGTCTTTCAATGAAATTGTCAAGTCTTGTCACACTGACCTTTTTCCTCAACCACCTCCACTGCTGCTAATGCCAAGCACAAAGTAAAGTTTACAATCTCATGGCACCACAATTGAATTCTCCAATTTCAGGTAACCTGCTCCTCTCTACCCCTTTCTCTCTCCTTCAAATCTACTAGGTCCTTTCACACACACCCTTCTTTTTAACCCCATCTGCAATCACTCAGTTTCTTTCTCCTCCTTCACACATTTAATCTGTCCATAATCCACAGAACCAAAGAATAATCTGATAACATGCATGAAATAACACGGGATTATACTAGTGTTTATGCTTGCAGAAGCAGATGGGCTAAGAGGGAGGGACAGAGAGAAACAATAAAATTAAATGCTATGAAAAAAAAAGAAATAATGCTTTAATCCACAGCGGGGGGGGGGGGGGGGGGGGGGACCAGCAGGTAGGCGGGGGGGGGGGGGGGGGGGGGGGGGCAGGAGGCAGGTGGGCCTCGATTGGTGGGCATGTGGGCATTGTGATGTCAGCAGCTGGCAAGCGGCGATTATTTTTTTTAATTTTAGTTTTGTGAACAATTTTATTAAAAATCTGGGAAAATAATTGACCAAATTTACAGAGGAGTGGATTTCTGAAATCATTAGGTAAATCCTTACCGAAATATGTAAAAATCTCCCTGGTTTGATCTGGTTTTCGAGGAGATACGTTTCAAAGGCATAATGACACACACCCACACACACAGTTTTAAACGTATATAGATAATACGATATGGTCAAATTGTAGAAATTAAAATTATAACCAACCTATATCAATAGTTTAGATAAAAATAAAACCTGAATTTGATGTTTGCTTCTTGATTAGTACAGGTGTCAGAGGTTAAGGAGAGAAGGCAGGAGAATGGGGTTAGGAGGGAGAGATAGATCAGCCATGATTGAATGGCAGTAGACTTGGTGGGCTGAATGGCCAAATTCTCCTCCTGTCCCTTATGAACTTATGACCTTCCAGATTTATTGAACTAATAAATAAATGATCGCACTTCATTGCTGCACAAAGTTCAGAAACAAATGAGCAAATAACAAAAATGTTCCTAAAAGCCACACAATAGAATTTAGTGTTGCAGTTTAAAATGAAATGAAAACTGATACCTTCTTCAGTTGGATGTTTGTCTGTAGCCTCCAAGGTATCATCCTCTGTGAGGAAATGAGGAGTTATGTTACTAAATAAGTTCCTAATTGGCAGATAAATGATTTGTGAAGCTAAAAACCAAGTAGTGTTTCAACATCTACATTTCAAATAGTTCAAGCATCCAAAGTTTAACAGAAATTATCCTCTCCTGCTGATGGTAAACCAGCTACACATCTTTCCTTCAACAGTTCTTGGCTTAATATTGGTTTATAACTCAAGAATCAGTATTGTAAGAAATATAAGTAAAAACCTGCTGCAAATCCTTCAATTATTAAATGGATTCCTGCAGAAGTGGTACTCATCCATAATGATTTTATTTCGGTCAATCAATACTATTCAGGATCCAGAAAACTGAGCGGGCATATATGTGAAAATGATCTAGGCCAAGAGGCTCATGTGAAGTGAACAACATTTGAATTTCATAACTTTAACAGCCTCTTCTGATGCAGTTTGGTGTTGAATATGATTCCAGAATCTGTGACATGTTTGCATTTTTACTGCATGAAAAATGTCTTTTCAAGAAATCATACACATCTTTTTGCAAAAAGATTCAAGATTAAAACTTAATAGCCAAAGTTCAAGAATTAACTTTAAAAATATTACCATGAAAAATCAAATTATCAGGTGAGTGACAACAAAACAGCCAATGTAATTAAAAATAGAATTGGTCTACTTGTAATTGGTAAAAGGAAAACAGGCAGTTGTCAACATGGCCTTTCCTGATTATATCAGGAGTCAGAGTTCAATTAAAGACCATAACTATCTTTTGGGATGTTAACTGCAAAATAGAGACATGCTTCATCAGCAAAATAGTTTAAACTTCTGAAGGCAATTACAGTCTTCGTGCGCACATTAGGTGTGCAATTAAAACTGTTCATTTGTAGCAAATACAATTACAAACAATTGGTTAATATACTCAAAAAACACAATGCACAGATGAAAATTTCATCTTTAGTCCACAGTGCAAAAGAAAATAGGAAGAGGAGAGGATATGCACAGCTCATGTTTTGTTGAAGTCCAATTTGGTTCCCGGTAATCAACTAGCTGTTATGGTGCCAGTATTTGTGAAGAAAACAAAGCTCAATAACAACAGTCCAACATAAAAGACTACTTAGCAAAAGTGATACTAATTAAATTGGATCTGTGGTGAGACCACACCTGGAGTATTGTGTGCAGTTTTGGTCTCCTAATTTGAGGAAGGACATTATAGCTATTGAGGGAGTGCAGCGTAGGTTCACCAGGTTAATTCCCGGGATGGCGGGACTAACATATGATGAAAGAATGGGTCGACTGGGCTTGTGTTCACTGGAATTTAGAAGGATGAGAAGGGATCTTATGGAACCATAGAGATTCTTAACGGATTGGACAGGCTAGATGCAGAAAAAATGTTCCCCATGTTGGGGGAGTCCAGAACCAGGGCTCACAGTTTAAGAATAAGGGGTAGGCCAATTAGGACTGAGATGAGGAAAAAAGTTTTCACCCAGACAGTTGTGAATCTGTGGAATTCTCTGCCACAGAAGGCAGTGGAGGCCAATTCACTGGATGTTTTGAAGAGAGTTAGATTTAGCTATTAGGGCTAACAGATTCAAGGGATATGGGGAAAAAGCAGGAACGGGGAACTGATTTTGGATGATCAGCCGTGATCATATTGAATGACGGTGCTGGCTCAAAGGGCCAAATGGCCTCCTCCTGCACCTATTTTTCTATGTGTGTATGTTTTTATCTTAGATACAAAACGTTTTAGACAAAGGTTCCTACTGTGATTTTGGGATGGTGGACAGTCGTGCTCCCTAGGGATCCATATTAGGATTTCAGCTAATATTTTTAACATGTAATAATTATTTTTAATATTTTAAAACATTGTAAACATTAAAATTTATAGACAATACAAAATAAGTGTGATTATCAGTAAGGAGACTAACAACAGAGTGCATAGATAGGCTAGACAGATGGTCAGATAAATGGCAGGCCATGAAGTGATCCATTTTGACAAAAACTATGAAGGGAGAGAATAATAACCAAACGACATAACTGTAAAAGATGGGCATCAACAGGGGGAACCAGGGTGTCCTTAAAAATAGCAGGACAAGTTGAGGGCACAATTGGTAAAGCAAGGGATCCATGGAATTGTTAAAATGTGGCATGGAATTAAAAAAAGGCAGTGAGGTTATGTTTGTCTCCTTCCAAACAGTTGCTTGACCACAACTAGAGTTTGCATCCAATTCTGTTCCCCATGAATTGGGATGGATATGTAGAAACTGGGAAAGACGAAGAAGCGATTCCGTAAATTGTTTCACGGATTAGTAATTTCAGCTACACCAGAGAATCTGGGGTTTTCCTTTCAAAACAGTACAATAAAGACAGATTTAGGTGTGAAATAAAACGGAAAATGCTTAAAATAACAGCAAATTACGCAGCACCAGACGAGAGAATCAGAGTTAATTGCTTCAGGTCAATGATCTATAATCAGAATTGAAACAAATTATAGAGAAAAGGGGAACAAATGGAAAACAAAATTGAAGACTGAGGTCTGGACGGAGTGAGGGGTGATGAAGCTGGCTGAAAAAGTAATGAGGGCATTTGAATAACAAAAGGTATTTCTAGAGAGTTGTAAATAGAGGAAAAATAAAATCTGAAATTATCATAAAAAAGGAGAAAACAAAATGCTGAAATGAGGTGATGTAAGGTTCAAATGGCTAGTTTTCTGAAATTGCCAGAATCAATAATAAAAACACAAGAAATATTTAACAGATAGAAACATAGAAATTAGGTGCAGGAGTAGGCCATTCGGCCCTTCGAGCCTGCACCGCCATTCAATATGATCATGGCTGATCATCCAACTCAGTATCCCGTACCTGCCTTCTCTCCATACCCTCTGATCCCCTTAGCCACAAGGGCCACATCTAACTCCCTCTTAAATATAGCCAATGAACTGGCCTCGACTACCCTCTGTGGCAGAGAGTTCCAGAGATTCACCACTCTCTGTGTGAAAAAAGTTCTTCTCATCTCGGTTTTAAAGGATTTCCCCCTTATCCTTAAGCTGTGACCCCTTGTCCTGGACTTCCCCAACATCGGGAGCAATCTTCCTGCATCTAGCCTGTCCAACCCCTTAAGAATTTTATACGTTTCTTTAAGATCACCTCTCAATCTCCTAAATTCTAGAGAGTATAAACCAAGTCTATCCAGTCTTTCTTCATAAGACAGTCCTGACATCCCAGGAATCAGTCTGGTGAACCTTCTCTGCACTCCCTCTATGGCAATAATGTCCTTCCTCAGATTTGGAGACCAAAACTGTACGCAATACTCCAGGTGTGGTCTCACCAAGACCCTGTACAACTGCAGTAGAACCTCCCTGCTCCTATACTCAAATCCTTTTGCTATGAAAGCTAACATACCATTCGCTTTCTTCACTGCCTGCTGCACCTGCATGCCTACTTTCAATGACTGGTGTACCATGACACCCAGGTCTCGCTGCATCTCCTCTTTTCCTAGTCGGCCACCATTTAGATATGCTTTCCTGTTTTTGCCACCAAAATGGATAACCTCACATTTATCCACATTATACTGCATCTGCCAAACATTTGCCCACTCACCCAGCCTATCCAAGTCACCTTGCAGTCTCCTAGCATCCTCCCCACATCTAACACTGCCCCCCAGCTTAGTGTCATCCGCAAACTTGGAGATATTGCCTTCAATTCCCTCATCCAGATCATTAATATATATTGTAAATAGCTGGGGTCCCAGCACTGAGCCTTGCGGTACCCCACTAGTCACTGCCTGCCATTGTGAAAAGGACCCGTTTACTCCTACTCTTTGCTTCCTGTTTGCCAGCCAGTTCTCTATCCACATCAATACTGAACCCCCAATGCCGTGTACTTTAAGTTTGTATACTAATCTCTTATGTGGGACCTTGTCGAAAGCCTTCTGGAAGTCCAGATACACTACATCCACTGGTTCTCCCCTATCCACGCTACTAGTTACATCCTCGAAAAATTCTATAAGATTTGTCAGACATGATTTACCTTTTGTAAATCCATGCTGACTTTGTCCAATGATTTCACCACTTTCCAAATGTGCTGCTATCCCATCTTTAATAACTGACTCTAGCAGTTTCCCCACTACCGATGTTAGACTAACTGGTCTGTAATTCCCCGTTTTCTCTCTCCCTCCCTTCTTAAAAAGTGGGGTTACGTTTGCTACCCGCCAATCCTCAGGAACTACTCCAGAATCTAAAGAGTTTTGAAAGATTATTACTAATGCATCCACTATTTCTGGAGCTACTTCCTTAAGTACTCTGGGATGCAGCCTATCTGGCCCTGGGGATTTATCGGCCTTTAATCCATTCAATTTACCCAACACCACTTCCCGGCTAACCTGGATTTCACTCAATTCCTCCAACTCCTTTGACCCGCGGTCCCCTGCTATTTCCGGCAGATTATTTATGTCTTCCTTAGTGAAGACGGAACCAAAGTAGTTATTCAATTGGTCCGCCATATCCTTGTTCCCCATGATCAACTCACCTGTTTCTGACTGCAAGGGACCTACATTTGTTTTAACTAATCTCTTTCTTTTCACATATCTATAAAAACTTTTGCAGTCAGTTTTTATGTTCCCTGACAGTTTTCTTTCATAATCTATTTTTCCTTTCCTAATTAAGCCCTTTGTCCTCCTCTGCTGGTCTCTGAATTTCTCCCAGTCCTCCGGTATGCTGCTTTTTCTGGCTAATTTGTACGCATCATCCTTCGCTTTGATACTATCCCTGATTTCCCTTGTTATCCACGGATGTACTACCTTCCCTGATTTATTCTTTTGCCAAACTGGGATGAACAATTTTTGTAGTTCATCCATGCAGTCTTTAAATGTCTTCCATTGCATATCCACCGTCAAGCCTTTTAGAATTAATTGCCAGTCAATCTTGGCCAATTCACATCTCATACCCTCAAAGTTACCTTTCATGCAGCATCTATGCAGCATCTATACTGAGGGAACCAGAATAACATTTCAGTCACATGTGCCTGACATGATCAGTATCATGGATTTGTTTTAATTTAAGATTTCCAGTACATGCAGTTTTTGCTTTATAAATATTGAATTCAATGTTGAATAAAGAAGACAGTAATGTGCTCAACTGAAAGACGATGAGTTCCTGGAGCTTGCATTCTACTCTGTTAGAACAGCAAAAGGTTTGCCAGTCAGTATCCCTGGGGACTGGGCCTTACTGTCTGTTGAGGTCTTTCTGGAAGCACAGCTGATCACTTGCACTGAAAGGAGCCCTGCCCGATGGACTCCCAACAGAAGAGACAGCATGGTACAGGAGTACATAGTCAGTAATCTTGGCGTCAGCAGAACAAGTCCAACAAGGAGATACAAGGAGCTGCAGATGCTGGTTTACAAAAAAAGACAAAGTGCTGGAGTAACTCAACGAGTCAGGCAACATCGCTGGAGAACATGAATAGGTGACCTTTTGGGTCAGGACCCTTCTTCAGACTGATTATGCTGATGGTAGGGGGGGAGGTAAAGAGAAAGTCTAACTTCAATATGCTGCACTTGCAGCATTATATACTTTCTACCAATGCATTTATACAGTGCCCTCCATAATGTTTGGGATAAAGACCCCTCATTTATTTATTTGCCTCTTTACTCCACAATTTGAGATTTGTAATAGAAAAACAATCATGTAGTTAAAGTGCACATTGTCAGATTTTATTAAAGGCCATTTTTATACATTTTGGTTTCACCATGTAGAAATTACAGCAGTGTTTATACGTAGTCCCCCCATTTCAGGGCACCATAATGTATGGGATACATCAATGTCATGTAAATGTAGGTAGTCATGTTCAGCATTTTGTTGCATGTCCTTTGCATGCAATGACTGCTTGAAGTCTGCGATTTATGGACATCACCAGTTGCTGGGTGTCTTCTCTGGTGATGCTTTGCCAGGTCTTGCAGCCATCTTTAGCTTATTCTTGTTTTGGGGGCTAGTCCTCTTCAGTTTTCTCGTCAGCATATAAAAGGCATGCTCAGTTGGGTTCAGATCAGGCGATTGACTTGGCCACTCAAGAATTGACCTTTTTTAGCTTTGAAAAACTCCTTTGTTGCTTTAGCTATATGTTTGGGATCATTGCCTTGCTGTAGAATGAACCAACGGCCAATGAGTTTTGAGGCATTTGTTTGAACTTGAGCAGATAGGATGTGTCTATACACTTCGGAATTCATTATGCTACTACCATCAGCAGTTGTATCATCAATGAAGATAAGTGAGCCAGTACCTTCAACAGCCATACATGCCCAGTCCATAACACCCCCACCACCATGTTGCACAGATGAGGCAGTATGCTTTGGATCTTGGGCAGTTCCTTCTCTCCTCCATACTTTGCTCTTGCCATCACTCTGATATGTTAATCTTCGTCTCATCTGTCCACAAGACCCTTTACCAGAACTGTGGTTGCTCTTTTAGGTACTTCTTGACAAACTGTAACCTGGCCATCCTATTTTTGCAGCTAACCAGTGATTTGCATCTTGCAGTGTAGCCTCTGTATTTCTGTTCGTGAAGTCTTCTGCAGACAGTGGTCATTGACAAATCCACACCTGACTCCCGAAGAGTGTTTCTGATCCGTCTGACAGGTGTTTTGGCATGTTTCTTTATTACAGAGCGAATTCTTCTGTCATCAGCTGTGGAGATCTTCCTTGGCCAGCCAGTCCCTTTGCAATTAGTAAGCTCACCAGTGCTCTCTTTCTTCTTAATGATGTTCCAAACAGTTGATTTTGGTAAGCCTAAGGTTTGGCTGATGTCTTTAACAGTTTTAATCTTGTTTCTCAGTCTCATAACGGCTTATTTGACTTTCATTGGCACAACTTTGGTCCTCATGTTGATAAACAGCAATAAAAGTTTCCAAATGGCCTTTATTAAAATCTGACAATGTGCACTTTAACCAATGTGATTTTTTCTATTACAAATCTCAAATTGTGGAGTGCAGAGGCAAATAATAAATGATGGGTCTTTGTCGGAAACATTATGGAGGGCACTGTATCACATTGCTCCACATTATACCTCTTCGCCCATAGTTTAGCCCCATCACAGCAAATAAGGGTCCATTATTTACTTTTGTTATTGTCTTTAATATTTTCCAGTAAATAGATGTTCTAGTTATTGTTTCTAGTTATAGATTTATGTTTTATTAATGATTGCAAGAAGATACAAGTTACTTTGATCCTATTACTTTGTTAAGTTCGTTCTAGCAAAGGAGAACAAAAATATCCTCAACATAACCTCAAGGTCCATTAAATATGGGACAGTTAAGAGTTTATCAAAAAATAAATTATTCAAATTTTTCACCTAACTGTAAGCATTATTTTGCAATTAGGTAAACTGTTAGCTGAATAAAATACTGGAATACTGATTTCAAAAATATTTAATCGAATGATTCACCTCAAAGATAAAATATCTATCAGCTTTCCCAGAGTATCGGTATGTTGATGTAAAAAGCATCTCAACTAACCTGGACAAGCTAGATGAACTGGCTATTTTCCAGTGTGTTTATGTTTGGTTGTAGCTCACAATCTATAAATACCTTACCGAAGAGACTAAAAATTACACTTTAAAATGATGCCCACCTTTCTCCACAAGATCTTCCACTGCCTCAGGAAGAGGCACGGCATCTGTAAGACAAGAAGACGATTCAATTTTTAATGCCTATGACAAGGACGAAGCTGAGGAAATATGTTTAAAGCATCTGCAGCTTATTTTAATGCAAACAGCTGTGTTGCATTCAAAACAAATCGTTTCAAAATCCCTACAACCAATGTAACCTATATCTTTATTAATTAAGCCACACACCATATAAGAACAAAAAAGCCTCCATCAATTCAATTTAAATTTGTATTTCTAAAATTTGTTGTGTTCGAACTGATTATATTTACACCATAAGAATCCATCATCTCTTTCCTTCAAGGTCCAACTATTTGGAGTTTGACCAAAGCTGGCAATTTTGAATTACCAGATACTCAAGATGGTAGCTGAGAAAACACAGTGGCCAATAAGCGCTTCAGAATGGAGAAGGTATATGCGAGATAGGCAGCTCTACATTCTATACCCAATAACTATCCAATGAGTTTTGCAGGAGAATGCCCATTAGAGGAGAGAAACAAGGCCAATTCTAATACTCACCATGTCTCATTGCCTATAGATATTTCAAGAGAGATAGAGATGCAGCATAGGAAAGCAATGTGGTATTGTACCCCAATGCAGATTGAAAGACTCCTTTTGAAAAGCTTTGCGTAACAGCTCAAAACATTGACCACCCAGACAAGCAAAGTAACTCTGGAAAACTGGAAACTATAAGAGGACAGGGCAAAACTAAAGGCAGCCTAGACAAACAAACCTTGGATTTCAGATTCCACATCCAAGTTCTGAGATCCATTGGCTGTTGTAAGTAATAAAATTGAGAATTTGTTAATAATATTCACCCTTTTTATGTTAGGCAGTTATCATTAGATATTTTTCACATTAGAATGATAGAAATAAAAATAGAAAGGCAATTTCAATACAAACCTGCTAAATCATTTTCATCTTGCTCTTGAACAGGCAATGCCTCTGAAAGAAAAATTACAGGACAACAGGATCATAAATAGCATATCCACTACAAATCTTTTCACACATCATTAAACTATAGGTAGCAACATATTTCAAGAGTTAATCATGGAGGGGTACTAGCACTGACTCCTATTACCAGGGTGTAAACTAATTTTATGTACAAATCTGAACAGTAGGAGAAAATTTTATCAAATTGCTGCACAGATTCAGAATGATATTCTTTACAGTTAAATGAAGAAATTACATCATAATATACACTTTTCCTATTTCTACAATTTTCAAGGAAAAAATTATGAGAATACAATATGTTTTGGAGCTAGTTTCATGCTAATTTATTTCTGCAATCACAGAGCTTCCCCAGAACAGTCCAGGATGTTTGTTCTTTGCTGGGAGGGATCAGCGTACATCCTAGTTGACCAATTTGGTTTTCTGACTCTATATTTAAATTATTGATGGTAAAGTTGAATACCAGAGACTGATTTACAGATATACAGCTCTTTGCCTATAAACTGACCAGGTTGCAAACCTGTGTCATACAGAACATTCTCAAGGTCTTGACAGACTAGATACAGGGAAATTTTCCTCTGGCCAGAAAGCGTCACACCAAAACCACAGTTTCAGGATAAAGGGGCTGTCCCACTTGGGCGACTTAATCTGCAAGATTAGAAGAGTGTCTTTGAACTTCAAACTCGCAGCATGGTCGACACGTGGTCCTAGGATGTCCTATGAGGTCGCTGGAACTCTCCTTCATGCTCGAGAGAAGTTCCCGAATACTCGTGGCCACAGCTAGGTCGCGGAAAATGTTTCAGCATGTTGAAAAATTTTCCACAAGTAAAATTTGGTTCTTTTGAACTCGTAGTGCAGTGGAGTGGAGTCGCTATTAAGTTACAGGCAATCGAGGGCAGCCGTAGGCAATCTCCTTTGCTGACCAGGCATTTTGATTGGCTCATAGGCATTTTCACGACCAAGGAAAACCTACCGGCAGGTAAATTGCCCACTAAACTTTATTATACTTCTTAAAAGTGTCTCCACTCCTTCTCTCTCCATCTCCCCCCCTCCCCCGCTCTCTAAGGGACTTACCGTTACTGTGCAGCCGTTTTACCTTGCTCTTCATCGCGGGTGTGAACTTCAGACAGCGCTCCCCCGCTTTCCCTGGACCCCGCCTTTGCAATATGTGTGTGTGTGTGCGCGCGGTTGATCGATCCAGCTCGCGGTTTCAACGCAGACGGTCGATCCAGCTCAAGGCTTTCCAGGCGGGTGCCCTCGAGCTTGAAGGTCGCGGACACTCTTCTTAACTCGCGGATTAGGTCGTCCAAGTGGGACAGCCCCTTAAGGACTAGGCCATTTAGACCTTATGATCCAAAATTTCCTCACCCAGAGGAAGTAAACCTTTATGCATCATTATGTGCTTTCAAAACACAAATTGATAGATTTATCAATATGAAGGAAATCCATGGATATCAAGTCCAGTCAAGAGAGTTTATTGTCATATGACCCAGATAGGACAATGAAATTCTTCCTTGCTGCAACACAACAGAATATTGTAGGCATAAATACAGAACAGATCAGTGTATCCATGTACCATATATATACACACATAAATAAACAGATAAAGTGCAATAGGCTGTTATAGTTCAGGGTTTGTTTGAAGTTGTGTTTAATAGTCTGATGGCTGTAGGGGAGAAGCTGTACCTGAACCTGGATGTTGCAGATTTCAGGCTCCTGTACCTTCTACCTGATGGCAGCAGAGAGATGAGTGTGCGGCCAGGATGGTGTGGGTCATTGATGATGTTGGCAGCCTTTTTGAGGCAGGGACTGCGATAGATCCCCTCGATGGTAGGGAGGTCAGAGCCGATGATGGACTGGGCAGTGTTTACAACTTTTTGCAGTCTTTTCCGCTCCGGGACGCTCAAGTTGCCGAACCAAGCCACGATGCAACCGGTCAGCATGCTCTCTACTGTGCACCTGTAGAAATTTGAGAGAGTACTCTTTGACATACTGACATTCCGTAATCTTCTCAGGAAGTAGAAGCGCCGATGAGCTTTCTTTAAAATTGCATCAGTTTTCTGGGACCAGGAGAGATCTTCGGAAATATGCACGCCCAGGAATTAGAAGTTCTTGACCCTTTCCACCATCGACACGTTGATATAAATGGGACTGTGGGTCCCCATCCTACCCCTTCCAAAGTCCACAATCAGTTCCTTGGTTTTGCTGGTGTTAAGAGCCAGGTTATTGTGCAGGCACCATTTGGTCAATCGGTCGATCTCCCTTCTATACTCTGACTCGTTGCCATCAGTGATACGTCCCACAACAGTGGTGTAGTCGGCGAACTTGATGATGGAGTTCGCACTATGTCCAGCTACGCAGTCATGAATATAGAGTGAGTACAGCAGGGGGCTGAGCACGCAGCCTTGGGGTACTCCCGTGCTGATTGTTATTGAGGATGACAATTGATTGTTATTGAGGATCCAATTGCAGAGGGATGCGCAGAGACCCAGATCTGAGAGCTTGGTAACCAGCATGGAGGGGATGATGGTATTAAATGCCGAGCTGTAGTCAATGAATAACAGCCTAACATATGAGTTTTTGTTGTCCAAGTGGTCCACAGCGGAGTGGAGAGCCAGTGAGATCGCATCCACCGTTGATCTGTTGTGGCGGTAAGCGAACTAAAGTGGGTCCAGGTTTTTGTCGATGTACGAGTTGATTTGATCAGCCTCTCAAAGCACTTCATCACCATAGACGTTAGTGGCACTGGTCGATAGTCATTGAGGCACGTCATCTTGCACTTCTTGGGCACTGGTATTATTGATGCCCTTTTAAAGCAGGTGGGAACCTCAGACCTCAGAAGTGAGAAGTTGATCCTCGACTTCCTCATCCTCGGTCTGTCCGTATTAGTGGAAATGTGTCATCCTCGATAACAATCAGCACCAGAGCACCTCAAGGTCCCTTGAAGGCAGACACGGGTGAAATTATTATGGGTAACAAGGAAATGGCACCAGAGCACCTCAAGGTCCTTTGAAGGCAGACACGGGTGAAATTATTATGGGTAACAAGGAAATGGCACCGGAGCACCTCAAGGTCCTTTGAAGGCAGACACGGGTGAAATTATTATGCGTAACAAGGAAATGGCAGAAGAATTGAACAGGTACTTCGAATATGTTTTCACTAAGGAAGACACAAACAATCTCCCAGATGTACTGGAGGACAGAGGATCCAAGGGGGTAGAGGAACTGAAATAAATTTTCATTAGGCAAGAAATAGTATTGGGTAGGCTAATGGGGCTGAAGGACGATAAATCCCCTGGGCCGTATGGTCTGCATCCCAGGGTCTTCAGAGAGGTGGCTCTAGAAATAGTGGATACATTGGTGATCATTTTCACTTTGGCGGCAAAAACAAGGGGGCAGATTATTACCTCAATGGGGTTAGGTTAGGTAAGGGGGAGGTGCAGCGAGACCTGGGTGTCCTTGTACACCAGTCACTGAAAGTTGGCGTGCAGGTACAGCAGGCAGTGAGGAAAGCTAATGGAATGTTGGCCTTCATAAATAGAGGATTTCAGTATAGGAGTAAAGAGGTTCTTCTGCAGTTGTATAGGGCTCAGTTATGACCACATCTGGAGTATTGTGTACAGTTTTGGTCTCCTAATTTGAAGAAGGACATCCTTGAGATTGAGGCAGTGCAGCGTAGGTTCACGAGATTGATCCCTGGGATGGTGGGACTGTCATATCAGGAAAGATTGAAAAGACTAGGCTTGTATTCACTGGAGTTTAGAAGGATGAGGGGGAGGTCAGCCATGATCACAGTGAATGGCGGTGCTGGCTCGATGGGCCGAATGGCCTCCTCCTGCACCTATTTTCTATGTTTCTATGAAAATGTCCGTAAAAACCCCAGCCAGTTGGTCTGCACAGGTTTTTAAAACATACCCGGGTATACCATCAGGTCCAGGCGCTTTCCGAGGGTTCACCCCTCTGAAGGATCTTCTGTCGTCGGCCTCTGTGTCTGTGACCGAAATACCATCACGGCGAATGGGGGCTCGGGAAGGCACATCAGTGTTCTCCCTATCAAAGCGAGCGTAAAACGCATTGAGCTCGTCAGGGAGTGATGCTTCGCTGACATTTGAGCTGCCCCCTGATTTCGTCTTGTAGGAGGTGATTGCAATCAAGCCCCGCCACAGTTGCCGAACATCCGTCTCATCCTCCAGCTTGGAGCAGCAGTCCCTTTTGGCCTTTTTGATGGCCTTACCAAGGTCGTATCTTGACTTCTTGTAGACCTCTGTATTTCCAGACCTGAATGCCCGGGATCTGGTCTTCAGAAGAATGCAGATATCATGGTTCATCCAAAGCTTCTGGTTAGGAAACACTCGGAAGGTTTTTGTTGGGATGCAGTCCTCCACACATTTCTTCATGAAGTCTGTAGCGACTGTGGCGTATTCATTCAGGTCTGTTGCCGAGTCCCTGAACATTGCCCAGTCTACAGACTCCAAACAGTCCAAACAGACTCCAAACAGATATGGGTATATTGCTCAAAAATGGGCACTGTGGCAGATCAGCTGTGATCTTTATATTTGGTGGAACAATCTCAAAAAGGGCCAACTGGCTCAGGCCTCTTCCAAATTTTAATGTTTTTAACTGCTAGATTTCTCAAAGTTTAACCATGAATTGACTATACAGGATGATTATGTATTGAAATAAGCAAACCTTGTATGTTGTCAATCTCTGGAACTTGCTCTGGCTCTTCAGCTAGTAGAAGAGAATGTAAAACTAGTTAAAATCCATGTTTTTTATTGGCATCAACCAGTTTTATGCAGTTATCAAGATTTAATCTTAAACCTGCAATCTTTCACCTAACCACAAGATGGCCAACAGCTCATTTCCCCCCCCCGAATGAATATACTTAGAGCATGCCATCTGCAGTTTAGAGTTTACCATTTACATACTGCTTAGAAGTTATATTTACAACTATGAAGCATTTGGAGATAATATACTAACCATAAAATTCATCCATTCTATCTTCAAGCTCCAGCTCTTTATCTGCAACAAGCAAATCAAATATAAATGAATATTTCCCTTTTATTTTCTCTCTTTCCTTCATCCTGACAAAACTCGATATATGGAATAATTCCAGTTCTGTTGCCAGCTTTACAAATACAAAAAAGCAAAATAAACAAGCTATTTGTGCAACTGTGAAAGGCATTAATTGGCATTTAAAGGCATCATCAAGGATCGATTTTAACCAGCATGGGTCTTGTGATAGGGGTGTGCCATTCGTGGGTCACTTGTTATGGTCCTTAAAAAGTACCAATTTTCACGCTGTTGAGTAAATCAATAAAGAAATATGTATAACATGTATAAAAATAAAACTAGAGAAAAGCTATAAAAGCAAGAATGAAAGGAGAATGAGATATGGAAAATCCTTATGGAAAATGACTAATAGAAAGCATACAATAAGATTAGTGTGCATCGTGAAGAGAGAGAAGAAAAACTGCAAGATGGAAAGGAAGCAGAAATATAAACCAATAGAGAAAGAGAAAAGAAAAAAAAGTTTTCTATCATTCATAATTATAATTCACAATTTTCCCAATTACAAAATTTGTGGGAGAAAAAGTAAATAAATAAAGTTTTTGTTTACACATATTCACATTATGGAAAATGCAAAGATTGTAGTAGGAGATCTACTGCATTATAACAGTATGAACTATTAGCGTGATCTATAATGTGAACTACATGGTATAACACTATTTCAGTTCATTATGAAATTTCTCTTATTATCTCACAGGATCTTATTCCATTTTATTCAATCACTCCAACATTTGCTAGCCAACTCACAAATTCTCATCGTTCTTCTCCACAGTTTAGCAGAATATTTATTAGTCAAAAGGACAGAAGAAAAATATATAAATGAGCAGAAAGCTAAAATATGCCTTCAATATATTGATCACTCATTGGAAAATCTTCCTCCATGTCACCTGCAAGGACGGATAAAAGTGGTTGATAATTCTGAACTATACAATGCTAGAGAATTTTTAAGCACCTTTGTTCAAATTACAAACTAGATTTTGTTTTCGATGGGGAAAAAAAAAATCATCAAAGCAACTAATTTATATTTGCCTGATCAGCTTATTCAGTAACTAATCAGACTGAAGAATCATTGATGGAGACGAAACAGACTGCAAATGCGGGAAACTTGAGATCAAAACAAAGTTCTGGAGGAAATGAATAGGCCAGACTGCATCTGTGGAGAGAAATGGACAGACAATGCTTTGGGTTCTTTTTGTCTCCATTTTACCTCTTACCTTTGTCACTATTTCCACCCATTTCAATGGTGTTTTAATGGCACATGTGCAAAGCATAGTGAAAGTCATTGTTGAGTCACCAGATTTTATAACGCTTGGTGTTATAGAGCTGCGACAAATCCAGATGAGCCCCAGGCTTCTGCAGGCCCTCCAGCCATTGCCTTTGTCTGGATCGTTCAACGAACCGGTGTACCTCTTCATGACCGGCCACCTTTGTTGCCCCGGGGCACATCCCGCAGCCAACCTTAAGAGCGCGGAAGGCATGATCCCAGTGCACTTCCCTACCGGCCTTGCTCCTTGCGACTGTCTTTGACAGGTCCCTCCTCTTCGGGCAGGCGTCGGGCTTGGCGACTTCCCCCCTGCAGGCCGCAGCCCGCCTGGTCCTTCTGCGTTTGGACCGCTGCCCACCAGGTTTTTCCGGGCAGGTTCCTGGTTCTGCGGCGGGTGAGCCACGCTGCTGTCAGGTATGGCCGTGCCTTGCCAGGATCACTCTGCCGTGCAGCTTGCCAGTGGCCAACGGGAAGGCATAATTTGCCAATCACCCCTCCTCGTGTACCCACTTTCCAAGCCTTGCTTCACCCCTACCACTCGTTATCAGCTTTCTCCCCTCTACTCTATCAATTTGAAGAACGGTCTCATCTCAAAATGATTTCTATTTCACTCCACAGATGCCACGTGATCCACTGAGTTTGTCCATCACTTAGTTTATTGTTGTAGAATCAGTAACAAACAACACAGTGGGAAAACAATCAAAATATATTCATCTGGGTACAGAATAAGTAAAATAGATTAAAAACTTGAGAGAAATGTTAAAAAAAATGGTTAAGAACAAATTCTTGAAATCTGTGGCAATAATTAAAAAGGAACGAGTGAAATGGGCCTGTCCCACTTAGGCGATTTTTCAGCGGACTGTCGGCGACTGTCAAGTTGCCGGCAGTCGCCTGAAAAACCAGCAACTGGAACGGCGACTGACAAAGTGGAACACACACACACACACACACAAACACATTGCTTCCTGTACAGTAAATCCCATGCCAACAAGTTGTTATTAATTGTGTAGATGTTGCTGTCACTTCACCCAATTTAAAATAATTTCCTCACACAAAATTAGCACCAGTTAAACACACAAATAGCTAGTCCTCTGAAAAGAATAAATTATATTTTGAAATTATACCATTTTAGAATGGATCTGAAATCACTTTACAAATGAAAAAGCTTGGCTAGCGATAAGAATGACAAGCAGGGGTATTTTTTTTATATATAATCTGCTAACAAAATTCACTTCATTTGGTAAAGCTGATCTCATCTTAAAAACATAAATAGTAAAGTTAAAATCAACATGCTTCATGTCTTCTCATTTTAAGTAAATAAAACCAATCACCACTGAACAGAAAAAACAAATAAACCCATGATATTTTACCTTCACTGTCCAGATGATCTGAGAAATCTTCCACTTCAGATTCATAAACATCTTGGGAAATAAAAAAAAGTAATGAAAGTCAAAGTCGCATTGTCCAGAACAAGGGGTCACAGTTTAAGGATAAGGGACCGAGACTTTTAGGACCGAGATGAGAAAAACTTTTTTCACACAGAGAGTGGTGAATCTCTGGAATTCTCTGCCACAGAAGGTAGTTGAGGTCAGTTCATTGGCTATATTTAAGAGGGAGTTAGATGTGGCCCTTGTGGCTAAAGGGATCAAGGGGTATGGAGAGAAAGCAGGTACAGGATACTGAGTTGGATGATCAGCCATGATCATATTTAATGGCGGTGCAGGTTCGAAGGGCCGAATGGCCTACTCCTGCACCTATTTTCTATGTTTCTATTCTCCGAATAGACATAACATTATATTCTTGCTTCAGTAGCATATTAGTAGAAATGCAACAGGAAAGAAAACCAGACGCAAAAATGCGGAGATTTTTACCATTTCGCTAGGGATTTAACTTATGAGTTCAGAAATCCACTCTTTGGTCAATTATTTCCCCAGATTTTGAATAAAATTGATCCCAAAACTCAAATTTTAAAATCTAAACGACGTCACAATGCCCACATGCTAACCAATCCAGGTCCACCTGCCTCCAGGCGCCGACCCCCCCGCCGCTGTGGATTAAAGCCCCGCGCCAAGCCAAGTACGCTCGCGCCACGCCTCCCACAGCTGGACTCCCACGCCCCCCCCCCGCTCACTCACTTAAACCCCACGCCCGCCCGCACCTATTTTCTATGAATCAGGAACAAATCAGATAGATTTGTCAAGACCATGGCAGATTAACAACAATATGTTTTGAGAAGGTAACAAGGAGGATCAATGAGGGCAATGTGATTGCAGTTATTTACAAGGATTTTAATGTATTTGATGAAATTCCAGATGGCAAGCTGGCCAAAAAAGTGAAAGTGTTTAGGGTCCAAGAGACAACAGCAAATTTGATCAAAAACTGGCTTAGTTGCAGGAAGGATCAGGTAATAGTGTTTTTGTCACGAGTTAAACTAACTGAGCCTTGTATTCAAAATTGCTGGAGGAACTCAGCGGGTGATGCTGCTGCACCCGCTGAGTTCCTCCAGCAATTTTGTGTACCTTCGATATTCCAGCATCTGCAGTTCCCTTTTGAACACTGAGCCTTGTATTCAGTCCTTTACCTTTGGAACTTATGTGATTCTACCTTAACGACTGGATGAGATGGTTAACAGTATAACATTTTAGGGTGCAGGAAGTCTGGGTGGCTTAGTCAGTTAAGCAGAATCATGTAAAATGGAATTTAATCCAGAGAAGAGCAAGGTATTGTAATTGCAGAGGTACAATACAGCATTGTAATAGAAATAAATATTAGGATATTGTCTGATGTGGGGAGAGAATGGAAACAAAGTATCTGCTCAAAAATCCTTAAAGGCAGCATGAGAGATCGAAAAGATAGTTAAAAACACATGAATTGCTTTCCTTTATTTAGAAAAGCAAAGAATAAAAGAACAAGAATTATGACAGAACTGGATAGCATGCTCGACAGTTTGTGCAAACCAGTCACGACACTGCAGGAAAGATGCAATTACACGGGAGAGGATTTAGGAAGATTTTTTCAAGACTCAACTGTTTTAACAATTGAGAAATATTAGGGTGGTCGTCTGTGGGGGAAAATATGAATGTTGGAGGCCTAACTGAGTTGGGAAAATTAGGACGAGGCTTGACAGATATATTTTCTTTGACAGAGGAATTCAAAATTGAGAGCATTTTAAACAGGGAGACACAGAGTTAAAGTAGTTTCTTAGAAGAGTTTGAGGAGTCTATAACTCCTATAAAGAGTACAGGACAAAATTCTCATCACATTACATTTACAAAAATACTTGGATGCATACCTGCAACGTGCACACATAGGTGGACCTGCAGGGCTACAGCTCAATTGCTAAAAGGTAAGCTTGTGCTAGTTAGTTCTTTTCCAATTAGTGCTTAAGGTGTTGTAATCCTTTTTTTTTTTTTAAACCTTAAGTAGGCAAGAAATCCAGCTAATTCTGATACAATTCCTCTAATCACTGCAAAGGAACTTGACGTAGCTGTTCAAAAGAAGTATATACCTGGATTATCTTGTTCAGAGACTACTTCTTCAGGCTCAAAGATTGCTTCATCTACAACATAAAGAACTTTTTGTTACCAGACTCAGTACTGCAGATCACAAGAATTACATATTTATTGATAACTAGACCGTGGGACCAACGGGTCGCTGTCACACGGGAGGACTGGTTCCCCAACGCAATATTCCCCACTCATCCATAGCCCCCACAAGAGGCCTGGTCCCCCAACGCAACCCGTTTCCCAATGTAAGATTCCACACTCCCCTGCCTCCCCCAGCACTGGACTTAAAAAAAATCCAATTGCACTTCCCCTGCCTCCCCCAGCACTTCCAATTCCCCTGGCCCCTCCCCCCCCTGTGCTGCCAGGACCACGACTAGGTGTTCTATGATGGCAACATTGTTGCAAATGTCAGGTGGAGAACTATGAGATTCCATTCAGGTGAAAACTTGGTGGAAGCATAGAGTGTTCCTGGATTGCAACTTTGTATGGAAGTTGATTGCAAGCTGGGATAGCAAGGATTTAACAGTAAAACACTTTTTAAAGTTGGCTTTTTTAAACCTTTAAATATCAATAACTTGTGAAATATAACATCAAATCTGAAGGAAACTTGACAAGATCGACGATGGGAAAAAACTGAGTATGGTTCTGCGGGCCCGCTCTCTATCTTTGTCTCTCTCTCCGTCTCCGTCCGCTGTCCGTGTCTCGGGTCTCCGCCCGCTCCTCGTCCGCCAGCACGGCCGGCCGCCTTACACATGCGCACAACCACGGCCAGCACCAAAGATCCTATAGCGAGGATCTTTGGCCAGCACATCATCGGCCGTGGTTGTGCGCATGTGCCGCCCTGCACATTCGCACTGCCACTGCAACTGGTCGGCGTCGGCCACTTTCTCCCTCCCTTTGCATGGTGGGAGATCTGGCTGCCATTGCTGTCCACTCGCCGCGACCGCTGAAAACCAACCCAGAATCACTCGTTCGAACTGGAGTAACTCCCTGGAGTAACTCTTGCTTCTTGGTTTCCTGGTCCTCCAAAAATATTCGAAATGGAATTTAATTAGAATTTAAACACCACCACCAAACTCTGAAAAATAACAGCCTATTGCATTTTATGTTTATTTATTGTGTATATAAGTATATAGACACAGTGAACTTTTATCTCCTGTTCTGTATTATGTTTACAAATTCTGTTGTGCTGCAGCAAGCAAGAATTTCATTGTCCTATCTGGGACACATGACAATAAAACTCTCTTGACTCTTGACTTGGACAAACAAAAAAGGGTTCTTGGGGGAAAAAAGGACTACCTTAAATTTAATTGGTTCTGGTTGGGTACCTATAGTAGGGTGAAGACTATTCCATGCTTTAAATGTGCGGCGGAACTCCGTGGAGCAGTCAACATCTCTGGATAGAAGAAATTGGGTGACGTTTCGGGTAGAGACCCTTCTTTAGATTTCCTCTGGTTTTAGTGTTTTAGTTTAATTTAAAGATACAGCGTGGAAACAGGCCCTTCGGCCCACCGAGTCCACGCCGACCACCGATCACCCGTACACTAGTTCTATCCCACACATTAGCGACGTAAGTCAAGAGTCAAGATTGTTTTATTCTCTCATGTCTCATTGAAATCCTTACTTGCAGCAGCACGACAGAATATGTAAACATAGTACTCTGTAAACAATGTTATAAATGAGAAAACAAAAGTGTATATTTATATATGAATATATAACTATATACACAAACACACACACACACACTCAATTTCCCTCCTGGGATTAATAAAGTTCTATCGTATAGTTTCGTGTGTGTAGGAAAGAACTGCAGATGCTGGTTTAAACTGAAGATAGACACAAAAAGCTGGAGTAACTCAACAGGTCAGACAGAATCTCTGGACAAAAGGAAAATATTCTGTTTGGGTTGGGTCTGAAAAAGGTTCCTGCACACCTTTAGAATGTGGAAGGAAACAAGAGCACCCGGAGAAAACCCATGCGATCAAAGGGAAAAGGAGCAAACTCCATATAGACAGCACCCATATTCAGGATCAATTCCGGGTCTCTGGCAATTTTAGGCTGCAACTTTATGGCCAATGTACTGCCCCATAGTCTTGAACTGAATTAAAATATACAGTAGCTGTAAAGGGGGACAGAGCATCACTTAGAGATTTAAGACTGAAAATGGAGTTTCTTTTTTTTTTTAGTAACCAAAGTTATCAACGTATAATTTTTTGTGTGTTGGAAAATAAAATATCGTGGATTTGCTGCCTCACACGATCCTGTCCTCGGGCACTGACTGTGTTGAATTGCACATTCTCCCTGCAAGCATATAGGTTTCCTCCCACATCCCAAAGATGCATTGGCTTTGTAGGTTAACTTGTCTCTGTAAAATTTGCCCCTAATGTGTTGGGAGTGGGTGAGGAAAGTGGGATAAACGAACTTGTGTGAATAGGGAGACAAAAAATGCTGGAGAAACTCAGCGGGTGAGGCAGCATCTATGGAGCGAAGGAAATAGGCGACGTTTTGGGTCGAGACCCTTCTTCAAACTGATGTGAGGGTGCAGGGGTTGGGAAGAAGAAATGAAGAGGTGGAGACAGTGGGCTGAGGGACAGCTGGGAAGTGGAGGAGAAAGCAGGGATTACCTGAAATTGGAGGTCAATTTTCATACCGCTGGGGTGTAAACTGCCCAAGCAAAATATGAGGTGCTGCTCCTCCAATTTACGGTGGGCCTCACTCTGGCCATGGAGGAGGCCCAGGACAGAAAAGTCGGATTCGGAATGGGAGGGGGAGTTGAAGTGCGGAGCCACCGGGAGATCAGGTTGGTTATTGCGAACTGAGTGTAGGTGCTGTGCAAAGCGATCGCCAAGCCTGCACTTGGTCTCACTGAGGTTGATCATACGCTGAATAATCCAACCAGAATTTTGTTTGGAAGTGGAAAGAAATAATAGAAATTGCATTCATTGCAACGTGTAAAAGGAGATGAGATTCTGTATTGTAATTTTGCTGCATGTCATTGTGGTATATATCATGTCTTGATTGGTGAATATGTTTAGTTTGTGACTTTATTTGAAGCAGAAATAATATGTGAATGCTTCATTGACCATAATTCTGACTGGTAACTACGCAGTTCGTCCGAGCACATTATCGCACGTGTCATGCAAGCCGTCATAAATGACCACCTAAACTGTCATTTGGCAACCTAAAAAGCTGCCTAGGTTGCCCGGCTGGCAACAGGGGAAAAAAGTTAAGCGAGAGCCCTGACATGGCCAGCATCCAAGCAATTATTGACCCAGTATCTATGGATGAGGTTGACAATGTGTCTCATATTTCTCATGAAACTGATCTTTCCAATGAGAGGTCACTTTAAAACTAAAGTTAATATTAAAGTAACTAGGTGTTCTTAGTTTTATTCATGGTGAAATGTTCAGTGGGAAACATTAGTTGTACTCTAGAACTTAAAATGGTGAGCATTTTAACTACTGCTCTGATAATCCTCCACACAGATCTCTGCAAGATAAATGCTAAGGCATACAATAATGATTACCATCATACATGCATATGTCTTGCTAATAAATACTACTGATCTATGTAATCTCATGTAAAAACTTCTAAATAGCAAATATAATGTGCATGATGCAAAAAAACCCCAAATATTAACCAATAAGTCTATATCATCTAGTAAAGCTCTTTATAGACTTCATGCCTCACAAAATACAACCGGGATAAATTAGTTAATAGAGGACTTGAGTTGTAGAACAAGCTTGGCATGCTGTCACCCCAACTGAGTATTAGGTTGGAAAAATTAATCACAAAAGTGTTCCACCTTATACTTTCAATGTATAATATTATCTCTAGTTAAAACAGCCAGCAAATGATTATGTTGTTTAGCTCAATATAAGGCGCAAGTACTAACAGAGAGTTGGACATCATAACAAGAGCAAGCCTTACCTAATGTCTCTTCTCTTTCAGAATATATTTCGTCTTCCACATACGCAGACTCATCTAAAAGGGAAAAAAAAATCTATTTATGCTGCAAGATACAAGAGTAGATGTTGTGGCCAGTGATGAAATAACAGTGCACATCATTGACATCTAGGGAACCTGCAAATTACTGCCATAGCATTATCTCACTATTCTTGATGTTAGTTGCAATCAAGTGCAGCAACTAAGATAACAAGTAGGCTGAGTAGTTACTCACATTCGACCAAGAGATTAAATTGAATTGAATCTTAAGCATCATAAAAGTAAAATATTTATAAAGTTTGAAAACCTACAAAACTTTCAAATATTAATCTGAGGAAATTTTGAGTTGCTATTGTTTTTAGAGTAGATTGTTAAACAGTAATTATGGCTTGGAACACCGTTCTTTCTTATTTGGGCAGCAGTTTAATTTTGTGGATTCACTCGATGGCTTCAGGTGAGACTATTCCGATGAATGCTAAATTACTGGTGAAAAATCATTTAAGACAGGAAATCATAAATTGAGTCAGCTTGCTACAGTTTCAATCACAGCCGGAGCATCTTTTCATTTTCTATTTGTGACTACATTTTTCCTGGCTAATTGTTAAAGAGTTGAAGATGGACTATGCTTCCAAAGAGAGCATAGAATTTAGTTTCCCTTACTCACTTCCAGTATCAGAGAGTGAACAGAGCTATCAGTGGTTACCCAGAAGATATTCCTGACTACAGAGATATTCCTATGGCTGAAAACTACATTATTTAAAATGGATTTAAGACACATTCAACTGCACATTTTTATTTTTAGTGAGAATAATTCATAAGTTCTTTACATTCTCATAAGTTTACTGATTTTTATTAATATCAAAGATGACTGTAATAGGCTGCAATGAATCAGAGGATCATTGAAAGCAACTTCAAGTTTTCCGTGTTTCAACAGCTTTCCCATTATTCCCATTTACAATTCAAGCCACAATAGCCACCTGAAACTCATGAACAGCAACTCAACCTAGAAATTCTGCATATCTGTACATCATCTCCTTTTCTATCATTTTAAATTAATCTGAAAGAGTACCCCTATTGTATTACAACTCATGAAAATATCCCCATTGAGTGACACAAATGAATGTAATTAAAGTACAAACCTCGAGCATCTGCTTTTTCGTGGTCAGGTTCAGCCTCATATTCAACTTCAGCTGCAAATTTCAAACAAAATTATTATTAGGATCTTAAAAATCATTCAATGAATGTGGCAGTTTAAGAACACCTTACAAAACAGTTTACAATTTGTCTATATACTTACTTTTAGATTCACTTTCATAATTTATTTTGTGACGACGAAAAAACCTTATTAACAGAACCAACATTATTGCTTGACCCACTGAATTACTTTGATTTTTTTTCTGTAAACCAGCTTCTGCAGCTCCTTGCTTCTCCATTTCAGACATGATACCATTGGATGGAGGGGCAGGCTTGACCCACCTAGGTGGCCAACTCCTGCTTCTATTTCCTTGTGTTGTTGTGTACATTAATGAGTTCTCTCCCCAACTACTGCTTGCAGGATCTTGATGTAGCTCAGTTGTCACATTTGATTGTGTTACAAAAGTTTGACTGTACTTACGAGGTGCTTCTAATATATCCTGATGTAAAACAAAACGCTAATCATGCATGAAGCTCAATAAGTTTCAGTAAGCTTGATGTCATCATTAGGGCACAAAAACTGATATCAAAAGTGCACACCATCCAGTGTAGATCACTAATTAGCAACAAAACAGAATCCTGCCCAATTTTGTCCTCTGCCATCATGAACCAGTCCTCTCAGCTGGGAGCTAATGCAAAAGGAGTGCATTAATTTGGCATCCTGCTGTTTTACAAGGTTTATGTATATCTGTATATACTGTATACACCAGGAGCACATTTGATGGAAGCTTGTTTGCTCATGGGTAAATAATAGATGGCTTATGAAAGCTCACCTGCTTCAGGAGCTTCTGAATCTTCAGCCGCAGTATCAAATTCATTTGTTTGCTCCTCCACTGGCTCTGGCTCCTCCTCTTCCTCTGGCTCCAGCTCCTCCTCCACTGGCTCTGGCTCCTCCTCCTCTTCCTCCTCAACTTGCTCTGGCTCCTCCTCCTCAACTGGTTCTGGCTCCTCCTCCTCCTCCTCCTCCTCCTCCTCCTCCTCTGTTGGCTCTGGCTCCTCCTCCTCTGCTGGCTCTTCTATAGAAGAAAAAATGAATGATCTGAAACTTGTGCAAATGTTAACAGCATATACAATGTTTGAATCCCAAGACGATGATCAGAATTAGCTCAATGTCACTATGACAGATGCAAACACAATAAATTGTATAGCATTCTAAGGGTTTTACAGATAATAATTTAATCTTTGGTTACATTTTCATAATACTATTAGCAAGGAAGGCCAAGGTTTTAATTATGTTTCGAATACTGCCCCAATAAATTGTGTTCATTTATTAGAAGTGGAAACTAGAACGCCGCTACCCAGATCACAACTCTTAATGAATTCCATTAACCAACATCAAACAAGCATGTAAGCCTATACTGACAATCAGTTCTCCACTACCTCAATTTTAAAATGTTCAACTCCTTTCATGGTCATCCTACCCGTATACCTCTGCAACCTTAACAGCTACGGAGAGCTTTAACAACTCATTTTTGTACCCTCCTACGTTGTCTCTTGTGCATCTATACGTTTCACTTGACAGCCATGTCTTAAGCTGCAGAGGCCTTAAGCACTGGAATTCTCTCTCCTAATTTCCCTCACCTTTTCCTTTTTTAAATTGCTCCATAAAATACATATCTTTAACAAAACTTTTTTATCATTTGGACTAATATCTTGTACAAAAGCTGCAAAGTTATATTTCCTGACACTGGACAAAGTGCCTTGGGATACTTTTGACTACAATAAAACAATACAATATAACAGCAAATTATTCTCTGTTATAAAACTGGTAAAATTTGTTTGATTTTAATGTTGTCATACTTCTGTTTCGTATCATCTTCACGAAGCTAAAATTGGGAAAGTAATCTCTAATTAGATAGGGCGGCACGGCGGTGGAGTTGCTGCCTTGCAGCGCTTGCAGCGTCAGAGACCCGGGTTCGATCCTGAGTACGGGTGCTGTCTGTATGGAATTTGTACGTTCTCCCTGTGATCTGCATCGGTTTTCTCAGAGATCTTCGGTTTCTTCCCACACTCCAAAGACCTAAAGGTATGCTGGTAAATTGGCTTGGTAAATGTAAAAATTGTCCCCAGTGTGTGTAGGACAGTGTTAATATGCGGTGATCGCTGGTCGGTGTGGATCCAGTAGGCCGAAGGGCCTGTTTCCCTTCTGTATCTTTAAACTAAACTACAGGTATCATGTCGGTATTACCAACAAACACAACAAGTGTGAATTCTACACTAATCATCTTCCTTCAGGTGGATAAAAGTTAGATATAATATTTACTCAAGTTATAGCATTTGGTAATAAGGTAGTGATTTATTTAAGACTGCACCGATTTTCTACTTTTACCGTATAAAACTGGTACCCGAGATAAAAGATTACCGTTGAAAGGCTAGATGTGTCTGGATGTTCTTTAGTGAAAAACGAGGGGACATTTAATACAATGACATAAAATCATGAAATATGTAGATAGGCCGGATGAGGCGGCCAATCTCGACCTCATCGGTACTTCCACATCGATCAGCGGGTCGAATTTACTCTCTGCAGCCGAGGCTCTGGAACTCCGGCCCAGCTGGACCGGCAGATCCGTTCCCACAGCCGACTTCAGAGGCGGTATTTACGGGCCGATATCTCGGCTCCCCGGTTGCCTTAGCAGACTGTTCCGGTGCGGTTGAACTCCTCTTGGAGGCTGTAACCTTTGTCGGTCTGGAAAAACTGATAAACCAGAAAGGCTCTGGAACCAAGGATGTCAGAAAAATTGGTAGTGGACCTATATCTGCATATGTGGTGCAGATTGCATTGAGATCTTCACACAGCAAGGAAATAAGTTTCACTGATGCAGAATTTAGACCAGGACGGGGAACTGGATAGTTATTTCAGAAGAGGGACATCACAAACACAATGGACCAATGGCCTCCTCCTGTACTGTAATCATTCTATGTTTTCATGATAAATAACAAAGGGAACATTAACAGATAAACTCAATGTGACCATATTAACAAAAATACCGGTCTAATAATAGGCAGTCCCACATGAGGAACCAAGAGAACTACAATCATTTATATTTACAGAAACATTTAATTATTTGTTCAAGCAAATTCTACTTCAGCAAGCTGCAGCAATTCAATGATCGTGGCATCCAACGGAGATTAAATGTTGTAATTTATATTTATTTAGATGTTAAATGAATTATGGAATAATATAATTCAAAAGATAAATACCTACCTATATTTGTTGCGAAATACTCCTGTGCCACAGTGGCGTCAATTGATCCAGGTGTTTCTTGTTCAGTTTCTAAAGTAATATTTAAATACACTATATCAGCTTAATTGTTCCTTGATATATTAACTTTCCTAATATAACAGTTAGTGCTGAGACTAAATATGGCTCTACATTGCTGACAGAACTAGTCGGTGAATACCATGTTGGTGAATTCTCATAACTGCACTAAAAAGATGATCCCAGGCTGGATTATTATGAACACATTTTGATTGTTAGTTATGATAATCAATTTAAGGAGGTGAATACATTTTTTGAATTGTTCATTTCTTCACTACCAGAGAAATGTCTTCAATTTATATTGGCCTGATCCCAATACCAGAACTGCTGAATGGAAATAGCAAAATGTAAGAAAATATATTATGTATCATTATCTCCCTCTTGAAGGTCTTTTCAGAAATATAATATTTCAACTCAGGTTTTCAGCAGCTATTGGCAATACCTCATTAAGATTTACAAGCAATTCATACAAAAAAAATTGCAGGTAAAAATGTTTTGGGAAAAAGGATCCTTTTAAAGCTTCAAATTGTCAATAGACAATAGGTGCAGGAGTAGGCCATTCGGCCCTTCAAACCAGCACCGCCATTCAATGTGATCATATCCCCAATCAGTACCCTGTTTCTGCCTTCTCCCCATATCCCCTGACTATCTTTAAGAGCCCTATCCAGCTCTCTCTTGAAAGTATCCAGAGGACAGGCCTCCAACGCCCTCTGAGGCAGAGAATTCCACAGACTCACAACTCTCTGTGTGAAAAAGTGTTTCTTCATCTCAGTCCTAAATGGCTTACCCTTATGCTTAAACAGTGGCCCCTGGTTCTGGGCTCCCCCAACATCGGGAACATGTTTCCTAGCGTTATCAAACCCTTAATAACCTTATATGTTTCAATAAGATTCCCTCTCATCCTTCTAAACTCCAGAGTATACAAGCCCAGCTGCACAATATTCCAGGTGTGGTCTCACTAGAGCCCAAAACAACTGCAGAAGGACCTCTTTGCTCCTATACTCAACTCTTTTTATTTAATTTATCGACTACTCAGACCATGCAAGAAGCTTATTTTGCCTGTGTTCCTGACCATTTAAGATCGTAAGGAATAGGAGTAGAATGAGGCCATTCGGCAAATCAAGTCTACTCCGCCATTCAATCATGACTGATCTTTCTCTCCCTCCTAACCCCATCCTCCTGCCTTCTCCCCATAACCTGACACTTGTACTAATCAAGAATCAAGAATTCCCTTTGACTCTAGGGAAATGTGGCTTTATAAACAGTATTCTAAACTTTTTTTAAGTTATTTGTTACTCCGTTTTTAAATTTCATCAAACAGGAATTAGTTCATTCATTTTTTAATTTCTCTCACTTCCATTTAAAAAAGAGCTATACAGCACTTTGTAGATAGGTTTATAGCTTTTTCTGCACGTTCATTTTTGTAACACTATTACTTAAAGGAATTCTATAATACCTGTCTCAACCGGTGGATGTATTGGCTCTTCGTTTTTCCCAAAATGTTCAGCAGGTATCGGCCCTTCCGCTTCCTTCAATCCTGATTTTAAACACCAAAAGAATATCATAAAAACACAGAATTTATAACCAAGTTCAGGAAGAGCTTATTTCTTAAAATAGCAATACACAAAATTATAGGCATACAAATTCTGTATTACCCAATTTTCACGGTCTCTCAACACCTGATGGTCATGATGAAAGCTGCTGTTTTCTCTCTTTGAACAGCTTTTTGAAGCTTGGAGATTTTACTATGGAAACAAGCTCATTAGGGAGAGTCATGAGGGACCCTGTAGAATCCAGCAGTCTGTCAATACATTGTGCAGCTGCTGCTGGTCCCTGGCAGCAGTTTGCCCTCACTATGCTAGCCAGTTCTGAGTCCTGCACCTCAACAGTGAATGACCTTGCCCATTGACCAACCTATCACAGGTAGACATTGAATAGTGCCTCCGTAGCTCATCCCACACTGTGCTTCAAGGCAATGGGATGACTTTAAGTATTTCATTGTTGCAAGAAATCCAGGAGGCAGAGGCCTCAAACAAGTTCCATTACAACAGCATTATGAAGAGTAAGACTGACACCAGAATCCCAGCACAACAGCACTGTGTCTCAATATACCATGGTAAGATCTTTTTTAGCACCAAATGTATTAAGCATTTGTTCCTGGGAACGCAACTAAACAAGATACCAGTGGTATACTATGCAGTTACTGCGAAGTTACAACACAGAGTAACACTCTTTCAATACAATCTTCAAAACAATTTTTAATAGGATCAAATTCAGTAATGCAAAGCATTAGAAAACTACAGACAGGCAACTATATAATATTTTAATGTTGACACAAGAGACTGAAGATGTTGTAATGTGGAGCAATAAACAATCTGCTGGAGGAACACAACAGGTCAAGCAGCATCTGCAGAGGGGAAAGGAAGGGTCAAGGTTTTGTGTCAAAATCATGCACATTTGAATTTTATACATATGCACGACTGAATTGGTTCCCAATTTATTTTCTGGAATATTTAAATATTTCTGGTGGCATTAGTTGTACTTAGCCAATTATCCCAACTAATCCAGCTAAATAAAGTGTTGATACCATTTTAAGGTGCAATAGACTACAAATAGTCTGGCTAGCCTCAGACAGTGGCTTGGATTCAAGACCATACTAACTTTGTAGCAAAGACTACGTATTATAGCTTTGATGTTGTCATTGATCTTTCAAAACAATTTACACCAGAAAATAAAATGTGAGAAGCCTGTACTACAAGCCACATTAGAGTGGAGGAAAATGAAGGGATAGGAAAAGACAGAAGATTTAAAGAAGAAGAGGGTGCATTAGAAATGTCCATCAATAGAAGGGCAATTCCATCAGTAAAAGTGGAAACCAAATGTATGGATGGATCATGGGCTGAGTTGTCAATATTAGGTGATACAAGCACAGGGTGCATGCAAATGAAAACTCTTTGAAAAATATTGTACTAGAATGTGAAGGGATGGGTATACATTGTTCATCTTCTTATAGATAATGGTAGGTTGTATGCTGACACAATTGGTTGTATTTATCACACCAGGCAATCCGTTTCTACATAAATCTACTTTGCATAGCCACCCAGAGGGTTTTTCATATAAATATTTTTGCCTGGACACATGGTGTCAATATCAGTAAGATAGTTCCAAAGCATTCATACTAAGTTTTGTATTATTGGCATTCAAGCACTGCAAATCATACTTTAAGTTGTAGTGAATATTAACGTGAACAACTATGCTCTTCCATTATGAACTCAACTTACAAAAGCCAATTCTTTCTCTTGATTATTATTTTATCATAAAAAGAAACGATTACATTAAAGTAAATCACGTCTTCCACATTAAATTGCTTTTGAGGCCCGGCAATTTTTAAATATAAAAACTAACGTTATTTTGATACTCCAAACACTATGCTTACCACCAAATTTAAAGTATTCTGTCTCTTTATTTCATCCATTTATTCATTTTGAACAGAACATTTATTTTAAAATATGTCAGGTATATAATAGGGGGAAAGAAACAAACTGTACGCTGATGGTAATAGTGACAGATACCAGAGGATATTTTTTCCTCCATAGCCTTCACTGGGAGCAAAAATCACGAATTTGTGCATCCTCAACAAGAGGATTTCCTGTTCACTAACTTTACACAAAATAAGTTTTTTTTTTCATTTTCAGGATACTCTCAATAATTATTACATTACACTCACTGAAAAATCAGCAGAGTATTGTGTCCATTATCTGAATTGCAAAACAATGGACAATGCTACAGGAAATTTAATAGCACCATGTATTTGAATGCATCATTCAAAATCCAAATGTTATTTCTGGCTGACGGTGAAGCAAACAGGGTTCATGTACACAAGTGTGCTACTTGGCAAAAAAATATTAGCACTAGAAAAATAAAGCTGCCAAAATCAAAAATATCTTCATCCAATCACTTTGTTTCAAACACACCAACTCAAATAATCTCAATGAAGTTAGATCAATTATGTTCAATTCAATCCAATCCACTACCATGAATATTATAAAAGCAAAAAAAGTAGGAGAAGATGAATCTGTTAGAAATTCCCCATAATATAGTTGGAGTCGTTGCAAAGGGCTTGACACCTTGAACATCACTGCAATCACATTATATTCTTTTGAACAATGTTTGAATGGAATGGTTCAGCAAATGTAGACCTTCATTAGACTTAAACAGAATTATATGTAAATTGTTGTATTCAGCTTTCCTCCCAACTCACAAGCCTTCACTCCAGCCTTGTGTGATTGGGTCTTCGTAGTAAATTTGTTTTTTTTAAACAAAAGCCAGTAAGGCACAAATTTGCTTTTAAATATTGTCATTCCATAGAAATTTCCACAGAATGGCTTAGATCTCCAAATTATATCCACACACCTAAAAGCTAGATATCCACTTTATGCTTTTCTGAACATCTTGCTTCTTTGATTTACAATATACCAATGCAGAGCTTTGATGTGCAACATTGATATTTAATGAAAATATTTAAAGCCTATGCCTTCGGGATGGCAAGGTAAACAATCCTTGGATGGCCAGAGGTTGTAAATTTGGTCAAAAAGAAAAAGAAAGCCCATGTAAGGTTCAGGAAAATGAAATCAGACAGGGCATGAAAAACATACTTAAATAGGGAATTAGAAGCGGCAAAAGAACAGGATAGATTAAAGAAAATCCCACGCTTTAAGTACTGTGACAAAAATGGTCTATGGGGACCTGTGATATATAAGAATCACAAAGGTAAATGTAAGATAGACACAAAAGGTTGGAGTCACACAGCGGGTCAGATAGCATCTCTGGAGAAAAGGAATAGGTGATGTTTCAGGTTGAGACCCTGTAGATGGGTTGGTTAGTAAGCTTGCAAATGACATAAAAAGTGTGAAGTTGCAGACAGTGAAGACATTTGTCAAAGGATAGAGTGGAATAAACATTATAGATATGGGCAGAGAAATGGCAGATGGAGTTTAGTGAACAAGTGTGAGGGATTGTACTTTAGGGGGGTCAAAGTCAGAGCACGGAAGGACCTTCACACCTTAAACCTGTGTCCTCTAGTTCTTTATTCCCCTACTTGAGAAAAATGTTGGTAATTCACCCATTCATTCCTCTCTTGATTTTGCTCCAGCATAATGGCATATTTCCTGCAGCAGGATGACCAAAACGGAACACCATCCACCAAGTACAGCCTCACCAACCTCTTGTACAATTGAATATAAAGGAGATGTATAGTTTTAATGACAACAGCCTTAATAGCATTGATGTACCAAAGGATCTTAGGGCTCCAAGTCCATGGCTCCCTGTAAGTGTCAACATAAGTAGATAGAGTGGTAAAGACAGTGTATGGTATGTTTGCCCTCATTGATCGGGGCACTGGGGACTGGGGACGCAGCCCAGACCATCACACAAACCATCCTCCCTTCCATTGACTCCATTTATACCTAATGCTGCCTCGGCAAGGCCAGCAGCATAATCAAGGATGAGTCACACACTGGCCACTCCCTCTTCTCCTCTCTTCCATCAGGCAAAATATATAGATGTGTGAAAATGTACACCTCTGGATTCAGGGACAGTTTCTTCCCAGCTGTTATCAGGCACTTGAATCATTCTACGACAACCAGAGAGCAGTCCTGAACTACTATCTCTCTCATTGGTGACCATCAGACTATCCTTGATCGGACTTTGCTGGCTTTACCTTGCACTAAACTTTATTCCCTTATCATGTATCTATACACTGTAAATGGCTTGATTGTAATCATGTACTGTCTTTCCGCTGATTGGATAGCATACAACAAAAGTTTTTCACTGCACTTCGGTGCACGTGACAATAGACTGAACTGTAAAGAGTCGGGTAGCCATGCTGCATCTTTATAAAACTTCGGTTCAGCTGCATATGGAGTATTGCGTTCAGTTCTGGTCCCCCATTCCAGGAAGGATGTGGAGGCTTTGGATGGGGTGCAAAGGATGTTTACCCGAAGGCAGGGCTCTCACTTAACTTTTTTTCCCTGTTGCCAGCCGGGCAACTTAGGCAGCTTTTTAGGTTGCCAAATGACAGTTTAGGTGGTCAATTTAAGACGGCTTGCATGACGCGTGCGATAATGTGCTCGAACGAAGTGCGTAGTTACCAGTCGGAATTATGCTCAATGAAGCATTCACATATTATTTCTGCTTCAAATAAAGTCACAAACTAAACATATTCACCAATCAAGACATGATATATACCACAATGACATGCAGCAAAATTATAATGCAGTATCTCAACTCTTTTTACACATTGCAATTAATGCAATTTCTATTAGTTCTTTCCACTTCCCAACAAAAATGTGGTTGGATTATTCAGCGTATGATCAACCTGTGTCAATAAATCCTGGACCATGGTAACATATATGCTTAACCATGCACACTAGATTGATGCAAGCATGTTTTCTGTGAAGGGCCGAAAATTATCATGACATGGCCAGAGCATGGGTCGTTATTGCCATTCGTACAGAAACACCACTCTTCCCACATAATTTATCCACAACAAAATATACAGTTTGCAAGGACATTTCTAGAGGCATTTTATGATAATCATATCATATCATATATCATTCATCTATCAATCTATATATTAAAACTCCGTGTGTGTGTGTGTGTGTGTGTGTGTGTGTGTGTGTGTGTGTTTGTGGGTGTATGTCAGATTCCATTTTCAGATTAGATTTTCAGATTAGATTTTTGGCCTTTGATTCCTTGGTCCGCCAAAATCACACACAGAAACTCCGAGATGTTTTCCATTTCAGTAGAGATTTCACTTTTACATTCGCAAATCCACTCCTCATTAAATTTTGTCGTTTTAATGTACACATTTTTAAATTAAAATCCTTCCCCCCCCACCCCCACAAATTTCAAAATGTTAAAAAAAACAAACAGCTCCCAACCATAGAATGCTGGTGAACATTCCATCGTGTGATGTCACAATGCCCAATGCTCACAGATGTCCAATCGGAATGGATTCATTTATATATGCCTCTGCTCCAGCCTCCCCCCCCCCCCCCCGTCTGATGTTGCAGCACATTCCATTGTGTGATGTCACAATGCCATTCCTCACTGATGTCCAATCGGAATGGATCTCATTTACATATGCCTTTGCACCCCCCCCCCCCCCGCAGCCTGTGTCGAAGCGCGTGATCATGTGTGTGGGAATAGAGAAAGAGGATTGGGGGTGATAGGGAATAGATGGACTGCCCCTACCCCTCCCCATCCCACTCTCCCATCCCACTCTTTCCTCTCTCTCCCCCCACCCCTCCCTCCACACTCTTCCCCCTCCCTCCCCTACCACATCTCCCTCCTCCCCTCCCTCCACCCCTCCCCCACACCTCTCTCCCCCTCCCCATCCCTCTCTCCTCCCCCTCCCCTCTCCTCACCCCTCCTCCTCCCACCTCCATCCCTCTCACCCCCACCCCATTCCCTCTATCCCCACCCCTCTTCCCTCTCTCCCCCCGCCCCTTCCCCCTACCTCTGTCCCTCTTCCACCACTCCCCCTACCCCTCTCCCCCTCCCCCCCCCCACTCTCCCCCTTCCCCCACCCCTCTCTCTCCCCACCCCTCCCCCTCCCTCCCCTCTCTCCCCCACCCCCTTCCCCCTCTGTCCCTCTTCCACCACTGCTCCAACCCCTCTCCCCCTCCCTCCCCTCTTCCACTTCCACAGTTTTAATGTTTCATGTGTTCACAATTTAATTAATCCATTTTTATGGATTAAAACAAATAATAACATTGGGATTTAAAACACATTTGATTGCATTCCATAGAAACATAGAAAATAGGTGCAGGAGTATGCCATTCGGCCCTTCGAGCCTGCACCGTCATTCGATATGATCATGGCTGATCATCCAACTCAGTATCCCATCCCTGCCTTCTCTCCATACCCCCTGATCCCTTTAGCCACAAGGGCCACATCTAACTCCCTCTTAAATATAGCCAATGAACTGGTCTCAACTACCTTCTGTGGCAGAGAATTCCACAGATTCACCACTCTCTGTGTAAAAAATGATTTTCTCATCTTGGTCCTAAAAGACTTCCCTCTTATCCTTAAACTGTGACCCCTAGTTCTGGACTTCCCCAACATCTGGAATAATCTTCCTGCATCTAGCCTGTCCAACCCCTTAAGAATTTTGGAAGTTTCTATAAGATCCCCCCCTCAATCTTCTGAATTCTAGCGTGTACAAGCCGAGTCTATCCAGTCTTTCTTCATATGAAAGTCCTGCCATCCCAGGAATCAGTCTGGTGAACCTTATCTGTACTCCCTCTATGGCAAGAATGTCTTTCCTCAGATTGGGAGACCAAAACTGTACGCAATACTCCAGGTGTGGTCTCACCAAGACCCTGTACAACTGCAGTAGAATCTCCCTGCTCTTATACTCAAATCCTTTTGCTATGAATCCTAACATACCATTTGCTTTCTTCACTGCCTGCTGCACCTGCATTCCTACTTTCAATGACTGGTGTACCATGACACCCAGGTCTCGTTGCATCTCCCCTTTTCCTAATCGGCCACCATTCAGATAATAGTCTACTTTCCTGTTTTTGCCACCAAAGTGGATAACCTCACATTTATCCACATTATACTGCATCTGCCATGCATTTGCCCACTCACCCAACCTATCCAAGTCACCTTGCAGCCTCCTAGCATCCTCCTCACAGCTAACACTGCCCCCCAGCTTCGTGTCATCCGCAAACTTGGAGATGTTGCATTCAATTCCCTCATCCAGATCATTAATATATATTGAAAATAGCTGGGGTCCCATCACTGAGCCTTGCGGTACCCCACTAGTCACTGCCTGCCATTCTGAAAAGGACCCGTTTACTCCTACTCTTTGCTTCCTGTCTGCCAGCCAGTTCTCTATCCACATCAATACTGAACCCCCAATACCGTGTGCTTTAAGTTTGTATACTAATCTCTTATGTGGGACCTTGTCGAAAGCCTTCTGAAAGTCCAGATATAACACATCCACTGGTTCTCCCTTATCCACTCTACTAGTTACATCCTTGAAAATTTTTATAAGATTCGTCAGACATGATTTACCTTTCATAAATCCATGCTGACATTGTCCAATGAATTCACCACTTTCCAAATGTGCTGCTATCCCATCTTTAATAACTGACTCCAGAATTTTCCCCACCATCGATGTTAGACTAACTGGTCTGTAATTCACCATTTTTCTCTCCCTTTTTAAAAAGTGGGATTACATTAGTCCTCAGGAACTACTCCAGAATCTAAAGAGTGTTGAAAAATTATCACTAATGCATCCACTATTTCTGCGGCTACTTCCTTAAGTACTCTGGGATGCAACTTATCTGGCCCTGGGGATTTATCGGCCTTTAATCCATTCAATTTACCTAACACCACTGCCCGGCTAACCTGGATTTAACTCAGTTTCTCCATCTCATTTAACCCCCCGGTCCCTTGCTATTTCCGGCAGATTATTTATGTCTTCCTTAGTGAAGACAGAACCAAAGTAGTTATTCAATTGGTCTGCCATGTCCTTGTTCCCCATGATCAATTCGCCTGTTTCTGACTGCAAGGGACCTACATTTGTTTTAACTAATCTTTTCCTCTTCACATATCTATAAAAACATTTGCAGTCAGTTTTTACATTCCCTGCCAGTTTTCTTTCATAATCTATTTTCCCTTTCCTAATTAAGCCTTTTGTCCTCCTCTGCTGGACTCTGAATTTCTCCCAGTCCTCTGGTAGGCTGCTTGTTCTGGCTAATTTGTACGCTTCATCTTTTGTTTTGATACTATCCCTGATTTCCCTTGTTATCCACGGATGCACTACCTTCCCTGATTTATTCTTTTGTCAAACTGGGATGAACAATTGTTGTAATTCATCCATGCAGTTTTTAAATGCCTTCCATTGCATATCCACCGTCAACCCTTTAAGAATCATTTGCCAGTCTAAGTTGGCCAATTCACGTCTCATACCCTCAAAGTCACCTTTCTTTAAGTTCAGGACCCTTGTTTCTGAATTAACAATGTCACTCTCCATCCTAATGAAGAACTCAACCATATTATGGCAAGTCAAGTCAAGTTTATTCGTCACATACACATACGAGATGTGCAGTGAAATGAAAAGTGGCAAAGCTCGCGGACTTTGTGCAAAAAGACAAACAAACAAACAACCAAACAAACTATAAACACAATCATAAACACACACATATTCTTTTACATATTAAATATTGGAAGGAAAAACATTCAGTAAAGTTAGTCCCTGGTGAGATTTACAGTCTGAATGGCCTCTGGGAAGAAACTCCTTCTCAACCTCTCCGTTCTCACAGCATGGCAACGGAGGCGTTTGCCTGACCGTAGCAGCTGGAACAGTCCGTTGCATGGGTGGAAGGGGTCTCCCATGATTTTATTGGCTCTGGAGTTGCACCTCCTTATGTATAGTTCCTGCAGGGGAGCGAGTGAAGTTCCCATAGTGCGTTCGGCCGAACGCACTACTCTCTGCAGAGCCTTCTTGTCCTGGGCAGAGCAATTCCCAAACCAGATGGTAATATTTCCGGACAAGATGCTTTCCACAGCCGCTGCGTAGAAGCACTGGAGGATCCTCGGAGACACTCTGAATTTCCTCAATTGCCTGAGGTGGTAAAGGCGCTGCCTTGCCTTACTCACACGAGTGCTGCGGCGTGTGATGTCCATGTCATATCCTCAGAGATGTGGACTCCCAGATATTTAAAACAGCTCACCCTATCCACAGGATCCCCATTTATCCTCAAAGGTGAGTACGTCCTCGGATGATGTGCCCTCCTAAAGTCACTCTTGCCCAAGGGGCCACCCACAACAAGACCGCTAACTAACCCTTCCTCATTACTCAATACCCAGTCTAGAATAGCCTGCTCTCTCGTTGGTTCCTCTAAATGTTGGTTTAGAAAGCTATCCCGCATACATTCCAAGAAATCCTCTTCCTCAGCACCCCTGCCAATTTGATTCACCCAATCTATATGTAGATTGAAGTCACCCATTATAATTGTTTTACCTTTGTTGCACGCATTTCTAATTTCCTGTTTGATGCCATCCCCAACTCCACTACTACTGTTAGGTGGCCGGTACACAACTCCCACTAGCGTTTTCTGCCCCTTAGTGTTTCGCAGCTCTACCCATATCGATTCCACATCCTCCAAGCTAATGTCCTTCCTTTCTATTGCGTTAATCTCCTCTCTAACCAGCAACGCTAGCATTTTCGCTCTGAAGACGGGGGGAGGGGGGTGGGGTGAGAAGGCAAGGTGCGGGATGGATGGAGGCAGGGGAATTAGTGCGTGTTGGTTGGAATTGGTAAAATTGTGAGGGGAGAGCGCGGGGGATGTCAGTGGGGTTGAATGGTGTGGATCAGTATGGGATTGTCGGGGGGAATCAGTACAGGATGAATGGGGGGATTCACTACAGGATGAATGGGGGATCAGTACAGGATGAATGGGGGGGGGGGTCAGTACAGTGTGGATCGGAGGGTCTGTGCAGGACGAATGCGCGGATCGCTACAGGATGGATGGGGGATCATTACAAGATGAATGGGGGTATCGTTACAGGATGGATGGGGGACCAGTACAGGATGAATGGGGGGCGGGGGTCAGTGCAGTGTGGATCGGAGGGTCTGTGCAGGATGGATGGGGGGGTTCAGTTCAGGATGAATGAGGGGTTCAGTAAAAGATGAATGAGGGGATCAGTACAGGATGGATCGGGAGGATCGGTACAGGATGAATGAGGGGATCAGTACAGGATGAATGAGGGGATCAGTACAAGTTGAATGGGGGGAGGCAGTGCAGGATGGATGGGAAAGGGGGTGAGTACAGGATGAATTGGGGGACCAGTGTAGGATGGATGGGGGAAGGTGGGGTGGCAGGAGAATCAATGCGAGGTGGACAGGGAGATCAGTGCAGGATGAATAGATGGGGGGGGGGGGGGGGGGGGGTTGGGGTAGTTGGGGAGGGGAGCACAGGGGATGTCAGTGAGGACTGAATAGAGGCAGGAATGGGGATCAGTGGAGAGGAGGGATCCCAGGATAAGGAGGGGTGTACAAGAGAGAGAGAGAGAGAGAGAGAGAGAGAGAGAGAGAGAGAGGGGGGGGGAGGTGGGGAGGAAGGAAGGTCAGCGCTCCTCGGACAACATCGCCCTGCTACCTTGGCCGTCCCTGTCCACCGCCAAGTGCTGCCGCCAAAGGGGGAGGCAGTAGGGATCTCCTCGCCACTGCCTCCCCTCCTCCGCCAGCCAACAGAAGGTGCAGGGCCGAGCGGTGCAGCTGCTTCAGTCGGCGGAAGGAGGCCTCCCCCTCCGTCCCTCCACCCGGCCTCGGTGTGCGGGAGGGTTTGTTTTGATAGTGGTATCGCCGTTAGCGAATTGGTAAGCAGCGGCCGCTATCAGGGCGGGCGGGCGGGGAGCTGGAGGAGGTGGAGCCGCTATCGCTGCCGCTGTCGCGGCCACTGCTGTGCGGGGCCCGTTATTCGTTCCGACCCTTCGTCATCCCACACCCCCGTATCTTTGCTCCGCACTATGTCTTCGCCGCCGACACAAAACGTCACGTTCCTTTTCTCCAGAGATGCTGCCAGATCCACTGAGTTACTCCAGTTTTTCGTGTCTATCTTTGGTGTAAACCAGTATCTGCAGTGCCAAGCCGGCAAAATGGCTCGGCATTTAGGTTTGGGTGGTCATTGGCACCCGGGCAACCGCTAATTTCGAGCCCTGGAAGGGGTCACTTGGATTAGAGGGTATTAGCTAAGGTTGAACATACTTGAATTGTTTTCTGTGAAGCATTGGAGGTTGAGGGGACCTGACAGAAGTATATTCCCTGGAGCACAGGAGACTGGGGGGTGATCTTATAGAGGTGTATGAAATTTAAGGGGAATAGATAGGATGAATACAGCCTTTTACTCTGAGTAGGGGAATCAAAAACTAGAGGCCAAAGGTTTAAGGTGAGGGAGGAACCTGAAGGACAACTTTTTCACACCGAGAGTGGTGGGTACATGGAACTAGCTGTCAATGGAAATAGTTAAGGTAGGCACAATAATGCTTAAAAAACATTTGGATAGGGACATGGATTGCAAAGGTTTAGAGGAATATGGGCTATGAGCAGGCAACTGGGACTAGCTTAGATGGGCATCTTAGTCAGCATGGACGAGTTTGGCCAATGGGCTAGTTTCCGTACTTTATGACTTTATTATAACATACAGAAAATGTGTCTCCCAGGCGCCACTCCCGTCCAAGATTACTACCATCATAGAAACCAAATCTTCAATCAATTTTATTCACTCCATGTGATATAAAGAAAAAGCCGAGAGCACCAAATGCAGCCTAGGTTATAGGATCAGATGCTATCCAGACTATAATACTTTAGGCCAATGTCCAGCACAAGCTGCAGCATCAGCCAAGCTGTTTTAGTACAGTTACATCATTGGCATCGACCAGACAACATGGACGATTACCCAGGCATATTCTGTTTAACTCCAACCAGTTAATAACCACTCAATCACTCAGTCTACTCTCAGAAATCTGCAAAGTGATTGAAGGCATCATCAACAGTGCTATCAAGCTACACTTACTCACCAATAACCTGATCGCAGATATCCAGCTTTAGTTTCACTTAGAGCATTTGGCACCAGAGACCATCATTGCCTACTCCAAACATGGAGTCAAATATCGAAGGTGAGATGAGGTGAAGTGATGCTGAGCGCCCTCGATATTAAGATAGCTTTTGAGCATATCATCAAGAAGTCCCGATCAAAGGAGAACCAGAGGAAAGCACTCAAATGGAAAGCATAACACCTCTCTAGTTTTCAGAGGTCCATTATCGCAGCCAAAAGAACATTACTCCGGGTTGTGTCCTAGGCCCAACTGTTTAACAAATCACCTTCCTTTCATATGTTCTGAAGTTGGAATGTTTATAATGATTGTACAATGACCAATTACATTTGCAACTCCTCAGCAAATGTATCAGTGCATGGTGAACAATGCACTATGGTCTCATTCAGGCATGGGCAGATAAATGGCAAGTAACACCCTTAACGTAAGACCCAAAGGCAATTGTCATTGCTAACAAGAGAAAGTCTAATTACCTACCTTCAATGGTTTCACAATTACGGAGTCCACTGGGATCGCAAATGACCAGAAATTCATAGGTCCAATAACAAATACTTTTGCCAGGAGCTGGTTTCTCTTAGGTAACTGTCTTGCCTGCTCATGTACCAAAACCCTTTCCCCATTTAAACAGCACATCGGAAGATTGGAGCCACAAGAGGCTGCAGATGCTGAAGTCTACAGTAAAAATCAGAGGAACTCAGCAGATCAGATGACATTTTGGGTCCATCAGTCTGAAGAAGCATCATGAGAGTGATGGAATACTCTTCAATTGCAATAATCAAGAAGCTCAACAGTATCCAGGACATGTGTGTCTGTTTGAATGGTACCTAACCCAATACCCTTAACATTCAGTTTCACCTTGATATATTGTTGCCACCTTGATATAATGGCTGTAGTTTGTACCATCTACAAAGTGCAATGTGGTTATACATTCGGGATAATGCACCTGTACTTCCCAATTATCCCATCACAAAAGGATAAAGGCTTTAAGTGTATGGGAATACCATCATCTGCATGTTGCCTTCTAATCATGCACAATGGGTGACTAGAAAATATATTGCCTTTCCTTCGTCATTATTGGATTTAAATCCTAAATGCCTCATCATTGGCAGCACAGCACATCAGTAGGACTACAGTAGTTGAAGGCAGCAGTTAATTAGAACCTTACCAAGAGGAATTAGAGATGAGAAATCTGCCATCAACACCCAAATTCCACCTCTAGCAATAAAAATTTGTTTGACATCTCCCCAATTTCCTGCTTCTGCTCACCAGCCCTAACTATAGTTGTGTGGTATAGAGTTGCTGTTGCACTATTTTATTGAGGGCCAACATTTATAATTCCCCAAATGTATAGGAAAAAACCGACGAGACAAACAGCTGGAGTAACTCAGCGGGACAGGCAGCATCTCTGCAGAGAAGGAATGGGTGACGTTTCGGGTCGAGACCCTTCTTCAGTTTGAAGAAGAGATAGAACTCTAGACCGTAAATGTCACCCATTCCTTCTCTCCAGATAGAACTCTAGAGATAGAACTCTAGACCGTAAATGTCACCCATTCCTTCTCTCGCCTGTCCCAATGAGTTACTCCAGCATTTTGTGTCCATCTGCAATTCCCCCAAACATCTTGCAGCGAACACAAGGTGTTCTCAGAGGTCCGGTCTACCTATAACACTTCTTATCCAAAATGCTGTAACTTAAATTTGAGACCAGGGATATGCAAATAATGGAAAACCAGCAAAACAAAACCACAGGTATAGGAAGTATACGTAGTATACTAGATCAACAAAATAATTTGATGAGCTGTACCCATGCACACTTATATCTTTGTGATTTTGCTGATGATCAAGTCAGATGATATACTGTTGATGAGGACCAGGAACATACTTTAAAGGAATGGGAGAGTAAGAGATTCAGAGCTGTACAGCATGGAAACAGATTCTTCGGCTCACCTTGTCCATACCATCCAGGATGGCATATCGGGCTAGTCCCATTTACCTGTATTTGGTTCCTTTTCCCTCCAAATCCTTCCTATGCATATATATGTTCAATGTCTTTTGAAAGTCGTAAAAGTATACACATTTATAGATTCCTCTGGCAGCTCATTCCATATAGACTTCCCTCTGTGTGGAAAGGTTGTTGAAAATCCCTCTAAAATCTCTCTCACCTCACTGTTAACATATGCTCTCCAGTTTTAGAATCCTCTTCCCTGGGAAAAAGGCTGGATTTACCTCAGAAAGGCCATCCTTTTACCTCCTACACTACACGCCTATTCAGCCTCTCCCTATAACTAAACCCCGCAAGCCCAGGTAACATCCTGGTGAATCGCTCAGTATATCAGTGTCACTCATGTTATGAGTCATAATTTGTTGCTACACCCACTAGTTTAACAGGAAGCTTCCCTGCCTTGTTCACATACTTATTGAGTAACGTGCTAATATGAAGTCACCTATGCTGTAATGTTAATAAAGTCTTTGGATCTTAAACACGGTGTGAGACTTTGGTTATTCCAACAGCAGAATCACAACATGGTGTCAGAAGTGGGATGATAATCACGAAGAACACGATGCTAATCTGACAAAGGTCCTGGATCGGGCCGAGGCTATCAACCTCAAGCTGAACCCTCAAAAATGAAAATTCAGGGTAAATGAGGTGAAATACTTAGGTCATGTGTTTACTAAAGACGGCCTAAAAACTGATCCGGCGAAAACCAGTGCTCTCAACCAGCTCCCACGGATTTGCAGGCTGCTGGCGAATGTTTTGACGTGAATGTACATTCCTTGTCTGATTTAATGCATAAACAACTGGACCCCAAGGTTGTTTTGCTCATTAATGGCAAGATTCTTTATCTGAAAGTTGATTCGGGGGCCAGGTGCAATGTCATGTGCTTTGCTGTGTTTAGAAAGTTACAAAAAACAGAGATTGTTATTCCAACGGCTGCCTCCCTTGTCCCATTTGCAGGAGGACTAGTGCACCCTATCGGTCGTTGAGTTACGCTGCTGTCTTAACTCACGTGTCTACAACCTGAGTTTCTATGTGGTTCGTGAAAATGTGCCGTCTCTACTGGGTGTCAATGCATGTCAAGACATGGGTGTTTTCTCTTTCTGTTTGTCACCTGACTACAGCCTGTGACTTTAGACAACAAATCTTGACACAATACAAGATATTATTTGACGATAAGCTGGGCAGGTTGCCTGTCAGGTACACGATCACCATTGACCCCGAGGCAATTCTAGTTGTTCGTCCAGATAAGATTCCCTATCCCGGTATTTGATGAGGATCTTGCAGAACGGTGGCGCGTATTTGACGAGGATTTCTCAATTTACATTGAAGCAGCTCACCCTACTGCTGCTCCCGGTGTTCGAGCATCAATTCTGCTTAATCTGGCAGGCACACAAGCTGCTCGTCGTGCCAGAAAATTTCGCTATGAAGTGGCTAGATTTGACCCGGCTGGTGTCCAGATTGCTCAGAGACCCTGACTGCTTACTACGCAAATTCCGACAGTTATGTGAGTTTCAAAACAACTTAGCCATGGAGCGGCATTTGTTCTTTTCCCGAAGCCAGAGACAGGTAGAACCTGTGGAGATGTATGTCAGTGCACTGAAGCACATTGCCAATCGATGCGATTTCAGGGATATATGTGACAGCCTTGTCCGTGACCGTCTGGTTTATGGCATCCGTAATGATAAATTACGTGATGAGTTACTGTGGGATGTTGACCTTACTCTAGAGCAGTGGTTCTCAACCTTTTTTGCCCCATGCACCCCTTTCACCATATGTCAGAATGTCATTCCCCCCCATCCTTTCCAAGATTGTCAGCCTCAAAGGCAATAAAAAGATCAACACTCTAACAGTTTGAGTTTGCTAATCTGTGGTCCCAATTCCCCCCCCGAAAACCTGAAATCCCCCCCTGGGGGGAATTCCCCCCTGGTTGAGAACCCCTGCTCTAGAGACTGCTGAAAACCCCTGTCGCATTGCTGAAATGGTTGACGCTCACACAAAGGTCTTGGGACACTCTGCTGGTCACGAAGTACCCGGGCTATGTTTGACTTTCCTCCAGTTTATTATCAATGCCTTACTTAGTTAATTGTTTTGTATTGATGTTTAATTCTTTAAGTGGAAGTATGTAGATCAGTGTCACTCATGTTATGAGTCATAGCTTGTAGTTACGCCCACTAGTTTAACAGAAAGCTTCACTGCCTTGTTCTCACACTAATGCCCCATATCCCACTTAGGAAACCTGAACGGAAACCTCTGGAGACTTTGCGCCCCACCCAAGGTTTCCGTCCGGTTCCCGGATGTTCCCGGAGGTTTTTGTCCGTCTCCCTACCCGCTTCCACTACCTGCAACCTCTGGCAACCACCTGCAACCTCCGGGAACCGCACGGAAACCTTGGGTGGGGCGCAAAGTCTCCAGAGGTTTCCGTTCAGGTTTCCTAAGTGGGACAGGGGCATTATAGAGTAACGTGCTAGTATGGAGTCACCTATGTTGTAATATTAATAAAGTCTTTGGACCTTAAACATGGTGTGAGACTTTGGTTATTCCAACAGCAGAATCGCGACACCTTGGGTGAGTGGGCAGATGCATGGCAGTTGCAGTATAATGTGGATAAATGTAAGGTTATCCACTTTGGTGGCAAGAACAGGAAGGTAATTTTCCAAATGGTATCAGATTAGGAAAAGGGGAGGTGCAACAAGACCTGAGTGTGCTTGTCACTAGAAATAAGCATGTGGGTACAGCAGGCAGTGAAGAAAGCTAATGGCATGTTGGCCTTCATTGCGAGAGGATTTGAGTTTAGGAGACCGCACCTGGAGTATTATGTGCAATTTTTGTCTCCTAATTTGAGGAAGGACATTATTGCTATTGAGGGAGTGCAGCATAGGTTAACCAGGTTAATTCCTGGGATGGCAGGACTGACATTAGATGAAAGAATGGGTGGACTGGGCTTGTATTCACTGGAATTTAGATGGACGAGAGGTGATCTTATAGAAACACACAAAATTGTTAAAGAATTGGACAGGCTAGATGCAGGAAAAATGTTCCCGATGTTGGGGGAGCCCAGAACCAGGGGTCACCAGGCCATATAGGACTGAGATGAGGGAAATCATCTTCACCCATAGAGATGTGAATCTGTGAAATTCACTTGCCACAGAAGGCAGTGGAGGCCAATTCACTGGATGTTTTCAAGAGAGAGTTAGATTTAGCTCTCAGTGCTAAAGGAATGAAGGAATATGGGGAAAAAGCAGGAACGGGATACTGATTTTGGATGATCAGCCATGATCATGTTGAATGGAGGTGCTGGTTCGAAGGGCCGAATGGCCTACTCCTGCACCTATTTTTCTATGTTTCAAATCAGTCCATGCCTAATCACTTCTCTCCACTTCTCTCAGAGAAAGATTCCTTGTGGATCCTATCCCCAAATAATGCCCTCCATGGTCAGTCCCTGTATGGAATGGCAGAGGGTAGTCCTTATATGGAATGATCTGCCAGAGGAATCTATAAAAGCGTATACATTATGCCAGTTACTTCCCATCACTGGCCTGTATTACCCTGGCTTGTTCTTGCTGCCATTCTTGAATAGCCGCACAACATTAGCAGGGCTCGAAATTAGTGGTTGCCCGGGTGCCAATGACAATCTACAGTGCCTCCGGGCAACCTAAAAGCCATGCCATTTTGCCCCGCTTGGCAAGCACCCGGGACAACTATCATTTAATTCTGAGTGGGGCCCCTCTCTATCTCTCTCTCTGTCACTCTCCGTCTCCGCCGCCATCCGTGTCCGGCTCTCGGGTCTCGGCTCGGCATGGCAGACCGCCTTACACATGCGCACTGCCATGCTCTGCACATCCTCCCCCTGCACATACGCACAACCACGGCCAGCACAACCATCGGCCTGCACATGCGCACTGCCACGGCAACTGCCGTTGGCGTCAGCCACTTTCTTCCTCCCTTTGCATTGTGGGGGATCTGGACGCCATTGCTGTCCAGTTGCTGCCTCACCACGACCGCTGAAAACCAACACAGAATCATTGCCCGGAGCTGGAGTAACTCTTGCTTCTTGGATTCCTGGACCTCCAAAAATATTCCAAATGGAATTTAAACTGGTGGACCTACCACCACCAAACTCTGAAAAATAACGGCCTATTGCATTTTATCTGTTTATTTATTGTGTATATATATGGTGTATGGTATATAGGCACACTGAACTTTTATCTCCTGTTCTGTATTATGTTTACATATTCTGTTGTGCGGCAGCAAGCAAGAATTTCATTGTCCTATCTGGGACACATTACAATAAAACTCTCTTGACTCTTGACTTGGACTTAAACAAAAAAGGGTTCTTGGGAAAAAAGAGCCACCTTAAATTTAGTTGCGTCTGGTTGGGTACCTGTGGTAGAGTGAAGACTATTCCATGCTTTAATTGTGCGGGGGAACTCCGTGGAGCAGGCAGCATCTCTGGATAGAAGAAATTGGGTGACGTTTCGGGTAGAGACCCTTCTTTAGATTTCTTCTGGTTTTAGTGTTTTTAGTTTAATTTAAAGATACAGCATGGAAACAGGCCCTTCGGCCCACCGAGTCCACGCCAACCACCGATCACCCGTACACTAGTTCTATCCCACACATTAGCGACGTACGTCAAGAGTCAAGAGTGTGTTATTCTCTCACGACCCAGATAGAACAATGAAATCCTTACTTGCAGCAGCACAACAGAATATGTAAACATAGTACTCTGTAAACAATGCTATAAACGAGAAACCAAAACTCCATACAGACAGCACCCATATTCAGGATCAATTCCGGGTCTCTGGCAGTTTATGGCCAATGTACTGTCCCATAGTCTTGAACTGAATTAAAACATACAGCAGCTGTAAAGGGGGACATAGCGTCACTTAAGAGATTTAAGACTGAAAATGAATAGTTTCCTTTTTTTTTTAGTAACCAAAGTTATCAACGTATAATTTTTTGTGTGTTGGAAAATAAAATATAGTGGCACAGCTGGTGGACTTGCTGCCTCACACGCCAGAGATCTGAGTTTGATCTTGTTCTCGGGCACTGTGTTGCACATTCTCCCTGCAAGCATGTGGGTTTCCTCCCACATCCCAAAGACGCATTGGCTTTGTAGGCTAACTTGTCTCTGTAAAATTGCCCCTAATGTGTAGGGAGTGGGTGAGGAAAGTGGGCTAACAGAACTTGTGTGAATGGGTAGACAAAAATGCTGGCGAAACTGAGCAGGTGAGGCAGCATTCATGGAGCGAAGGAAATAGGCGACCTTTCGGGTCGAGACTGTTCTTCAGACTGATGTGAGGGTGCGGGGGGGGGGGGGGGGGAGAAAAAAGGAAGAGGCAGAGACAGTGGGCTGAGGGAGACCTGGGAAGCAGAGGAGAAAGCAGGGACTACCTGAAATTGAAGGTCAATGTTCATACAGCCGGGGTGCAAACTGCCCAAGCGAAATATGAGGTGCTGCTCCTCCAATTTACAGTGGGCCTCACTCTGGCCATGGAGGAGGCCCAGGACAGAAAGGTTGGATTCGGAATGGGAGGGGGAGTTGAAGTGCTGAGCAGGTTAGTTATTGCGAACCAAGCGGAGGTGTTGGGCGAAGCGATCGCCAAGCCTACACTTTGTCTCACCGATGTAGGGCAGCTGACACCTAGAGCAGCGGATGCAATAGATGAAGTTGGAGGAGGTGCAGGTGAACCTCTGCCGCACCTGGAAAGACTGCTTGGGTCCTTGAATGGAGTCAAGGGGGGAGGTAAAGCGACAAGTGTAGCATTTCCTGCGGTTGCAAGGGAAAGTGCCAGGAGAGGGGGTGGTTTGTGTGGGAAGGGACGAATTGACCAGGGAGTTACGGAAGGAGCAGTCTCTGCGGAAAGCCGACAGGGAAGGAGATGGGAAGATGTGGCCACTGGTGGGATCCCGTTGGTAGACAAAGCTGGAGAAAATCAGCGGGTGAGGCAGCATTTATGGAGCGAAGGAATAGGTGACGTTTCAGGTCGAGACCCTTCTTCAGACTGATGTTGGGAGGGGTGGGAAAAAGAAAGGAAGAGGCGGAGACAGTAGGCTGTGGGAGAGCTGGGGATGGGAGGGGAAGGAGGGAGAAAGCAAGGACTACCTGAAACTGGAGAAGCCAATGTTCATACAGCTGGGGTGTAAACTACCCAAGCAAAATATGAGGTGCTGTTCCTCCAATTTGCAGTGGGCCTCACTCTGGCTATGAAGGAGGCCCAGGACAGAAAGGTCGAATTCGGAATGAGAGGGGGAGTTGAAGTGCTGATCCACCGGGAGATCAGGTTGGTTATTGCGAACTGAGTGGAGGTTTGTGCGAAGCGATCGCCAAGCCTGCACTTGATCTCACCGAGGTTGATCATACGCTGAATAATCCAACCAGATTTTTGTTTGGAATTGGAAAGAGATCATAGAAATTGCATTAATTGCAACGTGTAAAAAGAGTTGAGATACTGTATTATAATTTTGCTGCATGTCATTGTGGTATATATCATGTCTTGATCGGTGAATATGTTTAGTTTGCGAGTTTATTTGAAGCAGAAATAATATGTGAATGCTTCATTGACCATAATTCCGACTGGTAACTACGCACTTCGTCCGAGCACATTACCGCACGCGTCATGCAAGCCGTCTTAAATGACCACCTAAACTGTCATTTGGCAACCTAAAAAGCTGCCGAGGTTGCCGGCTGGCAACAGGGAAAAAAAGTTAAGTGAGAGCCCTGATTAGTCACACTTCAGTTTTCTGGAACTTCACCTGTGGTCAACACCAATGGAAATTTCTACAAAGGCCTTTGGAATTTCCTCCCTAAGTTCTCACAGGATGCAAGATTTTACTTGGTCAGGCTCTGGAGATTTATCCCCCTTAATGCGCTGTTAAACAGCCTCTTTGGTAATTCATATCTGATCTAAGATATCACAACTTCCAAGCTTCAATTCCTTAGTAGATTTGTCATCTGCTTTTTCTCAGTAAAAGCAGATGAGAAGTATTAATTTAGTATCTCTTATTTTTCTCCTGTGGCTCCACACAAAGAAAACCATGATGAACTTTAAAGGAACTCATTTTTTCCCTCACCACCTTTTTACTCTAATATATCTGTTGAATCCCTTGAGATTTTCCTTTATCCTGCTTTTCAACTCCATTTTGTCTTCTTTTTGTCCTCCTACACTTCATACACTCGAGGAGGGATTTGCTTGATTCTGACTGCCTCAGGATCATGCCTTCTGTTTTCTGACAACATCTCTTGTCAACCAGGTTTTGCTAAACTTGTCAGCCTTATTTTTCACCCTATCAGGATGATGCTGCCCCTGTACTCTTAATATCTCACCTTATGCCTCACACAGGTGAGCCAGCCCTTTACGTGCAAACTGACAGTCCCAAACGACTTTGAACATTCTAGGCTAATGCCTTAACTTGTGGGCCAATCCTATATTTCTCCATATCTATAAAATGTATAGAATAATAACCATTGATTTCAAAATGTTTTCCCCCACTGACAGTCACCTGCCCTAACCATCCCCAAAGAGGAGGTAGGCACAAAATGCTGGAAAAACTCAGCGGGACAGGCAGCATCTCTGGAGAGTAAAACCCCAAGAGGAGGTCCAGTATTGTGCCCTCTCTAATAAGTCAGTCTGTCTGTCTATCTATCCTATTACTAAAACTCTCATCTTGACCACTTCCGGCCTGCGTGCATTAAAATTTGCGCAAAAACGCTCCCCTATATCGCTAGGATTACTCGCCACCTTACTCACCGTTCTCCTCCGCTCCAAGCCACCAAATTGTGTTCCGATCAGTGGAAGATTATAAAAGTTATGACGGTTTAAAAAAGCGTGAGATCAGCAGATTGGTTTTCTTGTCTGTCAGTCACCAGGAACGTAACGCCCCTTCCGGCACCAGCTGGAGAATAAATCCTCGGAGGTGGGGCTGTCCACAAGCCGTGCTCCCGCTGTGAGTCTCCATCGCAACCCCAACCCCTTCCCCTCTGGTCCCCTCGCTGGCTTCTGCCCCCCTCCCCCCGTACTCTCCCCAAGGCTCTTCCCCCGTCTTTTCTCCGAGCTCTCTCCTCCCCCCCTGCCCACACACCCCTCCCATCTAAACACCCCTCACAACCCTCCCCCTGCCCACACACACCCCGAGCTCTCTCCCCCCCTGCGTCTTTACTGCAGCTGCGGGAGGCTCTGGATGAGCCGGCCCGGCCCGACCCGACCCGACCCAGCCAGCGCCGAGTCAGAGATGGCGCCGATTTCGCCACACGGAAAGCAGAGATTCCCGGCGGAAGAGAACGACCGGCGAAGCAACCAGAGCCCGTTGTGAGTCCCCATCGTACCCCCAACCACTTTGGTCCCCCTCGCTGCCTCCTGCCCCCCTCCCCCGTGATACCGCATCTCCCCCATGGCTCTTCTCCCGTCTTTTCCCCGAGCTCTCTCCCCCCCCCCGCCACACTCCCACCCCTCCCCCCGCCCGTGACTGTGTGAGCTACTGGAAGAGGTTGTGCAAGCTAGGAGGCTATGGGGTGATCTTATAAAGGTGTATACAATCATGAGGGGAACAGATAGAGTGAGCGCACAGAATCTTTTTCCCCCAGAGGAGATGAATAAAGAACTAAATTGATAGGGGAAAGATTTAATAGGAACACAGAGGATGGTGGGTATAGGCAATGGGCTGCCAGAGGTAGTAGTTGAGGCAAGTATAATAACAACGTTTAAAGGACATTTGGACAGATTCAGATCAGTTTTGTTGCATGGTTAGATGAAAAACATTGGTTAGGGTTGATACCCACAAATGTTACCCAACATGCCAAGTCTTTCCAGTGCTTTCCTATTTAAATTGCATACTTGCTGGATCTGCAATCATTTCTGCACATAGTCTGGCATTCACTGGGGCTGAGGCTTCTTACCATCATTATCTCTTCACTGAGAGTAATATATATTAAATTGATGTACATGATTACACAGCTTGCAACTTTATTCAGATGTTCGGCAGCACCAATTGGCACCCCAAAATTATTTTTTTTTAAAATCCAAACAACAGGTGGCTGAATTTATTTCTGGGAGGAGAGGTGGAAGAGAAAGAAACACAGTCATTGTGGTTTTCAGCCGTCCAATTTAATAAAATTGACATTAATTCCAATAAGGGAGGTGAAATCTAAGATGCAGTGGTACCACTGGCACAGAAAGCATTACAATGTTCATCAAAGCTAAAATAAGAGACAACAGAGGAGGAAAGAATGAGAACCAGAGCAAATCGTAAGATTTAAATGTATTCAATTATTTTCTGGAAATCCCCGATTCCCTTTAGTTTGTACAGAAAAATAGTGAATTTCAACAATACAACTAATTAATACCAGGACAAGAATGAAGAACACTTTTGAATCAATCCAAAACAGCTTGTAATCCTCTCCTCTGGCTACCATGAAATTAAAAAGAAAAATGCAAAGCCAAAAATCCAGATTACAGTACAAGCTGCTTAAGTGCAATGCAAATAAACAGGGTGTTTCTAAAAAGTTAAAAGGTAGATCACAGATGTCAAGATATAATTTGCTTTATAAATAATGTTTGAATGGGATCTGTACAAATTCAGAGAAAATCATTCAAGGAACATATTTAAAAACTACTATACACAACATTAAAAAGCAGCAATATACAATATAACTTTACTAACACACTAAGGAAATGGTGCATTTACTAAATACCTACAGTAGTTCACTTTCACCATGTTACGAGTAATACAATACTACCACAATGTTGCTATCAGGATGATAGTATACTTGGGAAAATGTTTTATCACTTTTGCTCAAGTCTATGAAAGAAAAGCGCTATTATTTGCAATTGAGACAGTTAAACCAACAAAGGTACGGCGTATATTATTAGGGAGAGAGCTACTGGACTGCTGTCACAGTACCGGTCCACAAAGCTTGATTAATCAGTTTTTCGTGATCATATTTTATTTATTTATTTTTTCTTTATTGATAGACTTAACCTTGACCACCTTGGGTTCCTCTTTAGCTTTCACTTGCACATTTTTTTCAACTTTAAATTTTTGAAAGAACTTTTTAAATTTCTCTTGCAAGGACTCTGATTTTTCCTTTGCTTTCACTTTCTCAACCTTGGCCGTTGTCTTCTCATTCTCATGCCCCCTTTTCCTCATTTCAGAACTCCGCTCAGGCTTTTCCTTTTTCACCGTTTTCAACTCTACCTTTTCTTTCTTTGATTTCTTGGACTTTTCCTCAGCAATTCTTGAAGGTTTGGGTCGCTTAGCTTTCTTTGTTTCGGGTTTCTCTTTTGCCTTTTTTAGCTCTCGCAACACTTCCTTCACTTATTTCAAGAAAAATCAAATTATGAACGAAAAAGGAAAATTTAATTGAAGGAACATTTTGACTCCGACAAAAGCAGCTTAGATTCACAGATACACGATGGATGTAAATGTGCGTGCGTATGCAACATTTATAAATTTGAAGTGGGTGTCATGAGGTTATGAGAACCTAAGCTCTAAATATGTCGAAATAATTTTTTGGGATACAACACATTGCAAATACAAAGGGGAAGGGAGGAAATTTAACTTAAAATATATATTTTTTAAATTAGTGTGTAGATTGTCAAATTCAGATAATGTTAAAATGAAAGCAGCAAGACAACCTTTATTTTAGTTTGGAACAGATGTGATAAAGAATTAGAATTCCCGCAAACTTTACTGTGCACAATCAGCATTCACACAATCATGCTAGGCATATTAACATCAAAAAATATAATCATGGATTATGGTTTTATTTCATTGAGCTGTGTCTTGATGAAATACTTCGTAAAGAAGTATGGAATAGAAATTCAAAACTGCCTCTCTAAGTTTTGCCAGCAGAAATAAATCTAATGATCTTTAAAAGAAAATACACTGTAACCAAATAATTTATTTTCGATCTCATCCACAGGTTTAAACAGTGGTAAACACTGAGTTCCCAATACTAGTTGCTATCAGCATGATGCATCATCATGTCCACAGCAACACACTGCATTTGCACTGAGCAAACTTCCACAGTGAGGTGGAAGGAACATTGGATACAATTACGGATGAGATATTAAAACAATTTGATAGAATACATGGAATTTGTGTTATTCTTGGAAAAGTTCTCAAGACTACTACAAAATTCATTTTGCAGAAAACAAAATAAAATCTAGTTGGAGATAAAACAAAGCACTACGTTTTTTCAGGATAGTGTTCACTTCCCAGTAATGGCACAAAGCCTCTTTAAAAACATCAGTGCCTAAAAATAAAGTGGTCAAATATTCATGACTGATACGAGAAACAATTTGTTCAACTGGATGTTCGGTTGCTATGAATATTCAAGAATGTTTGAAAGATTTTTCTCACATTTAGGGAATCAAGGGATTTAAAAAAAAAGTCACAATAGGGCTGATACATTTGTCCTTTTGTTTCTTAGTCTTTTTTGTAATCTCGACTGTGGATCATGTCTATTCCATTAGAGTTAGTATTTAATTTCCTCTTTCCTTGCATAACTATGCCATGACTTTTGTATTTTCAAATTCTTGCTATGCTTGTGCAACATGCTCCATTCGTAAAATTGTTTTTAATAAACGTAAGGTTTCCAAGCAAGTACACTTTAAGTATATTTAAACTTCAAGACTACATCATACTGCCAAAACGGGGACACAGTTATATTAAATATTCCTCTGGTTCATATCTCAAATACTTGTCGAAATGTCTTTGATAGAATTCAGTAATATTCTTATATATGATGTTAAACTGACATGTTTGTGATTTCTGTTCTCAACTTTTCTTAAATAATGGAGACCTGTGATGTTCTGATTTATTTTTAATATCCTGGAGTAGATAGAATCCTTCAAGTCCTAAAGGCGCTTGACTTTCTTAACTTCTAACATTTTTAAACAATAATGTTGATATTATGTCCTGATTTAAATAGTTGCATAACTTTTTACCCATTTTGCACAATGCCAAAGGAAATGTTATTGTTAAACTAAATTTTCTCTTTACTACAAAGAGTAAATCAGTATTTGGAATGTTGCCCTGTCAAATCAAGCAGCATCCATATTGCTAAGTAATGCAGACATGCTCCAAATACATTCCTCTTTTTGCAATCAACAATTACATGGCAAATTCTAATTTGTGATCTCACAGAAAGTAGGTGCACAACTTGAAATGCAAACACTGCAATTAGTACAAAACACCGCATTCAGTATTTTAATAAAAAATTGGGTTAATTTAAGTAAAAGGGCAAAATTGCCTTGTTCCAAGTATAATGTGGAGACATAAGATGTGGAATCTTGATCAAAAAACAAACGCAGGAGGTAATCAACAGGTCAGGCAGCATCTATGGAGGGAATGGACAGGCAACGTTCCGGGTCAGGATCTTTCTTCAGGCTATGTATTATCTCTTTATCAATCTTGACAATCTTAGACATTTTTTGCTTGAGCCTTGTTGTCGCACTTTGAAGAAATATTTAAGTTCCCCAAAATTGTTTTCAGAAATAGTTATTATTCTAGAAATCTGTCATTTACTGATATGGAAACTCATTTGACATAGTTTAGGCCATCCAAGAAACATGGGCAGTTCATACACCGATTAGTGCACATCAAGAACTTATTTCAGTTCTTGACGTGATAGGTCCCTCTGGTGTATCTGGTAATTTTGAAGAATTTATGGATTTCACACTATACATTAACAGTGGCTCACAACATTATTTCCAAGTTGGAAGTTAGAAAAGCCAAAATAATTGTCAAACTTATTACGACTCTTAATAGAGGGGTGGGAGATTGCAACCTTCACGTGGTCCGCCCTGTTTCGACAAATGCAATCAACCCGGCGTGCACAATCAAATAAGATCAAATAGAACAAGTTGTCCGACAACTTTAGGCTGTGCACGCCACATGCAAGAAGAAGAAGACTCTTAATAGTGAAGGCAGACCATTTCCCCTCCTATGCACATCACAACATTCATGAGTATATTAAAATATAAACATCCTTTACTTTAACTGCGAGCACAAAACTATTAATGCAAATTAGAAGCAGCAGCAATTCATTAGGCTCCTAATACAACATTCCCTCTAACCATTCCAATTTAAAATCCTCTAACCACGACCTATTATTCTAATTTGTAATCTATTTGCCATTCATACCATGGACAAACCACAACTAACTAGGGATATTATTTATTTTTAAAAAGTTGCTCAGCACTCGAGCTACTGCCTCACAAAAGCAAAGACCTGTGTTCAATTCTGACAATGGGTGCTGCAGAGTTTGTACACTCTCCCTGTGACTGTGGGTTTTCTCCACGTACTCCGGTTTCCTCCCACATTCCAAAGATGTGGGAATTAGGAGATTAATTGGCTTCTGGAAATTGCCCCTTGTGTGTACGATGCAAAAGTGGGATAACATAGAACAAGTATAGGGGTGATCAATATTCACTATTGCCACACAACCCAAATTCCACCGACCCTGGTTGTGTGGCAATAAAATTATATCTATCTATATCTATCTATCTATCTATCAATGGTAGGCATGAACTGTTTTCATGCTGTATCTCTAAATTAAAAAGACACTTTTGCGGAAAAATAATCTTGCCCTTTTTTTTCCATAAAACTATTTTTACTAAGGTATTAAAGTTTATTGTACCAATATTTTTTTGTTTTGCTCACAGCGAAATAAGTGTACTGTTTTACAAGAACTTGAAGAATGATAAGTATACTCACAGTTGTCAGCCTGCAATGAACCATTTTTTTCTGAATTGTTATTATTTATTGGTATCCTTAAGCCTTGGATAACAAGAAGCAATACTTCACAAAATCTCTCCCAGGTCACCACAGAATGCAAGAGCAAGGAGGTTAAGGTAAACTTTATGAAACATTGATTAAGCCACAGCTGGATTACTGCATCCAGATTTGGTTGTCATACTATAGGCAGGACATGATTGGATTGGAAATCATGTAAAGATGATTCACTATAATAGACACAAAATGCTGGAGTAACTCAGCGGATAAGGCAGGATCTCTATTCACTACCATGTTGCCCGAGATGGTGCGTTTCAGTCATGAGGAGAGACTGGGTTGGCTGGGTTTCTTTTCCTTACAGCAGAGGAGGTTGAAAGCCGACCTGATAGAAGATTTCAGGATTATGAAGAGATCAGGTAGATTGTAGAAAACAGATTTTAATAGGAATCTGAGAGGTAACTTTCTCACACAAAGGGTGGTGGGTCTATGGAACAAGCTGCCAGATTAGGTAGTTGAGGCTGGGACTATCCCAATGTTTAAGAAACAGTTAGACAGGTACATGAATAGGACAGGTTTGGAGGGATATGGACCAAGCGCAGGCAGGTGGGACTAGTGTAGCTGGGACATGTTGGTCAGTGTGGGCAAGTTGGGCCGAAGGGCCTGTTGCACACTGTATCACTCTGTGACTCTAGAGGGCATAGATTCAGGGTAGGGATGAGATGAGATCAGTGGAAGAACTATTTTCACCCAGAGGTGGTTGGAATCTGAAACACGCTGCCCAAGAGAATGGTGAAGGCAGGTAGTGGTACAACATTTAGTAGGTATCTGGATGAGAACTTGAATTGACTGCACATTGAAGGCTATAGATTATGTGCAAAAAAATTTGATTAGTGTAGTTAGGTACATGATGATTGTAATGGATGTGGTAGGCTAGTTTCTATTTCTGCGATAAATGATTCGGTAACATTGGAGCACATCCTACATCATTAAGAATGGATCTTTCATTGTAATTAGTCCACTTAAGAGTTAAAGAGCACAGAAACAGGCCCTTTGGACCAAGTCGACCATGATATCCATTCTAAACTATTCCTATTTGCCTGCATTTGGTCCAATATGTCTCTGAACATTTCCAATCCATGCATCTATGAAGTGTTCTTCTAACACCTGCCTCAACTATCTCCTCAGTCAGCTCATTCCATATACCCACCACTCTCCAAGTGAAAAGGTTGATTCCTGTTAAATCTTTACCCTCACCTTTACTCCATGTCCTCTAGTTCTTGATTTCCCTACTCTGGAAAAAAGATTCTGTGCATTCAACCAATCAATTCCTCTCAAGATTTTATGCACCTCTATGAGATCACCCCGTGGCCTCATGCAAAGGAATAAAGTCCTAGATTGCCCAACCTCTACCTACAGTTCAGGAATTGGAGTCCTGGCAACATCCTTGGAAATCTTCCTTTCACTCTTTCCAACTTAATGACACCCTTCCTTTAGCAGGGTGACCAAAACTGAACAAAATAATTCAAATGTGCTGCCACCAACAACTTCTACAATTGTAACATAACATCCCAACTTGAATACTCAATACTCTGACTGATGAAGGTCAATGTACCAAAAGCCTTCTTTACCACCCTATCTAGCTGTGATACCACTTTCACAGAATTGTTTAACTGAACTACTAGATCCCTCTACAACACTCCCCAAGGCTGGACTGTTAACTGTTAAGTTCCTGCCCTGATTTGGCCTCCCAAAATTCACTGAGTACATATCTGCATTGAACTTCATTAGCCTTTCTTCATCCCACTTACCCAACTAATCAACATCACGGTGTAATATTTGATAGCCATCTTCACCATCTGCAAAATTATTTCATACTTTTTCAATCCCGCACACACACTCTTGTGCTCAAATCATAATTTCTAGGTTGTTTATTTCTATTTTCAGCTCTCTTTTGGTCATCTAAGTTTAAAAAGACTTCAAAATTACATATTGTGCCTACATTAGTACTTTAGAGCCATATTTTCCTGCTTTACAACATGTTTTCTGCATTTCCATATGAACTCTCCATATTAAACCTTTTGTATCATTGTTTATATACATTTTATTTTGATCTGCTTATTAATTGATTACTTATGTTCCTTTAATCTGAAATTACTGGTCACTGAAATTACTGGTTTGTTTCTTCATAACATTATACATTTAAAGATATGCTGCTTGACACTACTGCTCGACTGAATAATCAAACAAAGACAATTTGGTAAAGCATTTCCCCATTATTTTTAAATTAACCCTATGTAAGATTTGTCAGTTCTTCCAATAGTTCAAACTTAAAAAATACGTGCAAAAATGTTCATGTAACAGTTTATTGCACCCTGAAAATGTAGCATAATATGAAACGGGTCAATGATGGAAGATGCATTTCATCATTAAAAGGAATATTCATGCATTGCATGCCTTCACAAATCCAATTCAACTCAGGTTATTACTTGATCTTTAGCAAAATACCTTTTTCCTTAGACTTTTCTTTTGCTTTCACATTCCCTCCTGGTTCTGTCAGTCACAAGAAGGAAAAATAGACTAAATTGTCAATTAGTTTAATTATAGACAGTCAAGTTCTATAATTACACCAGTCGGATTAATGAAACAATTTTAAAGATCATTGGAAAGAAGCGTTCAAGCTGAAATGCGCACATGCTCCAATTCCCTCAAGGAAACATAAAGGGATACAGTACTTAGCTTCCATCAATGAAGCTTGCATGACACAACAATATGATGAAATTGAACAAAAACCAACGAATTAGGAAAAAAATGGCTTGGCTCACTGGTCAAAGTGGCAAGGGCAACAGAAAAAGCAAATAGGCTGAAGATAACATCAAAACAACCTTAAAATGAGATATGTGCAAAGCTAATGATTAAACTGTATCTAAATACAGGCAACTCACATATTATGGAGGCGTTGCATTCCAAGAGAACTGTCCGCATCATCATTTTCCATAATGCAAATCCCTGTTCCCATTGAATCCCATGTCATAAGTGGAGATTTGTTCCTGTGGGATGTTATTTTCTCACCAGTAATGAGTACCACAACTGCTGCATCATGGCAGAGGAGCCTCTTAAGAGATTTAGCATTGGAAATAGACTGAGTAATCCCTTATGGTAGACACAAAATGCTGGAGTTATGGGCCTGTCCCACTTAGGCAATTTTTTGGGCAGCTACAGGCGACTGCCACAACATTTTCAACATGTTGCGAATTTTTCAGTGACAGTGGCGCCAATTTTTATTGTTGTAGGTTGTCGTAGATTGACGCAGGTGTTGTCGCAGGTGCTGTCGTAGGTGAATTCCATTAAAACCCGGCCCTGGCAGTAGCCTAAGTGGGATAAGCCGTTGCTCATCTCTGGACCCTTCTTCAGAACAGACACAAGATAATCTCTTAACTGGCCAGAGGCTGTGCATGGAGACACTTTAAAATGCATATCAAATATAGGTAAGAGAGTTTAATTACATATCTTATATAACAATGGTCGTTTAGATTTAAAATTTGCATTTAAACTTGCTGGCCTGGTTTCAAACATCTTGAGAGTATGAAAAACTCTTGGGGGAAAAAATGCTGCTAAACAGAAAAACTAACCTACATTGAAAAAAACCTGCCACATTCCCTGCGTATGCATCACAAAATGAAAGTTGGGGGAAAAAAAAGACAATTGTTGTTTCTTTTGCATTATTTTCATATTTTCATCCACATAAATTCCATAAGAGTTAAATTCTATAATTTGAATGGCTATTATGCAGGTTATGTAAATCCACAGTCACCACACAATATCAATCCTTCAGGACAGCAGGGAGCTCTATAACAGATATTCCTCCACATATGAGAAATTGTAATATCTAATTAGCTTTAAAAAATTAGACAATAGACAATCGACAATAGGTGCAGGAGTAGCACCGCTATTCACTGTGATCAGAGCTGATCATCCACATTCGGTTCCCCGTTCCCGCCTTCTCACCATAACCACTGACTCCGCTATCTTTAAGAACACTATCTACAGTGGCTTGCAAAAGTATTCATACCCCTTGAACTTTTCCACATTTTGTCACATTACAACCACAAACGTAAATGTATTTTATTGGGATTTTATGTGATAGACCAACACAAAGTAGTGCACAATTGTGAAGTGGAAGGAAAATGATACACGGTTTTCAAATATTTTTATAACTAAAAAACTGAAAAGTGTGGCATGCAAAAGTATTCAGCCCCCCTGATCAATACTTTGTAGAACCACCTTTCACTGCAATTACAGCTGCAAGTCTTTTGGGGTATGTCTCTACCAGCTTTGCACATCTAGAGACTGAAATTTTTGCCCATTCTTCTTTGCAAAATAGCTCAAGCTCAGTCAGATTGGATGGAGAGCGTCTGTGAACAGCAATTTTCAAGCCTTGCCAGAGATTCTCAATTGGATTTAGGTCTGGACTTTGACTGGGCCATTCTAACACATGAATATGCTTTGGTCTAAACCATTCCATTGTAGCCCTGCCTGTATGTTTAGGGTCGTTGTCCTGCTGGAAGGTGAACCTCCGCCCCAGTCTCAAGTCTTTTGCAGACTCTAACAGGTTTTCTTCCAAGATTGCCCTGTATTTGGCTCCATCCATCTTCCCATCAACTCTGACCAGCTTCCCTGTCCCTGCTGAAGAAAAGCATCCCCACAGCATGATGCTGCCACCACCATGTTTCACAGTGGGGATGGTGTGGTCAGGGTGATGTGCAGTGTTAGTTTTCCGCCACACATAGCATTTTGCATTTAGGCCAAAAACTTCAATTTTGGTCTCATCTGACCAGAGCACCTTCCTCCACATGTTTGCTGTGTCCCCCACATGGCTTGTGGCAAACTGCAAACGGGACTTCTTATGGCTTTTTTTCAACAATGGCTATCTTCTTGCCACTCTTCCATAAAGGCCCGATTTGTGGTGTGCGCGACTAATAGTTGTCCTGTGGACAGATTCTCCCACCTGAGCTGTGGATCTCTGCAGCTCCTCCAGAGTTACCATGGGCCTCTTGGCTGCTTCTCTGATCAATGCTCTCCTTACCCGGCCTGTCAGTTTAGGTGGACGGCCATGTCTTGGTAGGTTTGCAGTTGTGCCATACTCTTTCCATTTTCGGATGATGGATTGAACAGTGCTCCGTGAGATGTTCAAAGGTTGGGATATTTTTTTATAACCTAACCTTGCTTTAAACTTCTCCACAACTTTATTCCTGACCTGTCTGGTGTGTTCCTTGGGCTTCATGGTGCTGTTTGTTCACTAATGTTCTCTAACAAACCTCTGAGGCCTTCTTCTTCTTCTTCTATGTGGTGTTTTTTGGCGGTTGGCAAACAACTTTTTTGGTGCATTACCGCCACCAACTGGCATGGAGTGTGGATCAAACAACACCATTACATATACTAATAACCTATATCCTTCCGAACAAATTGGTTACCCTAAGAAAATGCAACAGGATTTGATAGCACTTATATGAACTTCCTTGCAAAATATCTACCAAATCAAATTGTATTCTTTCTTTTCTGAACTGCTCACTCATCCGTTCTCTCTCCTCCTCATACCTCTCACAATGTACAATGACATGCTCTATTGTCTCTTCTTGCCCACAGTATTCACATCTACCTGTATTATGCTTGCCTATTATAAAAAGTGTACTGTTCAGACCAGTGTGTCCAAATCTAATTCTTGAGATTACTGTCTCCTCTTTTCTGTTTTTTCCTGCACATCTCATTTCTCCCACTTTCCTCTGGACTCTGTAGAACCACCGTCCTTTCCGCTCTTCATCCCATTGCTTTTGCCATCTTTCCTTCAGTCTTTGCTTAATAATGTCTTTGATTTCAGTTTTACCTATGTTAATACTTAAATCAATTTTACTTCTTTTTGCTACCTCTTTTGCTACCTTATCTGCCATTTCGTTTCCTCTAATGCCAATGTGTGCTGGTACCCATAAAAATATGACTGTAAGCCCCATCATTTAAATTCTGAATAGTGTTTGTTGTATTTCAATCAAAATGTCTGGTCTACTGTCTGAATGGCTGTGCTGTAAACTCTTTATTGCTAAACCTGAATCTGAGCAAATAACTGTCCTTAAAGGCCTAGTATCCTCGACCCACTGTACCGCTAACAATATTGCAATCATTTCACCTGTGTATACTGAGACCTCATTATTGATCCTCTTCCCCTCTGAGGCCTTTCACAGAACAGCTGTATCTATACTGAGATTAGATTACACACAAGTGGACTCTATTTACTAATTAGGAGACTTCTGAAGGCAATTGGTTGCACTGGATTATATTTAGGGGTATCAGAGTAAATGGGGCTGAATACTTTTGCACGCCACACTTTTCAGTTTTTTATTTGTAAATTTTTTTTGAAAACCATGTATCATTTTTCTTCCACTTCACAATTATGCGCCACTTTGTGTTGGTCTTTCACATAAAATCCCAATAAAATACATTTACGTTTGTGGTTGTAACGTGACAAAATGTGGAAAAGTTCAAGAGGTATGAATACTTTTGCAACCCACTGTAACTCTCTCTTGACAGCGTCCACTGACTTCTGAGACAGAGAATTCCATAGATTCACAACTCGCAGAGTAAAGAGGTTTTTCCTCACCTCTGTTGTAAAGGGCATACCCCTTATTCGTAAACTGTGGCCCCTGGTTCCGGACTCCCCCAACATCAGGAACACGTTTCCTGCCTCTAGCATGTCCAATCCCTTAATAATCTTATATGTTTCAATAAGATCCCCTCTCATCCTTCCAAATTCCAGAGTATACAAGCCCAGCCGCTCCATTCTATCAATATATGACAATCCTGCCATCCCGGGAATTAACTGTGAACCTACGCTGCACCCCCTCAATAGCAAGAATGCCCTTCCTCAAATTTGGAGATCAAAACTGCACACAATACTCCAGGTGTGGTCTCACTAGAGCCCTGTGCAACTGCAGAAGGACCTCTTTGCTCCTATACTCAATTCCTCTTGTTATGAAGGCCAACATGTCATTAGCATTCTTCACTGACTGCTGTACCTGCATGCTGACTTTCAGTGAGTTAACATGGACCCCCAGATCTCTTTGTACTTCCCCTTTTCCCAGCTTGACACCATTCAGATAATAATTTGCCTTCCTGTTTTTGCCACCAAAGTGGATAACCTCACATTTATCCACATTAAACTGTATCTGCCATGTTTGTAATTGCTCAGGTGTGTTTAATTGCCTCCTTAATGCAGGTATAAGAGAGCTCTCAGCACCTAGTCTTTCCTCCAGTCTTTCCATCACCCTTGGAAACGTTTATTGCTGCTTATCAACATGAGGACCAAAGTTGTGCCAATGAAAGTCAAATAAGCCATTATGAGACTGAGAAACAAGAATAACACTGTTAGAGACATCAGGCAAACCTTAGGCTTACCAAAACCAACTGTTTGGAACATCATTAAAAAGAAAGAGAGCACTGAGCTTACTAATCGCAAAGGGACTGGCAGATCAAGGAAGACCTCCACAGCTGGTGACAGTAGAATTCTCTCTATAATAAATAAAAATCCCCAAACACCTGCCCGACAGATCAGAAATACTCTTTAGGAGTCAGGTGTGGATTTATCAATTTCCACTGTCCGCAGAAGACTTCATGAACAGAAATACAGAGGCTGCACTGCAAGATACAAGCCACTGGTTAGCCGCAAAAATAGGATGGCCAGGATACAGTTTGCCAAGAAGTACTTAAAAGAGCAACCACAGTTCTGGAAAAAGGTCTTGTGGACAGATGAGACGAAGATTAACTTATATCAGAATGATGGCAAGAGCAAAGTATGGAGGCGAGAAGGAACTGCCCAAGATCCAAAGCATACTACCTCATCTGTGAAGCACGGTGGTGGGGGTGTTATGGCCTGGGCATGTATAGCTGCTGAAGGTACTGGCTCACTTATTTTCATTGATGATACATCTGCTGATGGTAGTAGCATAATGAATTCTGAAGTGTATAGACAGATCCTATCTGCTCAAATTCAAACAAATGCCTCAAAAATCATCGCCAGCTGTTCATTCTGCATCAAGACAATGATCCAAAACCTAATGCTGGAGCAACAAAGGAGTTTTTCAAAGCTAACAAAATGGTCAATTCTTGAGTGGCCAAGTCAATCGCCCAATCTGAACCCAATTGAGCATGCCTTTTATATGCTGCAGAGAAAACTGAAGGGGACTAGCCCCCAAAACAAGCACAAGCTAAAGATGGCTGCAATACAGGCCTGGCAGAGCATCACCAGAGAAGACACCCAACAACTGGTGATGTCCATGAATCGCAGACTTCAAACAGTCATTGCATGTAAAGGATATGCAACAAAATACTAAACATGATTACTTTCATTTACATGACATTGCTGTGTCCCAAACATTATGGTGCCCTGAAATGGGGGGACTATGTATAAATATAAACACTGCTGTAATCTCCACATGGTGAAACAAAATGTATAAAAATGGCCTTCATTAAAATCTGACAATGTGCAGTTTAACCACATATGATTTTTTCTATTACAAATGTCACTTGTGTCTCCTTTGTCACTAATATGATGACAAATTAGACATGCAGGTTGAAAATATAGACATAACATGGAAGAAATAAGTTAAAATCAATGGTATCTCTGAAATGTTTGACATTATCTATTGTCCTAAGCAAACAACCGATTGAAATAATTACTATATTCTCTAACCTGTCTGCAAGATCTTAACATTTCTTTGTAGTTTTTGGTTTCATGAAGTGTTGCATGTAAATTAAAAGACTATAGCAAATCCACATACTCACACTATAATACAGGTGAGTATCAAGGAACCATAATTTAAGTTGGCAGTTCTGAGATTTTGAGGCATGAACTTTAGTGCGAAAGTACTGGAGTGAAAAATAAGACTTGAAATGGAATGGTCAAATGCCATAACATGGCCACATCAGGAAATCCATCTAATTTGACAACTCATAAAATGTGTGGCCAGTATAAATGAGATGAAAACTCAGCCTCAAGCTCTGAAAAACTGTTAGAGTGGTTTAGAAAACTGTAAATCACTAACCTTTCATCCCCAAAATAAAATCTAATTATTCTAAACCATTCAAGATATTTAGAGTCAGAGTCACACAACATGTAAATAGGTCCTTCGGCCCAGTTCATTCAAGATGACCAAAATGCTATTTGCCCACGTTTGACCCAAATTCCTCTAAACCTTCAGCCTCATGCACTTCAAAGAATAAGGTCCTAGCTTGCCCGACTTCACCCTATAGCTCAGATCCCTGCGGCCTGGCAACATTCTCGCAAATCTACTCTGCATCCTTTTAGGAACAGTAGGGGGCGCTGCTCTGGCAGCAGCCATGTCAGCAGCGCGTTAGTCTTTTCAACTTTTTTTCTTTTTTTAGTATGTTTTAAAGTATGTGTTTGATGTTTCTCGGTGTGTTTTGTGTGGGGGGGATAAGGGGGAAACCGCTTCGGTCGCCTCCTCCATGGAGAGGCGACTTTTTCCAGGTCGCCTCCCCCGTGGCCCAACATCAAGGATCGGCACGGCCTTTCCCGGAGACGCGCCCAGGGCTTCAGCGGCGGGCGCAGCGGGGACTCTCGGCGTGGAGCGGGTGAGCCCTCGCTGGGGCTCGCTGGAGGGGAGCGCTCCGTTTCGCTGGCCCGCGGCAGCCGGCAGCCTGAAGTCGCGGTCTGCAGAGCTCCAGCTGGCGCGGCGTCTACAGCCCGGGATCCCTCGTGAGGGACCGGGGGGGGGGGGGGAAGAAGAAGCCACCACTGCCGGCCCGCGGCCAACTTCTACCGCGGGCCCGGCGTGAACTTAACATCACCCCTGGAGGGGAGCTTCGACCGCCGGCCCTGCAGTCTACGGTGCTTCTGGCTGCAGCGGAGACTTTAAATCTCAACCGCCGGCCTGCGGCATACACCAACTTAAAGCCGCGGTCTCCGGTGAGGAAGAGCCGCTCCTGGACTGACTCTGGACTCTGGTCCTGTCCACGGGGGGGAAATGGAGGAGGACTGGCCAAATTTTGTGCCTTCCACCACAGTGATGAATGCTGTGGTGGATGTTTGTGTTACATTTTTATTGTGGTTGTGTGTTCTTTATTATTGTACCGTTGCAGACAACCCAAATTCCATCGACCCTGGTTGTGTGGCAAATAAATTCTATCAAATTCTATCAATTTCCAACTTAATGGCGTCTTACCAACTTCCATTCGCCATTCCCCAACTGATGAAGACCACCAATGTGCCAAAAGCCTCCTTCACCACCCTATGTACCCGTGACACTTTAAGGAAACATGTACTTGTACTCCTTAATCCATCTTCTCCACACCACTCCCCATTGCCCTACCATTTACTGTTCCCTGGTTTGACTCCCCAAAAAACAACACATTACACGTATCTAAATTAAATTCCATTTGCCAGTCCTCAGTCCATTTACCCTGCTGATTAAGATCCCACTGGAATTCTTGATAATCATCTTCACTGTCTACGATACTAACTATTTGAGTGTGATCTGCAGGGTGTCTTGCACATTCTCATCCAAATTGCTGATATAGGTGACAAACAACAATGGACTCAGCACTGATCCCACCATTTGAAACAAGCCTCCAGTGCAAAAGATCTTCCACCTCCACCTTCCATTTCCTACCAATTCTATATCCAGTTAGCCAACTCTCCCTGGATCACATGCGATCAAACCTTTCAGAGCAGCCTACCACAGAACTTTACCAAAAACCCTGCTGAACTCCATATTTTCTCCATCTATGGTCTTGCTTTTGCCAACCATTTTTTTGTTACTTCCTCAAAGTTTCAATCAAATTCACGAGACACAATTTCCAATTTTCAAGCCATCTCTTTATCCCTAATCAACCCCTGTCTATCTAAATGCATGGGTATTCTCATACCCTTTCCGTTAATTTTCCCAAAGGTATTTTTACCTTCACAAATGGTAGATTTACTGATCTATAGTTCCAAGATTTTGCTTTGCCGCCCTGTTTAAATAGAGGCACAACATTGACCACCAGCCATCCAGCATCTCACCCTTGTCTAACAATGATTCACATACCAAAAGGCTACAAATGCCCACACCATAAGCATTCATACAAAAAGTTGAAAGCAGGCTGACAATAAGCTCCAAGTTTGTGTGCTCTCCCTCTTTATAGCCAGTCTAAAACTACATTTTTGCTCATGAGAAATTGCCTTCTGCAGGAAATAAATCTGCTATTAATAAACATGAAGTTTGTTTTAAAAGCACTTCAATTCCCATAAATTAAAATAATGTTGATCATCTAAACTAATGAACTCAAACTTAATTCCATGCTACACTACTTTCCTCTACCACCCCCTTCAGATCCTACCAGGCCCTTCACCCCACCCGATCAAAGTGTCCTGTCCATACTGGTCCCATAATCGCTCTAAATCTCTCTTATCCATGAACTATCCAATTATTTTAAATGTTATTACAGTACCTGCCTCAACTACATCCTCTGGCAGCATGTTCCATATATCCGCCACACTGTGTGAAAAAGTTGTCACTAAATATTCAAATTTTTTTTTCCCCACCTCACATCTCAAATCTGTATCCTTTGGCTTATTGATGCCCCTGCCCTGGGTAAATGTCTCTATGCATTTACTCCATCTCTTAGTAAACATAGAAAATAGGTGCAGGAGGAGGCCATTCGGCCCTTCGAGCCAGCACCGCAATTCATTGTGATCATGGCTGATCGTCCCCAATCAATAACCCGTGCCTGCCTTCTCCCCATATCCCTTGATTCCACTAGCCCCTAGAGCTCTATCTAATTCTCTCTTAAATCCATCCAGTGATTTGGCCTCCACTGCCCTCTTTGGCAGGGAATTCCACAAATTCATAACTCTCTGGATGAAAAAGTTTTTTCTCACCTCAGTCTGCCCCAACAGCTGCTGACAACGTTCTACCGCTGCACCACAGAGAGCATATTAACGTATGGCATCTCTGTGTGGTATCTCAGCTGCACGGAGGCGGAGAGGAGAGCTCTTCAGCGCGTCGGCCACAGAGCGCAGAGGATCATTGGGACACAGCTACCAGCCTTGGAGTGCACCTACCACACACGGTGCCTCAGGAAGGCCGTCAGCATCCATAAAGACTCCTCACACCCTTGTAACTGACTGTTTGAACTACTTCCCTCTGGCAGACGTTACAAGGCCTTCTACGCCCGAACCTCCAGACTCAGAAACAGCTTTATCCCCAGAGCTATAGGGGCTCTGAACCGGCCCTGCTGAGTGCCCCCCACCCCCCCTGGACTGTCTCCCTCGGATGGTCACGTCACACAGCTTATTTATTTATTTTACTTTTCTTTTACATCGGTTGGAAGCTGCATACTAAATCTCGTTGCACTGACGTGCAATGACAATAAAATATATTATTATTATTATTATTAAATGGCCTCCCCTTTATTCTAAGACTGTGGCCCCTGGTTCTGCACTCGCCCAACATTAGGAACATTTTTCCTGCATCTAGCTTGTCCAATCCTTTTTATAATTTTATATGTTTCTATAAGATCTCCCCTCATCCGTCTAAACTCCACTGAAGGAGTTTACCCTCATAATTTCTGTACTACTAAAAGATCATCCTTCAGCCTCCTGCACTCCAAGTAATAAAGTCCTAGCCTGCCCAACCTTTCCCAAAGATATAAAGCATTTGCAGTTAGAACCCCTTAAGCATTTTTAAGGACATTTACAGGTTTTCATGTTCACATTCCATTCTAGAAAAATTACATCAACTCAGTTTATTCTATCAATACAAATTGATCACACCAGTATGGGGCTGGATAATGTCGTCATTAATCTAACTATGCATATCTGTCAGGACAAGACTGAGTAATATCAATAAGTTAAATGCAGGCCTCCAGTTCCTTACCATGCAGTATAAACAGTAGAGAGATTAAATATTCATATTTTGTTTTGCAGATACAGAACCCAAGTGTAGATTAAAATGTTGTTGGCTTAGACCTGGCATTAACAGTGAAACCACAATCACTGCTGATCTTGAAGAGAGTCCCCAATCAATATCCAGCAACCTCTGGTGGTGTTATCTTGCTCACTTCCAACACGTTGCTGCTTTTAAGCATCAACTCAAAATAATTCCTGAAAGTAGCGACGATAATATTTTCACTAAAGTTATCCAATGCATATAACAGCTCAGCATGAGCATGTCACAGTTGGAGTAATTCAGTGAGCATTTCTCACTTTCTACTGCATGTCAAAGATCCCGCTATACTGTTAAAACAATAATTTGTTATCAGTGCTCTAGATACCAATTTTCCCTCAACCAGACCAGCATCTTATGTAGTGTTCACAGAGTCTAAATGTAGTACAAGGACTAAACGATCACTTGCATGGGAATAGTAAATGTATTTCAAATCATTATTGAAAGCTAATTTCTCCAGGACATAGAATAAAATACCAGGCAAGTTTTTTTTCCAAGCCAAGCTTGTCCTTCACAAAATCAACACAATTTCCTTAGATTTTGACACTATTACTTGGACCGCAGGAGGATGAGAGGTGAACCTAGAGGTGTATAAAATCATGAGGAATAGATCAGGTGGAAGCACAGAGTCTCGTGTCCACAGTAGGGAAATCAAGAACCAGAGGAAATAGTTTTAAGGTGAAGGGGGAAAGATTTAATAAGAATCTGAGGAGCAACTTTTTCATGCGAAGGGTGTTAAGTGTATGGAACAAGCTGCCAGAGGAGGTAGTTGACGCAGGTACTATCGCAACTTTTAAGAAACATTTAGAAAAGTACATGGATACGACAGGTTTAGAGGAATATGGGCCAAACTCCGGTATGTGGGACTAGTGTAGAAGGGACATGTTCGGCCAGTGTGGGCAACTTCGGCCAAAGGGCTTGTTTCCACTCTGTAAGATTATATGACATAATGTGGAAGAACAATCTAGAGTGGCTGTTAAATATTTATTTCGTTTTATTTCCCCAGAAGCTGTAGCCAAGACTACCTCAAGGCAGACTAAAAATTTACTTTTTGAAAGATCATAGATGTGAAGTTGCTTCCCACCACAGTAATAGGAAGAGAGTGAATATTGGGAGAAAACCAAAGCTTGGCAACCTAAATGCATTGGTTTTAAAGCCATCCTGCACGGAAATTTTAATTAATCAAAATGTATTCAATATGTTCCTTAAAACAGAGGATTCTCACCTGGTTCTATATTACTCAAAACAAATTTGCTGTTGGAACACTTAAATAGGTGGCCTTCTGTTGCAATAATTCCAAAATACAATTCAATTCAATATTCCATTCAAAACTCAAGAAATCCAAAAGTAAATATTTTAAAAATCTTACGTTTTGTACAAGCTAGATAATGCGAATAATAAGTGGACGGGTGGTAAAAAAATTGACAAATGTAGTTAGTTTAGTTCTCAAGATAAGTGACCATCCCACCTTAATCAAAGCTGCATAATAACATTTTAACATTATTCAACTTCAAACAGAATACAAGATTTAGAATGCATTCTTCCATCCTTCCGAATGTAATATTGTTGCTAGTGAAACATGTCCATACAGTCAAAGATTTAATAACTATTTGAATATTTTTTCAAATGTAATACTACTTCAAGATGCTAGGGAATAATGTTAAGAAAATAAGCTGTTTAAAATAACAAAATCTAAAATATGCACTCTAAAAACGTTTGTGTTTTAAAAATTACTTATCCGCACATCACTTGTTTCTGTATTTTTCTGAACTGAATAAGCTTGGCATTCCTACCATTATCTAAACCACACATTGCCTGTGTTCTGGGCACAGTTTTTCACACAAAATAGCTTGCAACTCCCAAAAAGAACACCTATTCAGAATCTGCTGCACTCACAGTTCAGCTTTGACAGCTATTGAAGTCCCATCTTTAGCTCACCAGCCAAAGCTAGTAAAACGAAAATGCAAAAAACTAATTTTAATCAAACAAAACATGCAATACTAAATGCAAGGGAACTAACCCAAATAGATGAAATAAAACAGGGTTAACTTGGTGCAGCTTCTGGGAGGGCTGGCAACTTGGACACCTGTATAAGTTTGGGTTGATTTTGAATTCCAGATGAGTATTGGTGCAGCACAGGGCGGCCAGCACCCAAACAGCAGGATGGAAAATGGAATGAAACCAATGCATGAACAGGAAACTGTGAATTATGTATATGGTTACGCAAACAAGTCCTGACATGGACATTGGTTTGGGGGCAAATGTTCTAGTCAATCCTTTTTGCTCCCCACAAGAGCAGTGCTAGGCAGTGTCATCCTCATAATTTTCTAATTAGACCATTAATCCCACTATTACTGGATTTTCCTTTTTTTTTTAGAATACTCAACTACAGCAATTTAATTGAAAATTTGAATACTGCGTTGAGAGGTACGCATGTTCAAATGCCTCTCATTTATCAGAGTCTTTGAATCTTTACATTGCACTTTTGTGCTCACTTACATAACCTACATTAATATTAGCACCAAGGCATCCAAAATGGAAGTGAGAAAAGATGTTTGTGTATCATCTCTTATTTTAAAGTTTATTTTTATGTAAAAATCTGAATAGAAATATATTTTGCCATCAAATTTAACGAGATGTCTTAAGTCCAGTTATAGAGGCAGATTCAGAGTCATAAACTACTGAAACAAACCACCATGTCCATGCTGACCATCAAGTACCCTTTTACCAGCACTTGATGTATAGCCTTGTATGCCTTGGCAATTCAAGTGCTCCACAAAAATGCACACAATAGTGTTATGCAGTTTAATGTGTTTAAACTTATTGTAAAATAATGGCAATCAAAATCAAATCTTCACATTTCATTTATTTATCTTTTCACAAAACCAGGAAAGTTAGGAGAAACTATATTAGACATGCTCCTTTAGTATGATTTACTTCAGAATATCATCATGCATATTTTTCATGCTTCGTCAACATCATAAACTCTTGTCAGAAAGATTATTTGCATTTTTGTACAGAGTACAAAACAAAAGTGGATCCAGATTCATATTCAAACAACAAGATCAATATAAAAGTGCTATTTACAAGATGTTTACAATACAATGTTTGCTTCATAATCATGCACAAAAAGAACATTCCAAGCATTAGTTAACTTTAATACTTTAATGTCTCAACCCAATGACATTTTTCTATGCTTAAATGCCAAGTTTATGGGGAAAAAAATAATAATAAACTGAAAGTGGTTGGACAAAGGCAGACAAGCAAGGACAAAGTTAAATGCATACACACAAGCATATCTTCTCCCCAGTTTCCACTTACAAAGATTGTTAAACTAGACAATTTCTAGCAACTTTCCATATATACACACATGAAGGATTTAATTGCACAAACAGCCCATATGGGTTCATAAATAAAATATATTTCGCACAATTCGGTCCATTATTGTTACCTGTAATGCAACAATGCATCCACAGGCATTTTAAACATGCATCCAAGACATCATTAGCGAAATTGCATAATATCTCAACCTCAATGAACTCTTCTCCCTCCAAATTTTATTTTGCTCCTCTTTAAAGATTTGAGATTTTTTTTCTCCCAACTTCATGTAGGAACTGCGATTGGCTGCTATTGGTTTTGTAAATCCAGTGTTACACAATTTTCTTTCCCCTCATACCCTTCATTCTCTGACGTACCAGCAACATCCTCTGATGCTTCATTTTCTTCTTCTAGTATTTCAAAAGGCGTCATTACATCATACAGAAATGAGAGGAAACCATATACCCAATCTGAGGATTCCTCTGTTATAATATCTAGGACCTCCTCGAGAGTATCAATTTGTTCCTCACTACCATCACCTTTAGTGAGGCCTAAATAAGAATAAAAAGGGAAAAAGGAGAGAAGAAAGAAGTGGTCAGACAGAAATGGAAGAATATAGAGTAGCGGAGTGCTAGTTTAGGTGACGTACATTGGATCAAACATATTTAAAAGGATATGAACATCAGCTCTTAAAAATCACAACATTTCTAGTTTCATAAAGAAAACAGGTACTTCCTTATTTCAATACCAGCCCAATCTATATATCCCACCTTCATGAATAAGATTCTGGTGGAATATATTTTGCATTCCCAACGAGGTAGCAAAGGCAAAGATTCTATTAACCAAAGTACTTCAGTTGTATGTAATTTGAGGAGACAAATAAGATAGACTGAAAATGGTCAACCAAAGAACCAAGATTCTACTTCCGAAATGACAAATGCTTGAAGTAGAACTTAGAAAGTGTACTCACTGGGATTTAATAACCCTAGGTTTTGCCAGATATACTTAAGGCCTATTGGGTACAATGCACAACATACCGTATATTTTCATTTCTCTTCACAATTTCTTCAAATGTTTATGATACAAGATTTAAGTAACAAGCAGATGTTTATAATTATTACCTTATTTAAAGTGTTACCGACAAATGTACATCTTACTGTAGTGCGGCTATTCCTACTCAGTAACAAAAAAATTAAATTTGCAATTTGGTTCGCAGTGAAAAAAGCTGTTATAATCATAGACAAGCAAATGTTTTTTTCCTGTTTGTTCTTGGATGTAACATACAAGAATGGGTACATGAAAAATTGTTAAAATACAAATAATTACTTTGTTCAATATATCTTGCAGCAGAAATATCATGACTTTTATAGACATTAATTTGCCCCAGCTACATTCCAAACAACTCAGACTGGACCACAAAATTAAAACCCGCCATGGACCCAACCTTTTCATGGCTCCATTTGAGCCCTTATCATGTTTCCCGCAATAATCAACTTAACTGGGACGCATTTAAACAAAAGCAGAAAAAGACCCATTATGCTGCATTGATATCGATCAAGAACAAAAGACACATAGTAAGAAAATTATCCTGATCTGTTAAATCCAACATTAAATATTTCATCACCAGAACCAAATGAAACATTTTCAGACAGATTCTGGTGCTCACGGGTCAGACGGGCAGGATTTAGCTCAAACCATTTCCAGTGAGGACAGATTGATGCATAAATTCAACCTTTCCCATTGCTCCACAAAATAAAAAAGTTTTAAAAGCAATCATTTTTTTCATTGTCCCAATTCACATTTGCAGTATCACAAGCATCAAACCATCCAGGAGCCAAAGAAGATTAATGGAATACCATTTACTTTTTTTCTCTTTGCATTGAACAAGTATCATTGATGTACTCGAGTGGCAATCTGGTGCAATGTTATTAATTCAGCTGAACGTAAACATTTTTCCCAATCATCCACCTGATTTGCATTCATTGATTATGATTAAAGAAATTGTGAACCAATTCAGTTTCACCAGTTTAGTGACTGAATAAATTAGGTGACTTTTAAGATCTAAAAAATGTTAAAGTATGGCGATCACTGCCTATGCACCTAAAAATGAATGCAATTTGAAGAGTTTACTCATAGGGCTGTAATCAACAGAACCAATGCTCATTATTCTTCAGCCAAAATTTGGCTAAGTTGTGAATAGTGTTGCCTTCTAAAACAAATAATTTTAGAGTACAATTTAACATTACAAGATCATCAATAACTCCAGCATATTGACAAATCATCCTGACACATAAATAAAACAGAATTAAACACATGGGCCACTATAATAAACAAATACATAACTACATAGTGTGAAAACTGAAGTGACTGTATGTTTATGACAAGTGTTTAAGAAGGAACTGCAGATGCTGGAAGACAATACGTTTTTTAAATAATTATATAGTGGAATATAAAAGATCTCCAAATAAGGTTCCTTTACCTGCTGGATGAAACTTTTGTACATTTATGTGCTCCTCCACCAAGAATAACTGCATATTCTCTTATCTCCAAAATCACAAATTTTAGTTTTCAGAGATGACAAACACATCAACAATGATCACATAATTTGTATCATTAGCTGCATTTAAATTTAAGTTTTCACATCAACCAAAGACAGTCATGCATATGCCAAACAAAGGTGCATCTTTTGAACTCCGTGCAAAATGAAAACAGAAATATGCTTGCCTAGCAAAATTTTGGCGTCTTCCAAATCAAAATCGCCATCACCATCGGCATCATGGATTCCGAGTTTCCCTATTTAAAAGGGAAAGAAAAGAGAATAATTACCCTTTGAATCTTAGTGCACCAAATATACAGTATATAAAATCATCAACACAAAGTGAAAATTTCCAATTCTCCCATGTAAAAAAAGACAATTAGAGAAAATTATTCAATCATACTCCACATAATGTGGTGCATAATGCATTTTCAGGTGAATTACCATTGGGATCAGGGTTGTTTCTGATCATGCAGATTATGAGATATCAGCAGAACAAGAAAACTTACTTAATCCTTCCAGTGTAACTACAACTTTAAGATCCTCATGATGCAAACCAAGTCCCTTGAAGAAATTCATATATGAATGACAGAAATAGCAATAGGGTTAGACAGATGACCTTTGGCAAAGATAATGGTGCATAATTGTAGCAACAAAAGCAAAAAGATTTTTTCAGGTACGTCACAGATCAAAAAGAGCAGAAAGGACCTTTTTAGAGAACATGAATGGAGGATTCAAACTTTCTCTCAGGATGTCAGAGCTACTGAAGGACTTTGTTTTTGTAGTATATAAAGGTGTAAATTAAGCTGCAAATTAGCAATGTTCCAGATGTGGATCCACATATAAAAATATAAGCAGCAGGAAAAGTAAACCAATTAGCCTCTCTTGCCCACTCTGCAATTCAAATCAGATCAAAGGTGATCCAATCTTGGACTCAGTGCCACCTCACTCTCTCACCATATCCCTTGACCTATTTTGCATTATATATGTCTAGTGATATTCATTATGAACAAACTCAAATGTTTCTACTGGCTGGAAGATTAAGATGAATGTAATTAACAGCGACTTTGTTGTATGGATTCAAACTGGCTTACTGATAGAAGACAGAGGGTTATAGTGGAAGGACAATGTTCAGGCTAGAGGTCTGTGACCAGTGCAGTTTTACAGGGATCACTATTGGGACCTCAGAGAGAAGGAATGGGTGACGTTTTGGGTCGAGACCCTGCTTCAGTCACCCATTCCTTCTCTCCAGAGATACTGCTTGTCCCGCTGAGTTATTCTGGCATTTTGTGTAAAGTTTCTGATGTACAGAGGGATCGTGGGGTCCAGGTTCATTACTCCCTGAAACTAACAACATAAATAGACAGAGTGGTAAAGGAGGCATATGGTCTTCATTAGTTGGGGCATTGAGTACAAATCTGGTAGTCATGATGTCGGTTTATAGGAATTGGGTTAGGCAACATGTGGAGTATTATGCGCAGTTCTGGTTGTCTAATAAAGGAAGAATGTGGAAAATGTGGAAAGGCTGCAGAGGTTTACCAGAATTATGCCTGGTTTAAGGAGTTATTAGCCACAAGGAGAGTTTGGGCAAAGCTGGATGGTTTCTCTGGAATTCCAAAGGTTGCAGGGAGACCTGACAGAAGTATATAAAATTATATGAGGCATAGATAGAGTAGGCAGTTAAAACCCTTTTCCCAGTGTGGAAATATCAAATACTGGAGGGGGTAGCTTTAAGGTGAAGGAGCAAAGTGGAGGGCCTGTCCCACTTGGGAGACCTCTACCGCGACCTCTGGCGAGTTTGCCCATGACCCATAGTCGCGGCAAGGTCGCCACGAGGTCATAGGAGGTCTTCGTCACTCTCCTTCATGCTCAATAGTGGTCTCCGCGTAGTAAAGGCTTCAGCTAGGTCGCGGCGTATTTTTCAAGATGTTAAAAATTGACTAAAAATAGGTCGCCGTGGGAAAAATTGATAAATTTTAGTCGAGTCGTAGGTCTAGTCGAAGTCGGTAATAGTAGGTCGTGAAGCTAGTTCGTAGGTAGTCGAAGGTGGTCAAAGGTAATAGCTCCGGGGTGAAAAAAGGTCAATAGAAAAAAAAAAGATAATTTATGCAGCAGCACGTCACCTCTGTCACTCCAAGGCATGTTCATTCATAGCTGGAGAGTTTTTTGGAGAGGAGACTTGTGTTTTAGAGATGGCAGCAAAAAGGCAGCAGCGCAGGGGGAGGGCACAACCCTAAAAAAAAACTGCCATGTAGGTGTTGCTCACCCAGGAGGAGGAGTGGCAGGAGGTAATGACACAGGAGGTGATAGTGCAGGAGGAGATAGCCCTCCATGAGTGACCCCTGGAGGAGGAGACCAGCGTGGTAGTATATGTCCCTACCACCACCCCATCCTTCACTGCCTCATTTGAAGGCAGCAAAGCAGCCCGTTCTCCTGTGTCTGACACAGCATCAGAGGCAGATGCCCCATTGGTGGTGAGGGAGGGCTGGAGGAAGGTTATGCCCTACACCTTCACCAGGCAGCAGGAGCGGGACCTTGAGGAATGGTTCCAGCAGAATGCCATCCTGCAAGAAAAAGAAAATGAGGGGTACAGGGACAGGGACAAGAATGGCATGCTTGCCATCCACTGCCCCACATGTGTGCTTAAGTTCCATCTTTTGTCAAAGCCCAGCGCCACTCTCTTCCAGTCATCTGGTGTACTGGGACAGTCCATCACATCATCTCCATTCACCCATTGAGACCTCTTCTTGTGCTTCTTCTTCATGCTTGCTCTTCCCCTTCGGCCTTTCTTAAAAGGCTGCTGAAGCAAAAGGGCTACTGCAAACAGCAGTAGTTGTATTTTTACTAACATCCTCCAAACTAGTTCCTGCCTTGCTTGCATGGTTCAGAATGATAGAAAAAGACCTGGAAGGCATTTTTTAGTGAGAAAAAAAATGCAGACATTACATCATTTTATCAGGTGATCGTTTGCGCTGTAGACACTCGTCACTGGTCGTTGTTGGTTTTTGGTGTAGTCCTCTGACGTGGAAGGGGGTCGTGCTCATTCATGGACCAATTTGCCAGAGACCATCCTCGAGTAAAACGTACATGGTCAAAGCCAGTCTTCAACATAGTCAAAGGAGGTCGAAGGAGGTCTTCTTCATAATCGAGGGAGGTCTACAACATAGTCATAGGAGGTCGTACACATAGTTGAGGAAGGTCGTAGGTCACAGCGACATTGATTTTTTTTTTTTTTTAGTCGCTTAAGGTCGCAGTGGAGGTCACCCAAATGGGACAGGCCCTTGACACAGAGGGTAGCAAGTGCTTGGAAATCACTGCTGGGAATGGTGATGGAGGCAGATACATTAGTATGGATACAATGAAGGAATATGTACAGGCAGATAAGAGATGGTCTTGGCATCATGTTTGGTACAGACATTCCTATGCTGTACTGTTCTATATTCTATACACGGCTCTCAGGGGTAAAGAATTCCAAGTCAACTCTCTGAAAAATCTTGATTTCATCGTTAGTGGGCAACACCTTTAACCTGAAGCTATGGCCCACAATTCGGGGCACCTACTCTAAAGGAAACATTCTCAGCATCCATTCAGGGGCAACCAGCCTCAGAATCTTGTATATTTCAACAAAATCACCCCTCATTTTTCTAAATTCCTATGTTCATATGTTAACTTGGTCTTCCTGCTGACTCTTCTCTGCAGTACCTCCAATATAAGTATATCTTTCCTTAAATATCGGGGTCAAATCAGAATAAATTACATAAGGTGTGGTTTTGTCAACCATCCTGTTAAGGTGTATCAAAATGTACTTGCAATAACTGGCATAATTTCATTAATTTTCCTAATTATTTGCTGTATCTGCATGTCAATCCTTTGTGCCAAAACTCATTGCTCCATAACATTTTGAAATCTCACCCTACTTAAATAATAATTTGCTACTTGAATTTTCCTTCCAAACAGGATAACCTTACATTTATCCACATATTTTAACTGCCAACTTCTTGTCAACTCATTTAACCTATCTCTATCCTTTTGCAGATTTTTGTTCTCCTCACAAATTGCTGCCATTGCATCATCGGCAAATTGTCGAGGCCCCAACTTCCTGTGGCGCCCACCATTAACTGACAGCTAACATAAAAACAACCAATTTATCTCAATTAGGACAAAGACTGATATTATCAAAATGATTGGGTACTTTGGATAAACTAAAGGAAATCAAGTAACTTGATTGGAATTTGAAGAGCATCTACCCAAGCCTCTTATATTTATCCTTAATAATTCTAAACCAGGTAGTTTGCATATAATAAAACCTTGAGTAAATGGCTGTGATTTAATAAAAAAATAATTCAAAGTCAGGGGACTACAGGCCATCAAACCTACTATTCATTATTGGGAAGATGCAACAAGGGAATCATAAGAGCTTTGAGCATTTGAGGAAGCTATGAGATATGGATGAGTTAAATGCTGTAGACAGCAAGTCATATGGTTCGGAAACAGGCCCTTTGACTCATCAAATCCAGGCTGACCAGAAAACACCCATTAGACTAATTCCAAGGTACACAAAATTGCTGGAGAAACTCAGCCGGTGCAGCAGCATCTATGGAGCGAAGGAAATAGGCGACGTTTCGGGCCAAAACCCTTCTTCAGACTGATGGGGGGTGGGAGAAGGAAGGAAAAAGGGGAGGAGGAGGAGCCCGAGGGCGGGCGGATGGGAGGGTGGGAGGAGACAGCTAGAGGGTTAAGGAAGGGGAGGAGACAGCAAGGGCTAGCAAAATTGGGAGAATTCGATGTTAATGCCATCCGGACGCAAGGTCCCCAGGCGGAATATGAGGTGCTGTTCCTCCAATTTCCGCTGTTGCTCACTCTGGCAATGGAGGAGACCCAGGACAGAGAGGTCGGATTGGGAATGGGAGGGGGAGTTGAAGTGCTGAGCCACCGGGAGGTCAGGTTGGTTATTGCAGACTGAGCAGAGGTGTTCGGCGAAACGATCGCCCAACCTCCGCTTAGTCTCCCCGATGTAAATCAGCTGACATCTAGAGCAGCGGATGCAGTAGATGAGGTTGGAGGAGATACAGGTGAACATTTGTCGCACCTGGAACGACTGCTTGGGTCCTTGAATGGAGTCGAGGGGGGAGGTGAAGGGACAGGTGTTGCATTTCTTGCGGTTGCAACGGAAAGTGCCCGGGGAGGGGGTGGTGCGGGAGGGAAGGGAAGAATTGACGAGGGAGTTGCGGAGGGAGCGGTCTTTGCGGAAGGCAGACATGGGGGGAGATGGGAAGATGTGGCGAGTGGTGGGGTCACGTTGGAGGTGGCGGAAATGGCGGAGGATTATGTGTTGTATTTGCCGGCTGGTGGGGTGAAAGGTGAGGACCAGAGGGACTCTGCCCTTGTTGCGAGTGCGGGGATGGGGAGAGAGAGCAGTGTTACGGGGTATGGATGAGACCCTGGTGTGAGCTTCATCTATGGTGGCGGAGGGGAATCCCCGTTCCCTGAAGAACGAGGACATTTCCGTGCCCTGGTATGGAATGTCTCATCCTGGGAACAGATGCGGCGTAGGCGGAGGAATTGGGAGTAGGGGATGGAGTCTTTACAGGGGGCAGGGTGGGAAGACGTGTAGTCCAGATAGCCATGTGAGTCAGTGGGTCTGTAATGTATGTCGGTCAGGAGTCTGTCCCCTGCGATGGAGATGGTGAGGTCAAGGAATGGTAGGGAAGTGTCGGAAATGGTCCAGGTGTATTGGAGTGCCGGATGGAAGTTGGTGGTGAAGTGGATGAAGTCAGTCAGTTGTGTGTAGGTGCAGGAGGTGGCCCCAAAGCAGTCGTCAATGTAACGGAGATAGAGGTCGGGGATGGGGCCCTGGTACGTATTGAACAAGAATTGTTCAACGTACCCGACAAAGAGGCAGGCGTAGCTGGGGCCCATGCGTGTGCCCATAGCTACGCCTTGTGTTTGGAGGAAATGGGAGGAGTCAAATGTAAAGTTGTTGAGGGTGAGGACCATCTAAGCGGAGGAGAGTGTCAGTGGCTGGGTATAGGTTGCTCCTCTGGTCGAGGAAGAACCGGAGGGCTCCGAGGCCATCCTGGTGGGGGATGGAGGTGTGGAGTGACCGGACATCATGGTGAAGATGAGGGGGTGAGGGCCCAGAGTGGAATGTGTGGAGGCGGCGGAGAGTGTCTGAGGTGTCTAGAACATAGGTGGGGAGGGATTTGACCAAGGGGGATAGGATGGAGTCAAGGTATGTGGAGATGAGTTCGGTGGGGCACGAACACGCAGACTATTTCCATTTGTTCTCCCTACATTCCCAACAATTCCACACGCACCTACACACCCATTTGTTCTCCCTACATTCCCAACAATTCCACACGCACCAGTAGTCAATTAACCTACCAATCCTCATGTCTTTGGAATGTGGGAGAAAAACAGATAGTTAGAGAAATCAATGCAGTCACGGAAAGACTTGCTGGAGCTGTTTGGCAGCTATTCTATCACTCTACTCAGACCCTCATTCCTACTTAGCCTTTAGACCTGGACTTTCAGATAATCTTTGTTGAGATATTTCACACTAGGTTACTGACTTTAGTTTTGAAATGCAAAATATCACTCCCATGAGCATTTGTAATCATGTCTCTCGGTATCAGTTTGAGTCCAGCTACACTTCCTGATATTTACTTCCTGATATTACAGCTTCTTCCACAGATGCACTTTTGATGCACAAGCTGATGCACTTTTGCCCACATTTGCATTGGTCTTCTGTGTGCACCTGAGGCATGAACCTTTCAATAGCATCACAAATGCACTTTCTCAATTTTCTGGGGTATTAGCAAAGAATGCCTGAGGTCAGTTGCTATATTGCATGTTTTCATGGAAACTTTAAGCATATCTGTGTATATTTTCTTCAACTATCTCAGTATTTTATTTCCTGGGACAAGGGTTCACATATTTCAGGTGAACTTGGAGGATTTACAGAGATAATGTTGGTATTATCTTTCCAATGCCATGTAGTGACTGCAGAAAGTAATCTTGGTTTCAGAAACATACAGGAAAGCAAGACCATAAGATGTGTAAGAAGGAACTGCAGATGCTGGTTTAAACCAAAGATAGACACAAAACGTTGGAGTAACTCAGCGGGACAGGCAGCATGTCTGGAGAGAATGAATGAGTGATGTTTTGGGTCGAGATCCTTCTTCAGACTGGTTAGGGATAAGGGAAATGAGAGCTATAGATGGTGATGTAGAGATAAAGAACAATGAATGAAAGATATGCAAAAAAGTAGCGATGATAAAGGAAACAGGCCATTGTAAGCTGTTTGTAGGGTGGAAATGAGAAGCTAGTGCGACTTGGGTGGGGGAAGGATAGAGAGAGAGGGAATGCCAGCCTACCTGAAGTGAGAGAAATCAATATCCATGCCACTGGGCTGTAAACTGCCCAAGCGAAATATGAGATGCTGTTCCTCCAATTTGTGTTTAGCCTCACTCTGACAATGGAGGAGACCGAGTTCAGAAAGATCTGTGTTGGAATGGTGTCAGATTCAAGTTCTTGTTTATCAAACAGCCTTTTGTTTCATTGACCAAAGCTTATATAGGCATAGAAGTTGATATCTGAACTTCAGATGTCTCTATTAGCTTGAGATATGAACAATATTTACTGTTTAAGATTTTGTCATGAATCGTAATTATCAGAAAGTGGTGTTGTACAGTGGAGAAGGATCTTTCCCTTGTGGATAGACAGAAAATGCTACAATAACTCAGTGGATCAGGCATTCTTGGAGAACATGGGAAGGTCAGAGAGAGGAGAACTTCCACAAAGTAGGCATACCTTGAGATTTTACAGTAGAGAAAAAAGGAGCTGCAAATGCTGGCTTTGTGTTCTTCCTTGAAATATCAGCATATGCAGTTCCATGTTTCCACATTTACCCTTGTGGATGTTGAGTGCAGGGCCAATTGAGTAGACCATTGTTCTGGAGCATAGAACTATAGGTTGAATAATTTCCTATTAGTCCTGAAGATTAGCTCTACTCAGCAGGAAGTTTCTTGAAGGCAAGGTTCAGTCTTGTAGCACCTCGATGTGCTTTATTGCGGCTTTTAAAGGTTAAGTAGGAAAGTACAATGATTCCTATCTTCAAATGCTTCAGACTACTGTGCATGTGCAGAGCGCCACAAAACCAGAGGTAATCAGATCAATGAAGGTAACAATTCTTGCTACTAATAGATCATTCCAGTTTTAACAGATTAGAAAGGGCTAGGGTATACGTTTGTCGATAATATAGAAGGAATATCTGGTACAGAGAACTAAGGGTCTGTGAAACGCACCAGCAGCTGGTGGCGCAAGTGCTAACTCTGCCTTTATTCAGGAAGCTGATTGTTTCCCCATCGGGAAAGACATCACATCGTGAGGAAGGCACGATTCATGCTGGAATACTGGTTTATGGAATCTCCTTAACGTCCTGATTATCTGAAGGGTCAGAATGGAATTTTAAAGCATTTCTCCCCTCTTTAAAAAATGTTTTTTTCTTTTTATTTATAACCCTAGGAATTATCACAACTTTAGTGCAAGAATTTAATTGAGCATTGCCTATGTGACAATAAGAAACCATTGCAAGGAGTATTTAGCCATGGTGGTCTATAAATCAGCGTGGGATAGGCTTATTGGATTCACTGGCACTTTGCAATAAGCAAGTTCTGTATTCCAACTGCGCATGCCCTGGTCAAAGGTCACTCTGCATAAACATTGCAGTGGAACTATGGACACATTTCATCTGTTTTTTCCAGCTTTGATTCTTCTAGGTAAGAAAATACTGCTTTCAAACTATGAATCAGTTTTATTTATTGTACCTTTGTTAAAAGCTACGATTATTTCGTAGTTTTTATTGCTTTATGCTTCAGTGAGCGAGCAAGGTCGGGGTCCATGGTCTCTGGCGCTGCGGGCGCTGTTGAGTTGCAGCTGGGCCATCCCCGTCCCCTCCCGGGTGTCCCGTCCCTGTCCGGGCGGTTTGGCAGCACTTGGCTCTCCACCGGTCCAGTCTCACCACCCCGCCCCCCATCTCCCACTCGCATCTGCCCCCTCTATCGCGCTGTTACACCCCGCTCTCCCGCTACCTGGCATTCTCGTTCCTCAGATTAAATATATTTTTACACGTAAATCATGAATAAAAATAAGAATGTATACACCGTTTATACAGTCAGCGCTTCACTCGCTTTTTCTTTATGGTGAATCTTCTTCAGCCCTTTGCTCCTCTAGGGAGAATAGGCCAGTGACAAATGTCCTCCACTTCACTTGGTTGTTGGCAGTTCTCCCCAGTTGAGCCCACTCTCAGACATCTGGACACATCTTCTCCAGCTATTCCTGGGGCAACCTATTTTCCTTTTTCCTTGGGGGTTTCATTTCAGGGCTTGCCGGGTGATGTTTGTGGCAGGTTTCCTGTGGGTGTGTCCAATCCAACTCCATTTTCTCCTTTGAATTTGTAAGTCAATGGGCTCCTGGCTTGTTCTTTTCCACAGGTCCACATTGCTTACTTTGTCTCTCCACTAGATGTTAAGTATTCTCCTAAGGCAGGTGTCAATGAATGTTTGCTGCCTGTTTGTAGTGTGTTTTATTGTTTTCCATGTCTTTGATCTATACAGCATCACCTGTTTCACATTTGAGTTAAAGATGCGTATTTTAGTGTTGATTGAGATGTGTTTTGAGCTCCAGATCTTCCTGAGCATGTTAAACACCACCTAGCCTTATTGATTCTACTTTTTATGCCTGCCTCTGCCCCTCCGGTGATGTCCACAACACTGCCTAGGTATGTGAATGGTGAATGACCTTTGACGAATCCCATGATTCCTTGCGTTTCTCAGAATACCAAAATCACTTATTCAGTTCTATAAATATATCTTTGATGCCTCCACAATAATCGCACACCATTCAAAAAGGCCAAAGGTCAGGCAGAAAGTATGGATTTCAACTATCTCAGAAGGTAGTAATCAAAATTATGCCTTTAATCATTGCAGTTTTCTACAATATTTATTCTACAAAATGGGTCTGAAGCAACAACGAAGAAAGCACACCATTCCCTCTACTTCCTTAGAAAGCTTAGAAAGATTGGCATATCCCCAACAACTCTCACCAACCTCTACAGGTGCATAGTAAGCATTTTATCAGGATGCATCGCAGCCTGGTTTGGGAACAGCTCCATCCAAGACCACAAAAAATGGCAGCAACTTGTGGATGCGGTCCAGACCATCACACAAACTAACCTCCCTTCCATTTATTCCATTTATAGCTCACCCTGCCTCGGCAAGGCCAGCAGCATAATCAAGGACGAATCGCAACTCCCTCCTCTCCCATCAGGCGAAAGGTATAGAAGTGTAAAAATGTATACACCCAGATTCAGGGAGTTTCTTCCCAGCTGTCATCAGTTATTGTCACTCATTGGAGCATATTCAACACATTAAAAATGTTTGATGAACAATTCTTAGAAGCAAGAAAAGCTTTGAGATCCAGAATTTACAATGTGACTATTTTCATTCTTAACCTGCAATTGTGTGCTCCAATGCAGAGTGAACGGTTTATCCAAACAGCAGCCTTACTAATCACTATCCTGCAAGATTTGCTCCAGATATTGAAGCCTAAAAGAATGTTTAATCATATTTTTTTTACACAATAAATTAAATAGCGTAATTTTTATTCTAATTGCATATACAGCCAAATGTAACTCTCTGATGAGTATGGATCTATCTTCCATAAAATATTTTTCAATAGTAAAATCTTTTCTATGATTTTTGTTTCAAACGACTGATTAATTTTTAACTTAGTCTCTCAGGCGCAAAACAAAATCATGGAAAATTTGAGATTGATAAAGTCCTGACAATTAAACTACAACTGGCACGTTTAGTTAACTACTTGAGTAAACAAACCAATCTGTGCTAGTGTTTGCACTTGATATAACTAATACCTCACCTGGCTTGTCAGAATTTATTTCCCAATTTCTCTCTCCTGCACTGGTACACATTCCTTTGGAAAGCATTCAACTCCTAGGTTTTCAAACTGGAAGTGTTAGGGGTAGGTGGTATTGCAGGCGAGCGAGATAAACAGAAAGGGACAATACAAAGTGTGTGGTGGGAGGTGGGGGGGATCAATCTTTCCCAGTAGCTGTAATCTTAGTTCTGGTACCATACCTACAATCAATTTTGCACTCGGCTCATTGATGCCCTCATGGTTTGGTGACCAGAAATGTCCAAAAGTGCAACCAGTGAAGTCCAATATAAGATTGACATAATTTCACAACTTTTACATCTAAAACCACTGTAAACGTTTTGGTGAAATTTAGTCTATGTTAGTCTACATGAAATTCAGTCTACTTTAATCTGTGTTTGTCTCTGACATAATACATTAGCATGATAACTTATCTTTAAAATAATTTGCAATTTAATTTGGATTAAAACTAACAAACCTGAAGTGTTAGCTTTTGTGCAGATGCTGCCTCACAGCTGAATATTTCTGGACTTTTGTATTTTGTTTTAGATATTCAACATATGGAGTATGTTGGTTTCATACTATAATCAGTTTACCGTGCTTGGAGGGGACTGCAAGTTGTGCAATGCCGACTCTCAAATTAAAATATCTATCCAAATTAACATAGATCCAATCAGAACATGATCTAGATCAACTAGGGAAGCGAACTGAAGAATTGCAGATGGAATTTAACTCGTACAAGTACTCGGTGTTGCACTATGCGTGGACTTTGGAGAGTGTCACAGACAGAAAGAGTTAAGGAACAGATACATAGTTCCCTGAAAGTGCAGAGACGGATGGTGAAGGTATGCCTCCCGGCGGGCCGCTGCAGCAGACACTTCCTGGCGGGCTGCGGAGTCGGCAAGGCCGGAGCTCCAGTGGGTTGGAACCCAAGTGGCTGTTGGAGCCTGGGTCGGTGGAGCCCACGGCCGGAGACCTTTGGCCTGGGTCCGCGCCATGGAGGAGTCCAGAGAAGACCCGGCAGCATTGTGGAGAGGTTGAGGAGGCGGCTGATGGTGGCGCCGACCAACGGACGAGAAATTAGGACGTCACTGCCGAGGGATGGAGGGGGGGTGGGTGGGAGACGATTGCCGTGTGTGGGGCTGGGGTAGCACAATGGTAAAGGGGACCCGCCGTGTGGGAGGGGAGGAACAATAGCCAACCCAGCATGGGGGACGGCCGTGAAGGAGGGAGGAAGAACAAAGGGGGAACTGGCGCTGGGGGGGGGGGGATTTGTAACTTTGTAAGCACCCTTCATAGGTGGCTATTGCACACCTTGGCAAGGTACGCAAGCGAAGAATTTTACTGTGACTTGTCACATGTGACAATAAAGTTTTAATTCATTCAAGGCGGTGTTTAGCATGCTTGCCTTTAACAATCAGTGCACCGAATTGGGATGACACTGTTCAAGATCATACTTAGAAACATAGAAAATAGGTGCAGGAGTAGACCATTCGGCCCTTCGAACCAGCACCGCCATTCAATGTGATCATGGCTGATCATCCGAAATCAGTACCCCGTTCCTGCTTTCTCCCCATATCCCTTGATTCCGTTAACACTAAGAGCTATATCTAACTCTCTCTTGAATACAGTTGAATTGTATTCTTCTTGAATACAGTTGAATTGTATTCTTTCTCTCTTGAATGTGCAGTTCTGATCGCCGAACTATAGGAAGGATGTTATTGAGCTGAAGAGTCTGTAGAAAAGACCTCCAGGATACCATGGAGCACTTGAATTATAAGGAATGGCTGGATAGGTGGAGTCATTTTCCCCGGGTGACCTAATACAAAAGTATATAAAATCATGAGGAGCATAGATAAGTTGAATGATCATAGTCTTCTTACCAGGGCAGTCTAAAACTAGGGGGTAAAAAAGTTTTGGGGAATGATAGAGGGGAAATATTTAAAAGTGACCGCAGGGCAACATTTCCCACACAAAGTTCAGTTGGTATAAGGAACATGACGCCAGAAGAAGCTATAGAGAGACAGGGGCATTTTCAATGTTTGAAACATCCTTTAGTCAATTAGAGTTACATGGATAGGAAACACTCAGTAGGCTGTGGGCAAAATGCAGGTCAACTTAGTTAGCAGGCAGATGCTGGACCGAAGGACACCTTCCCATATGTAGAAAGCCACCGTGCCTAAAGGTCACCAGCTATTTATTGAGTCAACTGAGGAAAAGGCTTCAACTCAGCACCAGCTCCTGGCAAATCAGGCAACAGTAATAACCACTTTCCCATATGCTAGAGTCAGTAGAGATTTCAACACAATAGTGGAATACCAGCAACAATGTCTCTACAAAATCTTTCAAAGCAATTAGCAAGGCTAGCAAATCAACATTAATATCCTCCCATGCCAACATTGTGTCTGATTGTGCTCTACCAGCAGACAGACTGCAGTGTTTTCATGCCCAATACTACTCTCAAAACAAGCGATTTACTCTGAACATCATGGAAAAAGATCACATAAAATTCAGAAAATATGTGTCAGTTATGTTCTGGATATTGCTTCCCACTTGTGGAACCCCTTGCCCATGACCATTCAAAATGGAGTATACACCTGTTTCTACAACTGGAGTACATAACATCACAAGCTGTCCACACACACCCTCGCATATCATCTTTTCACTTGTGGAAAAAAACAGTAATCCAACATTTCAGCCAATTCAGAAAAATACTTAATTTGAACATCAGTTTAAAAAAGGACCCTTTCTTTAATTCAATTCAATTCAATTTATTGTCATTTGGACCCCTTGAGGTCCAAACGAAATGCCGTTTCTGCAGCCATACATTACAAACAAATAGACCCAAGACACAACATAATTTACATAAACATCCATCACATTGCTGTGATGGAAGGCCAAAAAACTTTTCTCTCCACTGCACTCTCCCCCCCCGATGTCAGAGTCAAAGTCAAACCCCCGGCGGGCGATGGCGATTTGTCCCGTGGCCATTAAGCCACGCCGGGTGATGCAAGGTCGCGCACCGGGTCTTGGTGTTAGAGCCCCGGCGCGCGCTCGCAGAGACCCGCGGCCATTCCAAGCCGCGCGGGGCGATGGTGTAAGGCCCCGCTCCAGGAGCTCTTCAACCCCGCAACTCGGGCGGGAGAAGTCGCCGCTGCGGAAGCCCCGAAAAGCGGTCTCCCTCCAGGGACCCGCGGGCTCCCGGTGTCACTGTCCGCCAAACCCGCAGTTGCAGCCACCGAATCTCCGGGGGTCGGGTCGCAGCAGCGTCCACCACAGCTCCACCCGCTCTGGACTCGGCCAGCTCCGCGACGGTGAGGTGAGTAGTCGGCACCAGAGTCCCCGGTCTTCATGTTGGAGGCCGCTCCTCGTTGCAGCCCCAACGACAACGGAGACCCGACAAAGAAAAGGTCGGGTCTCCCGTGCAGGGAGAGATTTAAAAGTTACCCCCTCCCCCCCACACCACCCCCACCCCCCCACACACACATACCCCAACAAAAAATAACAAAAACTACATAAAAACATAGACATAAAATAATTAAAACGCAGACGGACTGCAAAGGCCGCTGCTGACGAGAGCCGCGCCGCCTACCGGAGCTTGTATTAGCCAGGCTTGTAAATATTAGCCAGGCTTGTAAATACACATACCAATTAATTGATTTGGTAACACTTCATTCATATCCTTGTACCTACATTATAGTAGTATGCAAAAATGAAAGTACACTGAAGCACAAACTAATTACCATTGCAAATCTCAACATACAATAAAAATGCCAACATATCCAAAAAACAATGATGAGATGAGATTTCAGGATAGAAGAGAGCATATCATTCAGTAACAGTGTAAATCCTACCTTGCAATACCTCTGAAAAATTATAACGGAATTCCTTTGCCTTTGCTGCATGTTTGATAAAAATAAAACTTTTAAAAAACTGTGGGAAATATATTATGCATGCAGACGAAAACTCACTATAAGAGACAAGTTTGAGATAAATAACATCCCAAAATAGATCAGTGCAGTTTCAATTAGATTTTTAATTATCAACTCATTTACTATAATGCAAATTGAGACTATTGAAGATTACACTGCACACAAAAATATGCATTTAACTCACACACGTTATTCCTGTAAATCAATGAAAAATGGTTAAATCAACAGTTGTAAACGTGGTCATACCGTTGCGATTTTTTAAAAGCTTTTCCCAGTAGAATACATGGAGATTGCCAAAAAGTTATTTTGTATGTCAAAATTCCATATGGTTTTGTGATTCTGCAATTCTTGTGCATTCCAAGATTATACAAGACTATATTAGCAAAGTTAGAGCAACTGTAGATTGCAAGTGAATCCATCTAACAATTGAATGAGGCATATCATGGAAACCAACCACTAGCCACTATAGTTTTATATGCAATTGAAATGCGATCCAAAATAATAACTAATTTACAGGACAAAATTAATAAAATAATTAACGAATTGAGCTACGAAATAATTATCCTGAACTCCACTTTTTCTAACAGATCAGCGTTCAAGTATTTAGTTTTCTTTCTAGATTAATTAAAAAAATGATAAACTTACCCAGAACGTCCTCATAATCCACCAAGTCAAACCAAACAACAGCTACCGATGACCAGACTCCAAGTAAAGCAATTATCATGAACCACGTGAAGAATGAAGTTCCAGAAGGCCCATCTCCTTTCTTCCCATTTTTATTAGAACCATGTTTATCTGAAACAGAAGAAATTGTGGTTGATCATCTATGGTTTGTAAAAACGGATAAAATTGGTGAACATGGTTTTTTAACATATACGCAGGCATAGACTCACCAAATGATATTTAGTCTGATTTGGATACAAATCTTATATTACAACAGAATCTGATTAGACAATGTCCCGAATGGTGGACTAGTCTGGACGGTTAGATCACGTGAGATCCAAGGTGAGCTACCCAATAAGATTTCTGAATTAGCTTGGAGGAAGAGTGAAATGTGGAGCGTGTTTTTCAGGCCTGTTTCCATGCTGTGCATCTCTATGACTCCAATACAGTTAAAGGTAGACAACTACAACCACAGCTTACATCACCCTAAATAATATGTATACAATTCCTGCCGTGCAAATGCTTATAGGGAGGTTTCACGGCAGTCGGGTCACAAGCCATGACCCGTACTGTTGCTACGCTACTCCAAATGGAGTACACGCGATGAACTGCAGGTAAGCACTCACCATTGTTTCCAGCGTAGCGGGCCCGTTAAAATCCGCTGAAATTGTCAATTTTTGCGCTGTAAATAATTATGGAAATCGGGATAAGCGTGAGAGACATTTAGCCTACTTCAGAATTCCAAAAGTGAGGAGAGATGACGGTAGATAGAAGTGAGAGCTGAAGGGACAACAACAGACAGAGTGCTTAGCGAACATTGGCCGTTTGCTCACTGCATTTCATCAACTAAGGCATTATTTGTGTTTTTTCTTGATTCCTTTGGCATCTAAAATGTTTCAGAAGTGATAAAACCTGGCTAAATTTTTTTAATTGCGCATGGTTCTCAAGTGGGTTTTTACATATAAAATGAAAACGCATCTGAAGAAAAATTTACAGCCAGATTTATCACTTCTGAGACTTTTTAGATACCAAAGGAATCAAGAAAAAACACAAATAATGCCTTACTGTTGATGAAATGAGGTGAGCAAACGCGATAATTCCCAATATTTTCAATTCCGATATCTGCACAGCCAATGTTTACCAAGCACTTTAGCTGTTGTAGTCCCTTCAGCTCTCGCTTCCCTTTACCTTGATTTCGCGTCACTTTTGAAATTCTAAAGTTGGGTATATGTCTCTCACCCCGACCTCCACAATTTTTTTCAGCGCAAAAATCCAACATTTTGACAGTTTTTAACAGGTAGGAAAGTACGCGTTTCTTGCATTAATAACATATACCGGAAGTTACGGATGTCCTCCAGATGGATTGAGCGGCCCCGTGGGTCAAGCCCTCTGACCCAGTGACCTTACGTGCAACCCCCCTATTTCCATCACATACAATAATGATCAGCTTTCAAAAAATATTTTTATTGTTAATTTAATTAAGTCTCCCTCACTCAGAACTGGATCTTCAGGACTTCAACAATTCAGCCATAGAACATACAGCACGGAAACAAGCCCTTTGACCCAACTTGTCCAGTATAATGAGGCCATGAGTGATGCGAGTAGAATTAGGCCATTCGGCACATTGAGTCTACTCCGCCATTCAATCATGGCTGATCTATCTCTCCCTCCAAACCCCATTTTTCTGCCTTCTCCCCATAACCTTTGACACCTGTAATATCAGGTTTTATAGCTGAGCTAGACCATTTGCTGGTCTTGGCGCATATCCCTCTAAACCTTTCCTGTCCAAATATCTATCCAAATGTTTTGACATTGCCATTGTACCTACCCCTATGGCTTCATCTGGCAGCTCCATCCATAAGAGGACCATCTGTGCGTGAAGCAACTACAGATGCTCCCCCAATTTAAAGATGACATCATGCGGCCCCCTGCGCAAGTCAGATATTATGCAAGTTGGCTTTTTATTATTCTTATAACAAGCCGTGATCTTCTTACATATTTGTTACAATCTCAAAGTGATCATTGCGTTCTCACTTCCTAAATTCCATCCACATAATCCAGCTGGGCGATCCAAGAATCTGATACATTGCGGAATTACTTGCGTTTGTACAACGATGTCCGAGAGCTCTGTGTTACAGCTTCACTCAAGTTGACACCACATATTATTTTATTTGCTGCTATCCTTAAAGTTAATATCCTGACCTTTATATTTAGTCTATTCATAAGATCTGTATGCTACTGGCAATGGCAGCATTGTTGCCCACTGCTAGTTGTTCCTGACCGAGTAAGCAGTTAATAACTAACCCAAAAGTTAATGGGTTTTTTCCCGGGTGATCCGGTTTCCTCCCATACTCCAAAGACGTACAGGTTTGTAGGTTAATTGGCTTTGGTAAAGATTATAAATTGTCCCTAGTGGGTAGGATAGGGCTAGTAAATGGGAATCACTGGTTGGTGCAAACTGGGGGCCAAAGAACCCGTTTCTGCCTGTATCTCTAAACTAAACTAACTAAAATAGCTGATCTCAGAGATTCACATTTGGGCCTGATTGGCAAATCAGCCCATTTCAGATGAGCACAAAATGCTAGAGTAACTCAGCGGGTCAGGCAGCATCTCTGGAGAAAATAGATTGGTGACGTTTCAAATCGGGACCCTTCGTCAGAGTGATTGCAGTGGAGGGGGAAGGGGGGAACTGGAAGCAAGAAAAGTAACCCAGGACAAATCACCAACAAGCAACCTCAGGCAAGGAGGTTCCCTGATAGGCCGATTGTTGGATTAGATACATTGTTGCAAACTGTGGAATTGGTTACATACATGGAGGGAGGGGGGGGGGGGCAAGGGTGGTGTTTGTTGAATAAATTATCCATTAAAATTGGATAAATCAACATTCGTACTGCTGGGTTGTGAGCTACCCAAGTAAAATATAGGTGCTGTTCCTCCAATTTCCATGTGACCTCACTCTGGCAATGGAGGCCCAGGACAGAAAAGTCAGCATGGGAATGGGAGTTAAAGTGGTTGGCAACCGGGAGATCCAGTAGGACTTAGCAGACTGAGCTCAAGAGTTCAGCGGAATGGTCACTGGATCTACGCTTTGTCGTGCCAATGTACAGGAGCCCACATTGGGAACACTCGATGCACTAAATGAGGTTAGAAGAGGTGCATGTGAGCTGAACCGGAAGGACCTGGATGGAGTCGAGGGAGGAGGTGACAGGTGTTACAACTCCTGTGGTTGTGAGGGAAAGTGTCTGGGAAGGGGTGGTCTGGGTGGGAAGGGATGAGTGAACCAAGGAGTTAGGAAAGGAACGTACTCTGCGGAAGGCGGCAGGATGTGGAGATGGGAATGTGTGATTAGTGATGGGATCACGTCATAGGTGATGGAAATGTCAGCGGATGATGTTTTGGATGCAGAGATTGATGGAGTGAAAGGTGAGGACCATGGGAACCTTGTTGCGTCTGGGGAGGGAGGGAGGGTCGAACTCCAGGATTAACATATGATGAGCGTTTGACAGGGTTGGGCCTCTACTCGCTAGAGTTTGGAAGGATGAGGGAGGACCTCGTTACAAGTTACCGAATAGTGAAAGGCCTGGATAGAGTGGATGTGGAAAGGATGTTTCCACGAGTGGGAGAGTCTAGGAGCAGAGGTCATGCCTCAGAATAAAAGGACGTTCCTTTAGAAAGGAGATGGAGGAATTTCTTTAGTCAGGGGATGGTGAGTCCATGGAATTCATTGCGCAGAACGCTGTGGAGGCCAAGTCAATGGGTATTTTAAAGTCAGAGGATAGATAGATTCCTGATTAGTACGGGTGTCAGGGGTTATGGGGAGAAGGCAGCAAAACAAGGTTAAGAGGGAAAGGTAGATTAGCCATGATTGAATGGTGGAGTGGACATGATGGGCCGAATGGCCTAATTCTGCTCCTGTCACTTATGAACTTATGACACACAAGTGATGCGGGTAAGGAATCCCTCCATGACATCCAAGTGGAAACCATGTTCACTAAAGAATGAGAACATCTCAGATGTCCCCTTCTGGACAGCCTCATCTTGGGAGCAGATGTGGCAGAGACGAAGGAATTATGAGTAGGGGATCGTTTCTTTACAAAAGGCAGAGTGGAAGGAAGTGTAATCAAGATAACCGTGGGAGTCAATAGGTTTGTTGTAGATTCAATTTCAGTGAGGTTTTGTCAGTTCAGCAGTTTTAAAGTTAACTTTTAGAACTTGCAGCAGGTGGTGAGGAAGTCGATGCAAGGGCAAGCCCTGTCTGGTGATTATGTCCCCCAGAACATGCACAGTAATAATGCCAATAAACTTAATTTGGTGAAGTATATTTATAAACCACAGTCCCCTAACTGGAACACAGTATTCTGGTGCCAGGGGGGGTTCCAAGTCAGCACCCATAAATTAGTTTTGATGACACAACTGCATCTTTACATTTGTTATTACTTAAGCAAATGAGGGTCACATTACCAGATAACTTCAAAATCCCAATGCACCTTGTATAACTAGTGCACAAATTGCAACAACTTGATTAAATACACACTACAATCTACTTGACTCACCAAATGCTGAAAATCCATGTAATACAACAAAGGAAGAGGTCAGGAGGGCTATGAAACTGGAGGGTTAAAAAACCAATCGGCATAGATTTAAAAGATTAGCTGACTCATCAACTCAATCCAGCTGTTTCACTTTAAAAGGAAATCCTTTGAATATTTGCCTCACCCGCTGAGTTTCTCCAGCATTTTTGTCTACCTTTGAATACATCAATCTCTTATATATCTGTGGTATGCTTGGAACATAATGATCAATTAGGAGAGAATAACTATTTCAGCTTGGAAAAAAAAAAACTGTTTTGTTGGTATCCATGACTCAACTGAGTCCCAATTCTGCATCATTAAAATTGTTTAATAACAACAATTTGAATAGGAAATCAGTTCAACATTTTCCAAGTTGGGTCAATGTGAAGGAGTATTGATGAATCGCTACTCTGCCACTTTGGAACATGTGGAACACTTTGGAGCATGGATATTCTGCATTAACTTGCTTACATGCGGCACATACCCAGCAAGTAGTTCAGCCATGCATACCAAAATTAGTCGTGATTTCATCAAGTAATGTTTCTTTACTCTGCCTCCCATTTGTTGAAGAAACAGGATAGCAAGTTAGGTACGATTTGATCGATTGATGCAAACTGAGCATTCAGTGAGAATTGAACAGTTGAATGTCTGCTATTGGCTTTGGCTACTTTAAGAGCATGGTATATTTGATTAATGCCAGGCAATTATTCCCCCTACTTCCCCCACCAATACCAATTACTTCTTTGCATTTTTTGTATTAAATGACTCAAATAGATATTCAAATAAATTAATTTCATTTTAGCTTTAATTTTTTAGATAAATAAGCCAGGCAGTGAATCTTTCAGAAACTTAAATTTAGTTAGGTTGACATCAACATTTAAATGGACGTGGAATAGTTTGAGATTTGGCACAAACACAATGTTGAGATTTTATTTTTAAAAAAGCTTGAGAATTAAATCTCCTTCAAATGGGCTCATGATTCCGTTCTATCAAATTAGAACACTGTAAACTTGAGCACATACACCTCATCACACAAATGAAAAAAAGTGCTGCATTTTTTCATGTCTTAAACTAAGGCCCTGCTTGCCCTCCCAACTGAATGCAAAAGAGCCCTTGGAACAATTCTGAAGACAAACTGATTCACATTTAATTCAACAAACATTTCCAAAACAAGTTAATGAGGCTATTATCTTGTCACTATTTGCAAGAACTTGCTATATATAAACTGCATCATAGTTTGCTGCATTATAGTGCTTTTTGTATTTATGATGTCATGAAAGATGAAAGCCACTGGTTATTGTTAAGTATCTGCTTGAGGGACTCTTCAACTTTCCTAATCCTTAGAAATTGGAAATCACTTCAGCTCAAAACAGCTCTCAATGCTTAAATTATTCTGTCACCTCATCTCATCTGAAAATTCTTCACCATCTTTTTGTTATTATTTGCAATTTCCTTCCAGGCCGCAAACATTCAATCAATATCAATTTGTCATTTGAACCAAGGTGAAATTGATGCATCCTTTAATTAAACATTGGGGATCATATATAACTGACTTCCCCAACATTTTACATGACAGCAGTATTTAGCTTCATATCACCACATGGAGCTTACTTTCCAAATTCATAACTTTCTGAAATGATGTGCCAAGTAGATTCAGATGTACCTTTGCACTGTTCAGTTTTTCTATGTAATTTATCAAAAAAGAGGATAATCATTTAATTGTGTCCATTTACTGGAATATTCTTGATCTGTGTTAAAAGATGGTTCCTAACAAATTGTAATACTAGGATTCTACTACACTGTCTAAAAGCAAATTTACAACTGAATTGGACAAATCAGAAACAAGGAGCCACTACTGAAAGACAATCAGTGCGATATCTCTTGGAATTTGGTCTGATAAACGCTTCATTTAGCTGTTGTTTGCAAAACAAACTCGAAATAGCATTGTGCAGTTTAAAATACTCTCGGGTAATCCATTAGATTACTTAGGGGCACAACTTTTTTTCAAGCTCTGTAACAAGAGAATGCACTGGTAGCTCTAAATTCTTCAATATAAATAGTTCATGGCCTTGCACCCAAATTACACTTTAGATATACCAATTGTTTACCCCAAATTATCTTGAAATGGTAAATAGAAAATTTATGACAAATAGCTACAACTCAAAAGAAGGAAATTATTTTTTTATACACATTTAAAAATAACACAGCAGACCATAAAGCAAATGTTGTACATCTCACTGAAGTGCAAGTTAGCTATAAAACTCTAATCTGGTCTTTTTCATACCATGATCTTTAATCTGATGCATGATCAAAAACTGAAGCCAAACTACTTTTCAGATTATTGCTAGTTCAGCCAAAACAGGAAAGGGACGTACTGCCATTAAGCAGAGAGCCACTTTACTTTAACATTACAAATCCAAAATAAAGATATCAAATTCTCAACCACATTATAACAAAGTACAACTATAAAATTCTAGAGCGTTCCAAAAAAAAGTTTGCATACATGTCTTTAAAAGGTAGGAATGCCACAGTAAGAAAACATCCAGCATTCCATGCATACAAAAGCAAAATGTTACCTGCATCAGCTGCCATGAAATCAGTCATCTACTTTCCATAAAGTAGTAAAGAAACTGTACAAAATCTTATTATGAAGAAAAGCAAATCAAAATGCACAACTCTGGAACCACCCTCAGAGTCGAAAGCGAGAGCTAACTCAGCTATAACCCGATATGAGGTCAGCCAATAGAATCTGTGAGCAGAGTATTTTTAGTCAAACGGAATCAAGCACTCATATGGAAATACTCCTCATTGAATGACAACTATTTGGCATCAACCTTGTCCAAGTGATCCAAGGAAAACTCATCACTAATATTCACTCACTATCCAGTGATAAATAGCTCAATGGGAACAAAAGAACAAAATGTCTGACTATTTTCCCTGCAAGGCAGGCCATAATAATAGATGTGGCTAAAAAATGTATTCATTTGACACTGCATTATTGGGCTTAAACCATTTTTAATCAGAATAATATCTACTTCAGATAACTAACTGCATACTAAACCGCAACAACAAGTCATTATTCTCACTCCTCGCTTAATTGATAAATCTTTACATGCAAGCCTGTACCAGAGAACAGTACAACAAAGCAGCAAGCCTTTCAGCCCACATGTCTGTGCTGAACATGCCAAGATAAACTAATCTTATCTGCTGGCACAGGATCCACATCCATCAATTTCCTGCACATCCATGTGCCTATCTAAAAGCTTCTTAAATGCCACTCCCGTATCTGCCACATCAACCACCCATGGCAATTCATTCCTGGCGCCCATCACCCTTGATATAAATATAACAAACTTACCCTGGACATCTCCTTTAAACTTTGCCCCTCTCACCTTAAACCCAAGCCCTCTACTCGTTGACATTTCCCCCCTGGGAAATAGGTTTTGACTGTCTATCCCATGTGCACCTCTCATAATTTTATATACCTATCAGATCTTCCATCAACCTCCAGCGAAAAGAATCCCAATCTGTCCAACCTCTCCTTATAGTTAATAACCTCTAATCCAGGCATCATTCTGGTGAACCTTTTCTGATTCCTCTTTGTAGATTTGACATAATTCGCAAAATGGGCCGCCCAGAACTGCATGCCTACTGTAAATGTTTATTTTCCTACAGCTGCTTGCTAAATCTTCCAAGTACAAATCCTACATGAATTATATTCCACCCTATTTGTGTCTCCAGCACATCTCATCTGAAAGTGTGAAATTCCACACCAGTACTTCCGATAATTCTTCCTTGCTCCCCAGTCTTAAGGGTAAAAAGACCCTAATGGAACTAATCTACAGCAGGGCTCAAAATTAGCGGTTGCCAGGTTGCCAATGGCAACCCACAGACGGGGGGCAACCTAAAAGCCATGCCATTTTACCTGGCTTGGCAAGCACCACTCGTTTAATTCTGAGCGGGGCCCCCTCTCTATATTTCTCTCTCTCTCTCTCTCTCTCTCTCTCTCTATGTCACTCTCCTTCTCCGCCCGCTATCCGTGTCCATGTCTCGGGTCTCCGCCCGCTGTCCGTGTCTCGGGTCTCCGCCCGCTCCTCGTCCGCCGGCACGGCCGGCCGCCTTGCACATGCACATGCACATAACCACGGCCAGCACCAAAGTTCCTATAGCGAGGATCTTTGGCCAGCACATCATCTACCGTGGTTGTGCGCATGTGCCGCCCTGCACATGAGCACTGCCACTGCAACTGGTCGACGTCGGCCACTTTCTCCCTCCCTTTGCATGGTGGGAGATCTGGCTGCCAATGTTGTCCACTCGCCGCGACCGCTGGAAAACTAACGCAGACTCACTCCCTGGAGTTGGAGTAACTCCCTGGAGTTAAACACCACCACCAAACTCTGAAAAATAACAGCCTATTGCATTGTATCTGTTTATTTATTGTGTATATATATATATGGTCTATGGTATATAGACACAGTGAACTTTTATGTCCTGTTCTGTATTATGTTTACATATTCTGTTGTGCTGCAGCAAGCAAGAATTTCATGGTCCGATCTGGGACACATGACAATAAAACTCTTGACTCTTGACTTGGACTTAACCAAAAAAGGTTCTTAGGGAAAAAAAGAGCTACCTTAAATTTAATTGCTTCTGGTTGGGTACCTATAGTAGGGTGAAGACTATTCCATGCTTTAATTGTGCGGGGGAACTCCATGGAGCAGTCAACATCTCTGGATAGAAGAAATTGGGTGACGTTTCGGGTAGAGACCCTTCTTTAGATTTCCTCTGATTTTAGTGTTTTAGTTTAATTTAAAGATACAGCGCGGAAACAGGCCCTTCGGCCCACCGAGTCCACGCCGATCACCCGTACACTAGTTCTATCCCACACATTAGCGACTTAAGTCAAGATTGTTTTATTTTCTCATGTCCCAATGAAATCCTTACTTGCAGCAGCACAACAGAATATGTAAACATAGTACTCTGTAAACAATGTTATCAACGAGAAAACAAAATAGTGTATATTTATATATGAATATATAACTATATAAATATATATGTGTGTGTGTATGTAATATATATACCCACACACACACACACAATTTCCTTCCTTGGATTAATAAAGCTCTATTTTATGGTATTGTGTGTGTGTAGGAAAGAACTGCAGATGCTGGTTTAATCTGAAGATAGACACAAAAAGCTGGAGTAACTCAACAGGTCAGACAGAATCTCTGGACAAAAGGAAAATATTAAGTTTTGGGTTGGGTCTGAAAAAGGTTCCTGCACACCTTTAGAATGTGGAAGGAAACAAGAGCACCCGGAGCACCATGCGATCAAAGGGAAAAGGAGCAAACTCCATACAGACAGCACCCATATTCAGGATCAATTCCGGGTCTCTGGCAATTTTAGGCAGCAACTTTATGGCCAATGTACTGCCCCATAGTCTTGAACTGAATTAAAACCTACAGTAGCTGTAAAGGGGGACATAGCATCACTTAGAGATTTAAGACTGAAAATGGATAGTTTCTTTTTTTTTAGTAACCAAAGTTATCAACGTATAATTTTTTGTGTGTTGGAAAATAAAATATAGTGGCACAGCTGGTGGACTTGCTGCCTCACACGCCAGGGATCTGTGTTCGATCCTGTCCTCGGACACTGTCTGTGTTGAATTTGCACATTCTCCCTGCAAGCATGTAGGTTTCCTCCCACATCCCAAAGATGCATTGGCTTTGTAGGTTAACTGTCTCTGTAAAATTGCCCCTAATGTGTAGGGAGTGGGTGAGGAAAGTGGGATAACAGAACTTGTGTGAATGGGGAAACAAAAATGCTGGAGAAACTCAGCGGGTAAGGCAGCATCTATGAAGCGAAGGAAATAGGCGACGGTTTGGGTCGAGAACCTTCTTCAAACTGATGTGAGGGTGCAGGGGGTGGGAAGAAGAAAGGAAGATGCGGCGACAGTGGGCTGAGGGAGAGCTGGGAAGCGGAGGAGAAAGCAGGGACTACCTGAAATTGGATGTCAATTTTCATACTGCTGGGGTGTAAACTGCCCAAGCAAAATATGAGGTGCTGCTCCTCCAATTTACTCTGGCCATGGAGGAGGCCCAGGACAGAAAAGTTTGATTCGGAATGGGAGGGGGAGTTGAAGTGCTGAGCCACCAGCAGATCAGGTTGGTTATTGCAAACCGAGCGGAGGTATTGGGCAAAGCGATCGCCAAGCCTATGCTTGGTCTCACCGATGTAGAGCAGCTGACACCTAGAGCAGCGGATGCAATAGATGAGGTTGGAGGAGGTGCACGTGAACCTCTGCCACACCTGGAAAGACGGCTTGGGTCCTTGAATGGAGTCAAGGGGGAAGGTAAAGCAAGAAGTGTAACATTTCCTGCGGTTGCAAGGGAAAGTGCCAGGAGAGGGGGTGGTTTGGGTGGGAAGGGACGAAATGACCAGAGAGTTACGGAAGGAGCAGTCTCTGCGGAAAGTCTACAGGGGAGGAGATGGGAAGATGTGGCCAGTGGTGGGACCCTTGAAGACCGAAAAAGGTGAATTTATTATGGGGAACAAGGAAATGGCAGATGAGTTGAACAGGTACTTTGGATCTGTCTTCACTAAGGAGGATACAAACAAATCTTCCTGATATAGTAGTGGCCAGAGGATCTGGGGTGACAGAGGAACTGAAAACTGAAAACTCAGAACTGCTGTAGCTTTGGGAGCAACAACAGCAGCAGCAGGAGGAGATTAGCAAGAGATACGACTGATTGGCTCTAGCCCAAGTGGGAGGAGAGAAGTGAAAACAGTTTAAGTACAGGTCAAGGACAGGCAGACTTGACTCAGAACTGCTGTAGCTTTGGGAGCAACAACAGCAGCAGCAGCAGCAGCAGGAGGAGATTAGCAAGAGATACGACTGATTGGCTCTAGCCCAAGTGGGAGGAGAGAAGTGAAAACAGTTTAAGTACAGGTCAAGGACAGGCAGACTTGACTCAGAACTGCTGTAGCTTTGGGAGCAACAACAGCAGCAGCAGGAGGAGATTAGCAAGAGATACGACTGATTGGCTCTAGCCCAAGTGGGAGGAGAGAAGTGAGTCATTGCTGGGAAAACAGTTGAAAACTGAGGAATTTGGTTTGTAAATTGGTAAATCAGGCAATTTATCAGTCAATTTAAGTAAGACTGCTCTTAGGGAGCGGCAGTGAGTGAGCGAAGTGCCCTGTGAGAAAAGTGTGAGTCTTTGGCTCGAGAGTCTTCGGAGAGGAGGCTGAGGAGAGGAGACTACGCAAAACACTGCAGAGGGAGAGACGAAAGAAGGAGATGTCAGGCAAGCTGATTCACTGTGATGCTTGCAGTATGTGGGAGGTCAAGGACACCGCTGGTGCCTCTGGCTGCTACAAATGCGAAAAGTGCATCCAGGTAGAGCTCCTGAAGAGCCGTGTTGGGGAACTGGAGAAGCAAGTGGATGACCTCCGGTTCGTCCGAGAAACGGAGTCGTTCCTCGACAAGTCTTACAGTACGATTGTTACACCTAAGGTACTGGAAGAGAGAAGGTGGGAGACAGTGAGAACGGGAGGGAAGCATGGAATGCCAACGTCCCCGGGGGTTGTACCTCTTGTGAACAGGTTCACCCACTTAGAAGCTGTCGGGACAGAAGAGGTGTTTAGACTGGGCGGCGGACTGGCTTGTGATGCGAATAGGGCTGTTGAGCCAAAACCAAAAAGGCCTAAGGCAGGCAACGCCATTGTAGTGGGAGACTCCATTGTGAGAGGTACGGACAGGGGTTTCTGCGGCAACAGACGGGATGCGAGGATGGTGTGCTGCCTTCCTGGTGCCAGGATCCAGGATGTCACGGACAGAGTGCAGAAAATCCTCAAGGGCGAAGGTGAACATCCGGAAGTGGTAGTGCATGTCGGCACAAACGATGTCGGAAAGAAGGGGATGAATATTCTGCAGCGTGACTTTAGAGAGCTCGGAAAAATGCTGAAAAGCAGGACCTCCAGGGTTGTTATCTCCGGTTTGCTTCCAGTTCCTCGTGCTGGCGAGAGCAGGAACAGGGAGATACGGGACCTGAACGTGTGGCTGAGGAACTGGTGCACGGGGCAGGGATTTAGATTCTTAGATCACTGGGATCTGTTTTGGGGTAAGGGGGAACTGTACAAAAGGGACGGATTGCATCTTAACAGGTGTGGGACCAGCATTCTGGCAGGCAGGTTTGCCACTGCTACACGGGTGGTTTTAAACTGAATAAGGGGGGTGGGGTGTCGAATGGGCTAGTGGAGGATGGAGTTAAAGGGAAAGGGTTTCTTAAATGTGTGAGCGTAGAGACAGAGGGGTGTAAAATGAGGGTAGAAGCAATAGGTAGCAAGGTGAAAAGTAAAAGTGGCAGGCCGGAAAATCCAGGGCAAAAATCAAAAAGGGCCACTTTTCAACAAAATTGTATAAGGGGTAAGAGTGTTGTAAAAACAAGCCTGAAGGCTTTGTGTCTCAATGCAAGGAGCATTCGTAATAAGGTGGATGAGTTGAATGTGCAGATAGCTATTAATGACTATGATATAGTTGGGATCACGGAGACATGGCTCCAGGGTGACCAAGGCTGGGAGCTGAACATCCAGGGATATTCAATATTCAGGAGGGATAGAGAGAAAGGAAAAGGAGGTGGGGTAGCGTTGCTGATTAGAGAGGAGATTAACGCAATGGAAAGGAAGGACATTAGTTTGCAGGATGTGGAATCGGTATGGGTAGAGCTGCGAAACACTAAGGGGCAGAAAACGCTGGTGGGTGTTGTGTACAGGCCACCTAACAGTAGTAGTGAAGTTGGAGATGGTATCAAACAGGAAATTAGAAATGCGTGCGACAAAGGCAAAACCGTTATAATGGGTGACTTCAATCTACATATAGATTGGGTGAATCAAATTGGCAGGGGTGCTGAGGAAGAGGATTTTTTGGAATGTATGCGGGATAGTTATCTAAATCAACATGTAGAGGAACCAACGAGAGAGCAGGCTATTTTAGACTGGGTATTGAGTAATGAGGAAGGGTTAGTTAGCAGTCTTGTTGTACGTGCCCCCTTGGGCAAGAGTGACCATAATATGGTTGAGTTCTTCATTAGGATGGAGAGTGACATTGTTAATTCAGAAACAATGGTTCTGAACTTAAAGAAAGGTAACTTTGAGGGTATGAGACGTGAATTGGCCAAGATTGACTGGCAATTAATTCTAAAAGGGTTGACGGTGGATATGCAATGGAAGACATTTAAAGACTGCATGGATGAACTACAAAAATTGTTCATCCCAGTTTGGCAAAAGAATAAATCAGGGAAGGTAGTGCATCCGTGGATAACAAGGGAAATCAGGGATAGTATCAAAGCGAAGGATGATGCGTACAAATTAGCCAGAAAAAGCAGCATACCGGAGGACTGGGAGAAATTCAGAGACCAGCAGAGGAGGACAAAGGGCTTAATTAGGAAAGGAAAAATAGATTATGAAAGAAAACTGGCAGGGAACATAAAAACTGACTGCAAAAGTTTTTATAGATATGTGAAAAGAAAGAGATTAGTTAAAACAAATGTAGGTCCCTTGCAGTCAGAAACGGGTGAGTTGATCATGGGGAACAAGGATATGGCGGACCAATTGAATAACTACTTTGGTTCCGTCTTCACTAAGGAAGACATAAATAATCTGCCGGAAATAGCAGGGGACCGCGGGTCAAAGGAGTTGGAGGAATTGAGTGAAATCCAGGTTAGCCGGGAAGTGGTGTTGGGTAAATTAAATGGATTAAAGGCCGATAAATCCCCAGGGCCAGATAGGCTGCATCCCAGAGTACTTAAGGAAGTAGCTCCAGAAATAGTGGATGCATTAGTAATAATCTTTCAAAACTCTTTAGATTCTGGAGTAGTTCCTGAGGATTGGCGGGTAGCAAACGTAACCCCACTTTTTAAGAAGGGAGGGAGAGAGAAAACGGGGAATTACAGACCAGTTAGTCTAACATCGGTAGTGGGGAAACTGCTAGAGTCAGTTATTAAAGATGGGATAGCAGCACATTTGGAAAGTGGTGAAATCATTGGACAAAGTCAGCATGGATTTACAAAAGGTAAATCATGTCTGACGAATCTTATAGAATTTTTCGAGGATGTAACTAGTAGCGTGGATAGGGGAGAACCAGTGGATGTGGTGTATCTGGACTTCCAGAAGGCTTTCGACAAGGTCCCACATAAGAGATTAGTTTACAAACTTAAAGCACACGGCATTGGGGGTTCAGTATTGATGTGGATAGAGAACTGGCTGGCAAACAGGAAGCAAAGAGTAGGTGTAAACGGGATCCTTTTCACAATGGCAGGCAGTGACTAGTGGGGTACCGCAAGGCTCAGTGCTGGGACCCCAGCTATTTACAATATATATTAATGATCTGGATGAGGGAATTGAAGGCAATATCTCCAAGTTTGCGGATGACACTAAGCTGGGGGGCAGTGTTAGCTGTGAGGAGGATGCTAGGAGACTGCAAGGTGACTTGGATAGGCTGGGTGAGTGGGCAAATGTTTGGCAGATGCAGTATAATGTGGATAAATGTGAGGTTCTCCATTTTGGTGGCAAAAACAGGAAAGCAGACTATTATCTAAATGGTGGCCGACTAGGAAAAGGGGAGATGCAGCGAGACCTGGGTGTCATGGTACACCAGTCATTGAAAGTGGGCATGCAGGTGCAGCAGGCAGTGAAGAAAGCGAATGGTATGTTAGCTTTCATAGCAAAAGGATTTGAGTATAGGAGCAGGGAGGTTCTACTGCAGTTGTACAGGGTCTTGGTGAGACCACACCTGGAGTATTGCGTACAGTTTTGGTCTCCAAATCTAAGGAAGGACATTATTGCCATAGAGGGAGTGCAGAGAAGGTTCACCAGACTGATTCCTGGGATGTCAGGACTGTCTTATGAAGAAAGACTGGATAGACTTGGTTTATACTCTCTAGAATTTAGGAGATTGAGAGGGGATCTTATAGAAACTTACAAAATTCTTAAGGGGTTGGACAGGCTAGATGCAGGAAGATTGCTCCCGATGTTGGGGAAGTCCAGGACAAGGGGTCACAGCTTAAGGATAAGGGGGAAATCCTTTAAAACCGAGATGAGAAGAACTTTTTTCACACAGAGTGGTGAATCTCTGGAACTCCCTGCCACAGAGGGTAGTCGAGGCCAGTTCATTGGCTATATTTAAGAGGGAGTTAGATGTGGCCCTTGTGGCTAAGGGGATCAGAGGGTATGGAGAGAAGGCAGGTACGGGATACTGAGTTGGATGATCAGCCATGATCATATTGAATGGCGGTGCAGGCTCGAAGGGCCGAATGGCCTACTCCTGCACCTAATTTCTATGTTTCTATGAAGGAAATCCACATTAGGCAGGAAATGGTGTTGGATAGACTGATGGGACTGAAGGCTGATAAATCCCCAGGGCCTGATGGTCTGCATCCCAGGGTACTTAAGGAAGTGGCTCTAGAAATCGTGGATGCATTGGTGATAATTTTCCAATGTTCTATAGACTCAGGATCAGTTCCTGTGGATTGGAGGGTAGCTAATGTTATCACACTTTTTAAGAAAGGCGGGAGAGAGAAAACAGGGAATTATAGACCAGTTAGTCTGACATCGGTGGTGGGGAAGATGCTAGAGTCAATTATAAAAGATGAGATAGCTGCACATTTGGATAGAAGTAACAGGATCGGTCCGAGTCAGCATGGATTTACAAAGGGGAAATCATGCTTGACTAATCTTCTGGAATTTTTTGAAGATGTAACTAGAAAAATGGACAAGGGAAAGCCAGTGGATGTAGTGTACCTGGACTTTCAGAAAGCATTTGATAAGGTCCCACAGAGGAGATTAGTAGGCAAAATTAGGGCACATGGTATTGGGGGTAGAGTGCTGACATGGATAGAGAAGTGGTTGACAGACAGGAAACAAAGAGTAGGGATTAACGGGTCCCTTTCAGAATGGCAGGCAGTGACTAGTGGGGTACCCCAAGGCTCGGTGCTGGGACCGCAGCTATTTACAATATACATCAATGATTTGGATCAAGGGATTCAAAGTAACATTAGCAAATTTGCAAATGACACAAAGCTGGGTGGCAGTGTGAACTGTGAGAAGGATGCTATGAGAATGCAGGGTGACTTGGACAGGTTGGGGGCGTGGGCAGATGCATGGCAGATGAAGTTTAATGCAAATAAATGTGAGGTTATCCACTTTGGCAGCAAAAACAGGAAGGCAGATTACTATCTAAATGGCGTCAAGTTGGGAAAAGGGGAAGTATAACAGGATCTGGGGGTCCTTGTACATCAGTCTATGAAAGTAAGCATGCAGGTACAGCAGGCAGTGAAGAAAGTGAATGGCATGTTGGCCTTTATAACAAGAGGAATCAAATATTGGAGCAAAGAGGTCCTTCTGCAGTTGTACAGAGCCCTAGAGAGACCACACCTGGAGTATTGTGTACAGTTTTGGTCCCCTAATTTGAGGAAGGGCATTCTTGCTATTGAGGGAGTGCAGCGTAGGTTTACAAGGTTAATTCCCGGGATGGCGGGACTGTCATATGCTGAGAGAATGGAGCAGCTGGGCTTGTACACTCTGGAGTTTAGAAGGTTGAGAGGGGATCTCATTGAAACATATAAGATTGTTAAGGGTTTGGACATGCTTGAGGCAGGAAACATGTTCCCGATGCTGGGGGAGTCCAGGACCAGGGGCCACAGTTTAAGAATAAGTAAGCCATTTAGAACGGAGACGAGGAAACACTTTTCCTCACAGAGAGTGGTGAGTCCGTGGAATTCTCTGCCTCAGAGGGCGGTGGATGCAGGTTCTCTGGATGCTTTCAAGAGCGAGCTAGATAGGGCTCTTAAAAATAGCAGAGTCAGGGGATGTGGGGAGAACGCAGGAACGGGGTACTAATTGGGGATGATCAGCCATGATCACATTGAATGGCGGTACTGGCTCGAAGGGCCAAATGGCCTACTTCTGCACCTATTGTCTGTTGTCTATTGTCAGTTTAAGATTCTGCTCATCATGGTTGATTGGAACTCACAACTGTATGTCTATTTCCTCCACTTTTTCCTTATTTTTCTTTGTTCAGAGGATGTTTTCACCCCCTGACTGCATCAATGCCCACATTCAACCCAGACAGCTATCTTCCTCTTCCAGTTTATCAAAAAATACTAATTCTACAAGTTCACTATCTTCCCCAACATATGTATTCTTTCAGAAAACTGCATGCAACATCCGTGTTATTTTTAAAACAACTTCCCTTATTCCTAGCCAGGCCATTAAACACTCCTTTCAGACGAAAATATGACAGTTCTTTAAATTTAGCGTGCTGTTTAAATGGCCCACAGTGTGGTATCATTGCACGAGCCAAATATACAGAGATCACTGCACAACAAGAACTTTATTTTGTCCACAAGCAGGACTCTGACTTGCAGTCTCTGCCACATACGTGCACAGACCAGTCTCTTATGTTGGTGTCTTTGTTGATCACTCGATCTCAATAAAGAGCATGACATCTACTTGCTTAAGAAGGAACTGCAGATGCTGGAAAATCAAAGGTAGACAATAATGCTGGAGAAACTCAGCGGGTGAGGGAGCATCTGTGTATCGTTTCAAACGTGTACCCTATATCACTTCAATGAAGCTCAATGTAAATTTGAGAAATATCACTACATCTTTCAATCAAGCTATCTACTTCAATCAGCAGGTTGAGATTGCAGCTGTTCATCAAACAATTGTTGCTAGTTTTACATTTATTAGGATATAGAACAAGGTAATTTAGTCAATCACGTCAGTACCATCAACCCCAATTTCCCCCACTTATTTCTCTGCAACCCATTCACTCTCATTAACTCTCCAACCCATTCACTCTCATTAACTCTCCAATTATCCCACCACCTACCCACATCATGGTTAAATTACTTTTAACCTCCATATCTTAGGGATTTTGGAGAAATGTACATTCAGGGGGCATTCATGCAGTCACAAGGAGAATGGGCAAAATCCACACAACCTGCAGTGGAGGACAGGATTGAACTGACAATGTGAAGCAGCAGCACAATCTGTTGTGCCATTTTTACGCTGTTCTATTCTGTCATATTCTTTACTCATCTTTTCTTCACAAACCCTGTTGTGTATCTGGTGCTTGGAACTGACTTTAAAAAACACTCAGACACGGGAGTAAAACAAACAAGCTTATTTATTCCAGGACGCCACCTTGAGTCTCTCCTGCGCGTGCATACCATTGCGCAAGACATCAAATATGTTAATTACATTAGATACCTAACACCCCTCAGCCTTTAGTTTGGAGGCAGGTAACACCATTTCTATTACATACACAGCATTCCTCCCCTTTTAACTCAATTTCACCTTCACGGTATATGCTCTTTACCTAAAATATAATTGATTAATAAACGGTTGCAAAATTGTATTATTAGTCATCTTACAATACATCCTCATAACTGTAATAATCATATCTAATATTTGCACTTATACTGTTTTCATTCCACTCATCTTCCTTAAACAAAATACATTATCCCTTGATTTATGTGTTATCCTTTTCCGTTCCCTTATGTGTAAATTGCGCACTCTTTCTAATCGCTCTAGCTCTGCCTGTCTCTGCCCATTCCCTTTTTAAATGCCCTAATCTAATTTTGAAGATTTCTTCCTGTTCCTAATATTCTGCTAAAGTTTTTTTTTAATATTTATTTTATTAGAAGCAATTATACAAGGAGAAAGTAATCGACATAACAATTATACAATTTTCGTACTGCTTCCATTTTAACATTTTATAAACTAATAACTAAATTGGAAAAAAGGAAAAAGGAAAAAAAAGGAAAGAAGAAAAGAAAAAGAACAGAATTTCGAAAAGACACGAAAAAGAAAAAAGAAAAATTCCTGAACTAATGAAGAAATATTCTGCTAAAGTTAACGTTTCATTTTCTGCTTCATATATTTGCTGTTTTCCTCTGTTTCCATTTATTATTTGTAGGTGGGATCTGACACATGGCTGCAGGTTTTAGTTTTCTAGCAGCTTCCTCTGTCACTCAATTTCCTGGCGCTGTGTATTTATCTGCTCTTGTCTAATGAGATTCTGTAATGTATAACCATTTGTCCATTGCTCAGTGAAGGAGGCTCCATACTGGACTGTGGTGAAGTGTCCTAGTCACAATCGGTCCTGCATACTTTTGTCTCGACCGGCAAGCCTCTCTTCTTTAGACTTTTCTATTCGCAGCTTTTTACTCATTGTCACACATTTATTTAACCGTTCTTTGTATCGTTTAAGCCTTTTCTGTTGTTCATCTATTTGTCTTCTAAAGTCACATTTCTGGTTCTTCATCAAGAAGTAGGATCTATATTGTCTTTGCAATACAACAGTGACTTTGATTTGTGCTCTATAGTTTTCTTGCTTTATAAGCAAGGTAGTGAGACTGCACTACAATTGCTGTATATTTCAGTTTGAGGAAGTCTTTCCTATATCGTTTAAGCCTTTTGTATCGTTTAAGCCTTTTCTGTTGTTCATCTATTTGTCTTCTTAAGTCACATCTCTGGTTCTTCATCAAGAAATAGGATGTATATTATTTTTGCATTACAACAATGGCTTTGATTTGTGCTCTGTATAGTTTTCTTGCTTCATAAGCAAGGTAGTGCGACTGCACTACAATTGCTGTATAATTTAGTTTGAGGAAGTCTTTCCTATACCGACTCATATGGAGTACTGACTGAATTTTTACCGCAGCCCTCTTTTGCTTAACCCACTGCCTAACCACCATGCCCTTGTAGGCAGCCTGAATGGTAATGGTCGCATACCTCATTGATGATATTGCACAAACTGGGAATGCCCTATTTTGCATGCGTTGTACCATCTCTGGATTTAAATGACTGCTTGTTGCATAGCTCTATAGCGTACCCTTGATCGGTACCCACGGAATGAAGCTTGCCCTTTTGACTCCTCACTTTCCAATCATTAAATCTTTCCATACTTTCCAGTTTTGATAAAAGATGAGAAACAGTGATCTTTTCCCTTATCACAGGACCTGCCAAACAAGGTATTTCCATATCCAGCAATTCAAAAGTACTTAATGGACTGCAAATTGGGATATTCTGAAGAAATGAAACCTGTTATAATTTAAAATCACAATCAAAGCTGAGCTTATTGTGCCCCACTGGAATGCAAACTTTAAATTAAACTTACTGATTATACAAACTAGCATGGAAATAAATTACCGTTTGAAATAACCAGATGTCTTGCTTCACTATCAGACCATCTCACCTACTTCATTACCTTTTTAACCAGAGATTTCCTTGTGCTCATCAACTTGTGCTTACACAATGGAAAAAGGGACCAGCAGCCACGACAGTACTTTTTAAGTTTCCGATTTAAGATGCAAAAAGTGTGTGCAGTTGACAGATTTTAAAAACGTAGAAATAGGTGCAGGAGGTGGCCATTCAGCCCATCGAGCCATCATCACTATTCAATATGATCATGGCCGATCATCCAAAATTAGTACCCCATTCCTGCTTTTTCCTCATATCCCTTGATTCCATTAGCCCTAAGAACTAAATTTAACTCTATCTTGAAAATATCCAGTGAATTTGCCTTCACTGTCTTCTGTGGCAGAAAATTCCAGATTCTCAACTCTGGGTGAAAAAGTTTTTCTTCATCTCAGTCCTAAATGGCCTACCCCATATTCTTAAATTGTGACCCCTGGTTCTTGCTTGTCCAATCCCATAAGAATTTTATATGTTTCTGTAAGATCCCCTCACATCCTTGTAAATTCCAGTGAATGCAAGACCAGTTGACCCATTCTTTCATCATATGTCAGTCCCGCCATCCCGGGAATTAACCTGGTGAACATACGCTGCACAACCCTCAATAGCAAGAACATCCTTCCTCAAATTAGGAGACCAAAACTGCACACAATATTTCAGGTGTGGTCTTCCAGGGTCAATGTCTGATACAAAATAATGACCAGGATTCAGAACTCAAGGTAAAAAGCTTTTCACTGTACCTCAGTACATGTGACAATAATTTGATTTGATTTGATTTGATTCCTTTATTGTCATTCAGACATTTCAGTCTGAACGAAATTTCGTTGCCTGCAGTCATACACAATAATAATAAATAACAAAACATACAATAAACACAAATTAACATCCACCACAGTGAGTTCACCAAGCACCTCCTCATTGTGATGGAGGCAAAAGTCTTAGTCTCTGTCTCTTCCCTCCTTGTTCTCCCTCTCCTGTCTCTTCCCTCCAATAATAAACTATTTAGAAATGTTTAGATATTTTTAGAAATTCACAGAGAAAACAATGGCACTGATACTAGTGATAGGAGGACAATCTGGTGAAATTAACAATCGCTTAACATGTAATTTAATGCTAAAGTGTGAAAGGATACATTTTAGGAAAGATAAAGAGAAGCAAGAGAAGGGATGCAGGAACAGAAACATTCAAGAGTTTATCCTGTACAATCATTTCAACAAATATTTGAAAAAGCTGCTGGTAAAATGGTATTTTTTAACTAGCAGAATGGCATATAAATAATTTACGCTAAACCTTGAGAAATCATTAGATCCCAGCTGGAACATCAGACTAATTTCTGCACCTCACGTTTTAAAATGTCAGAAGGAATAATGAAATCGAGCAGGGGCTCATGGTGGTGACCCTGGGGAACTTGGGTCTGTTCCAAGCTGAGCAAATAAATTGTTTGATGGCATAAAATAAAATTGTCTAAAGTCGCTCATGGTTTTAAACTAAGTCAATGAATAACTGCTGACAAAACCTCAGAGAGAGAAACAGAGCTAGGTCGATGACCTTTCATTGCAGATAAATCTGCCTACTGGTTACTAGCCCAAATTAACTGACAAAAGATCACGCACATGGTGTGCAATTGACTGTCTTAAGAGGTGGTGGATGTAGATTCAATAGACATTCAAAAGATAATTCCTCCAATAGCTGGCAGACACCAGAGGTCAAATAACTTAAGGTAAACACAAAATGCTGGAATAACTCAGTTGGACAGGCAGCATCTCTGGAGAGAAGGAATGGGTGACATTTCAGTTCAAGACCTTCAGACTGTCTTCAAATAACTTTCCTGCGTGAAACAAGATTCTCTGCCTTAAAACCTTGCACATCACACTTGAGTCATGGTGTAACTTCTCTCTGCCTCAAGTTGATAGCTTTCTCCTCTTTCTTTATTGTAACACTTAAAATGTAACACTTTATCCACATAATTTTGGCTAAAATTTCAAGTCTAGATCTGTTCTGAGTGGGATAAATAATACTTATATTGGAAAAGGGAAATCTAATTAATGCTACATTTTGTCTTCAAATAACTTTCCTGCGTGAAACAAGATTCTCTGCCTTAAAACCTTGCACATCACACTTGAGTCATGGTGTAACATCTCTCTGCCTCAAGTTGATAGCTTTCTCCTCTTTCTTTATTGTAACACTTAAAATGTAACACTTTATCCACATAATTTTGGCTAAAATTTCAAGTCTAGATCTGTTCTGAGTGGGATAAATAATACTTATATTGGAAAAGGGAAATCTAATTAATGCTACATTTTATCAACTAAAGGGAGACAGTTACCGAAAGGTATGATACTTGCCCAGAATATTTAAAAAAAATAATACAAGTTAGAATATCTGAAGAATCTGAACAAATTAAGAAATAAAATTGAGCAAAAAAATGGAGATTAAAAAAAAGGATGAATACAAGGGAGAAGTTACAATTTAGAAATATTCTGAACATCTCAAAGCTCACAGTAAAACGTAGATGCCATTGCACAAACCACCCACCTGACAAGAGCCAACAAAAACACATGAAAATATTCAGAATGTTTATGACCCTTATATTAGTTAATGTATATATTGTTGAGGTGTTTATAATGATCTTTATGGGTCTTTCCGAAACTTCTCACCCCCAAAGATGCAGAACTCCCCCACCCCCGATCCTGCAGAATCAATCTATATCACCTTCTCATTGTTGCAGTGGGGCAAGAAGCTAGTTTCTGACTTAAATGGAACAGGCACCACCATGCCAAAGACGATCTAAAAATTATAACTTGGTTACTCAAGATTGAATTAATGCCTTCGGCAATTTTTCTATATAAAATACATTACAGGTCACTCATCGGTTAGGTACCAATCATCAGCCAAAAAAAAGAGATAAATTCTACATCTGCAAATGATTCCTCGTCACTCTAAAGTCATTACTGAAGGCTAATTAAATTCAAAAATTCACCTGAGGGGACACGCAACCATAAATTAAAACAATCAAAAATTAGTTTAGAAGACTGGAACTCCATTTAAAACATTGTACTCGTGTTCGGGCATCAGAACGGCAGTACTACATTGCAAGAGTCGAGGGAATAATGATAATGATTTCTTATCTCAGGGCTCTGAAATATTGGGAAAGGTGCACAGGAAGAAAGAACAAGGTTTTAAAAGGAATATGATCTCCTCAATGTGTGGAGCAATCAGCTCTTTGGACAAGTACACAATAAATGTTTGCTGTAATGAATTAGTATCAAAGGATAATCAATTACATCATCGATATACTGGTTAGTATGTTAATATCGGGGATGGGGTTGTAAGGTTGTTCGGACAGAAGATTCAATCGTCTTAGTTAAGTAATGAAATAGGAAGATTTTGGATATGCAAAATGGCCATGGAAGATTATGGAGTAATACAGCACAGTCGCAGGCCATCTAACCTCTATGGTCCACGCCAACTGTCGAGAGCAGAAATACTGCAGTAGTTTTTAGGTAGATTACATACAAAGGAAATTGATAAGAAGTATTATTTTCTCTCCATACTTAACATTTTAAACATTTCATCATACAGTATAATTTATAATTCACTCCTTAGAAAACAGCTAGTAATCCACTAACTGCATTTAACCTTGAATTAAAATATATATATATATATATATATATACACACAGCGGAATGATGAATGGACATAAACCATATTAAACGTGGTATCCTACAAACATTCCAAACAGTTAATATAACTATAAAAACAATGACTTCCTATCTGTTAATTACTTTATAGAAACATCTGTATTTTATGTTCAAAAATTATTTTAGAAAGCATTCATGCAAAGTTAGGTGCAAAATCTACTAGGCCAAAAATCTTGATCAGTTCATAATAATACAGAAAACACAATCTTCACCACAACCGAAATATTAACAATGCTACATAGCAAAACTATAGCAAAGAAACTTGCAAACAAAATTAGCACATCTCTTCATGTTTTGGTCACTTCAAAAAATTCATTACAAATGCTCACATTTCAATTCAAGCAAGTTTTCCTTGTGCTGGGCTTACAAGATGCTCAGAAAACACAGGAGGGGATAAAGCACAGCAACAGAATAAGGTTGCATGCAAGCACACAAACTCACCTCCAACAATCACAGCTTTGAACATTAAAACACCAACAAAATAAGACTCAACTACATGCCATTCTCAGATTACCAGTCATAGTCGTCGCAAGGAAAGCACACAATTCCAGATGAGCTTGTAGCAGTGTTGGTGCACAGGTTCTGTGCCAAGATGAAGAATCAATAGTTAAAACCCATAATACTTTATAACTCTTCATAGTGTTAATTAGGCAAAATTATTATGTAATCTATTTGTATGTACATCAGCAACTTGATGCCCGTGTTTGAGCACCAAATTTAATACAAAATCATTTAGCAGGCATTTGTTTTATCAAATACCAACCTGTCAGCATTAATTAATTTCTCCCATGGCTCCATGCAGTCAGAAAAATAATTACCAGAACCTCATCATGAAACACCGTTCAGCTACTACAGGTTTAAAGTATTTAGGTGCGCATTATCATAAGGAAAAACTGCATTTAACTCATTTACCAATAAAAAAGATAATCTTAAGGCAAAATGAGATGCTGATAAATCCACCCCATTCTTGAAAACTAGATAAATACCATTTAATGATTTTGATTCAAAAGGATTTAAATTGATTAACTACATTGTATACCTCAGGCTATAAGCTGCTCAAAAGTCACATGCAATTATTGCACATATCGAAACAGGTTAGACATGTTGTTCAATAGCCAGATGGCAGCAAATATGAATTCAACAAGTTATATAACTTGTTTAAATCAAAACAGACAAAACATGTAGGCCCTATTGCCACAAAAACTGCTCTTCCTCTTCTTCTTTGGAGTTTTACGGCAGCCAGCATCCGCAATGTTGCATTGCTGCCACCTTCTGGCTTCATTCCACAGTACTCATGTCTTTATATTAGATCCTTTTTATAAGCCCAGAGGCCCTCAAGAAATCAAACAACAACTTTATTCCTTTTCCTTTCCCTCCACACTCTAGAATGTTCTTTACTGATATTTCTGTCAATCCAATTTTCCTCATTTCAATGATCATAAATCCTCTTTCTGTCTCATATCTCCTACATGCAACTAGGGCATGCTGAACTGTTTCTGGTTGATGACATTCCTCACACAGCCCAGTAGGGTGTTTTCCCAATATTTTTAATGTGCTGTTCAGGTGAGTGTGTCCTATCCTCAATCTTGTTAATACTACCTGTTCCCTCCTGTTCCCCCCTCTTCTTGCTGTAATGCCCACTCTGTTTTGTAGCGAATAGAGGTGTCTCCCCTTTGTCTCCTGTTCCCAGTATTGTTGCCATTCCTGATTTATTTTCTTCCACACAATGTGTTTTCCTTCAGATTTGGATAGTTGTAAGTTTACCTCTGTTTCTTTTTTTTATAGCCTCCTTTGCCAATGTATCCACCTTTTCATTCCCTAGAACACCAATGTGTGCTGGGACCCACAACAAAGTCACGTCACTGCCCCTCCTTGTCACTTGGCTTAATAGTAGCAGGATTTCATAAACTAAGTCAGGCCGCCTATGGGATGCACCAGACCCAATACTCTGGATTGCAGATAATGAGTCGCTACATATTACTACTTTACATGGTTGCACCTGTTCCATCCACCGAACTGCCATCAAAATAGCGTACAGTTCCACTGTATATACTGTCAAATAGTTGTTTGTTCTTTTGTAAAGCTCAACATTCATCCCCTGGACTACCACAGCCGCAAAGACTGCTCTTGGAAAGCTGTTACTTTTAACACACAATTAATTCCACAGGTCAGATAGGCGTGAATAATTACGAACATGAGATTCAAATTAAGAGACCTAATTAAATGAATTAACTATATGACACAGGGTTTCAGGTGATCTGTAATCCAGTGGATTTTAAACTATTAAAATTGACCAGCCTCTCAACTGTCTCGCACCTGCATTGGAACCAATCCCCCAGCCCATCTAGATTAAACCGTCCAGAATAGCAAACCTTCTTGCCAGGATATTGGTGTCACCGATTGATAGCATGTGACAAACATTAGACCCCGTAGACCAGTGCTTGGCAGCAGCTATCTATTATGTATACTACATGATGCCAAGCAGATTTACAAAAATGCTACAAGGGATATCAGTTATGAAGAGAGATTGGAAATAAGCCCTCAGGACAGTGATACCTAAAGGCAGTTTCAATAGAAAGCTCAAAATTCTGAAAAGCTTCAATAAGAGTGGAAGGGAGAAAATATGTTTCCCCTTAGTAATAAAAATATCAAAGTTATAATTCACAAGTAGATATTGTAGCGGGGACTCGCAGGAGTCCAGCCAAAAACTAAGCTGACACAAGTTGTGTGCATGAGACTTGTTTATTCTCTCCGATACAGATCCCTACTCCTCTAAGGTCACGGGCGTTGCCCGGCCTTAAATACCAACTCATGTACAAACCCCGTGAGTAGCGCCTCCCACAACGAGACGCCGCCCTCCAGAGCCAAGGGTTCATTGTGTACGTGGCTTGCCACCAGGAGCCGCCACAATATTTTCATTGTATACCTCCAGACAGCATGGTAAAAGCAGATTCAATTGTGACCTTCAAATGGGAATTGGAAGTATATTCAAAAAGGAAAATAGTTGCAAACTTGAAACAAATGAGATAGTTATTTTAAGGAATTGATGCAGTTTGTAATGAACAGTTAGTATATTTTCGTTTGTTAATTATTTAAATAGCCTCTTATAGCATATGATTTCTTGAACATTGATTGATTGCATAAACAAAATGCAAGGGATGTCAGGGATATGAATTGAGATGATTAAACAATTCTGAACAGAACAGGAAAATTAAATAAATATGTTTAATATTATAAAGACTGTTACTTATCATCGTGAAAGTTGGGCATGGATTTGATACCTCTGTATATAGCTGTTGAGAGTGAAGAATACTCAAATGGGACAGGTGCATATTTCTTATGAAATTGCACCTTATGAATGAGGCAATTTGGGCCTCGAGTTCATATCAAAGACCAGGAGAGCTCCAGTGGAGCTGGCATGATCACAATTGTCTGAAAAATGTCCTTTGGTCCTGCAAATTTCACAATACAATGATTAATCACAACAACAAAAAATTAAATGTCGGCAGATGTGTCAAGTGTCCAACATAGTGGATTTTTCATTACATTTTCTGGGAAGCCAAAGAGAGAAATATATACTAGTGTTCTTTATTAAAAAGAGAACATTAAAATCTGATAAATCAAAACCTTCCCTTCCTTTCTACATTGTGCATATTTTAAACTGCGCTGCAACAGGAACCAGAATACCAATTAAGTTTATTCCTTTGTTAATCTCCAGATTTCAAGTTGGATGCACACTTCTAATTCTTTTAAAAAATGTCTCTTTTCTTTTTAAAAAAAAGTAATCTCTTCATTATCAAACCAGCCTACAGCCTGCTTATTACAGTTCAAGATTCATTGTATTGTTCAGGGGGAAAAAAACAAAGGATAGAAGGAAGCAAACAGAATGAAAGGAACATGCTTGTCAGCACAATGTACTATGCTGGCTTTAAAAGCAACTGACTGCATTTCACAAATTCCTTGCCGTTGCTATTCAATGGATGTGCTTCTAAATGTTCAACAGGCCATTTTATCTTTCCCAAATGACGAGCTTTAAAAAATATTAAATGTTAAAATTAAAGATTATTATAAGATTATTACGGGTTTGGACACACTAGAGGCAGGAAACATGTTCCCGATGTTGGGGGAGTCCAGAACCAGGGGCCACAGTTTAAGAATAAGGGGTAAACCATTTAGAATGGAGATGAAGAAACACTTTTTAACACAAAGAGTTGTGAGTTTGTAGAATTCTCTGCCTCAGAAGGAGGCCGGTTCTCTGGATACTTTCAAGAGAGAGCTGAATAGGGCTCTTTAAGATAGTGGAGTCAGGGGATATGGGGAGAAGGCAGGGGTACTGATTGTGGATGATCACCCATGATCACGTTGAATGGCGGTGCTGGCTGGAAGGACTGAATGGCCTACTCCTGCACCTATTGTCTATTGAAACAGGCTTAGAAATAATAAACACATTTTCCAAATAAATATCACTGAACCACTGCATATTTTGTGTTTTTCTTCTGTTCTTTTGCATTTACTGTAAAACTGAAGAATGGTTTCAGCCCAAAACATTGCCTATTTCCTTCGCTCCGTAGATGCTGCTTCCCCCTGTTGAGTTTCACCAGCACTTTCGTCTACCTTCGATTTTCCAGCATCTGCAGTTCCTTCTTAAACAGCTTCCATTCTGATTTGTGCAGTCCAAATAGAATAATGCAATTTACACTCTGGAATTATTTGGATATGGACCTCCAAAAAAATGAATCACCAGAACAGGAAGTGGCACAGGCAGCACAGCGGTAGAGTTGCTGCTTTACAGTGTCAGAGACCTGTTTAGATCCCGAGAATGAATGTTGTCTGTATGGAGTTTGTACATTCTCTTGTGACCTGCATGGGTTTTCTCTGGTTTCCACTCCAAAGACGTACAGCTTTGTAGGTTAATTGGCTTGGTATAATTGTAAATTGTCCCTTGTTTGTGTAGGATAGTGTAAATATGCAGGGATCGCTGGATGGCACGGACTCGGTGGTCCAAAGGACCAGTGTCTCTAAACTATCATAAAAGTGGCCATTACATATTATTAAAAGATAAATTCTAACTTAATTTGCCTTCCCCTATCGTCTGAACACCACTGGTGGCACTAAAGCTAGCACGATCAACTTCTAGATTTGCTTTCTATCAACTCTGTATGCACTGCAGAATATTTATGAACCATTAAAAAAAAATTAACTAAAAAGTAAAATCAACTAAATAACGAAATATTAAAGCCAAATAACTAAAAGTGGAACTTCCTCTCCCTCGTCCCTATCCCCACTGAAATCAAAGGAACTGCCAATCCTGTAATTGGTGATAACCTAGTAACAGATCCAAGGACAGATTCCCCAATGTTACATTCCCATCCTGAATTTGCCACAATTTATGCAGATCCATTTAAAACCTCTAGCTTTATTCTGAAAAATCCAGGCTGATAATTTAATCAAATGATGCACCGCTCTAATTCAAAATATAAACTGTTCATTTAGATATAGTTTCCATTATTACTATTACACTTCCACTTTGGAACACCAATTTACGAATTCCACAGCTGATTCCATAGCTATCACACTTAAACACAAAACTATCCTGCTTCATTAGTGGAAACTAACATGTAATTCAGTAAACGTGCCTAATGTAAATGCAACAATATATATTACAATCATTTATAAACTGAAATATTTTGTTTATAATTGTTCTCCTATTATTGCTGGGTAACTATCACAAACCACACATAGGCTGACCACATGCTGGGTGTTACTCCTAAACACACAAAGTATTCTAATTTCGAGTTCTCAGTTCACCACAAAATATACTCAACTAGCATCCCACTTTGAGAAAAACGAATGCAAAATTACACCAGGAGTAGGTCCCAGAAAAGATATTAAGGAGGGATCATAACCTTCAGACGATGGGAGTACATACAAAATAACATCTAAGCATTTAAAAACTGGAGAATGTGGTTAATTGATTGAAATTGTAAGAGTGTCATTTGTCAAATTATGTATGTTTCCATCCCCAACGTGCTGTATTTGGATGTTTATTCATTTACATCAGGGGTGTCAAATTCATTTTAGGTCACAGGACGGATTGGGCAAAATGCGACTTCATGTGGGCCGGATCAGTTGTGCACGCGCAAACTCACGCGCTCATGCTCCCATAGCTTTCGTTGCCTTGTTTTTTTCAACCTGACCTCATGCTATTTTGGCTAAGATTTGGGGGTGTCTGGAATGGGGGGAGGGAGGTGTCTGGAATGGAGGGGAGGAGGTGTCTGGAATGGGAGGGAGGGGGTGTCTGGTCTGGGGGGGAGGGGGTGTCTGGAATGGGGGGAGCGGGTGTCTGGTCTGGGGGGGAGGGGAGTGTCTGGTCTGGGGGGAGGGGGTGTCTGGTCTGGGGGGAGCAGGCGTGCGACAGGAAAAAACGGAAAAAAGAGGAATAGAGATGGGGGTTCAGCGCCCCCTAATACAGAAATTCTTTGATAATTGTACCTTGAAATGACACCGTTTTCTTGCCGGTTTACCCTTAATTTGTACTGTGATTTTTTAAAAATATTGTACCTTAAAATAACACATTTTACTTGCTGGTAGACGAAACTCAGCTGGTGAGGCAGCATCTCTGGAGCGAAGGAAATGGACAACGTTTCGGGTCAAGACCCTCTTTCGCTCCATAGATGCTGCCTCACCCGCTGAGTTTCTCCAGCATTTTCGTCTACCTTCGATTTTCCAGCATCTCCAGTTCCTTCTTGAACATTTTACTTGCTTGTCACTTCTTAATTTACACAGAATATTTGTGATAATCATACCTTAAAATGACACCAACTCCTTGCTTGTTTACACTTGTCATATTGAAAATATTTTATATTACACCTACACGTATATGATTCTTTGCTTGTTTACTCTAATCCTTTACCATTTAATTTAAACGCCAAATTAATTTCAAATCCAACTCTTAACAGTTAGGATGAAAATGATGATCCATCTATTTCAAAGATGATCATATTGTGCTATATAGCTACTCAGTCAAATGGACAGTGGACAAAATATTAACATCTCAAACTGGAATTTAAGATATTATTTGAAAATAACACTTCCCAAAATTTAAAATTAAAGATTTAATCTTTAAATCGATGGTCAAATTATTTAAAAAAAAAGAAAAATAATCAAATAATCTTTTATCTTCTTTTGATTGCTGGACATTTTCTGATTGCCAGAATTTGCAGTCAGTGACCATTAAGGAATGCCAATTGCTGACTCAATGGCGAGTTCAAGTCGGAAATGCAACAATACATTGCATTGCGCGGCCAGGAAGCATCTCGACGGGCCGCAGCTGTGGACTGGGAACGCGGCCAGAGGCTTTTATCGAGGCTCCGCGGCCTCGAAGCCTCCTGGTTCGCCGCTTAGAACCTCAGCCGGGGTCTCGGGGGTAGAAGCCTGGGTCGGATGAAGCGGCCGACGGCGCCTGCGGCCGGGGTCGGCACCACGGAGGCGTGAAGTGGGGCGTCGACAGGGGTGAAGCCTCGCAACGAAGGGGCCACGGCGGCGGTGAAGCCTCGCAGCGGCGGCGATGCCTTACCAAATTTCAAAATTCTCAAAAAAATCTCATGCCTGTGGAGGGGATGTCTATTCTGGGAGAGGGGTGTCTGGAATGGGGAAGAAGGAGGGTGTCTGGAATGGGGAAGAGGGAGGGTGTCTGGAATGGGGAAGAGGGAGGGTGTCTGGAATGGGGGGTGGGGGGTCTGTTCTGGGGGGGGGTCAGCGCGTTGGGTGGTTGACTAACATAGGCGATGCCTCACCTGCCGGCAGGAAGGACACTACGCTCCGCCCTGAGGGTCGGGAGTGGCCACCATTAGCGCAGTGAGGAAGCAGCCACCAATGGCGATGATGAGCCGGGTGCCGGGAGCGTCCATGGCGACGCCGAGAGGAAGCCTCACGCTCCCCCTCCCGCCGTGTGCATGCGAAGTGGTCATCGCTCGCCGCCGCGTGCAGTGGTCCCCGCCCGCCGCATGCACACCCCGGGGGCCGCCGCCCGCATCAAGTGAATGGTTTAATTAATTGTCTCTGATCATTCTCACCTCTGGCATGCCGCCTGTCCCGCTGAGCTACTCCAGCATTTTTGTGTCTGTCTTTGGTGTACAGATACAGTATAAATGGCCGTGAATATAATTTTTTTCCCCTAATCATACCGCAGGCTGGATTGGACCCTTTCGCGGGCCGGTAGTTTGACACACCTGATTTACATAATTTGGTGCAAAAATGAAGTACAATGTGTAACTATGTGATCCAGTTGAAAATAAATACATCTATTAACTTACAATCACAATTTTCAGTGGACTTATGATGAAAAATTAAACAAAGGTCAAACACAAAGAATAAAGGATTAAACAAAGGTCCAACAGGGTACGTTTAGGGAAATTAAAGTGATTGGTTGCAGACAATGTTCTGCTCTTGTAGCAGAGCATGGTGTGAAAATATGTAAATAAATTGCTCTGATCTCCCCTGCTAAAACCCAATGTTTTGCTACATTGTCTAATGGAATGAGGTGAATTGTTCCTGAAATGTGTGATTATTTGTTTACAGGGCTCGAAATTAGCAGTTGCCCAAGTGGCAATGACCACCCAAAGTGCCACCGGGCAACCTAAACACCAAGTCATTTTGCCCGGCTTGGCACTGCAGATACTGGTTTATTCCGAAGATAGACACAAAAAACTGGAGTAACTCAGCGGGTCAGGCAGCATCTCTGGAGAAAAGGAACGTGACGTTTCGTGTCGGCGACGGCTGTAGTGCGGGGCAAAGATACCAGGTGCGGGGTGACGAAGGGTCGGAGCGAATGACGGGTCCCGCACAGCAGCAACAGCGGCCGTGACAGCAGCTCCATCTCCTCCCGCACCCCGCCCGCCCTGATAGCAGCCGCTGCTTGCAAATCCACTAATAGCGATAACCGCTTTCAAAACAAACCCTCTCGCATGCCGAGGCCGGGAGGATGGTGGGAGGGGGAGGCCTCCTTCCGCCGTCTGAAGCAGCTGCACCAAAGATCTATAGCTATAGGATCTTTAAGCTGCACCTTCCTGTTGGCTGGTGGAGGAGGAGAGGCGATGGCGAGGAGATCCCAACCGCCTCCTCCTTTGGCGGCGGACAGGGACGCCCAAGGCAGCGGTGCGATGTTGTCCGAGGAGCGCTGACCTTCCTTCCTCCCCACCTCGCCCCTCTCTCTCTTTCTTGTATGCCCCCCTCCACCCCCATATCTTGAGACCCCTCCTCTCCATCCCGCACTATCCCCATTCCTGCCTCTATTCAGTCCTCACTGACATCCCCTGTGCTCCCCTCCCCAACCTATTCATCCTGCGCTGATCACCCTATCCTCCTCGCATTGATTCTCCTGCCACCCCCCATCCATCCTACACTGGTCCCCCAATTCATCCTGGACTGACCTCCCTTCCCATCCATCCTGCACCGCCCATACATTCTGCACTGCTCACCCATCCATCCTGTACTGATCCCTCATCCATTCTGTACTGACCCCCCCATTCATCCTGTACTGATCCCCTCATTCATCCTGTACTGATCCCCCATTCATCCTATACTGATCCCCCAATTCATCCTGTACTGATCCCCCATTCATCTTTTACTGATCCACCCATTCATCCTGTACTGATCCCGATTCATCCTGTAGTGATCCCCCATTCACTCTGCACAGACCCTCCGATCCACACTGTACTGACCCCCCCCCCCCCCATTCATCCTGTACTGATTCCCCCATTCATCCTGCGCTGACCCCCCCCCCCCCATCCATCCTGTACTGATCCTCCCATTCAAGAAGAATGGGGGGGGGGAACAGTCTGAAGAAGGGTCTCGACCCGAAACGTTGCCTATTTCCTTAGCTCCATAGATGCTGCCTCACCCGCTGAGTTTCTCCAGCATTTTTGTCTACCCCCATTCATCCTACTGATCCCCCCATTCATCCTGTACTGACCCCCTCCCATCATCCTGTACTGATCCCCTCATTCATCCTGTAATGATCCCCCATTCATCCTGAACAGACCATCCGATCCACACTGTACTGAACCCCCCCCCCATTCATCCTGTACTGATCCCCCGCATCCATCCCGTACTGATCCCCCCATTCAACACCACTGACATCCCCCGTGCTCTCCCCTCACAATTTTACATACTCTAACCAACACGTACTAATTCACCTGCCTCAATCCATCCATTCCGCACCGATTGCCTTCTCAACCCCCCCCCCCCGCCATCTATCCACCCCGCACTGAATCACACAACCCCCCTCGCTGACCCTATTGTGCTGGAAATGTCTTATAACCATATAACAATTACAGCACGGAAACAGGCCATCTCGGCCCTACAAGTCCGTGCCGAACAACTTTTTTCCCTTAGTCCCACCTGCCTGCACTCATACCATAACCCTCCATTCCCTTCTCATCCATATGCCTATCCAATTTATTTTTAAATACCAACGAACCTGCCGCCACCACTTCCACTGGAAGCTCATTCCACACCACTACCACTCTCTGAGTAAAGAAGTTCCCCCTCATGTTACCCCTAAACTTCTGTCCCTTAATTCTGAAGTCATGTCCTCTTGTTTGAATCTTCCCTATTCTCAAAGGGAAAAGCTTGATCACATCAACTCTGTCTATCCCTCTCATCATTTTAAAGACCTCTATCAAGTCCCCCCTTAACCTTCTGCGCTCCAGAGAATAAAGACCTAACTTATTCAACCTATCTCTGTAACTTAGTTGTTGAAACCCAGGCAACATTCTAGTAAATCTCCTCTGTACTCTCTCTATTTTGTTGACATCCTTCCTATAATTGGGCGACCAAAATTGTGCAGCATACTCCAGATTTGGTCTCACCAATGCCTTGTACAATTTTAACATTACATCCCAGCTTCTATATTCAATGCTCTGATTTATAAAGGCTAGCATACCAAAAGCTTTCTTTACCACCCTATCTATATGAGATTCCAACTTCAAGGAACTGTGCACGGTTATTCCCAGATCCCTCTGTTCAACTGTATTCTTCAATTCCCTACCATTTATCATGTACGTCCTATTTTGATTTGTCCTGCCAAGGTGTAACACCTCACATTTATCAGCATTAAACTCCATCTGCCATCTTTCAGCCCATTTTTCCAAATGGCCTAAATCACTCTGTAGACTTTGGAAATCCTCTTCATTATCCACAACACCCCCTATCTTGGTATCATCTGCATACTTACTAATCCAATTTACCACCCCTTCATCCAGATCATTGATGTGATTGTCTTCAGAGCGAACATTGACTATGTTTGATAACGGAATGCCATCAAATGTGTTTTAATACCCAATGTTATTATTTGTTTTAGTCCATAAATATGGATTAATTAAATTGTGAACACGTGAAACATTAAAACCGCAGTGTTCGATTGTCACTGCTACCGTTGACACTTTATTACAGAATTCATTTTAACGGCAAATCAATGCTCTTAATATGGAGTATCAGTACTGTAGTTATTTAATGAGCAACATTCACAGCTATACGTTGGATTTATCCAAGTTTTACTTCTATGGGAATGATGGAAACAGCTTTTATCAATAATTTTTTTTTAAATCTAGTGTGTACAAACTGGGTTTCTTCATTGCTGTTCACAACACGTACATCTAATCTGAATGTCCGGTAATGTGGCGTTTTGACACCTTTAAACATATTACCAAAAGAACATTTGCTACAGTTATGTCCTTTGGCCATCCCTTGTCAGTTAGTGTAATGTTTAACCTGTCAGATGGGTATAGTCGGTTTTAACAGCTATTATCATAAAATGCCTTTAGTAATTTCCATGCAACCTGTATATTTTTTAATGGATAAATTATGTGGGAAGCGAGAGTGTTTTTGTGCCAATAGCAATAACGACCCATGCTATGGCCATGACATGGTAATTTTCGGTCCTTCACAGAAAACATGCTTGCATCAATCTGTAGTGTGCATGGTTAAGCATATATGTTACCATGGTCCAGGATTTATTGACACAGGTTGATCATACGCTGAATAATCCAACCACATTTTTGTTTGGAAGTGCAAAGAACTAATAGAAATTGCATTAATTACAATGTGTAAAAAGAGTTCAGATATTGTATTATAATTTTGCAGCGTGTCATTGTGGTATATATCATGTGTTGATTGGTGAATATGTTTAGTTTGTGACTTTATTTGAAGCAGAAATAATATGTGAATGCTTCATTGAGCATAATTCCGACTGGTAACTCCGCACTTCGTCCGAGCACATTATCGCACGTGTCATGCAAACCGTCTTAAATGACCACCTAAACTGTCATTTTGCAACCTAAAAAGCTGCCTACGTTGCCCGGCTGGCAACAGGGAAATAACGTTAAGTGAGAGCTCTGGTTTATCACCAAATTATGATGAAGGGTATCTGACCCAAAATATTAACTGTTTCCCTTTCCAAGGATGCTGCCAGACCTGCTGAGTGTTTCCAGCATTTTTTGTTATAATTTCAGATTTCCAGCATCTGTAATTTTTTTCTTGACTTACTAATTAGAATTGAAAACATTTTATACAGTGCCTTTACATTTTCAGGTTTACATGTAGGGCTTGCTACCAATAAAACTGAACCATTAGTTTCAATTACCAAAATGATATAAACCTTGATGACGACACATTTATTAGATACACTTTTGGTGTCCGTACCCAAAAGAGAATGTTCTTGTTATAGTGGACTAGTTCAAGGGATGGCAAGTTTTCACTACAAGGATAAATTAGGCCTATATCCTCTGGAGCTCAGAAGAATGTTGGGATTTATGGGGCTCCAGAAAGATATGGGGCTCCAAAGGTTACCTAGACCCAAGGCATAAAGTGCAGGAGTAACTCAGCTGATCAGGCAGCTTCTCTGAGGAATATGGATAAATCACGTTTCAGGTCAGGACCCTTCTTCAAATGGATAGTGTCTTTTTTGTAAACTAGCGTCTGCATTTCCTTGCTTTCACATAAAGAACCAGGGGTCAGTGTTAAACCTAGGGCCACTTTAAGACTAAAATGAGGAGAAATGTATTCATGCAGAGGATTGTAACTCTTTAGAATTCTCTGAATTTGAATTAATTTGAAACTGAATATTTAAGAAAGGAAAATTTGCATAGCGCAAGTACCAGCACTGAAGCAGAATATGCAACCATAGAAACATAGAAAATAGGTGCAGGAGTAGGACATTCGGCCCTTCGAGCCTGCACCACCATTCAATATGATCATGGCTGATCATCCAACTCAGTATCCTGTACCTGCCTTCTCTCCATACCCCCTGATCCCTTTAGCCACAAGGGCCACATCTAACTCCCTCTTAAATATAGCCATTGAACTGGCCTCAACTACCTTCTGTGGCAGAGAATTCCACAGATTCGCCACTCTCTGTGTGAAAAATGTTTTTCTCATCTCGGTCCTAAAAGATTTGCCCCTTATCCTTAAACTGTGACCCCTTGTTCTGGACTTCCCCAACATCGGGAACAATCTTCCTGCATCTAGCCTGTCCCACCACGTAAGAATTTTGTAAGTTTCTATAAGATCCCCCCTCAATCTTCTAAATTCTAGCGAGTACAAGCCGATTGTACATGAGTACAAGCCAAAGTACATGACTGGTGAATAGCAGAACAGACTTGTAGACTAGATGCCCTACTCCTACTCTAGGTTTATTGTTCAAGTGACAAATGTTTCAACTGCAACTGACAAATTATTACAAATATGCTTAAGATGATGGGGAGAGTATGGCATTGCGGTCAGTGGCTGGGAGAGATAAAGAAGTACGGTACAAGCTCAGGAAGGAATGCTTCACATGGCGAGGCGAGTAGAGGACAGAGGTGGCATGTATATCATAAGGTTGAGAAGAGGGGTAACATTGAGGCACATGATGAGGATCAGGTAGAGAAGGGAGGTAGAGAATATGCTGTACATCAAAAATGGAAGTGAAAGCAAGTGATAATACTTGAGGAGATAAGAGTTCAGATAGATTTTAATGTAAGTATTTTAATAACACAGACTCCCAAATCAGCATTGTAGGGTTTAGATAATGTTCTCCCAGAAATACTTTAACATGAGGTCAAAATCCCCATGAAAGAAATTATACCACTCTGCATCACGTTGTGTTCACAAGGTATGTCATGAAAGGAGCGCCTGAAAAAAAAACAGCAATGGAAACGCAAGAGAGAATAAGTTATAGTTTTACAGGAAAACAAGAGGAGGAATAGGGGGTTTGCTCTGCTCAAATGCGGCATGAAATAAATGGTCTCTTTCTAACCCAAGTAAAAGGCAATGTCTCTCGGTACATAATACAAATAAGATCTACGTCAACTTCAATGACTGCAGCAGCACATGGTACGTGAAATTTCAAACTACCTGTATACAAAAGTGAACTAGGGACGGACATAATGCTTGAGATCCACCTGCTTCTTGGCACCGTGAAAAAAGGCTAACACCCATCCAAAATATAAAATCAGTACAGTTTGGTAGAACGTGCAACTGAACTCACACCCAAAGTATGAAATCGGTGCAGTTCTGTAGAGAAAGCAACCAATCTCGGGTATGAAACCTGTCAGAATTTGTTTTTGACCTCGAGGAGATCAAACATGGATCCGACAGATTTAGGCAAATCCTAAATGAAAAGCGAGCTCCAACCACCGCAACTCAGGGTGCAGCCACGTACTACACACATTTAAATAGGGAAGGTGCATTTTGCAACATGCAAATGCTCGCTGCGTGATAGCGCTGTGGGTAGGCGGGCAAGCGTGGTGCCCATTACCCCTTCCGGAGCCCGGCTCCCTCCCGGCACCGGGCAATGGGCATCGGCTCCTCCAGGTTGCAACCTCCCCCTCTCCCCCGGCCCTCTCTCACCTTTCCTCGAGCCCGCAGAGCTTGATCTGCTGCTGTTGCCTTTGCTTTTCGAAGCCATGACTTGCTTGATTGAGATGTTTGCTTCAGTGTGAAGCGGGGAGACTGGGAAGGAGCCGACAGTAAACAATCGCCTCTTTGCCCGCTCTTCACCGCGACGTTAAACCAAACTTCAACCGTCAGTTTGACGTCGGCTCGCGGCCGCAACCTAACCCCATGCCGCGATACCGTTGATTGACGGCGGGATGCCCCAATCGGAGCCCGGCTGCCCGGCGCTGATTGGGTGGGAGGCCGTTAAGTCCCGCCTCCCTGGGCCGACCCCCGACCAGCAGGGTTGTGTGAGGCGCGTCTCCAGCGAACGTGGCAACATGGACGCGGCCAGGGCTCGCGAGAGCGCCAGCTCCAGCCGGCTCGGTTGGGTCAGTGCGTCTCCCTGTTTGTTCAGGGAATCAAGTCCGATACAGACAAAGTGCTGGAGTAACTCAGTGGGACAGGCAGGGATGGGTGGCGTTTTGGGTCGAGACCCTTCTTCAGACTGAGAGGCAGGTGGAGAAATCTCTCAAAGTAGGCATACCTCGAGGAGGTTTCGCAGTGGAGCAGACGAAGTGTGCAGGAAGATAGACGCAAAAAGTGTGTAGGAAGGTAGACGCAAAATGCTGGGGAACTCAGAGGGTCAGGCAGCATCTCTGGAGAGGAGGAAAGGGTGACGTTTCGGGGGTCGAGACCCTTCTTCAGACTGAGTCAGGGGAGAATGAGTAGAGATATGGAAGGGTAATGTGTTAAAACGATGGATCAAAGCAGACGATGATCAAGGAAATGTAGAATGGTTAGAGTATGGGTTAAAATGTGGCATGGGAGCAGGAGGAATCACAGATGGGGAGCAGCGAGAGAGAAAGTTGCCGATTTTTTGTCCGAGAGGCATACCTTGAAGAGATTTTGCAGTGGAGCAGACAAAATGTGTAGGAATGAACTGCAGATGCTGGTTCTCCACCAAAGAAAGATGCAAAATGCTGGAGTCTCAAATATAGTTGGAATAAAATGAATCAAGTCAAGAGAGTTTATTGTCGTGTGTCCCAGATAGGACAATGAAATTCTTGCTAGCTGCAGCACAACAGAATATTGTAGGCATAAATACAGATCAGATCAGTGTGTTCATATACCATAGAATATATATATATACACACACACACACACACACACACACACACACACAAATATATATACACATAAATGAACAGATGAAGTGCATTAGGCTGTTATAGTTAAGAGTTTATTTGAAGTTGTGTTTAATAGTCTGATGGCTGTGGGGAAGCAGCTGTTCCTGAACCTGGATGTTGCAGATTTCAGGCTCCTGTACCTTCTACCTGATGGTAGCGGAGAGATGAGTGTGTGGCCAGGATGGTGTGGGTCCTTGATGTAGGTATGTTGCAAAGCCTACCTGAAGCGTCTTTGAAAATCTGCCGCTGCGGGTGTGCGCGATTTTGGCGCCGTTTAGAGGGGGCGGGTTTAAAACGCGATTTTCTCTAGGCTGTTCAAATCGAAGATGTTCAGCCTAGTTAATTATTAACGAAAATCGCTGGAAGACCCCGTCGCAAAAGCTATTATTAGGTTTAAAGGCCTTGAATAATAGTTATAGTAGTTTAAAAATCAATCTCTAAACCCGCGACCGCCAGCAACCGCAGGGTCTCATAAAGCAAACAGCTGAAGGTATGCTGTATATTTTTACATTAAAAAGGGCTTCTGAAGATCCCTTTATACAAAGTTTAATATTGCGAGTAGCTCATTTTGGGCCCATTATATCGCGCAGTATTTTTCTGGGCATTTGGGGCACAAATCTACCGCAATGTGAACGTTCTAAACCAGCGCGTTCCACAGGATCCCACTAGAAAGCTGATTTAAATGGGCATTTATTTACAGCAATTGAACACTGAATTCCTTCCATTTGGCCTATAAATTAATGTAAATGAGATTTAAAAATCATGTTTTATTGTGAATTATTTGTGAATATTATTTGGACATTTAGGCTATTTAAAAATGTTAATCATTTATTAAGAAATGGATAGATGTTTAAATCTAGTAATTGAAGTCTGAAATTAGCTACAATTAGGTAACTAACTAATTATATGCTTTAATTTCAGGTCATCCAAGTAAGATTATTTTATATTTGTTTCAGAATGCTTCAATCTATGATAACTGAAAATTTCATTCAGTTCTCTTAATTTTTAAGAAAGTTATGGGCTTTTGACTGTTCACGATCACAACTTTTTTGTTATGTCCATAGAAAATCAATAGGGAACAAGATGCTCATTTCCGAGTATGAAAATGGCCATAACTTTTTAAATACTTGAGATATGAAAGTGAATTAGGTGTCAAATTAAACTTATTTTTATGCTTTATCTGATGGGATAAATTACAGACTTGATTTTTAAAATCTCAAAATTTTGTAACATTGCTACTTGATGATGCTGGCAGCCTTTTTGAGGCAGCGACTGTGATAGATCCCCTCGATGGTAGGGATGTCAGAGCCGATGATGAATTGGGTGGTGTTTACAACTTTTTGCAGCCTTTTCCACTCCTGGATGCTCAGGTTGCTGTACGATGCCACGATGCAACCGGTCAGCATGTTCTCTACAGTGCACCTGTAGAAGTTCAAGAGAGTCCTTGACATACCGACTCTCCGTACTTTTCTCAGGAAGTAGAGGCTATGATGTGCTTTCTTTATGGTTGCATCAGTGTTCTGGGACCAGGAGAGATCTTCGGAAACATGCACGTCCAGGAATTTGAAGTTCTTGACCCTTTTCACCATCGACCCATTGAGATAAACTGGACTGTGGGTCCCCATCCTACCCCTTCCAAAGTCCACAAACAGTTCCTTGGTTTTGCTGGTGTTGAGAGCCAGGTTATTGTGCTGGCACAATTTGGTCAATCGGTCAATCTCACTTCTATACTCTGACTCGTCCCCATCAGTGATACGTCCCACAACAGTGGTGTCGTTGGCGAACTTGATGATGGAGTTTGCACCATGTCCGGCTACGCAGTCATGAGTATAGATTGAGTACAGCAGGGGGCTGAGCACGCAGCCTTGAGGTGCTCCCGTGCTGATTGGTAGGTTCTAATATGCCACGAGCTGTCTCCCGCCGTTTCGGGATAACTTGCTTCCAATGTTATGGCTTTTGCTCCCAATTTATGCAGCCTTCGCTGCAGGTGGAACAGAAGGTGCTTGGTGGGGCTGGCAAGGGGTTGCATTGGAGGTAGTTCTAAACATTCCTGTCAGTTGGCTGGGGGCATGTTTAAGTCAGATCAGAATAGTTTTTTTATTTTAACTTTATTCTGAATAACCAAAACAAAAACTGCAAACAAAACCTTTTCATATATTCTCCATATATTCAAAGTGTTATATTCAGTAATATTTCAGTTTAGTTTATTGTCACGTATACCAGGGCTGCCAACATTGGGTGAGAGTTGGGAGTGAGAAATTGTGAGAGACCAAGCCCGAGTGAGCGTAGGTGTGGGAGGGGGCTGACCCCCCCCCCCCCTCCCATGGTATGGAGCTTTTGCATTTTCCAGCTTGAAATTGTGCAATCTGGTGCATACTGTAACGAGTCTTTTAATTTATACTTGAATGCAATATTTACGCTTTAAATTGGATTAGCTATGAATAAGGTTAGGCTAAATTACATTCCTAATTACATTCCACAATAGAGCCAGGCTCTGATCAACAGCACATTAATGCTCTTAATGTATTCATGCATGGAAATCATATTATAATCAAGCACTTGGCCCATGTTGACCAACCTGGGTCTCACTGCACACCTGGTACTACTCCTGACCCCGACTCCAGTTGCATACCTTCTCTCATTCCTGACCCTGAGTCCAGCCTTACACCCGCCCCCCTATTCTACCCTGATCATAGCTGCTTACCTGCTTAGTTTCCCAGTGCTGAACACTCCCATTGTCCCAGCTTTGACTGCACACCTAGTACTATTCGAGACCTTGACTCTCGATGTACACTTGGCCTTGCTCCTAGCCCCTCTGCACTGACAATATATCTGGCCCACACATAAAGCCCCATATCTGACCCCCTGGACTTAACCTATTACGTTCAAGTCCACAGGTGCTTATCTAATGATGTAATCTTTTATGGGGCACTTCACGGACCAAATTTTGTATAACAAAATTTGCTACACCCATTGGCTTCCTTGTTATCTAACATGCTAGTTACTTTGTCAAATAAGTCATCAATTGGTTGAACACAATTTCTCATCTATAAAATTATACTCACTCAGCTGTATAAGTATTCTGTTACCATTTCCTTCATTTTCCTAACAAACTGTCCTGAAGGTATTTTCACCTCAAATATTTTCAGTATTTTGCTGTCTTCCTCTCAGCTGGAACTTTTCCGAAATGCAAAGTCCAATAATAATATATATTTAAGCAATAATATTCTATTTAATGTAATCTTGAGAGTACATAATATTTTCTGTGGTATTCATAACACAACAATGATAAAAACATCTTTGTTTTGATTGCACCTACCAACATGCATACATTATTATATTACAGTTAATATTTACCGAGGTCAAATCTTTGGTCCAATGCTCCCCATTCCCAATTACTTTTACATTGAAGTGATTGAAATCCAAGTGAAGTTTAAATGGCATCAGAAAAAGAAAACCTCCGGAATGGATGATATTAATTAAGTGCTTGGTTGGAGTCAGTATTAGCACAATTACTATATTAAACTTTGAATTTTGAGATGTCCTGTTCAGGCTAAAACTAAAGACAAATAATAACCTCCTCACACATTCCCCTGCAAGTATCTCTGTCACTCCTTTAAAATATGCTCCTTCTTTGAACAAGCACAAACATCACATCTGAATCGGTTTCCATCTGATTACACTCCTTGAGGATGTTCATCTACATGTTCAATTAATAAAACAACGAGATTGGGGACATTTCCATTCAACCTTTCAAAGGAATTTGGGGGGCGGGGGGGGGGTGTTAGAAATAGTCAGTGAGGTAAACAAACATAATAGTTGAGTGACAAATGACAATAGTGCTACCTTCCCAATATTTAACTGAAGGAAACAATGGGTTATCGGGGCTGTATGTTGTGACAGACAGCCTGACACCTTGCATGTCATTTTAATATTACACTTATCCCATCCCCCTTGATATTCCAGATTAATAAATTAAGGTTTTGTCAACTAATTACAAATCAGACTAATTACAAATCAATAACATTAGCCAATTCCGGAACACGAAGCACTGAGCATTGGGATCCAGACATCACGGACAACTGGCCTCAGTTCCCCGCTCACATCTGGCAGTGTCCTCCGTCTGAACTGGGGGGGAGGGGGGGGTGCGCGTGGATTGTTTTTGAAAGTGGGGGGGCTGAGTGGTCACTGATCACTGGACTTGGGGGTACCTGGCGAGGGAGTGGAGCGACCGAGTGGGGGGAGGGGGAGACCCAACCCTCCCACGGTAGGGACTTTTTGAAATTTGATGTATTAAAATCATGTTTTAGTGCATTGTAGAAGTATGATTTCAATGTTTTTTGTTTAAAGTATTTTTAAGAGGTAACTTTTTAAGGGGTAACTTTTTCCACACTAAGGGTGGTGGGTGTATGGAACAAGCTGCCAGAGGAGGTAGTTGAAGCAGGGACTATCCCAACATTTAAGAAACCATTAGACTGATACATGGATAGGACAGGTTTGAAGGGTTTTGGACCAAAAGCAGGGAGTGTAGCTGGGACATGTTGGCGGGTGTGGGCAAGTTGGGCTGAAAGGCCTGTTTGCACACTATATCACTATGACTACATTATACCTTCACCATTCATGAATGCTTCGAAATCAAGTGGTCGAGTTTTATTGCCATATACTCAAGCATAGAAACATGGAAAATAGGTGCAGGAATAGGCTATTCGGCCCTTCGAGCCCGCATTGCCATTCAATATAATCAGGGCTGTTCATCTAAAATCAGTACCTCTTTCCTGTTTTTTCCCCATGTCCCTTGATTTCACTAGCCCCAAGAGCTAAATGTAACTCTCTTGAAAACATCGTGAATTGGCCCCCACTTCCTTCTGTGGCAGAGAATTCGACAGCTTCACAACTCTCTGGGTGAAGAAAGTGTGTCCTCATCTCAGTCCTAAATGGCCTACCTCTTATTCTTAAACTGTGACCGCTGGTTCTGAACTCCCCCAACATCGGGAACATTTTTCCTGCAGTTACAGTAAGTGAAAATCTAGCAGGCCAGCAGGATGCTTTCTCCAACCACCCCCATTTGAAGGCCACTATCTTCCACCGCTTCTACCCAGTGCTTGGTACCTACTTCCAGCAGCTACTGGTTGTCCTCCAGGATGCACCGAGCCGCAGCCTGATCCATGCCGGTCACCAGGGCGAATTCAGCACAGAGACTCTCACAGCCGCGACGCAACCGTTCCGACGCCTCCGACGGCCCGGGACTCTTGCACTGAGGCTGCTCCATGGCCGGAGCTGCAGCTAGCGACTCACCAGCCTGGCAAACACTTGCCAGCCCCGGCTCCCCGTCCGTATCTGCCCCTGCCGCTGCTTCTGCTTCCATCCCACCCTCCGACCGGCTCGCCAACACCCATGACCAGGTTGCTCAGAGCACAGCAGCGCCTCGTCCAAAGCTGGAGATATTGAAACATATCTAGCCAAAAAAGTGCAGCCCCCAACCACGCAGCCCCCCTGGTTCCGCGGCCCATATACCTCTTTCCTGCCCTCACCGGCCTCGCTCATGTCAGCCGCCTCCCGCAAATCCTTAAATTCCGACTGCCGCCGGGAGCAGGACATGACCTTACTTGCTGCGCTGAGTTACACTCATTCACTGCCCGGTCCGTGTCTTTCAATGTAAATTTGCTTGAGGACATGGTTTGGAGGTGTGTGATGGTTCTGTCAAGTGAGAATAACAGAGAATAAGAATGCTGCTGTCTTGTCAACAGACGCACACACAAGCAGTTGATATTAGTTTTTAAATTCTCGTTGACAGAGCGTGAGAAATTCTGTGATCAGCGTTAGAGTGTGACAATTGGGCAAAATGCGTGAGTCTCACGCTCAATGCGTGAGAATTGGCAGCTCTGCGTATACCGAGGTACATTTAAAAGCTTTTGTTGCATGCTAACCTGTCAGCGGAAAGACAATACACATATCTTTAAACAAATCACTCTTGTCACTTGTGCCCACCCCAGGATGATGTCCCTTCCATTTTTTCAGGTGTGTCCTTCCGGCCTTCAGTTGGATCAGAATAGATGGGAAACATAGCAACACTACAATACCAAAAGAAAACCAATGATTGGAATAGTGCACCAACTGACCTCAAAGCTAACTCTGCCTGGGCAACACTGATACCTGATGTGCCTGGGCATCCAGGTATCATCAAGCTGTCTGAAATTTAAAACATTCTTACATTCAGGAAGCAATGAGTTAAGTTATTAATCATGTTTTAAGCATTATACTTAATATAGACTGAATCATGTTACACAGTATAGAAACCTGTCCTATTCATGTACCTGTCTAAATTTTCCTTAAATGTTGCGATAGTACCTGCCTCAACTATCTCCTCCAGAAGCTCCTTTTCATACACCCACCATCCTTTGTATGAAAAAGTTACTCCTCGAGTTCCTATTAAACCTTTCTCCCCTCACCTTAAAACTATGTCATCTGGTTCTCGACTCCCCTACTCTGGGCAAGAGACTCAATGCGTCACCCTGTTATGATTTTGTACACCTCTACAAGATCTCATCCTCCAGTGCATTTAATTACATTTGAATTTGAAATATTGCATTGTTTTTTCAAAATATTTTATTTTAGGAGCCCTTATATTTTGGAATATTTATGAAGGAATTGTAATGGGTATAGATAAAAAGAAGAAAACAAGGTGTTCAATATTTTGCCATTCTTTTTTATTTAACAAAAGGCATGTTAAAATTGTATCTTGATGTTTGGTCTGGGCTAGCAGTGGTGCACATTTCCATTTATCCATGATAACCTTTTTCCTCTTGAAAGTGGTGTCACAGGTAGATAGGGTGGTCTTAAAGGCTTTTGGTGCCTTGGCCTTTATCAGTCAGACTATTGATTAAAAGTTATGTCACTGATATTGGAGAGGCCACATTAGACTACAGTATTGTGTTCAGGTTTGGTCACCATTTTGCAGGAAATATGTTACCAGGCTGGAAAGGATGCTGAGAAGATTTACGAGGAAGTTGCCAAGACTCAAGCTATAGGGGGATGTTGAGCAGGCTAGGACTTTAGTCCTTGGAGTGCTGGAGGTTGAGACGTAATCTTGTAAAGGTGTACAAAATCATGAGAGGAATAGATCAGGTAAATGGACAGTGTCTTTAGCCCAGAGTGTGGGATTCGAGAATCAGAGGACATAGGTTTAAGCTGAGCGGGGATAGATTTAATAGGAACCTGAAGGGTAATTGTTTTACACAAAGGCTGATGGATGTATGGAACGAGCTGCTGGAGGAGGTAGTTGAGGCAGGTACAATCGTAACGTTTAAGAAACATTTAGATAGGTACATGGATAGGATGGGTTTAGATGGATATGGGCCAAAGGCAGGCAGGTGGGACTAGTTTAGATGGAGCATGTTGGTCAGTGTGGGGAAGTTGGGCCGAAGGGCCTCTTTCCATGCTGTATGACTCTATGACTTCTCAATATGAAAGTTCAGTGCAAGTTTTTAGTGTGCCTCACAAACCACATCTTGTTGCACATTCAATGTAGACAGTCCACATTATATCATTTATTGTGCACAGAGGCTTACCTTCTATATCCTACATGAATACTATACACTAGTCCAATATTAACATTCCAGGTAGAAACCCAAATGTTTACAATTTGATACAAAACCGGATTCTTGTTGGACACTGATGATGAACTTTGAATATCATTATCTCAGGGTGCACACACTGATTAAAATTTTGAATTCAATTAACAAGAATGGTTTTCTTGGCTTAAGACTATGTGTGGGTGATAAACATTATCAGTGACTCAGGGTTAGTCATGATGTATTTCTATTGTCAAACATGGTCACATTTCTTCTTACCATGAGCAAAATTCTTTAACAGTTTTAGCCTCAGAATTGGTGGGGAATTTAGGGCACCACTTATTACTGGCAGCATGGCATTCACACTGTGTCAGCATTTCATAAGTTCATAGGAACAGAATTAGGCCATTTGGCCCATCAACTCTACTCCACCATTCAATTGTAGCTGATCTATGTTTCCCCCTCAATCCCTTTCTACTTCCTACTCCCCATAATCCTGACACCCTTAAGGGGCTGTCCCACTTGGACGACCTAATCTGCGAGTTTAGAAGAGTGTCTTCGACCTTCAAACTCGCAACATGGTCAACGCCTGGTCCTATGAGGTCGCTGGAACTCTCGTTCATGCTCGAAGGAAGTTTCCGAATACTCGCGACCTTAGCTAGGTCGCGGAAAATTTTTCAGTATGTTGAAAATTTTTCCTTGAGTAAAATTTGGTCGGCACGGTTCTTTTTGACTCGTAGTGCAGTGAAGTGGGGTCGCTAATTAGTTACAGGCAGTCGAGGGCAGCCATAGGCAGTCTCTTTCGCTGACCGGGCATTTTGATTGGCTCATTGGAGTTTTCAGGACCAAGGAAAACCAACCGGTAGGTAAAATGCCCGCTAAACATTATTATCTATATTACTAAAAGTCTGATGTTGATCACTTCCTGTTGTTCTGTATATTGATTTTAGAAAAAATGCTGCCACTTACACCTGTGATTTTGGCCATCTTACTCAGAGTAAGATGCGCCGGACAAGAGGATTTTTCCCATCGATGAAAAATAAAAGTCTCTGCAAGATGGGGGAGTGAGAGGGTCACATCTCTCAGTCTGAGCTGTGAATAACACTGAACACATGTCGACTAAACTGTGAGTGGTTTTACTGACCTGTCAGTGCCCTTAATGTGGTTTGAAAATATAGTTTGGAAATGCTGAAGCTGTGTTGCCTTTGGTTTGGAAATGCTAAAGCTGTGTTGCCTTTGGTTTGGAAATGCTAAAGCTGTGTTGCCATTGGATTGGAAATGCTAAAGCTGTGTTGCCTTCGGTTTGGAAATGCTAAAGCTGTGTTGCCTAATTAAAGTTACCTTGCCTAATTAAAGTTGCCTTGCCTTCTATATAATTAAAAGTTTAATCTTGACCACTTCCTGTTTGTGCTTTATATTGATTTTAGAAAAAACGCTACAATGTATGGCTGATTTTTGGCCCCCTCCGCTCATCAGGTGCTGAGGATTTTTCCCATCGACGAAAAGTAAAAGAGTTATTAGTGTTTAAAAAATGTTGAGATACTCTCTCCTGTCAATCACGCCATAAAGGCCACGCCCCTTCTGGTGGGAGGGGGGAGGGACTATAAAACCCAGAAGTGTGGGCGTGGCTCAGTCTCTACAAGATGGAGGAGGGGGAGGTCACGACTCATTGTCTTTAGTGGCCTTGCACCCTGCTTGAAATGGTATGAAACTGCACTTAAATTTGGTGGCCTTGCACCCTGCTTGAAGTGGTAAAAAACTGCACTTGAATTTGGTGGCCTTGCAACCTGCTTGAAATGGAATTTCAAGGAATAGCCGTGAGTCAACCGGCAGCCCACCAGCCGTGAGTGAGTGAGCTGCCAGCACAGCAGGCTTGAGTGACTGAGCCGCCAGCCCAAGAATTCATTCGGCCCACAATATCCATACTAGCCCTCTGGAAACCAGTCCCTTCAGCCCTCAACACCCATACTAGTGCTCCAGAAAGCGCCCCCCCCACCACTGGACACCAATATTGGAATTGGTGGAGAGGTGGAATATTGCGTTGGTGGACCAGCCCTCCCATGTGATGCTGGGACCCAACGGGTCCCACGTACTCTAGTATTTCTTAAAAGTGTCTCCACTCTTTCTCCTCCCCCCCTTCTCCCCCCCCCCCTTCTTCCCCCCCCCTTCTTCTCCCCCCCCCTTCTTCCCCCCCCCCTTCTTCCCCCACCCCCCCCTTCTTCCCCCCCCCACCTTCTTCTCCCCCCCCCCTCTCTCCTTCTCTCCCCTTCTCTCCCCCCCCCTCCCCCCTGCGCTCTCTAAAGGACTTACTCCCATTAGTTTCAATATAATTATGGAGAGGGTCAGAACCGGACCTAGGGTTGTGATTTTTGATTGGAGAAAGGCTAACTTTGAGGAGATGCGAAAGGATTTAAAAGGAGTAAATTGGGACATTTTGTTTTATGGGAAAGATGTGGAAGAGAAATGGAGTACATATAAAGGTGAAATTTTAAGAGTACAGAATCTTTATGTCTCTGTTCAGTTGAAAGGAAATATTAAAAATCGGAGAGCCATGGTTTTCAAGGGAAAGTGGACACTTGGTTCGGAAAAAGAGGGAGATCTACAATAATTATAGGCAGCATGGAGTAAATGAGGTGCTTGAGGAGTATAAAGAATGTAAAAAGAATCTTAAGAAATAAATTAGAAAAGCTAAAAGAAGATATGAGGTTGCTTTGGCAAGTAAGGTGAAAGTAAACCCAAAGGGTTTCTACAGCTATATTAATAGCAAAAGGATAACGAGGGATAAAATTGGTTCATTAGAGAGTCAGAGTGGACAGCTATCTGCAGAGCCAAAAGAGATGGGGGAGATATTGAACAATTTCTTTTCTTCGGTATTCACCAAGGAGAAGGATATTGAATTATGTGAGGTAAGGGAAACAAGTAGAGTAGCTCTGGAAACTATGAGATTCAAAGAAGAGGAAGTACTGACACTTTTGAGAAATATAAAAGTGGATAAGACTCCAGGTCCGGACAGAATATTCCCTAGGACATTGAGGGAAGTTAGTGTAGAAATAGCAGGGGCTATGACAGAAATATTTCAAATGTCATTAGAAATGGGAATAGTGCCGGAGAATTGGCGTACTGCGCATGTTGTTCCATTGTTTAAAAAGGGGTCTAAGAGTAAACCTAGCAATTATAGACCTGTTAGTTTGACGTCAGTGGTGGGCAAATTAATGGAAAGGATACTTAGAGATAATATATATAAGCATCTGGATAAACAGGGTCTGATTAGGAACAGTCAACATGGATTTGTGCCTGGAAGGTCATGTTTGACTAATCTTCTTGAATTTTTTGAAGAGGTTACTCGGGAAATTGATGAGGGTAAAGCAGTGGATGTTGTATATATGGACTTCAGTAAGGCCTTTGACAAGGTTCCTCATGGAAAGTTGGTTAAGAAGGTTCAATGGTTGGGTATTAATGGTGGAGTAGCAAGATGGATTCAACAGTGGCTGAATGGGAGATGCCAGAGAGTAATGGTGGATGGTTGTTTGTCAGGTTGGAGGCCAGTGACTAGTGGGGTGCCACAGGGATCTGTGTTGGGTCCACTGTTGTTTGTCATGTACATCAATGATCTGGATGATGGTGTGGTAAATTGGATTAGTAAGTATGCAGATGATACTAAGATAGGTGGGGTTGTGGATAATGAAGTAGATTTTCAAAGTCTACAGAGAGATTTATGCCAGTTGGAAGAGTGGACTGAAAGATGGCAGATGGAGTTTAATGCTGATAAGTGTGAGGTGCTACATCTTGGCAGGACAAATCAAAATAGGACGTACATGGTAAATGGTAGGGAATTGAAGAATGCAGGTGAACAGAGGGATCTGGGAATAACTGTGCACAGTTCCCTGAAAGTGGAATCTCATGTAGATAGGGTGGTAAAGAAAGCTTTTGGTGTGCTGGCCTTTATAAATCAGAGCATTGAGTATAGAAGTTGGGATGTAATGTTAAAATTGTACAAGGCATTGGTGAGGCCAATTCTGGAATATGGGGTACAATTTTGGTCGCCTAATTATAGGAAGGATGTCAACAAAATAGAGAGAGTACAGAGGAGATTTACTAGCATGTTGCCTGGGTTTCAGCAACTAAGTTACAGAGAAAGGTTGAACAAGTTAGGGCTTTATTCTTTGGAGCGCAGAAGGTTAAGGGGGGACGATAGAGGTCTTTAAAATGATGAGAGGGATAGACAGAGTTGACGTGGATAAGCTTTTCCCACTGAGAGTAGGGAAGATTCAAACAAGGGGACATGACTTGAGAATTAAGGGACAGAAGTTTAGGGGTAACATGAGGGGGAACTTCTTTACTCAGAGAGTGGTGGCTGTGTGGAATGAGCTTCCAGGGATGGTGGTGGAGGCAGGTTCGTTTTTATCATTTAAAAATAAATTGGATAGTTATATGGACGGGAAAGGAATGGAGGGTTATGGTCTGAGCGCAGGTATATGGGACTAGGGAAGAATACGTGTTCGGCACGGACTAGAAGGGTCGATATGGCCTTTTTCCGTGCTGTAATTGTTATATGGTTATATGGTTATATGGTTACTGTGGCAGCAGTTTACCTTCTTCATCGCGCACAGCGCTCCCCCGCTTTCCCTGGCCCTCGCCTTTGCGATGTGTTTGTGAGTGTGTGTGTGCGCGGTCAGTTGATCCAGCTCGTCGTTTCAATCCGGACGGTCGATCCAGCTCGAGGCTTTCCAGGCGAGTGCCCTCGAGCTTGAAGGTCGAAGACACTCTTCTTAACTTGCGGATTAGATCGCCCAAATGGGACAGCCCCTTTACTAATCAAGATGTGATTTCAGATGTGAGGATTTCCACATCCAGAGACTCAAACACTCTGCAAATGAAACAGAAATTCACTTGGATTTGATCCAATTTAGGTTATATTATTTGATGCTCATGATGTGGTTTCTTCATCGGAGAAACCTATTTTCTCTAAGAAACAAGATCTCTGATATAACAACATTTAAAAGGCATTTGGAGAGGTACATGAATAGGAAACGCTTAGAGTTATACGGGCCAAATGCAGGTACGTGGGATTATTGTAGATGAGGCATCTTGGTCGGCATAGGCAAGTTGGGCCAAGTTAAGCTGTATAACTTCATGACTCTATGACTATAAATCCATCTTCAATCTCTTTTGAAGAGGAAGGCTATGTCTAATGTAGTATGGCATGCTTCACTGCCTGCTCCCCTTCAAAGGAAAAGGTTGCGCTCATTATCTGAAAAGACCTATTGCAGAGCTGTGGCATTCTCACTGGAATCTCCATATCACCATTCATCTAGTAAGTCTCCTGAGCTGGTGCACGTTCCTCCATTGTGGGACATCACTTGTCTCATGATATCATATGTTCTGGGTATGGTATATCTCCTACAACCTTTTGTCAAATCTGGGATTCTTTTGATATGAGTTTCTCACAGTCTCCTACATTTGGTGCTGTAAATCTTAGGCATTTCTGTTATAGTCGTATGCCTGTCTTCTTCCAGTCAATTCCTTTTGTGTGTTCTTCTAGCAGCCTTTCTATTGTTGGGAGTGGAATCCTAGTTTATCCGGCCATAAGTCTCCACAGAGGACTACTCATCATCTCTTGGGCTGGGGTATTGTGGAAGGCCAGGATGCACAATTCGGGATCTGATTGACAATCGCTCCTTCTCACAGTTTCTTAACCACCTGCACAGCATTCTTTGTTTTCCGATGTTCGATGGAAAGTGAGGTGATGATGTTTCGTGATGTAACTACTGGTCCTTTGAGTACCTCACATATCTTCCTGGTATGAAATGTGACCCATTATCAGTGATCAGAACTGTCTGTAACTGCCCCTTTTCATCCTTTTATCTTGTGCTTAACTGCATATACCACCTGCTGTTGGCCATCCAATGTTTTAACCTGGCTTTGGATGGTTCTGCAGCTCTTCATGTTCATATACACTTTTCTGGATTTTTCTCTAGCTCATATTCTAGTTAAGTATAAATCACTGCGCTATTCGGATCACTGTGCCTAGAAATCTGCAAAACTACATTAACTAACAATTAACTAACAATCTTAACTTTGTTTAAAAATCATCAAAGGATTCTCACTGCTCCTGCTTTGCATGCAGAGAACAGGTAACGGTTGACTGTTTCACTTCTCCTGGGGTTGCAGTTTACTTGTCAAGCATCTAATGGAATCTCCCTTTGAGGACTTTATGATATGGTATCATTCTTTCCCCTTGTGACCAATGAGATAACATGTTTACTTTATTTTGCTCTGATTTATGTACCACAGTCACTTGAGTGTAGAGTATAAAGTCTTTCCTGTACCATTTTCATTCTTTAGACAGGCCTCCTGCCTGAAAATCCATTCCCTTGGGGATCTTTATCTCTATCTTATTATGTACCATCTTAATTGAATCACACAGCCCATTGTCATCCAAGACAGGTCCATGTTATCATACATGGGATGGATTGTGGCCAGTCTTCATCATTCTGAAGCAGGTCAGAGTCTAGATATCAATGTTTGATCATGCTACTGACAACAGTCTCATGGTATCTTTCTCAATACCTCTTTAGAATACTGAAGAATGTGGAAAACATCAAAACTAAACAAAGTTATTGAAAGAACTTACAACAACGAAGGCTACTGGAAGTTACTGAAAATTGTTGCAATAACACAGAGCATTTGATTATTTGGTGCAAATTTCTGAAGTTGCACTCTATCAATAATGTACACAATTGGTGTAGACTTTAACATTAATTTTACTTGTGGCTCAACAAGTTAAGCCTGGATGTTATACAAGATTTGTGTTATGAGGACTAGGTGATGAAAATGAACAAAGTACAAACAAAAGTGGACAGCACCATCTTCAAACCTTATTGAATGAAGTGATGGTCATTGATAAACAACTAAAGTTATGCCTCTTTAAAGGTGGCATAAAGAACTCCTGCAGTGATTTTCTAAGGCCACCAAACACAACTGTCCTCTTTTGTCTTCGCTACAATTTCAGTCACTGGAGAAAATTCCACGAGTCATATTGACCTAAATTTTATTAGGATTTCTTAAGCACATCATCTGTCAAATACTAAGTTTCTATACGCAGTTTATTTGATATTTCTTGATGCGCACTTGAACTGAATAGAGCTGATGATAGGAAGTTATGGACAAACCAGGAAAAACATAAACAGCTAAATTCTGATCATCCGACATCCTTGAAACTTTGGTAGAGTTCAGAACAGCAGATAATTTGGATTATGTGATGTTACTTCCATTAACAACAAAATAAAACTTTATTTCACACTTTTTTACATGAGACAGCATTATAATAAGTTTTCAAGTGAATCAGATGAGTTTGAAGGGAGCAAGAAATATACAAACATTGCAGACCCTGGCTCCAACTATACACCCAACACATACGGCTCCCAATCTGTATGGATGAGTGAGCTAATTGATGAACCATCAGGATTTCTGCACCATTGTATGCTGGCCAATTTGTGTTTTACTGTATTGGGTATTTCAGAATGGATGTCCTTTTGAATGCTTCGGCCTGATCTTCAGTATTCACATTCTGGACTCCACCGTTATTTAGGAAAGGAATATTTATGGAGTGTCTTCTCTCTGTTCTTATTTTCTTATTAAGATTCACATTGATGTATATTAATCTTGGGATATATGTGGGTAATTTTATCTTTAAAATTGTTTCTGATAGCAAGAAATGGAAAGGAGTTCCACCAAATCTCAGCTTTGCTCATAAGTGGCGAACATTATAGTAATCTTTATAGTAGAGATGACATTTTCTCTCTGAAAAGATTGGCAGCTTTATTAATATATTTAACGATAGGCAAAATAACATTATGTGGTTGCCGTTATGATTCTGTAATTTTGTTTATTGAATTCTGCTTATTTTCATTAATGACTAGAAAAAAAGTTAAGGCAAGTAATTCAAGCAGGATCCATTTAAAGGTCCTTACAGCTGTTCCCAGATGTGTAAGTTTCTCTCATATCTTTTTACTTTTTGAAAAATGTGTTTGGAGAGCTTAAATTAGTTGAGCAAAATCAATGCTGGCTGAGGCCTCAGCACTGACCTCAATGCTTCAATAACATTTCTTTATGTACAGCATCCAGGCCTTTGGTCTGCCGGTTAGCTGCAGTAGTATCCACTTGTGTGCCATCCTATGTTGGAAAGTGGATGTGCAGTGTTGAAATGAACTTCATTTCAGTTTAGTTTAAATAGACAACATGGAAACAGGCCCTTCAGCTCACCGAGTCCACACCAACTATTGATCACCCGTTCACATAGTTCTACGTTATCCCACTTTCACACCCACATCTACACACAAGGGCAATTTATAGAAGCCATTTAAGATTATAAGGCCATAAGACATAGGGGCAGAATTAGGCCATTCAGCCCATGGAATCTGCTCTGACATTCGATCATAGTTGATCTATTTTTTCCATCTCAACCCCATTCTGCCTTCTCCCCATAACCTTTGATGTCTTTACTAATCAGGAATCTGACAAACTACAAACCTGCACCTCTTTGCAATGTGGGAGGAAACCAGAACACCCAGAGGAAATCCATGTGGTCGCAGTGGGAATGAACAAACTCCACACTGGCAGTATCCGACTTCAGGATTGAACCCAGGTCTCTGGCACTATGAGGCAGCAGTTCTACCAGCTGCGCCACTGTACCACCTCCACTGATATGCTTGTTTTAGTTATTGGTGTAACGCTTACAACATGCTCATTGTGTGAGGGTGATATGAACCTGTCAATATAGGTCATGAGTCCTGAGTGACTGATAATTAATGTTGGTAAGTGACTGATGATGATGTGGTACAATGAGATAAGTAACAGAGTTATTGGGATATGGCATTTGAAGATGCATTCACTGATCTTCACCACATGTAAAGTGCTTGAAATACTTGCAGCAGTGCATGCAAGTCCTTGGGCTTGAAGCTTGGAGTCAGCAGCTATGCGGATCTGCGTTAATTTTGCAGAGTTTGTCTGAAGGGCCTCCTGGTAACCAGTACAAAGAGCACATCTCTTGGAGTCAGTTCTCCCCATCACAATTTCCTTGGTAAGAACGAGCTTCAGAATGCCTTCTAGCACCGTAACCGCCACAAGCCCCTCCTTTATGAACAAGTTCCAACTGGCTTTTTTAATGCAGGCTAGCATTAGATTGTTCCTAGTCTCCCGAGGCATGAATATATTGTCATAATCAGCGCTGGCTTCAGTCACACAAATGAGGATCCAGTTTAAAATAAAAGTGCTGACAAAATTAGACGCAACAGGTATGCTTTAGTCATACATTGTGATCTCAAAATATATTTTGGAGGAAAATGAATTTTTCTTTAAAATTATTCTATTATCTGAAAAGAAGTAGCTTCATGTGTAAAATATTATACGACAGGAAACAAATTCCAGGGTATGAGGAAATAAATTCAATATGGCAAGAACAGGCAGAAACATTGAGCTACCAAGACAATCCGGTTTATGAATGTTGGGTAGAAGATAGTAACAATAGTAGAAATAGTGCCTGAATGAAGTTAAGAATTAATCTGAAGAGTTTTAAATTATTTCACTACAATTTCTAATAAATCTTGTTGATTTCTGGACAGTTCCACTTACATTACTATTGGCACTAAAACCACCAGAATAAAAGGGGGTTAATTTAATTGTAGTCATCGCAAATTTGCTTGCAATATAAATGCATATTTCAGAAATGCAAATAAATTCGTTGATTTCCTTTTCATGCAAGAACCACACTAATTTGAAATCCTTTTTAGTGCACTTATTCATTATTGATATTTTGTTGCTAAAGAGCACGTGCATTTGGCAGTGGGATATGAATTATTTTTTACATTCTTAAAATTACGATGCACAGTTCCATCAAAGGTCTTTAAGTCTAATGGGATAAAATTGAAGTATGTCTGTTCCAGTTTATCCTAATTTTCTGTATGACAGCTGGAGTAAATTATGAAATATTAGTATGTGAGCAGGAAAGAAAATTAAATGCTTAATTAACTCATGGTGTGAAATTGCCCTTCATAGTACCAATTTGCGTGTGTTTAATGTACAGGTCATGCACCATTCCCATTTATGTAGTAGCATATATTTATAGTCTTATTCTCCAATGCTCATACGACCTGCATCTAAGATTATGTAATTGGCTGATAATGTGGTATCTGACTGGCAATCGCAGTACATGAGATAAATAAAAAGACACAAAGTGCTGGCGTAACTCAGTGGGTCAGGCAGCATCTCTGGAGAACATGAATAGGTGACTTTTCGGGTGGAGACCCTTCTTCAGACTGAAACATCACCTATCCGTGTTCTCCAGAAATGCTGCTTGACCCACTGAATCACTCCAGCTCTTTATGTCTTTTTTTGTAAGCTAGCATCTGTAGTTCTTTGTTTCTACATGAGAAAAATATCTGTTTGACGAGCACACTGTATCAAAATTTTTAGTAAAGTCAAGCCACGTCCAGATTCTGAATTAAAAGTTATACTCAAAAAAAGGCCAAGAGACTTGGAGTCATAGATACATACAGCAAGAAACCAAGCCCTTCGGCTGAAATTGACTATGACGACCAGGATGCCCTATCTATATTGATCTCGCCTGCTCACATTTGGCTCTTATCCCTCTAAATATTTATTCGCCATGTTCCTGTCCAATTGTCCTTTAGGAAGTATTTAAATAAAAAAAGAAAGTAAAGCTGATGTCAGTCAGTGGGAGTCTCTTTAAGCCACAACGTTGTGAATCCAGGTTCAACCACAGAGGATTTGAGCACAAATATCTTGTTTGCCACTTCTGTGCAGTAATGAGGTATTGCTGCTCTGCTAAAGATCCTATTTCTCAGAAAATACAATAATTCTCCTTTCTAAGATAAATAAAATAATCCCAAGGCACTATTTCAAAGAAATACGGGGAAAAACAACTCCTGGTCAAAAACATCCATGCAATGCATCACTGATGATTGTCATATGAAATAATAATAATAATAATGGATGGGATTTATATAGCGCCTTTCTAGAATACTCAAGGCGCTTTACATCGCATTATTCATTCACTCCTCAGTCACACTCGGTGGTGGTGAGCTACTTCTGTAGCCACAGCTGCCCTAGGAAGCGAGGCTGCTAATCTGCGCCTACGGCCCCTCCGACCACCACCAATCACTCACACACATTCACACACAGGCAAAGGTGGGTGAAGTGTCTTGCCCAAGGACACAACGACAGTATGCACTCCAAGTGGGATTCGAACCAGCTACCTTCCGGTCGCCAGCCAAACTCTTAGCCCATTGTGCCATCTGTCGTCCCAAATAGGCTTATTGCACATCATATCTTTTGAGAGTGTTCCATCCAAATACTATCTTGCCTTGCACTGCTAAGCTTCTAAAATCGAATAGGGTGTGGCGTCAGCTGATAGTCAGACCACTTCTGGTCGAACCCTCATCAGTGGTTTCGTGACGTCATGGGGTTAAGGGGAGTGTCCTGCGACATAAGCATATCTTACCTTGAGATCAGCCCAGTCGACAGGGAGCTGAGCTTGAGACAACACCCTCGCTCAACTGCAGCAGCAATGACAATAAGTTAGAGGACCAAATGTGTATGTATTTTCAAAATATTACGTCTGAATAAGTTGTTCACCACGTTTGGTTCTGCTACATTGGTGACCCGCGATGATCCAAATTGAGATTTTGCATTTCTCCCGACACACGCAGCCTCGGGAGACCTGATGTCTGCAGCCGACAGCCCAGCCCTGCTGAACGACGCTGCCGCCAACCCGGCCCTACCGTAATGTATGCTGCAGGCCGCCCAGGTCGATGGGCATGGTCCGGGTCTTGTTTGACGGCCACCCATCTCTCCCGCATGACTCGGCCGGAGCCAACCACCCCCACCAGCTGCTGCCCACCGGAGCTGAGGGGCCGTGGCTGCTATCGCTCCCCACCAGCGGTCGCTCCCCCACCAGCTGCTGCAGGAGCTGCGTGTTTGGCAGCCCCCCGCCCCCAGCATCACCGCCGCCCGCCCGCCGGAAGAGGGGAGAGAGCGGGCTCGCCCATTACCCCGCCGTCCGCTGCTCAAGGCCTAGCCTCCCGATGTAGAGCAGGCCTACCTGGGCCGGCTGCCCGAAGACATCCTTTTGCACCTCACCGACGCAGACCTCCAAGGTCCCCAGCCGCTGGCTGCCTGTCCGGTTGGGCTGTGGTCGGCCGCTTTTAAAGGCCGCCTCAGCCGGCTGCGGCCTACTTCCACATGGCAGCCGCAGCGACTGCAAAAATGGTCGACGTGGCCGGCGGGAAGCGACGCTCGACCTACTCTGACCACCGTCAACAGCGCCACCTTCCGGCATGATGCCGTCACTGCAGCCTGACCGCCGTCCATAGCGCCACCATCCGGCCAGATGCCGTCTCTGCAGCCTGACCGCCGGCAACAACACCACTTCAGGTCGGATGCTGTCACTGCAACCTCCAGTTTCCCAGCACAGCTTCCCATCCTGCACCATGGACATTGGACAATTTGCACTTTTACTTTCCTACCACTTTGGACCTGTTTGCTCACTGTAGTTTGTTTTGTTTCTTTTCACTTTGTTTACACTGTAATGACCTCGCCGGGTTAGCAATTAGTTTATTCTTATATATATTTTTGTTGCCGATGTCTCCCAACCGTTGCTGGGTGCCATATTTCTCAGGACACGATCCCCTGCTGGTTGATGAGATGCAACTGCTCGTCAAACCTGTGACTTTTGCATTGGTCTCCTCGCACCCCATTGGTCCACTGCCGGAGTGTCGACTGCGCCCACCGTCCCGACCCTCGGCTAGGGTGCCTCCGACCCACAGCAGGTGCCGCCCTCGACCATGCTTGCACACCTTCTTGTAGAAGGTTAGCGTGTTCTATTCCTTCCTCCGGTTCTGGGGGGGGTTCTGTGGCGTCAGCTGGTAGTCAGACCAATTGCGGTTGAACCCTCATCTGTGGTTACGAGGGCTATCATGTGACGTCATGGGGTTAAGGGGAGTGTCCTCTACATATCTAACTTTGAGATCAGCCCAGTCGACAGGTACCTGAGCTCGAGACAACACCCTCGCTCAGCTGCAGCAGCAATGACAATATGTTAGAGGAACAAACGTGTATGTATTTCGAACCTATTACATCTGAATAAATCAACAGTTTGTTCACCACGTTTGGTGCCACTACGAGGGTCATCTTTCCAGAACAGTGGCAGCAAGCATTCCTGCAGGCCAGCTAATATTTATTCTTAAATCAATATTACTAAAACACATTTGCCTAGAATTTGGACTTCATCTTATTTTTTGTGCACTAAAGCATGGTTGCATTTGGAGCTGGCATTGAATAGGGTTGCCACAAAATAATGCTAAATTGTTCAAAATAAAATTTAAATAGCAAAAGATTAATCTGATCAAGATGCGGTTATAAGAAATGTTCTTGACAGCTGCAACTACAATGCTGAGTAACCACCATCTATGTTGAGCAGCAGACTAATGGGTTGAAGATTGCAGTCTATGTTTAGAGCTACAGATAGAGCTGACCAAAGGAAAATATATTGTGTGTGAGGTTATGGCTGCTTATAGCAATGGCCACTCACATACATTTTCTAACAAGCCTTTAATTTAGGTGATCAAGGAATCATTCATTGAAATGTTATCTTCATTGCAGGGAGATTTGCACAGCAAGATGTGAAAGTCATCTGGGTTCTCCTGGCATAGCATTCATTTATTTTATGGGGGTTGGGAATTGAAATATGGAGAAGGTCACTTGGTTTACATTGAGCCTATGATTTTGCAGGTTTATGTGCAATTTGTCTCTTTCAGGGAATCTACAACATTCTGTATGGCCAACACTTGCCTCCTCCACTCATTTGGGGAAGGAGGCTTGGTATGTCAGGCAGGGACATTTTTCCTGGTAGCCTTCTTCCTGCTGCTCCTCATTGTCATTTTGTTCTCCATGGCTTTAGGCTTGAGGTCTTCTTGCAGCTCTACCTTTTTGACCAGCTACTATATTTAATTGGCAAATTTGTACAGCATGTAGCAGATGATGATGAAATATCTAAGATAACTCTTTCCACTCTTGGACTTCTGAGATGACTGATTGGGGATGATCAGCCATGATCACATTGAATGGCGGTGCTGGCTCGAAGGGCTTAATGGCCTACTCCTGCACCTATTGTCTATTGTCTATGTCCTCTTTGTTCATTAAACGTTTTTACTCCATTCTTGTGGATGAAGCCCTCACCAGTGTCTCCTCTGTGTCCCATTGTTTTGGTTTCGCTCCCACTCAGAAGGAACGAGGATAGATTTCTCCTGGTCCTCCCCTTTCATCACAACAGCCTCCGCATCTAATACGTTATTCTCCGACATTTCCACTGCCTTCAACGTGGTCCCAACACCAGTCATAACTTCCCGTCCCCATCCCTTTACGCTTTTCGTAAAGACTATTCCCTCCGCAACTCCTTGGTTCAACTAATTCCTTCACACCAAACCCACCCCCTCCCCAGGTATTTTCCCCTATGACTGCAGGAGATGTAACAACAGTCCCTTAATCTCCTTCTCTTCTATTCAAACAAAGGAGCAGTCGGTGTACTTTGTAACTTTGCATACCTTTGGTATGCAAACAAAGAATTTCACTGTGCCTTATCACATGTGACAATAACGTATTCCATTCCATTAAAAATGATTTGTTTACTTTTTTATAACTCAGTCTGTTGGATTTTAACATTCATTGTTGTTTGCTAAAAAAAAGATGATTGATTAAAATTCAAAGTTATACACAAAGAGCCCAAAGTTCAATTTTGTTTTTAGTGCCATGTCATATTTGCTCAGTAAGATTTACCAGAGTTATGGGCCTGTCCCACTAGACAACTTTTTAGGCGACTACAGGAGACTATGCAGTCGCCACATGTTCGCGGGTGGCTGCCGGGGAGTCGCCTTCATGGTCGTGAATAGTTCCTGCATTCTCGGAACTAGTCACGGCTTCATTCTGGTCGCCGCTAATTTTTCAACAAAAATTAGCAGCGACCAGAATGAAGCCACCAAGGAGAGTAGCGAGAATTCTCGTACCATAGGTGCAGTGGTAGTGGGTCCCCAGGAGGTCATAGGTTCTTGTAGGTTGTAGGTTGCTGACCGATGAATTTCATTGGCTCATTGGGGAAAAAAAACGTAAACAGTAGTTTTCAGAATCAAGGATAACCGACCGGTGATGTTAATGTCCACCGAGCTTCACTGCCGTGTATCTGGCATCTTAAAAGTAGTCTCCACTCCTTCTCCCCACCCCGTTTCCCCCCCTTCTGCCCTCTTTTAAAGGACACGTGATCCTTCCTGTACACTGTACTTTCACCATCTTAATTACAGCACCAACCTTCCTGTTCATCGCGGTGTGTGTCTGTATCACATTGGCTTTGCACCGTGTGAATTTCACTCAGACAGCGCTCCCCCCGCTTGCCCTGTCCCCCGCCTGCATAACTGGCTGGTCAAGGAAGCGATGTGTGTGTGTGTGTGTGTGTGTGTGTGTGTTCCACTCTGACAGTCGCCGTTCCAGTCGCCGGTTTTTCAGCGACCTGCTACAACTTGACAGTCGCCGGCAATCGCCTGAAAAATCGCCTAAGTGGGACAGGCCCATCGCACCCATTTTAAGAAGTGTGAAATATCTGCTCAATTTTCTGCCAACAAAGGATACTTCTGGCCCAAATTTCTGGCTGTAACCAGATGGCATAATAAAAAGGATCAGTACCACTGTCCTAAAAATTCTGCTGTGTATTCAGTGCAGTAGATACCTGCTGGAGCTAAGACCGGCAGTAGTTACTCAGTTTTTATATTGCAGTAATATCATTTTGAATTACAAATTGGCTCAGTGTATTTCTCAAATGGCATGAACTTATCATCCAGAAGGCTGGTAGTGATTAGCTTAATATATAATCAGTTAGGAAATATATAATTGGAAATCAAAGGGTACTTGAGTTAAATAGCTATAATTTCATAATGCATGTCAAACATATTTATTGTGCAGCATTTGTGAAGTATTTAATATGGATAAAAATATATATATTTTCGCCTTAATGTTCTTTCATAAAATGACATGAAACACTGGCAGTCTATTATGTCACAGTTCCATTCCTGAGATCTATCCAGAAGCTAATATCTCCAGACAGATCATTCAGATAGTCAGAAATGCCTGTTTTCTATTGCTACCAATATCATATAGAGTTATACAGCGTGAAAACAGGCTCTTTGGCCGAACTTGCCCACATTGGCCAACATGTCCCATCTACACTAGTCCCACCTGCCTGTGTTTAGCCCATGTCCCTCTAAACCTATCCTATCCATGTATCTGTCTAAATGTTTCCTAAACATTGCATTAGTACCTGTTTCAACAACCCCTGCAGAGGTTCATTTCATACCACATACCATATCATTTATACAAAATGCAAATTGCTAGAGGAATTCAGCAGGTCAGACAGCATCTGGGGAGGAATGCAGACTTGTGATCGGTGTGAAGAAGAATCCCAATCCGAAATATCATCTGACTATTCATTCTACGAATGCTGCCTGAGTTACTCCAGCACTTTGTGTTTTGCCTAAGATTTCAATATCTGCTGTTTTTTTCTGTCTCCATATTTTATATATTACTAAAAGTCTGTTCTTGACCGGTTTTGGCCATCTGTGCTGCGATTTCCGAGAGAACGCCGCCACCTACGACCGTCATTTTGGCCACCTTGCTCAGAGCCCCCCCCCCCCCCCTCCGCCGTATTTGTGCCGAGGATTTTTCCCGTCGATGAAAAATGACAGAGATATTAATGATTTTACAAAATTCCCCATTCTCTCTGCTGCCCCTGCTGGCGGGAGGGGGGAGGGACTATAAAACCAGGAAGTGGTGTGCCTCAATCAGTGTCTGCAAGCTGTAGGAAGGCAGAGGGTCACGTTTCTCTGAGCTGTGAATAACACTGAACACATGTCTACTCAAATGTAAGTGTCCTTAGTGGTTCTAAAACGCTTGCAGAATGTGTCTATTGGTTCTAAAATGTTTGCAAAAAGTGTCTCTTTTGGTTCTACAATGCTTGCAGAATGTGTCTTTTTTGGTTCTAAAATGTTTTTTTAGGTTCTCCCCCCTTTCCTCTCCCCCCCCCCTTCTCCTCTCCCCTTTCCTCTCCTCTCCCCCCTCCTCTCCTCTCCCCCCCTCCTCTCCTCTCCCCCCCTCCTCTCCTCTCCCCCCCTCCTCTCTTCCCCCCTCTCCTCTCCCCCCCCCTCTCCTCCCCCCCTCTCCTCCCCCCCCCTCTCCTCCCCCCCTCTCCTCTCTCCCCTCTCCTCTCCCTCTTCTCCTCTCCCCCCCTCTCCTCTCCCCCCCCTCTCCTCTCCCCCCCTCTCCTCTCCCCCCTTCTCCTCTCCCCCCCCTCTCCTCTCCACCCCCCTCTCCCCTCCCCCTCTCCCCTCCCCTCTCCTCTCTCCCCCCTCTCCTCTCCCCCCCTCTCTCCCCCCCTCTCTCACCTCCCCCTCTCCCCACCTCTCCCCTCTCTCTACCCCTCTCCTCTCCCCCTCTCCTCTCCCCCTCTCCTCTCCTCCCCCTCTCCTCTCTCCCCCTCTCCTCTCTCCCCCTCTCCTCTCTCCCCCTCTCCTCTCTCCCCCTCTCCTCTCTCCCCCCCCTCCTCCCCTCTCTCCCCCCCTCTCCTCTCCCCTCCTCTCCTCTCCCTCCCCTCCTCCCTCCCCCTCCCCTCCCCCCCTCTCTCTCCCCCCCCCCCCTCTCCCTCTCCCCCTCTCCCCCCCCCCCCTCCCCCTCCCTCCCCCCCCTCTCCCTCCCCCCCCCCCCCCCCCCCCCCCCCCCCCCCCCCCCCCCCCCCCCCTCCCTCCCCACCCCCCCTCTTCCCTCCCCCTCCCTCCCCCTCCTCTCTCCCCACCTCTTCCCCCCTCCCCTCTCTCACCACCCTCTCCTCCCCCTCTTTCCCCTCTCTCCCCCCCCTCCCCCTCCTCCTCCCCCCGTCCCCCTCCCCATCTCACCCCCTCTCTCTCTCCCCGCACCCCTCCATCCCCTAAACCCCCTTCCCCTCCAAAACCCCCTAAACCCTCTTCGCCTCCACACCCTCCCCCTACCATCTCCTCCCTGCTCCCCACCTCTCCCCCTCACCCCCTCTCAACACCCCCTCTCTCTCCCCCTCACTCTCACCCTCTCTCTCTCCTCCCCTCCTTTCCCCCCTCACCCACCCTCCCTCTTCTCCTCCTCTCCACCCCCCTCTCCCTCTTGCCCCTCTCTCTGTGTCTCTGTCTCTCTCTCTGTCTCTGCCCCTTCTCTCTCTGCCCTCACTCTCTACCCCCGCCCCCCCCCCCCCCCCTCTCTAGGTGTGACTGCAAGTTGGGGGCTATGCGTCGGTAGATAGGGTGTTTATGGGGTAAAAGGAGCAAATTAATAATATTAATATAATATCAAGGGGGGTAATTAGCGTGAGTGCGGGGGGGGATAGTTAGTGTGTGTGGCGCTGCATGCCGCCCCCCACAACCGCACGTTGGGGGAACAGACCCAACGGGTCTGCACTTGGTCTAGTTATTATTATAAATAGCTTGAAAAATGCTTTAATGTGTGGGAAAATTTGGAAAGTTGGAGTTCCGTAAGTCAGGAGATTTTTAAGTCACGGAGCCCCTGTATGTGGTATGATTTTATGTTGGTAGAGGATTGTGTTGTGAGTAAATACTTTCGTTTTTCATTGAGAAGAAGTGACCATTATTTCATGAATACAGGAACAGAGCTGCAAAGGGTACTCTGGGACAGTTTTAACAATAGCTTATGTTAGGATAATTCATTATGCTAATTGAGGTATCTGAGGACACGGTGCAAGTAGCTGTCCTGTATAACTACCATGATGGAGATTAAACTGCTTGATGTACTACCATACTCCTAATAGACCAAAGACATGATTAAGCATTGATCGGCAGGGAGACAGACAAAAAGATCCTAAAACAGTGACAGAGTATTTGTCAGACTCTTTAGAAGCTGCTCTGAAAACTGGTAGTTACTGAATGCTTATTTCAATGTCATGACAATTGCTGCCCATTCGTATATTTTCCCTGTTCTGGGAATTGAAAGCAGTTGTTCCATTCTCACCCATATGCTACAAAATGCTCTGTATCTCATTATCTTCATGGTACAGAGAGTGTAATTAGTCTCAGACATTTGCATATTTGCCGGGTCTTTTCAGAGAGAGCTAAGCCTTTTGTGTTTGATGTTCTGTGTGATGTTCTCATTAGTGGAGGATCCATGGGATCATGGTCTTCAGTTTTGAAGGAAGGACAAGCTTTTTATAAGCCTCAAGGTCTTTCGATATTATATCCTTTTACTCATGCAGAAACTTCTTATCACCTAAGTTACCTAACATGCTAGGTGTCGGTGAGTGCTGATAATGGGGAGCTGTATCTGAATGGGAGAAAGAGGATTTTTGTTTCATGCTGGAAGTGGAGGTAATTTATCTTCTCTATTTTCTTATACCTGTTTCTTCTTTGGAAGCAAATATAATTGTTTTAATGTCATGATACCCATAATAAACAATATTATTAATTTTGGATGTCTATATTCAATAATGGTAATAATTATGAAAAACATTATTACTTTGGCTTTCACTGCATCATGTTCTTGTGCACTGAATGAGCCCATTGCAGGACCAACATTTTATCCCAATCTCCTCAAGAATGTTCTCCTATTAGTTGTCTACCTGTTGCCTAGGTTTCTGATATCCTGGGAACAGTAAAGTTGTGGCGGCCCCCTCCTCACCGCGGCGAACGGGAGTGCTATTCGCACCTACGGGTTTCGCACCATCCCCCTCAACTTTGGTCGCAGCTCCTTTTCGTGGAGGTTCGTCATTGCCGACGTTTCCCAGTCGCTGCTGGGCGCCGACTTCCTTCGAGCCCATTCACTGCTCGTGGATGTCAAGCGGCGGCGCCTGATGCACTCTCACGCTGGAGCCGGTCTTCCTCCGTACTGGTGATCCCGTAGCACGCCCTGATGGCCCCCTGTCGTCCATGGATGCTTGAACCCCACTTCCGCTCCTCCACCCCCAAGCACGGGATGGAGCACCATATCCCCACTACTGGCCCGCCTGTGCACGCCCGGGTGCGTTGTCTCACGCCAGACAAGCTCCGTCTAGCTCGGGAGGAGTTCCACCAGATGGAGGCGATGGGCATCGTGCGTCCCTCCGATAGCCCATGGGCGTCACCGCTCCACATGGTCCCTAAGACGAACGGGGGCTGGCGCCCGTGTGGGGATTACCGTCGCCTGAATGATGCGACAGTCGCTGACAGGTATCCGGTCCCGCACATTCAGGACTTCAATTCCCATCTGGCCGGAGCATCCGTATTCTCCAAGGTGGACCTCGTGCGAGGGTACAATCAAATTCCGGTCCGCCCCGACGATATCCCGAAGACGGCCATTATTACACCATTTGGTCTATTCAAATTTGTACGGATGCCGTTTGGGTTAAAGAACGCTGCGCAGGCCTTTCAGCGGCTTATGGACTGCGTGTGCCGCGTCCTGGACTTCGTTTTCGTGTACTTGGACGACATACTCGTGGCCAGTCGCTCGCGGCAAGAGCACTGCATCCACCTCCATAAGCTGTGTCAGCGCCTCGGCGACTTCGGTTTGGCCATGAACGAGTCCAAGTGCCGTTTCGGGGTGACGGCTATCGACTTCCTCGGCCACCGCGTGACTCCACAAGGGGTGGTGCCTCTGCCGACCAGGGAGGACGCTGTCCGCAGGTTCCCCCGTCCGACCAGTTAGGGGCCTACAGGAATTTGTGGGGATGGTCACCTTCTATCACCGCTTCCTGCCGTCAGCGGCCGCAGTCATGCGTCCGCTTTTCCACCTGATTGCTGGTCATCGCAAGGAGGTTGATTGGTCCGTGGAAGCAACAGCGACATTCGAGAGGGCTAAGCAGGCACTGGCTGAGGCCACGATGCTCGTCCACCCACGTGAGGACGCCCCGACCGCACTGATGGTGGACGCTTCTGAGGTTGCGGTTGGGGCAGTGTTGGAGCAGCTCGTTGATGGATGGTGGCGGCCACTTGCCTTCTTCAGCAGGCATCTCAGTGGTGCTCAGCGTCGTTACAGCGCCTTCGACCGTGAGCTCCTTGCCCTGTATCTCGCCGTACATCATTTCCGCTACTTCCTGGAGGGGAGGCCGTTTACTGCATTTACGGACCACAAGCCTCTAACCTTCGCGTTCGCCAAGGTTTCAGGCCGGCAGCAGAGGCAGTCTGAATACACCACCTCCATCCGGTTCATTGAGGGCAAATTCAACAGGGTGGCCGATGCCTTATCGAGACCTGCAGTCCACGCGCTTCTCCAAGTCGGTGAGGGGATCAATTATTCCGCCCTGGCAGCCGCTCAGCTTGTCGACGAGGAGATGGCCGCCTATCGTACGGCTGTTTCAGGCCTGCAGTTGGAGGACGTTGTCTGTGGTCCTGGGGGTGCAACGCTGTGTGCGATGTCTCCTCTGGTGTTCCGCGACCCATCGTCCCCATCGCCTGGTGGCGCAGGGTGTTTGAGGTGCTCCATGGACGCGCATCCCTCCATCAGGGCGACAACGGCCCTGGTAGCCTCCCGCTTCATGTGGCAAGGGCTGCGGAAGGAGGTTGGACATTGAGCACGCACTTGCATCCCGTGCCAGACCGCCAAGGTGCAACGACACATGCGTGCGCCGTTGCAGGAGTTCACCATTTCTCGGCAGCGTTTCGACCACATTCATGTGGACATCGTGGGGCCGCTGCCGTCGTCCCAGGGCATGACCTATCTATTCACCGTCGTGGACCGCTTCACGCGGTGGCCCAGTTCGGTGTTCCACTGGACATAACTTCCGACCGGGGGCCTCAGTTCACGTCAGAGCTGTGGTCGGCCATGGCATGCCTCCTGGGTGTTCGTCTGCACCACACGACGGCGTACCACCCGCAGGCGAACGGCCTGGTGGAGCGGTTTCACCGACAACTTAAGGATGCCCTGAAGGCACGGCTCATTGATCCGGACTGGGTAGATGCTCTGCTGTGGGTTTTGCTGGGGATCCGCACTGCACCGAAAGAGGACTTGGTCTTCTCCTCCACCGAGTTGGGGTATGGGTCTCCATTGACGGTGCCCAGGGAGTTCATCCCAATGTCTTCGGCAGGCGGTGGGCAAGCTGACGCCGGTGCCCACGTCTCGTCATGGGTCCTTCCGTCCGCACGTTCCTTCTGCTCTGGAGGACTGCCAGTTCGTCTTCCTGCGCAGGGATGCGCATCGGACACCTCTCCAGCGGCCGTACGAAAGTCCCTTCCGGGTCCTGGAACATGGCTCGTCGACTTTCGTCCTGGACATGGGGGGTCGGCATGCGGCTGAAGCCAGCACATATTGATATTGATCAGCCGGTGCTGGTAGCGCGTCCCGTAAGCGAGGGCGGCCTCTGTCTAGGGTACCTCCTTCTCTGGCTACTCCATCCCCCGCACCTGTTGATCAGTCGCCTGTTCCGGGGCCGGGCATTGTGTGCACCCGGGCTGGCCGCCGTGTACGCCCTCCTGTCCGTTTCGTGCCTCGGGTACTTGGGAGGGGTCCTGTGGCGGTCCCTGGGGGGTAGGCCACTCCTTGGATCATCCCCCTCGCCGGTTGAGGGACATGGGGCGTTGGTCTGCCACGGGGTTTCCAGACGACCCTGGGTTTAGTGCTCTCGAGGTGTGTGTGTGTGTGGTGTACTCTCGCTGTTGGGATTAAAAGACTACTGTTTGAACCCGCCTGGCGTCTGGCCTTTTCCTGACCTTGACCAGGCCACTACAAAGTGGTTTTATTGGGATTTAACTGTTTCCTTATCTTTCCGTAGAAAATTGGATGTTTCTTCACCATCTGAGATCTCACATACATGAGGACAGCTATAGGTAAGTGACACAGAGACATGAAGATGACTGAGTGAATTTTATTTTCTTTGCAATTATAAAGAGTTAGAGATACTTTGTTCAGATGTAGATGCCTTAGCACTTATCTTTGCTCATCATGTCTAAATCAGTCATTGCCTGTGCCACAGCATTCTTAATAGTTCAAGCAGGCTTTTCCCCAGAATATCTCAGAGTACCTCCTCAATCCTTCAAGTTATGATCTTCGTTACACAGAAGGAAAGGGACGTAAGAGATAATTTAACTGCCAAGTCGCACACTGCTATAAAAGACAAAGTGCTGGAGTAACTCAGCACATCAGGCAATATCTGTGGAGGGAATGGACAGACTCTTCTGCAGACTGATGCTTCTTCAATCTGAAGAAGGATCCTGACCCAAAATATCGTCTATCCATTCCCTCCACAGATGCCACCTGACCTTGAATTGAATTGAATACTTTATTGTCACATGTGACAAGACACAATGAAATTCTTTGCTTGCATACCTTGCAAATCGTCGCCCATAAAGTTACAAATTCTCCCACCCCACTCCACACTAGTTCCCCTTTTTTTTTATTCCCCTTCCTCCCCTCCCTCAAGGTGGTTACCCCATGCCAGATCTCCATTGCCCATTGTTCTACCCCCCCTCACAGCGGTCACTCCAGCACTTTGTGTTGTTTCTCCACATGCTAACATGGCCTACCTAAACATGTATCAACATTGTTCATGCATTGCATAGGGTCCTAGCAATCCCTATGTAACAGCATTATGACAGTACTTTTCCCACGTGATGGCAACATATGCAAATACCCATTGTCACATGCTCAAGGGTAACAAAAGATGGTAACGTGTCTAATCGGACTTTGCAAACTTTGGTAAGAAGATAAGAATAGGCATAGCCCATTCAGCCATTTCCTTCTGTCCCATCAGTTGTTTGCACATCCTATGTACCTATTCTGATTATATACAATATCACTCAACACCAACGCCTAGCAAAAAGACATCAATTTTATATTTAAAATTATTAATTCAGATAGCATATTCAAAATGATCCATGTACTCTGTGGCAGCACCCCTTCCCTTAGATGTTGCTTTGATCCCTTCATCTGGCTGACAGGCCTCGAGAGACCAATCCTCAGCATCATTGGTAACAACTGGTCTAATTAGCTGAGATTGGTTGACCACTTGAACCTTTGTCAACCTACTCCCTATAAAACCCAGACATTCTAACCAGAGAAACAGACCGAGAGTCTGGGAGAAGGATGAAGAGAGAAGGGAGTTGAAGTGGGATGCTTCCCTCTAAATTGAGTTCCCCCTGTCACATGTTCAAGGAAGATTGAGCCACTGGGACAGGCCTGAGACCACCAATGCCACCATGTGGTCAAGACTGGACTGCCGGGAAAGGTCCTAGACAGCCAGCATCTCTACCTGAGGTTAAAACTGAGTGGCCGGGGCAAGCCTGAGATGCCAGAACCTATTCCTGCCAGCAGACAGTCAGGAACATGTGTCCAGGATAATCCAGAGATGGCCAGCATTGTCTCTTCAAACCCAAAGCTGAACTGCCAGGAAGAAACCTGCACTGATAGCGCCTCCTCTCAAGGCAAGGGTGAACTGCAAGAAGAAGCCTGAGATCACCACGCCTCCTGCTTCGAAGACCAGGGCTAAACTGCTGGGACAAGCCTGAGAGTCAACATCATTGCTCATGTGATCTGATGGTGAGGGACAGTGCCCTCTTGTGGTCCTGGATTTTCTTACCATTGTAAATAAAACATATAATTGGAGTTCACCGCACTGAGAATTTTGTTGTGGTAACTGCCAAAACCTGGCGTTGTTCCTGATGCCACAACTCATACATTTATTTGGACTTCCACCATTTAAGAATAACTTAGATTTAACTTTTTGATTCTAAAACTATTAGTCTAATATATAGTAAATTATGAAACAATTAGCATTTGAACACTCTTTCTCTTAATCGTGTCTATTTATTGAAAAGTCTAATAACGTAACCGCCACACATAGCACAGATTTATTTTGATGTTGACTCGCGCATAAACAGTGTTAATAAAATATCTGATTATGTTTTAAATGCCAAATTATTGAAATTGATAGATATATCCGTCACACAAATGGAGAGCACTTCAAGTGAATCAAATGATATTAATAAAGACATCAGAAAATGAGTTCCAATTGCACTTATACAACTTCTGAAAGTTCCTAAATTGGAAAATTAGGTGTTATCTTTTGTTAAACCTAGGAAGACCATCAGAATTTGGCTTCTCGTGGAGGTGTTTCTCACAACTTACAGGTAGATCTGCTTCAATGCGATAGCTGCATATAATAGAAAATAGTATTCAGCATTAAATAGTACAGGTGCACAACCTTTTATCCGAAAGCCTTTGGACCAGACACTTTTCGTAATTCAGAATTTGTCGGTCTTCGGAATGGAAATTTTTTAGCGTAGATTTTAATGGCGGGCTCAGTGGTAGAGTGCTCGGCTCATATCCGCAAGGTCGCGAGTTTGCGCCTTGATCCCGGCAGTTACTCGGTCACGAGTTTGAGTCTTCAATGTCGTTTTTTCTTGCAGAATAAATGTCTGTATGAAATGCAGTGTGTTGAATGAATTCCTGAATTTGTAAATGTGCCCGCAGCATTGAATCACCTCTCGCACTCATGTCACCCTAGCGGGGCTACATGCCCTTAGGCGGCCTAGCTCGGGGATTCAAGAATCCCCGAGCTAGGTCGCGAGTTTGCGCCTCGATCCTGGCAGTTACTCGGTCGCGAGTTTGTGTCTTCAATGTAGTTTTTTCTTGCAGAATAAATGTTTGTATGAAATGCAGTGCAGGAGAGGTGTGGGCAGAACTTTGGAAGTGATTGCCCACCAGTCTAAAAAGCCGCTGTGTCTCCCTGTCCCTGGGATAGCAGGGGGCGATCAAACAGCACAATACCCCCTCCCCCTCCAATTCCAGAGGAATCCGCTCCCCGATGGGCCGCTACGGCGACAAGTGGCAGTTTGCCCACAGCCCGAGCTGCGCCCCCTCATCCGCCACCCCAAGAACAAGACGTACCTTGCACACCATCAGCTTCTTCCCCTACGTGTTCCTCTGGAGTTGGAGCGGGGCTGGGCTGGAGTTGCTGCTGGCTGTGGGTCTCTGGGATCTCCGTGCTTGCAGTGGGCCTGGGGGTCGGTGTCCCGTTGGTCCTGACGTCTCCGGCCACCCCCCTGGACTGGAGCTGAGACTGGGAACTGTACCGCCCTTGCCCCCTCCCTCTGCAACTGCAAAGAACCCCACTCTCCTGCAAGGGCGGTACAGTTCCCGGAGGATGGCAGGTGGCCGGAGACGTCAGGACCAACAGGAACCCGCTCCCCGATGGGCCCCTACGACGTCCCGAGCTGCGCCCCGTCATCCGCAACCCAGGTTCCTCTGTAGTTGGAACCAAAGATCTTTGGTTGGAACGGGGCTGGGCTGGGCTGCTGTTGGCTGTGGGTCTCTGGGATCTCCGTGCTTGCAATGGGCCTGGGGGCCGGTGTCCCGATGAGGGGGCGCAGCTCGGGGAACGGCTTCTGGTGGTCCTGACGTCTCCGGCCAGTTTGCAGTTTTCCTCTGTAGTTGGAGCGGGGCTAGGCTGCTGCTGGCTGTGGTTCTCTGGGATCTCCGTGCTTGCGGTGGGCCTGGTGGTCGATGTCCAATTGGTCCTGACGTCTCCGGTGACTGGCACTGACCTGCTGGAATCGCCGACGCGAAGACAGTGCAAAGCCCCCGCGCCGGTGCAATGGGCGGGGAGCTGGAGAGGGGAGGGAAGGGGTCACACACATGGCTGGGAAGCAGAGGGGTGGGTGTAGGTGGGGTGAAACTGAAGGGAGCGACAATCTGCTGCTGCCTGCGCGCTGAGTTAAAAAGTTCCCACGCATGACTCACGATACACTGTGTATCGTGAGTCTACCGTGGGAACTTTTTAACTCAGCGGGCAGGCAGCAGCATATTGTCAATTATTAACCTTCCCGCGCAATATACCCTCACCTTCTCTTTTATGAATGGGGATTTAGTTCCCCTTTCTTCGAGGACCGACCGGAGGTTCCGCTGTCACCTCTGCGGGCCGCCCTCGGTGAACGTTTTCAAGGACCTTTCTTCAAGGACCGAAAAAATGGCCGCTATTCGGAGGTTTTCGTTATTTGGATCTTCGGATAAAAGGTTGTGCACCTGTATTATTAAAACAATTGTGCCAACTCGAGGTAAAGGAACCGCTTGGAGGTAGGAATCATAATATGATTAGTTTTAATCTGCAATTTGAGAAGGAGAAGGTCAGTGATGAACAAAGGGGACTATGAAGGCATGAGAGATGAGCTGGCCAAGGTAGACTGGAAAGGGATCCTAGCAGGAATGATGGTGGAACAGCAATGGCAGAAATTTCTGGGCAAAATCCGGAAGACGCAGGATCATTTCATTCCAAAAAGGAAGAAAGATTCTAAGGGGAGTAGGAGGCAACCGTGGCTGACAAGAGAAGTTAGGAATAGAATAAAACCAAAAGAAAAGATGTACAACACAGCAAAGAGTAGCCAGAAGCCAGAGGAGTGGGAAACTTTCATAGGACAACAGAAGGAAACAAAACGGGCAATACGGGCTGAAAAGATGTACGAGGGGAAGCTGGCCAGGAATATAAGGAAGGACAGTAAAAGCTTCTTTAGATATGTTAAGGGAAAAAGAGGAGCAAAGTCAAATGTGGGTTCCTTGAAGGCAGATGCGGGTGAAATTATTATGGGTGACAAGGAAATGGCAGAAGAGTTGAACAGGTACTTCGGATCTGCCTTCACTAAGGAAGACTCAAACAATCTCCCAGATGTACTGGAGGACAGAGGATCTAAGGGGGTAGAGGAATTGAAAGAAAATTTCATTAGGTGTGAAATAGTATTGGGTAGGCTAATGGGATTGAAGGATGATAAATCCCCTGGGCCTGATGGTCTGCATCCCAGGGTCCTCAGGGAGGTGGCTCTAGAAATTGGTGATCATTTTCCAATGTTCAATAGATTCAGGATCAGTTCCTGTGGATTGGAGGATAGCTAATATTATCCCACTTTTAAAGAAAGGAGCGAGAGAGAAAACTGAGAATTACAGACCAGTTAGCCTGACTTCGGTGGTGGGAAAGATGCTGGAGTCCTGCACCTATTTTCTATGTTTCTATGAATGGAAGGAACTTAGACGCTAGAAGGTTTTAGACAATAACAGTTAGTTTTCCTGCACGATATTTGGAAATATAGGTCTTTTAAATCACATTAAGTTAACTTTTGTTATTACAAGCTAAGAATAATAATCTGTGTGTTGCATTGTATAATATAATATCCTTGCACAAGTGTCCATAGAGGTAATTGCATATCAATTTTAATGACTGCCCACAGTTAAAGTAGCAGTCGTGTTCTTAAGAGAAAATGGTGTCTGCTGACTGCAGGGTGGTACCATGGAAGTGTTTTTTCACCTACTCTGTTTAAAAGCAAGACAGTCTTTTTTCTGCTTGTCAATTTACAAAGTAACGTTTAAATTCTGAAGAAGGGTCTTGACCCAAAATGTCACACATTCCTTCTCTCCAGAGATGCTGCCTGTCCCGTTGAATTACTCCAGCATTTTGTGTCTACCTTCGATTTAAACAGCATCTGCAGTTCTTTCCTACAACATTTAAGTCCTTCTCTAGATCCCATTCAAAATAGTTATAATACAGCCCGCGTAATACAAATAGTGATCACTTGTATTATATCCAATTTATGTTATGGAAACAGTCATTGTACCAGATCAACCTGTATTTTGTTAATCTATATTACTAAAAGTCTGATCTTGACCACTTCCTGTTCTGTATATTGATTTTAGAAAATACGCTGCCACTTACGGCTGTGATTTTTTGGCCATCTTACTCAGAGTCCCCCTCCGCTGTGCAGGACAAGAGGATTTTTCCCATCGATGAAACATAAAAGCGTTATTTATGTTTAAAAAATGTTGAGATTCTCTCTATTGAAGGCCACGCCCCTTCCGGAGGGACGATAAAACCCGGAAGTGTTGAGTGCCTCAGTCAGTCTCTGCAAGATGGGGGAAGCAAGAGGATCACGTCTCTCATTCTAAGCTGTGAATAACACTGAACACCTGTCTACTAAACTGTGAGTGGTTTTACTGAACTGTCAGTGCCCTAAATGTGGTTTGAAAATATAGTTTGTAAATGCTAAAACTGTGTTGCCTTTGGTTTGGAAATGCTAAAGCTGTGTTGCCTTTGGTTTGGAAATGCTAAAGCTGTGTTGCCTAATTAAAGTTGCCTTGCCTAATTAAAGTTGCCTTGCCTAATTAAAGTTGCCTTGCCTTCTATATAATTAAAAGCCTAATCTTGACCACTTCGCTTTATATTGATTTTAGAAAAAACGCTACCACGTACGGCTGTTATTTTTGGCCATCTTACTCAGTACCCCTCCACTCATCAGGTGCCAAGGATGAAAAATAAAAGAATTATTAGTGTTTAAAAAATGTTGAGATTCTCTCTCCTGTCAATCACGCCATGAAGGCCACACCCCTTCTCGTAGGAGGGGGGGAGAGGGACTATAAAACCCAGATGTGTGGGCGTGGCTCTGTCTCTGCAAGATGGAGGAGGGAGAGGTCACAACTCGCTGTCTTTAGTGACTTTGCACCCTGCTTGAAATGGTATGAAACTGCATTTGAATTTGGTGGCCTTGTACCCTGCTTGAAGTGGTAGGAAACTGCATTTGAATTTGGTGGCCTTGTACCTGCTTGAAGTGGTAGGAAACTGCACTTGAATTTGGTGGCCTTGCACCCTGCTTGAAATGGAATTTCAGTGGAATAGCTGTGAATCAACTGCCAGCCCACCAGCCGTGAGTGAGTGAGCTGCCAGCACAACAGGCTTGAATGACTGAGCTGCCAGCACAATAATCCATTTGGCCCATAATGTCCATACTAGCCCTCTGGAAACCAGTCCTTTCAGCCCACAACACCCATACTAGCGCTCCAGAAAGCCCCGCCCCCACTGGCCAACAATATTGGAATTGGTGGAGAGGCGGAATATTGCATTGGGGGACCAGTCCTCCCGTGTGATGCTGGGACCCAACGGGTCCCACTTAGTCTAGTTGATTTTAACACTAGACTGTAGGACCTGTTGGGTCCCAGTCACACGGGAGGCCTGGTCCCACAACGCAACCCATTCACCAACGCAATATTCCACCACTCACCCGTTCCCCCAATGCAACCTGTTCCCCCATTGCAATATTCCACCACTCACCCATGGGGGTAGGGGAGGGTGTGTATGTGCCTCCCGTCCCCGGCTCTTCCTATCCCCGACACCTCCCATCCCCGGCGCCTCCCGTCCCCGGCGCCTCCCGTCCCCGGCGCCTCCCGTCCCCGGCGCCTCCCGTCCCCGGCGCCTCCCGTCCCCGGCGCCCCTCTCACACTCAGCAGCTCCTGGCCCCAGCTGCACTCATCGGCACCTGGCTCGCCATGGTGGCCACCACCCCTGCTCAGTGGAACACAGCCCCCGCCTGCGTACGCATCCCCCACACCTCCTTTCCCCCACCCCTCCCCCACACTCCTCTCCCCCACACCTCCCCACCCCCACCCTCCCCCACACCTCCTTTTCCCCACCCCTCCCCCACCCTCCTCTCCCCCACACCTCCCCATCCCCACCCTCCCCCAGACCTCCCCTCCCCAGACCTCCCCTCCCCCACACACCCTCCCCTCCCCCACACACCCTCCCCTCCCACACACCCTCCCCTCCCCCACACCTCCCCCCCCCACACCTCCCCTCCCCCGCACACACAACCCGAGCCTGCGTCCACTCTGCTCACTCCGCTCCTTCAGCTTTATTCTCTCCACAAGTGATTGACAGAGGGTGCCGGAAGGGGCGTCGCCGTCCCGGAAAATGGCAGACAAATAATTTTTGTAATATTTCACCGATCGGAATAAAACTTGATGCACTTGCAGCACAGGAGTATGGCGAGTCAGTTGGCGAAAAATCGTAGCGTTATCGAGTTCCTTTTTTGTGCAAATTTTAAAACAACACAAACCGGAAGAGGACAAGATGAGAGCTTTATAAGTATACTAGACTAAGTGGGACCCGTTTTTGTATTGTACTGTATTGTATTGTATTTTAATGACAACACAGCCAGGCTGGTGGAATTTGTTTTCAGTACAGCTCGGTACAGGTTCCAACATTTCATCAAACATTAAACTTGTAACATAGATATACATACAAACAGACACATTTCATAATACATAAGGGCCATGCTTATTCGTATTTCCTCACCGTACAGAGTTTAAAAAGTTAATTGCAGTGGGAATGAAACTGTTTTTGTAGCGGTTTGTTTTGGAGGCAATTGACCTGTAACGCCTCCCAGAGGGCAGTAGCTGAAAGGCATAGTGTGCAGGGTGAGTGGGGTCAGAGATGATCTTGCGGGCTTTGTGAAGTGTCCGTTTGTGGTAAAGTGATTCAAGGGATGGTAGGGGTAAGCCAATAATTTTGGATGCTCTGTTTATGATGCGCTGTAATTTCTTCCGGGAGAGTGAGTCGAGACTGCCGAACCAGACTGTGATGGATGAAGTGAGGATGCTTTCGATGATGGCTGTATAGAAGCGGAGCATGAGATGAGACCTTACTCTGAACTTCCTTAGCTGTCGGAGATGGAAAAGTCTTTGCTGGGCTTTTCCATAGATGTGGTCTGCGTTTGTCCTCCATTTGAGGTTGTTGCTGATGTGGGTTCCAAGGAGTTTGAATGTGTCAGTGATGAAGATGGATTCACCTTTAATGAGCACAGGAGTTTTGGGGGATGGCTGGCGTCTTAGGTCGATGATGAGTTCTTTTGTTTTTGATGAGTTGAGTAAGAGATCATGGTCTGTGCACCAGGTCACTGCTTGGTTGACCTGTGCACGGTATTCAGTTTCTTGGTTGTTGGTGACGAATCAACCAATGGTGATGGGTCCCAGCATCACACAGGAGGGCTGGTCATCCAACGCAATATTCCACCTCTCCACCAATTCTAATATTGGTGGCCAGTTGGGGGGGGGGGCTTTCTGGAGCGCTAGTGTGGGTGTTGTGGGCTGAAGGGACTGGTTTCCAGAGGGCTAGTATGCAAATTGTGCGCCAAATGGATTCTTGGGCTGGCGTCTCAGTCAATCAAACCTGTTGTGCTGGCAACTCACTCACTCACGGCTGGTGGGCTGGTAGTTGACTCACGACTAATCCTTGAAATTCTATTTTAAGCAGGGTATAAGGCCACCAAATTCAAGTGCAGTTTCTTACCACTTCTAGCAGGGTGCAAGGCCACCAAATTCAAGTGCAGTTTCATACCATTTGAAGTAGGGTGCAAAGCCACTAAAGACAGCGAGTCATGACCTCTCCCTCCTCCATCTTGCGGAGACTGAGCCACAACCACATTTCCGGGTTTTATAACCCCTCCCCCCCCCCACCGGAAAAGGTGTGGCTTTCATGGAGTGATTGACAGGAGAGAGATTCTCAACATTTAAAAAAAAACTAATAACACTTTTATTTTTCATTGATGGGAAGAATTCTCTGCACCTGCTCAGCGGAGGGGGACTGAGTAAGATTGTCAAAAATCACAGCCGTAAGTGGTAGCGTTTTTCTAAAATCAATATACAGTGCAAACAGGAAGTAAGTGCATTTACAGTAGTGCCTTTTAACTTCAAGCCAAAGCACCCAAGCCACCATTTGCAGTAAGCAGTGCATTTCAACTTCATGCCACATCCAAGCCACACCCAAGCCACCATTTGCAGTAAGTAGTGCCTTTCAACTTCAAGCCAAAACAACCAAGCCACCATTCGCAGTAATAGTGCCTTTCAACCAAGCCAAAGCTCCAAAGCCTCCATTTGCAGTAAATAGTGCCTTTCAACTTCAAGTCAAAGCTCCCAAGCCACCATTTACAGTAATAGTGCCTTTCAACTTCATGCCACCATTTGCAGTAAGTGGTGTCTTTCAACTTCAAGCCACACCCAAGCCACACCCAAGCCATCATTTGCAGTAAGTGGTGTCTTTCAACTTCAAGCCACACCCAAGCCATCATTTACAGTAAGTAGTGCCTTTCAACTTCAAAGCTCCCAAGCCACCATTTGCAGTGGTGTCTTTCAACTTCAAGCCACACCCATGCCACACCGAAGCCACCATTTGCAGTAAGTAGTGCCTTTCAACTTCAAGCCAAAGCAACCAAGCCACCATTTGCAGTAATAGTGCCTTTCAACTTCAAGCCAAAGCAATCAAGCCACCATTTGCAGTAATAGTGCCTTTCAACTTCAAACCAAAGCTCCCAAGCCACCATTTGCAGTAAGTAGTGCCTTTCAACTTCATGCCACCATTTGCAGTAAGTAGTGCCTTTCAACTTCAAGCCACCATTTGCAGTAAGTAGTGCTTTTCAACTTCAAGCCAATGCACCCACGCCCCCCATTTGCAGTTAGTAATGCCTTTCAACTTCAAGCCACGCCCAAGCCACCATTTGCAGTTAGTAGTGCCTTTCAACTTCAAGCCACGCCCAAGCCACCATTTGCAGTAAGTAGTGCCTTTCAACTTCATGCCACCATTTGCAGTAAGTAGTGCCTTTCAACTTCAAGCCACAATTTGCAGTAAGTAGTGCCTTTCAACTTCAAGCCACAATTTGCAGTAAGTAGTGCCTTTCAACTTCAAGCCACAATTTGCAGTAAGTAGTGCCTTTCAACTTCAAGCCAATGCACCCACCCCCCCCCCCATTTGCAGTTAGTGCCTTTCAACTTCAAGCCAAAGCAACCAAGCCACCATTTGCAGTAATAGTGCCTTTCAACTTCAAGCCACGCCCAAGCCACCATTTGCAGTAAGTAGTGCCTTTCAACTTCATGCCACCATTTGCAGTAAGTAGTGCCTTTCAACTTCAAGCCACCATTTGCAGTAAGTAGTGCTTTTCAACTTCAAGCCAATGCACCCACGCCCCCCATTTGCAGTTAGTAATGCCTTTCAACTTCAAGCCACGCCCAAGCCACCATTTGCAGTTAGTAGTGCCTTTCAACTTCAAGCCACGCCCAAGCCACCATTTGCAGTTAGTAGTGCCTTTCAACTTCAAGCCACGCCCAAGCCACCATTTGCAGTAAGTAGTGCCTTTCAACTTCATGCCACCATTTGCAGTAAGTAGTGCCTTTCAACTTCAAGCCACAATTTGCAGTAAGTAGTGCCTTTCAACTTCAAGCCACAATTTGCAGTAAGTAGTGCCTTTCAACTTCAAGCCACAATTTGCAGTAAGTAGTGCCTTTCAACTTCAAGCCAATGCACCCCCCCCCCCCCCCCCCCATTTGCAGTTAGTGCCTTTCAACTTCAAGCCACACCCAAGCCACCATTTGCAGTAAGTAGTGCCTTTCAACTTCAAGCCAAAGCAACGAAGCCACCATTTGCAGTAATAGTGCCTTTCAACTTCAAGCCAAAGCAACCAAGCCGCCATTTGCAGTAATAGTGCCTTTCAACTTCAAGCCACCATTTGCAGTAAGTAGTGCCTTTCAACTTCAAGCCACCATTTGCAGTAAGTAGTGCTTTTCAACTTCAAGCCAATGCACCCACGCCCCCCATTTGCAGTTAGTAGTGCCTTTCAACTTCAAGCCATGCCCAAGCCACCATTTGCAGTAAGTAGTGCCTTTCAACTTCATGCCACCATTTGCAGTAAGTAGTGCCTTTCAACTTCAAGCCACAATTTGCAGTAAGTGGTGCCTTTCAACTTCAAGCCACAATTTGCAGTAAGTAGTGCCTTTCAACTTCAAGCCAATGCACCCACCCCCCCACCCATTTGCAGTTAGTGCCTTTCAACTTCAAGCCACACCCAAGCCACCATTTGCAGTAAGTAGTGCCTTTCAACTTCAAGCCAAAGCTCCCAAGCCACCATTTGCAGTAATAGTGCCTTTCAACTTCATGCCACCATTTGCAGTAAGTGGTGTCTTTCAACTTCAAGCCACACCCAAGCCACACCCAAGCCATCATTTGCAGTAAGTGGTGTCTTTCAACTTCAAGCCACACCCAAGCCATCATTTACAGTAAGTAGTGCCTTTCAACTTCAAAGCTCCCAAGCCACCATTTGCAGTGGTGTCTTTCAACTTCAAGCCACACCGAAGCCACCATTTGCAGTAAGTAGTGCCTTTCAACTTCAAGCCAAAGCAACCAAGCCACCATTTGCAGTAATAGTGCCTTTCAACTTCAAGCCAAAGCAACCAAGCCACCATTTGCAGTAATAGTGCCTTTCAACTTCAAACCAAAGCTCCCAAGCCACCATTTGCAGTAAGTAGTGCCTTTCAACTTCATGCCACCATTTGCAGTAAGTAGTGCCTTTCAACTTCAAGCCACCATTTGCAGTAAGTAGTGCTTTTCAACTTCAAGCCAATGCACCCACGCCCCCCATTTGCAGTTAGTAATGCCTTTCAACTTCAAGCCACGCCCAAGCCACCATTTGCAGTTAGTAGTGCCTTTCAACTTCAAGCCACGCCCAAGCTACCATTTGCAGTAAGTAGTGCCTTTCAACTTCATGCCACCATTTGCAGTAAGTAGTGCCTTTCAACTTCAAGCCACAATTTGCAGTAAGTAGTGCCTTTCAACTTCAAGCCACAATTTGCAGTAAGTAGTGCCTTTCAACTTCAAGCCACAATTTGCAGTAAGTAGTGCCTTTCAACTTCAAGCCAATGCACCCACCCCCCCCCCCCATTTGCAGTTAGTGCCTTTCAACTTCAAGCCACACCCAAGCCACCATTTGCAGTAAGTAGTGCCTTTCAACTTCAAGCCAAAGCAACGAAGCCACCATTTGCAGTAATAGTGCCTTTCAACTTCAAGCCAAAGCAACCAAGCCGCCATTTGCAGTAATAGTGCCTTTCAACTTCAAGCCACCATTTGCAGTAAGTAGTGCCTTTCAACTTCAAGCCACCATTTGCAGTAAGTAGTGCTTTTTCAACTTCAAGCCAATGCACCCACGCCCCCCATTTGCAGTTAGTAGTGCCTTTCAACTTCAAGCCATGCCCAAGCCACCATTTGCAGTAAGTAGTGCCTTTCAAACTTCATGCCACCAATTTGCAGTAAGTAGTGCCTTTCAACTTCAAGCCACAATTTGCAGTAAGTGGTGCCTTTCAACTTCAAGCCACAATTTGCAGTAAGTAGTGCCTTTCAACTTCAAGCCACCATTTGCAGTAAGTAGTGCCTTTCAACTTCAAGCCAAAGCAACCAATCCACCATTTGCAGTAAGTAGTGCCTTTCAACTTCATGCCACCATTTGCAGTAAGTGGTGTATTTCAACTTCAAGCCACACCCAAGCCACCATTTTCAGTAAGTAGTGCCTTTCAACTTCAAGCCAAAGCAACCAAGCCACCATTTGCAGTAAATAGTGCCTTTCAACTTCAAGCCAAAGAAACCAAGCCACCATTTGCAGTAAGTAGTGCCTTTCAATTTCAAGACACACCCAAGCCAAGCCAACCAGGGGGGGGATAGGGAAAGGGGGGGGATAGGGGAAGGGGGGGGCATAGGGGAAGGGGGGGAGGATAGGGGAAAGGGGGGGAGGATAGGGGAAAGGGGGGGAGGATAGGGGAAAGGGGGGAGGGGCTTTCTGGAGCGCTAGTATGAACCATTTTAGAACCAATAGACATTTATTTTGCAAGCTTTAGAACCAATAGACATTTTTTGCAAGCTTTAGAACGAATAGTCATTTTTTTTGCAAGCTTTAGAACCAATAGTCATTTTTTTTTGCAATCTTTAGAACCAATAGACACTTTTTGCAAGCTTTAGAACCAATAGAGACACTTTTTGCAAGCTTTAGAACCAATAAACATTTATTGCAAGCATTTTAGAACCACTAAAGGCACTTACATTTGAGTAGACATGTGTTCAGTGTTATTCACAGCTCAGAGAAACGTGACCCTCTGCCTTCCTCCATCTTGAAGAGACTGTGTGGCACACCACTTCCTGGTTTTATAGTCCCTCCCCCCTGCCGCCAGCGGGGGCAGCAGAGAGAATGGGGAATTTTGTAAAAACATTAATATCTCTGTCATTTTTAATCGACGGGAAAAATCCTCGGCACACATGCGGCGGAGGGGGGCTCTGAGCAAGCTGGCCAAAATGACGGCCGGAGGTGGCGGCGTTCTCTCGGAAATCGCAGCACAGATGGCCAAAACCGGTCAAGAACAGACTTTTAGTAAGATAGATAGATAGACAGAAGATGGTATAACACCTTTTTTTACCTCATCTTCATGCCAGGACTCTTCATTCAAATGATTAAGACTCCTCTGCCTGTATAATGGTAATGGGCATCTGCTCAGCATGTTCTGGGCTTAATGCAGGTCTATGCAATTCAATTAAAGACAAATGTCTGAATGCAGACAGTTCCTTTGAAAACTTGGCCACAGCCATTAGATTTGACCCATATGATTGGTTATTATCGCAAGGTAAGACTAAAATACTGGCATATCTTGTTTCGGTTCATTATGAATGCACATCGTTGCTTCATTGCACTGAAAACTACATATGTGTTGATTAATACTGCTATATTAATGGTGTTTGTTCTATTATTGCTAAATTTCCTTATTGGACCTCTGAATATTAGTGAGAATTAAACATGGCACACTATCTGTGTAGAACCAACTGATCTTTCAGTATGTAGAAGATAATTGAGCTGAAATGTGCATAAGTCTGGAGTGACTCAAGTAACTTATTTTGAGCATAGAGCTGAATTAAATGAAATGCTGTTTCTGAACTGTAATTGGAGTGTGTGTTTCCTTTCTGCTTCAGTTGTGAAGTATTCCAACATCTCAGTAGAATGTAAAAGGACTGTCACACAACATGATGAATGAAAGCCAATTCTAATTTATTGCAGTGATTTAAAATTGATCATAATGTGCAAAATTATGATGATAAAAACATTAAGTCCTTTTAACGTTTAGCTTTCAATGATTTGTATGGAAATATTTTATATTGTCTATATTTCATTGTCAAATGGCATGCTGTAACAAATTGCTGACATGCCAATGATTGAATTATGGACTCTGCAAAGCAGATCTATATACTCGTGATGGAATACTCTACAAATGACCAGTTTACGAAGGCCACACCTGGAGTATGTGTGCAGTTTTGGTCCCCTAATTTGAGGAAGGACATTCTTGCTATTGAGGGAGTGCAGTGTAGGTTTACAAGGTTAATTCCCGGGATGGCGGGACTGTCATATGCTGAGAGAATGGAGCAGCTGGGCTTGTTTGGAAGGATGAGAGGGGATCTCATTGAGACATATAAGATCGTTACGGGTTTGGACACGCTAGAGGCAGGAAACATGTTCCTGATGTTGGGGGAGTCCAGAACCAGGGGCCACAGTTTAAGAATAAGGAGTAAGCCATTTAGAACGGAGACGAGGAAACACTTTTTCTCACAGAGAGTGGTGAGTCTGTGGAATTCTCTGCCTCAGAGGGCGGTGGAGACGGGTTCTCTGGATGCTTTCAAGAGAGAGCTAGATAGGGCTCTTAAAAATAGCGGTCAGGGGATATGGGGAGAAGGCAGGAACGGGGTACTAATTGTGGATGATCTGTCATGATCACATTGAATGGCGGTGTTAGCTTGAAGGGCCGAATGGCCTACTCCTGCACCTATTGCCTTTGTCTATTGCCACAAGATGCTATTTTTTAATGGAAGGTAAGCCAAAATTTGAACGTAAATCAAATTGCCCTTCCATCAATATTTTGCAGTGAGTGGGGGAACATTCATTATTTATGCACAATAATTATATACATAATGAATGAAGAAAGCATGCCCAACAGTAATTCCCCATGTCATGCCCACAGAGGTGCTGCTTCATAATATATAATCAGTATATTTACATAAATGCAAGATACCATAATGCATCTTTTTAGGCAATAGATTCTTGGATTAAACTGATAATTTAAATATTTCCTCACATGATATTAGTAAATCGCGTGTATATCAAAGAGGTGATAAAGTGGTTACTTCCACAAAATAACTATAATTGCTGGAAATCTGAAATAAAAACAGAAAATGTTGGACACACTCAACAGGTCAAGCAGCAGCTTGATGAACACATTAAAATTGGGACATATGAGCTTGAGGCTGAGGCCTCTGCAGAGTTCTGTTTATTTGGGATCTGAGGTGGGAAGATCAGAAGGGATGGTGAAACACATGAGAGTGGCTGGAACAGAGGAAGATAAGAGATAGGATCTGATAATGACATTTGGTCTTGCCCTGTCAAAGTTATTCATTATCCAGGCCCTGCACTCTCCTTGCTGCCACTGTCAAACAGAAGGTGCAGAGGTCTGAAGTACCATTGCACCAGGTTCAAAAACAACTACTTTCCTACTTGTATCAGGTTCTTGAATTAACGTGCACAACCCTAATCCTACCTATGCCACAGATAGAATCCCACAGATTCAGCACCCTCTGGCTTAAGAAATTCCTCCTCTTCACCTTTCTAAATGTATGTCCTGTTATTCTGAGGTGATGCCCTCTGGTTCTAGACTCTCTAACTAGCGGAAACATCCTCTGCACATCCACTGTATCCAGGCCTTTCACTATTCGGTAAGTTCAATGAGGACCCCCTCGTTCTTCTAAACTCCAGCGGGTACAGGCCAAGTGCCATCAAACGCTCATCATTTCTTTCCCGGGATCATTCTTGAAAATCACCTCAGGACCCTCTCCGAGGCCAGCACATTCTTCCTGTGGGTCCCAAAACTACTCACTGTACTCCAAATGCGACCAGACCAGTGCCTCATAATGCCAGCATTACATCCCTGTATTTATATTCTAATCCTCCCGAAATACACGTTAACATTGCATTTGCCTTCCTTACTACTGATTCAATTTGCAAATTAGCGTTTTTTTTATCCTGCACCAGCACTCCCAAGTCCCTTTTCACCTCCAATTTCTGAATCTTATCCCCATTTGGAAAATAGTCTTGGCCTTTATTCTTACTACCAAAATGCATGACTGAACACTTTTCTACACTGTATTCTATCTGCCGCTTCTCTGCCCACTCCCCTCAACAAGTCCTTCTGCAGAGTCCCTGCTTTCTCTACACTATCTGCCCCTCCACTTATCTTTGTATCATCCTCAAACTTGGCCTCAAAGCCTTACATTCACTCATCCAAATGATTGATATACAACATAAAGAGTAACGGCCCCAGCACCAACCCCTGCAGAACACTTCTAGTCACTGGCAGAGAACCAGAAAAGGCCTCTTTTATTCACACTCTTTGTCTTCTGCCCTTCAGCCAGCCTCTAATACCATGTACTCTCATCTTCTTTAGCAGCCTCACATGCGGTACCTTATCAAAAGCCATCTGAAAATCCAGGTAAACAACATCCACTGACTCTCCTTTGCCTATTCTGCTATTAACGTCCTCAAAGAATTCCAAAAGATTCGTAAGGCAAGATTCCCCTTTGTAAAACCATGTTGACTTCGGCCTATTTTATCTTGTGCTGCTAACAGGCACGTGCCGTCAGGGTAGGCAAGGTCGGCACTGCCTACCCTGACTAAAATTATAAAATGGTGATTATTAAATATAAATAGTAAAAGTACGGGTGAATTATGCCGACCTAAGAGATTGAACTCTTAGGTAGGCATAATTCTCCAGTGCCTTTTATCCGCAGTACTTGTAACACGCGAAAGTATGTGCAGCTGACGTGCCGTCGACACTGCTTCAAGCCTTCAATGACAAGGGGAGCTGAAGGCAGCAGAAATTCTGCCTTTGCACCGTGGACTGCGCATGCGCAGCAGTCTACTGAGCATGTGCAGCGCAAGTTTCTTGGCGGGTTTTTCAAACATGGATTGCCATTACCTTAAGGGTATCTTAAGAAACAAAGAGAGAAGAATGGAGTTTGTGTACAAATAATGTGGTAAGTAAATTTCTTTGAGCTTTATGTTTTTAAATACCGTATTTCCTCAAAATTTAAAAATACCGTATTTTCTCAAAATTTAGCAACTCAAAATGAGGGTGCATCTTCGACGCAGGTGCGGCTTAATTGCCGGGAAATACGGTACTTTATTAAGAGATATGGCTTTTGAAGACTATATAAAAGTCGACTGACAGCTTACAGAGAGGAGAACAATCTGCGCAAGCGCAGTTTAAGATTTTTTAAAAGCCGACTGACTGCCTACCCTGAGTAATTACTCACGGCACGTGCCTGGCAGCTAAGTACCTGGAAACCTCATCCTTTATAATGAACTCTATGAACCACTAAAGTCAGGCAAATTGGTCTATAGTTTCCCCTCTTTTGCTTCACTCCTTTTGTGAACAGCAGAGCAACATTTACAATTTTACAGTCCTCTGGAACCACTCCTGACTCTAGTGATGCTTGAAAGATCACCACTAATGCCTCCACAATCTCTAAAGACATATCTTTCAGAACTCTGGGGTGTGAGCCATCTGGTCCAGGAAATTTATCCACGTTCAGACCTTTAATCTTCCCAAGTACCTTCTGCTTAGTAATAATAACTCCATTAACTTCTGACTTTCTTGATTTTCAGGCACTTTGCTGGTGTTTTCCACTGTGAAGACTGATGCAACAAACTTATTCAATTCCTCTGCCTTTTCTTTATTTGCCATTTCTTTATTCCCCATTATCATTTATCCAGCATCATTTTCCAGTGGTCCAATGTCCACTCTTGCCTCTCTCTTACTCTTTATTTATCGGAAGAAACTTTTGCTATCCTCTTTTATATTATTGGCTAATTTACCTTCATATTTCATATTTTCTTCCCATATTGCTTTTTTAAGTTACCTTCTGTTTGTTTTTAGAAGCATCATAATTCTCTAATATCCCACTAATCATTGAAATGTTATATGCCTTCTCTTTTAGTTTTATGCTGCCTTGGCTTCCCTTGCCAGCACCATTTTTCATCTTTGAGATGAAAAGATCCTGCATCTTCCAAATTATTCCCAGAAACTCCTGCTATTGCTGCTCCATCGTGATTCCTGCTAGGGTGCCTTACCAATCAACTTTAGCCAACTTCTCCCTCATTGCCTCTGTAATGCTGACACATCTAATTTAATCGTCCCTCTCAAACTGCAGGTTGAATTTTATTATAATATTTATGGTCACTACCTCCTCGTGCTGCAGCATTAGTAAAACACAGAACAAGTCCTTTTGCTCACGATGCTTGTGCCAAATTTGGCTCCAAACTCAACTAATCCAATGTGCTTGTATCATGATCCATATTCTTTCATTCTCTGCATATTCCATGTGCCAATCTAAAAGCATCTTAGGCACTGCTGTCCACTTCCACCATCACCCCTAGCAGTGTGTTCCAGGCATCTTCAACTCTCTGTGTAAAAAAACATACCCAGCATATCTCCTTTAAACTTTCCGCCTCTGGCCTTAAAGCTATGCCCAATAGCATTTGACATTTCCACCTTGTGGGAAAACAGACAGATTACTATCAAAATGTTGGGAAAAGGGGAAGTGCAACAGGATGTGGGGGTCCATGTTCATCAGTCAATGAAAGTCAGCATGCAGGTACAGCAGGCAATGAAGAAAGCCAATGGCGTGTTGGCCTTTATAACAAGAGGAGTTGAATATAGAAACATAGAAAATAGGTGCAGGAGTAGGCCATTCGTACCTTCGAGCCTGCACTGCCATTCAATATAATCATGGCTGATCATCCAACTCAGTATCCTGTACCAGCCTTCTCTCCATACTCCCTGATCCCTTTAGCCACAAGGGCCACATCTAACTCCCTCTTAAATATAGACAATGAACTGGTCTCAACTACCTTCTGTGGCAGAGAATTCCACAGATTCACCACTCTCTGTGTGAAAAATGTTTTTCTCATCTCGGTTCTAAAAGATTTCCCCCTTATCCTTAAACTGTGAGCCCTTGTTCTGGACTTCCCCAACATCGGGAACAATCTTCCTGCATGTAGCCTGTCCAACCCATTAAGAATTTTGTAAGTTTCTATAAGATCCCCCCTCAATCTTCTAAATTAACTCGAGTACAAGCCAGAGTCTATCCAGTCTTTCATCATATGAAAGTCCTGCCATCCCAGGAATCAGTCTGGTGAACCTTCTCTGTACTCCCTCTATGGCAAGAATGTCTTTCCTCAGATTAGGAGACCAAAACTGTACACAATATTCCCGGTGTGGTCTCACCAAGGCCCTGTACAACTGCAGTAGAACCTCCCTGCTCCTATACTCAAATCCTTTTGCTATGAATGCTAACATACCATTCGCTTTCTTCACTGCCTGCTGCACCTGCATGCTTACTTTCAATGACTGGTGTACCATGACACCCAGCTCTCGTTGCATCTCCCCTTTTCCTAATCGGCCACCTTTCAGATAATAGTCTACTTTCCTGTTCTTGCCACTAAAGTGGATAACCTCACATTTATCCACATTGTACTGCATCTGCCATGCATTTGCCAACTCACCCAACCTATCCAAGTCACCTTACAGCCTCCTAGCATCCTCCTCACAGCTAACACTGCCCCCCAGCTTCATGTCATCCGCAAACTTGGAGATGTTGCATTCAATTCCCTCGTCCAAATCATTAATATATATTGTAAATAGCTGGAGTCCCAGCACTGAGCCTTGTGGTACCCCACTAGTCACTGCCTGACATTCTGAAAAGGACACGGTTACTCCTACTCTTTGCTTCCTGTCTGCCAGCCAGTTCTCTATCCACATCAATACTGAACCGCCAATACCGTGTGCTTTAAGTTTGCATACTAATCTCTTATGTGGGACCTTGTCAAAAGCCTTCTGAAAGTCCAGATATAACACATCCACTGGTTCTCCCTTATCCACTCTACTAGTTACATCCTCGAAAAATTCTATAAGATTCGTCAGACATGATTTATCTTTCATAAATCCATGCTGACTTTGTCCAATGATTTCACCACTTTCAAATGTGCTGCTTTCCCATCTTTAATAACGGACTCTAGCATTTTCCCCACTACCGGTGTTAGACTAACTGGTCTGTAATTCCCCGTTTTCTCTCTCCCTCCCTTTTTAAAAAGTGGGGTTACATTAGCTACCCTCCAATCCTCAGGAACTACTCCAGAATCTAAAGAGTTTTGAAAATTTATCACTAATGCATCCACTAATTCTGGGGCTACTTCCTTATGTACTCTGGGATGCAGCCTAACTGACCCTGGGGATTTATCGGCCTTTAATCCATTCAATTTACCTAACACCGCTTCCCGACTAACCTGGATTTCGCTCAGTTCCTCCATCTCATTTGACCCCCGGTCCCCTGCTATTTCCGGCAGATTATTTATGTCTTCTTATGAGGACAGAACCGAAGTAGTTATTCAATTGGTCTGCCATGTCCTTGTTCCCCGTGATCAATTCACCTGTTTCTGACTGCAAGGGACCTACATTTGTTTTAACTAATCTTTTTCTCTTCACATATCAATAAAAACGTTTGCAGTCAGTTTTTATGTTCCCTGCCAGTTTTCTTTCATAATCTATTTTCCCTTTCCTAATTAAGCTCTTTGTCCTCCTCTGCTGGACTCTGAATGTCTCCCAGTCCAGTGTATGCTTCATCTTTTGTTTTGATTCTATCCCTGATTTCCCTTGTTATCCACGGATGCACTACCTTCCCTGATTCATTCTTTTGCCAAACTGGGATGAACAATTGTTGTAGTTCATCCATGCAGTCTTTAAATGCCTTCCATTGCATATCCACCATCAACCCTTTAAGAGTCAATAGCCAGCCTATCTTGGCCAATTCGCGTCTCATACCCTCAAAGTTTCCTTTCTTTAAGTTCAGAACCCTTGTTCCTGAATTAACTATGTCACTCTCCATCCTAATGAAGAACTCAACCATATTATGGTCACTCTTGCCCAAGCGGCCACGCACAACAAGACTGCTAACTAACCATTCCTCATTACTCAATACCCAGTCTAGAATAGCCTGCTCTCTCGTTGGTTCCTCTACATGTTGGTTTAGAAAACTATCCCGCATACATTATCCAAGAAATCCTCTTCCTCAGCACCCCTGCCAATTTGATTAACCCAATCTATATGTAGATTGAAGTCACCCATTATAACTGTTTTACCTTTGTTGCACGCATTTCTAATTTCCTGTTTGATGCCATCCCCAACTCCACTACTACTGTTAGGTGGCCTGTACACAACTCCCACTAGTGTTTTCTGCCCCTTAGTGTTTCGCAGCTCTACCCATATCGATTCCACATCCTCCAAGCTAATGTCCTTCCTTTCTATTGCGTTAATCTCCTCTCTAACCAGCAACGCTACCCCACCTCCTTTTCCTTTCCGTCTATCCCTCCTGAATATTGAATATTCCTGGATATAGGAGCAAAGAGGTCCTTCTGCAGTTGTACAGGGCCCTAGTGAGACCACACCTGGAGTATTGTGTGCAGTTTTGGTCCCCTAATTTGAGGTAGGACATTCTTGCTATTGAGAGAGTGCAGTGTAGGTTTACAAGGTTAATTCCCAGGATGGCGGGACTGTCATATGCTGAGAGAATGGAGCGGCTGGGCTTGTATAATCTGGAGTTTAGAAGGATGAGAGGGTATCTTATTGAAACATATAAGATTACTAAGGTTTTAGACATGCTAGAGGGAGGAAACACGTTCCTGATGTTGGGGCAGTCCAGAACTAGGAGCCACAGTTTAAGAATAAGGGGTAAGCCATTTAGAATGGAGACGAGGAAACACTTTTTCTCACAAAGAGTTGTGAGTCTGTGGAATTCTCTGCCTCAGAGGGCGGTGGAGTCCGGTTCTCTGGATACTTTCAAGAGAGAGCTAGATATGGCTCTTAAAGATAGCGGAGTCAGGGGACATGGGGAGAAGGCAGGAACGGGGAACTGATTGGAGATGATCAGCTATGATCACATTGAGTGGCGGTGCTGGCTCGAAGGGCCGAATGGCCTACTCCTTCACCTATTGTCTATTGTCTCTCTATTGCATTCATACTTTTATCAGGTCGTCCCTCAACCTCCAGAGCTCCAGAGAAAACAATCCAAGTTTGTCCAACCTTACTTACTGATCTGTTATTCTCGAGTGATCTGAAGAAGGGTCTCGATCCGAAACGTCGCCTATTTCCTTCGTTCCATAGATGCTGCCTCACCCGATGAGTTTCTCCAGCATTTTTGTCTACCTTCTTATTCTTGGGTGATCTCCTATTGTTGGGTTCAGATTTCTAGCTGCACAATGCCCCGAAGCAAATTCAGAACAGTTGAACAAAAGAATGGTGATGCTATTGTTTGATGTGGCAGGAAGCCATTTGGCAAGGTTTTCTTGACTAAATAAAAGAAGAATTCGCATTTTATTAATGCATCGTTGCTTTTTGTCATGTCAGCGAAGAAAAATAGGGACATGTAGAGATGGGTGTACTAAGGGAAGTACTGAAGCAGATTGCAATTAATTTCCTGGTGAATTTTCTGGTAGGTATAATGTCTGCAAATGACATCCGGATTAGAACATAGAACATAGAGCAAAACATTATAGCACAGGAATGCGTCCTTCTGTCCACTGTATCCATACCAAACATAATGCCAAGTTAAACTAATCTCATCTACGTTCTTATGATCCTTGGATTTCTGAGCATCGGGACTGTATGTGATCACTGCCTCACATAGGATTCCAACAGATGACTCTGCAATTTTCTTCAATGATTTTATACTTCTATTCATGTACTGCCAAAATCTCATGATGAAAATAAAGATGACCAAAATCTTCATCTTCTACCAACCTGACTCCTTATATAGAATTTAGTTTTAGTTTTTAGAGGTACAGTGTGGAAAAAAAGCCATTTGGTACACCAGCAGACCATCACCGAAACTAGGTCTATGTCTCGACCTGAAACGTCACCCATTCCTGTCTGTCCCACTGAGTCACTCCTGCATTTTGTGTCTATCTATGTCCGACACATTTTGAGCAATTTACAGAAGCCTATAAACTACAAACCTGCACGTCTTTGGAATGTGGGAGGAACGCAGGTAGTGTGTGTAGCAGCAACTCTACAGCTGCATCATTGTGCTGCCCATTCTATATAATCCTTTTGGGAATCACTGGCTGTAGCGGAAGATTTTCATATCTTTTGGGAAACTAACTCCCTAGCTGCTAAATGGATGAGCAGGGATAAGGGGAATATCTTCGATACGCATGCGATCTGACTCATAGAGACCTTCAGAGCTTCTTCACAGATAAGTCGTCAAAAAACACAGTCCTTTGATTAATAAATGCTTTATTGTTGATAGAAAACAGTAAAATACATCCAAACTTCTTCCAATATTACTGCAATCTTCATTGAACTCCAGCTTATTACTTTAAACATTAGAAAACTCCTCGTGTCTCCATAACACTGGCATGATCTCCTTTATAACTCACATGATCTCGCATGATCTGGCATTGTCGAAGGGTTAACCTTCCCCCTGGCTCGCTCCAAACTACACTAAAAACTAAACTTCTGCGCAAGCATCTTAGCTCCAAACATGCCCAAAAACACGTCATAAATTCCACCAACAATATAACGGGCAGTCTAAAATGTAAAGGCACATGCCATTAGATTAGATAGCCTTTATTGTCATTCAGACCGAAGTCTGAACGAAATTGATTAATGACATGCAAAACAGGCCAAATGGCCACTACACTGGCTTCCCAAGAATGTGCGAATCAATTGACATAAAATACATTGAAGTAAATCAAAGAAAAATCTATGTTCATAAAATATTTAAATGTCTTTCATAATCTATGATGTTGGAAACGATTTTGGGACCAAAATCTGAAGAAGGGTCTCGACCAGAAACGTCACCTTTTCCTTCGCTCCATAGATGCTGCCTCACCCGCTGAGTTTCTCCAGCATTTTTATCTACCTTCGATTTTTCCAGCATCTGCAGTTCTTTCTTAAACATTGGGACCCAACGGGTCCTACTTTGTGAGAATAAGAAATACATTACGCTGAAAAGTAATGTATTAATATTAAAAATAAACAACATGACAAGGAAATCCCTTGACCCACTAAGCTTACATACTGTAAATGTAACTGAATGGAAATCTCACTGACTTCTTGATATCTCGAATTCCAGTGCAGAGTTTTAAGTCCAGAAATGTATAGGTTTGAAATGGTTCATGGTCTGCTACAAGGAGACAACTTGGGTAGTTTCCCTGTACAGTAGAATAATCCAGAGGCCAAAACTGGCCAAGTAAATATAACCACCAATCTCACTCAACATTGGCTTCAGATCCTCCAGGACAAGTTACCTCAGTTTAATAAATACTAGACTAAGTGGGACCCGTTGGGTCCCAGCTTCACACGGGAGGGCTGGTCCCCCAGCGCAATATTCCACCTTTCCACCAATTCCAATATACGCAAACACACTCGCACGCACGCACGCACACACACACACACGCACGCGCGCACACACGCACACACACACGCTCACACACACGCTCACACACCATATATATATGAGTAAACTTTCTTGAATCTACTCACACGGCTAAGCGCGACCTCTCCAGTCTTCTGGTGGAGCTTCTGCATTCAGCGGCACTTCCACAATCAGCGTGACCTTTGCACTCACCGGAAATTACGCAATCAGCACGACTTATCCAATAAGCGGAAGTCACGAAATGAGCGGGACTTTTGGACTAAACACAGTCGGCCTAATAAAGCATTTATTCCTTCCAAACACCAGTTGGACCTAATAAAGCATTTATTTCTTCTAAACACAGTCTTACCTAATAAAGCATTTATTCCTTCCAAACATAGTCGGACCTAATAAAGCATTGCAGTTTCAAGCACAGGCAGGGCAGCAGGCCAAACAACTCTTGGCATTGTCATTTCATTTCCAATTAAGCATTGCCCTTTCAAGCACAGGCAGGGCAGCAGGCCAAACAACTCATGGCATTGTCATTAAGGGCTAACAAATCATTTATTGCAAGTACACTGCAGATTCACAGTTCAGTTGATTCACAGCTTAGAATGACAATCGTGGCCTCTCCCTCGTGATCTTGCAGAGTGACTGACTCATGTCCAAGCATCCAGGATTTTATAGTCCTGCCCACCCCAGAAGGGGTGTTGCCTTCACCGTGATGATTGACAGGCGAGAGGACCAATCAGCTGATCTCAAGGTTTTTTAAACACTCATAACTTTTTTATTTTTCATCAATGGGAAACATCCTCAGGGTTGGCTCAGCGGAGGAGGACTGTGAGTAAGATGGCCAAAAATCACAGTGATACAGGTAGCATTTTTTCTTCTAAAATCAATATATACAGTGCAGACAAGAAATGGTCAAGATGAGACTTTTAATTATATAGATTTGGAGCCTTTGGCAGACCTTAACGTCTGAATTGGTACATGTGGTCTAATCTTTCACCTATGTATAGGGAGAATTTCTAACCAGAAGATTAGGAACATGCTACATGAGCAGCCCAGATGGAATCAGAGTCCCAACGCACAACTGGAGTTTAAAAACCTTGTCCAACGCAGTGAAATAACGCAGTCTGAAGAAGGAAGGGTCTCGACCCAAAACATCACCCATTCCTTTGCTCCAGAGATGCTGCCTGCCCGCTGAGTTACTCCAGCATTTTGTGACTATCTTCAGTGAAATGCATGATCTAATTCTTAATTTTGCCCCCCACAAGGTATAATAAGAGTGACATTTCGGGTCGAGACACTTCTTCAGGGCAGTCAGGGGAGAGGGAGATATGGAAGGGTAAGGTGTGAAAACGGGAGATCAAAGGAGACGAAGCTCAAGGAAAATGTAGAATGGATCATTGTTAGCTGGGGGGAAGGTGACTATGAGGCATACAATCAGTAAAATTTAATCATGAGGACAGTGAAACTAGTCAGAGAACTTGGATGGGGTTGAAATGGAGAGAGGGAAAGCAAGGGTTACTTGAAGTTAAAGAAGTCAATAGTCAATGGGTTGTAAGCTGCCCATGTGAAATATGAGGTGCTGTTCCTCCAACTTGGAGATGGGTGGACGAAGGCCAGAGATGGGAAGAAGACAAAAGTTTGTGAGATATGGAGAGAAGAGCGAAATGCGAAGCCAGAAGAAAGGATATGGATGAAAAGGGTTGGGGGGGGAAGGGATAAGAGTTGTTGTAACATAGAAACATAGAAATTAGGTGCAGGAGTAGGCCATTCGGCCCTTCGAGCCTGCACCGCCATTCAATATGATCATGGCTGATCATCCAACTCAGTATCCCGTACCTGCCTTCTCTCCATACCCTCTGATCCCCTTAGCCACAAGGGCCACATCTAACTCCCTCTTAAATATAGCCAATGAACTGGCCTCGACTACCATCTGTGGCAGAGAGTTCCAGAGATTCACCACTCTCTGTGTGAAAAAAGTTCTTCTCATCTCGGTTTTAAAGGATTTCCCCCTTATCCTTAAGCTGTGACCCCTTGTCCTGGACTTCCCCAACATCGGGAGCAATCTTCCTGCATCTAGCCGGTCCAACCCCTTAAGAATTTTATAAGTTTCTATAAGATCCCCTCTCAATCTCCTAAATTCTAGAGAGTATAAACCAAGTCTATCCAGTCTTTCTTCATAAGACAGTCCTGACATCCCAGGAATCAGTCTGGTGAACCTTCTCTGCACTCCCTCTAGGGCAATAATGTCCTTCCTCAGATTTGGAGACCAAAACTGTACGCAATACTCCAGGTGTGGTCTCACCAAGACCCTGTACAACTGCAGTAGAACCTCCCTGCTCCTATACTCAAATCCTTTTGCTATGAAAGCTAACATACCATTCGCTTTCTTCACTGCCTGCTGCACCTGCATGCCTACTTTCAATGACTGGTGTACCATGACGCCCAGGTCTCGCTGCATCTCCCCTTTTCCTAGTCGGCCACCATTTAGATAATAGTCTGTTTTCCTGTTTTTGCCACCAAAATGGATAACCTCACATTTATCCACATTATACTGCATCTGCCAAACATTTGCCCACTCACCCAGCCTATCCAAGTCACCTTGCAGTCTCCTAGCATCCTCCTCACAGCTAACACTGCCCCCCAGCTTAGTGTCATCCGCAAACTTGGAGATATTGCCTTCAATTCCCTCATCCAGATCATTAATATATATTGTAAATAGCTGGGGTCCCAGCACTGAGCCTTGCGGTACCCCACTAGTCACTGCCTGCCATTGTGAAAAGGACCCGTTTACTCCTACTCTTTGCTTCCTGTTTGCCAGCCAGTTCTCTATCCACATCAATACTGAACCCCCAATGCCGTGTGCTTTAAGTTTGTATACTAATCTCTTATGTGGGACCTTGTCGAAAGCCTTCTGGAAGTCCAGATACACCACATCCACTGGTTCTCCCCTATCCACGCTACTAGTTACATCCTCGAAAAATTCTATAAGATTCGTCAGACATGATTTACCTTTTGTAAATCCATGCTGACTTTGTCCAATGATTTCACCACTTTCCAAATGTGCTGCTATCCCATCTTTAATAACTGACTCTAGCAGTTTCCCCACTACCGATGTTAGACTAACTGGTCTGTAATTCCCCGTTTTCTCTCTCCCTCCCTTCTTAAAAAGTGGGGTTACGTTTGCTACCCGCCAATCCTCAGGAACTACTCCAGAATCTAAAGAGTTTTGAAAGATTATTACTAATGCATCCACTATTTCTGGAGCTACTTCCTTAAGTACTCTGGGATGCAGCCTATCTGGCCCTGGGGATTTATCGGCCTTTAATCCATTCAATTTACCCAACACCACTTCCCGGCTAACCTGGATTTCACTCAATTCCTCCAACTCCTTTGACCCGCGGTCCCCTGCTATTTCCGGCAGATTATTTATGTCTTCCTTAGTGAAGACGGAACCAAAGTAGTTATTCAATTGGTCCGCCATATCCTTGTTCCCCATGATCAACTCACCTGTTTCTGACTGCAAGGGACCTACATTTGTTTTAACTAATCTCTTTCTTTTCACATATCTATAAAACCTTTTGCAGTCAGTTTTTATGTTCCCTGCCAGTTTTCTTTCATAATCTATTTTTCCTTTCCTAATTAAGCCCTTTGTCCTCCTCTGCTGGTCTCTGAATTTCTCCCAGTCCTCCGGTATGCTGCTTTTTCTGGCTAATTTGTACGCATCATCCTTCGCTTTGATACTATCCCTGATTTCCCTTGTTATCCACGGATGTACTACCTTCCCTGATTTATTCTTTTGCCAAACTGGGATGAACAATTTTTGTAGTTCATCCATGCAGTCTTTAAATGTCTTCCATTGCATATCCACCGTCAACCCTTTTAGAATTAATTGCCAGTCAATCTTGGCCAATTCACGTCTCATACCCTCAAAGTTACTTTTCTTTAAGTTCAGAACCATTGTTTCTGAATTAACAATGTCATTCTCCATCCTAATGAAGAACTCAACCATATTATGGTCACTCTTGCCCAAGGGGGCACGTACAACAAGACTGCTAACTAACCCTTCCTCATTACTCAATACCCAGTCTAAAATAGCCTGCTCTCTCGTTGGTTCCTCTACATGTTGATTTAGATAACTATCCCGCATACATTCCAAGAAATCCTCTTCCTCAGCACCCCTGCCAATTTGATTCGCCCAATCTGTATGTAGATTGAAGTCACCCATTATAACGGTTTTGCCTTTGTCGCGCGCATTTCTAATTTCCTGTTTGATACCATCTCCAACTTCACTACTACTGTTAGGTGGCCTGTACACAACACCCACCAGCGTTTTCTGCCCCTTAGTGTTTCGCAGCTCTACCCATACCGATTCCACATCCTCCAAACTAATGTCCTTCCTTTCCATTGCGTTAATCTCCTCTCTAATCAGCAACGCTACCCCACCTCCTTTTCCTTTCTCTCTATCCCTCCTGAATATTGAATATCCCTGGATGTTCAGCTCCCAGCCTTGGTCACCCTGGAGCCATGTCTCCGTGATCCCAACTATATCATAGTCATTAATAGCTATCTGCACATTCAACTCATCCACCTTATTACGAATGCTCCTTGCATTGAGACACAAAGCCTTCAGGCTTGTTTTTACAACTCTTACCCCTTATACAATTATGTTGAAAAGTGGCCCTTTTTGATTTTTGCCCTGGTTTTGTCTGCCTGCCACTTTTACTTTTCACCTTGCTACCTATTGCTTCTACCCTCATTTTACACCCCTCTGTCTCTACGCTCACACATTTAAGAAACCCTTTCCCTTTAACTCCATCCTCCACTATCCCATTCGACACCCCACCCCCCTTATTCAGTTTAAAACCACCCGTGTAGCAGTGGCAAACCTGCCTGCCAGAATGCTGGTCACACACCTGTTAAGATGCAATCCGTCCCTTTTGTACAGTTCCCCCTTACCCCAAAACAGATCCCAGTGATCTAAGAATCTAAATCCCTGCCCCGTGCCCAGTTCCTCAGCCATACGTTCAGGTCCCGTATCTCCCTGTTCCTGCTCTCGCCAGCACGAGGAACTGGAAGCAAACCGGAGATAACAACCCGGGAGGTCCTGCTTTTCAGCATTTTTCCGAGCTCTCTAAAGTCACGCTGCAGAATATTCATCCCCTTCTTTCCGACATCGTTTGTGCCGACATGCACTACCACTTCCGGATGTTCACCTTCACCCTTGAGGATTTTCTGCACTCTGTCCGTGACATCCTGGATCCTGGCACCAGGAAGGCAGCACACCATCCTCGCATCCCATCTGTTGCCGCAGAAACCCCTGTCCGTACCTCTCACAATGGAGTCTCCCACTACAATGGCGTTGCCTGCCTTAGGCCTTCTTGGTTTTGGCTCAACAGCCCTATTCGCATCGCAAGCCAGTCCGCCGCCCAGTGTAAACACCTCTTCTGTCCCGACAGCTTCTAAGTGGGTGAACCTGTTCACAAGAGGTACAACACCCGGGGACGTTGGCATTCCATGCTTCCCTCCCGTTCTCACTGTCTCCCATCTTCTCTCTTCCAGTACCTTATGTGTAACAATCGTACTGTAGGACTTGTCGAGGAACGACTCCATTTCTCGGATGAACCGGAGGTCATCCACTTGCTTCTCCAGTTCCCCAACACGGCCCTTCAGGAGCTCCACCTGGATGCACTTCTCGCATTTGTAGCAGCCAGAGGCACCAGCGGTGTCCTTGACCTCCCACATACTGCAAGCATCGCACTGAATCAGCTTGCCTGACATCTCCTTCTTTCGTCTCTACCTCTCAAGCGTATTGCATGGTCTCCTCTCATAAGACTCTCGAGCCAAAGACTCACACTTCCCTCACAAGGCCGCTCACTCACTGCCGCTCGCTAAGAGCCGTCTTGCTTAAATTGACTGATAAATTGCCTGATTTACCAATTTACAAACCAAATTCCTCAGTTTTCAACTGTTTTCCCGGCACTGACTCACTTCTCTCCTCCCACTTGGGCTAGAGCCAATCAGTCATATCTCTTGCTTAACTCCTGCTGCTGTTGCTCCCAAATCTACAGCAGTTCTGAGTAAAGTCTGCCTGTCCTTGGCCTCTACTTTAACTGTTTTCACTTCTCTCCTCCCACTTGGGCTAGAGCCAATCAGTCGTATCTCTTGCTAATCTCCCGCTGCTGTTGCTCCCAAAACTACAGCAGTTCTGAGTAAAGTCTGCCTGTCCTTGGCCTCTACTTTAACTGTTTTCACTTCTCTCCTCCCACTTGGGCTAGAGCCAATCAGTCGTATCTCTTGCAAAGCTCCTGCTGCTGTTGCTCCCAATTCTACAGCAGTTGCAGTTGTAGGTTAGTTATCTAAAATTGGACTTTATGCATACACGTGGAAAAAGCCTGCCAGATATTTCCTTATCAACGTCATTCAAGGTCTTCCTCTGGCTTCACATTTCATGCATCTTCTTACTATTTCTTGCAGTCTTTTGTCTTCCAATCTCTGCCCTTAGTCCACCCATCGGCCACTCAAAACTCCTCTCACTTGCATCCACCTTTCAATTGCCAGGCTGTGGTCTGCACCAACCATTCTTCGAGCCTTCTCCCCTACATTATGATCTATCCTCCAAAATTACATGAGTTGAGAATTTGAGATTCAATATTCTCTGTGAAAACAAGTTCCCAATCAGCCCCTCATCTTGTAACTACTGGATGTCCTCTTGTTTGAGTTTTTTCCGATAGTAGAAAGATCTTGCCACCAGCCTGGTTATGCCCTCTTAGAATCTTATAAGCTTCAATAAAGTCACCTCTCATTCTTCTAAACAAAGAATATAGATGTCATTACTTTTGTGCACACAATGATGTACATGCAACCATTGTATAATTCAATGCTCACACTTAAATGTTGGTGACATGGAGGGTATTGGGTGGAAACCAAGGTTATCCCTGTGACATAGTACATCAGAAAGCAGTGACATTGTGGGCCAAGTAGACTGAAACAAGGACTGGTCCACAAAGAGAGCTAGCAAGAGCTTGTGTAAGTTCTCATTGCACAACCCTCCACTATTGCAGTAATCATCACAATAAATGCTAATACACTTTCCAGGCTGGATATGGAAATATTGGCATCATCATGCAGTGTGCCAGTTACACAGTATAAATAGTCGCAGTCAGATAACTGGCTTAATTTCATTCTTCCTTGCAGGAAGCAGGAGGAGCACACCACTTTATAAGGATTAACTGCCTCCATGGCGTACGCCTGCTGTTTTGCAGGTGTCAGATGTAAATTCTGAGATGTACTGTGGAGCAACAAACCAAAGAGTGACGGCTGATTGAGTAAAAAGCCTATCCACTGACAATACCACTCCTGACAGATGAGCAACTCAAATGTATGGGCAGCATGCATACAAGGTGTACCATGCTGCCACGCGGACTGTAATTGAAGAGTCTCTTGTGCTGATACAATAATTCAGCTGCCTGCTGAAGCCTGCCTAGTGAGTACTTTTAGATGATGCTCTTATTTGAGGCTCTGGAAAGGGAAGCAGTTGACACAGTCAACCATTCACATAACACGGGGCACTGTGCTTTGCAGGCTCGCTCCAGTCACACACAGACACGGAAAACAAAAGTTAACTGCTGCTGAAATATCAGAAACTGACTTGAAGATGTGTGGAACTGAGAACATGATTAAGTGTGCAAATAGAGCTAGGGACCTAAAATGAGATTAGGAACACAGGTAACATTCTTAATCACCAGGAAAGAAGCATGGACAAGCAGAGTATAGGAGCCTAGAGATGTGAGCCCTTTTTCCTGCCCCTCAACTCCAGTTTTCTTCTCTTCCCCCCCCTACCCGACAATGAGTCTGAAGGATCCCGACCTGAAACATCACCTATTCATGTTCACCAGTGATGCTGCCTGACCCCGGACACTCCAACACAGTAGGTACTCGGGGCTATTTTTTTTACTCGTCGACATTTTTCAACATGCTGAAAAAACGTCCCGACTTACCTGATACCCCGAGTACGAAATATCTACGGACTAGCTACGGCCTCCTACGGACTCGCTATGGACATTCTCCGAGTTTGAATCAAGTGGATAACTCGGGAGAAATTGTGAGCAACTCGGGAAAGTGGGACAGGCCCTTAATGCTGCCGATTGCAGGGATGGCACAGTTCTCATTTGGCTGACTTCAGCTCACACTACTGATTTTGAAAAACCCACAGAGTTCATACTGCTCCTTTCGGAGAATGTACGGTGCTTACACAGCCAGGTTCGGACAAAGAATTGAACCGCATTGCCGAATCCCGATAACGCATTGAAGTAAAACAAGCGAGCTCGGAGAATGCACAGCGCTCAATTGTCAAGTGCAAATAATGCACAGTCAAGCCATGGCTACGAGCAGCGCTCATGCTGCCAACTTCTAAAAATGCATGGGTTCATACTGCTGATTTCCGAAGACCAACTGCCCTCAAGGCGCCGAGATCAGAGCATGGATACAGCTCGCTGCTGAGTTCAGGGACGCATGGAGCCCACACTGCTGACTTCAGGAAATGTATGGAGTTCACTGCTGACTTCAGGGAATGTACAGAGTTCTCCCGAGTTTCCCCTGATTCGAACTCGGAGAAGCAGCTTTTTCACGGGGCGACTTGACGCAAGAGTTAACCAGAGTTTAACATCGTGGGAACCTCGTGCGATAACAGTACAGCATTCGTGGACCACCGTGGACCACCGTGGCACTAACGGCAGGTAATCGTGTAATGGCCAGTTCTCACGGTGCGACCTGACGCAAGATGTCACCAGAGTGAAGTGGTCGTGGTCCAGCACGAGTTCCGCACGATATAACGGGGGGTAGATAAAGAGTTCCCACGGTACTCGGTAATTCTGTCATTTGTGCGAGTGACTTGTCCGTCTCCCGATCTTTCCCGTTAATCGTGAATGAACATCGTGGACTGTAGTGTAGTTAATCATGTGGCACAAATGATGTCACTTTTTTTCACACACTATATAAATATCCTCCATTCATAGAATTGACTCATTTGCAGACATGCCTATGCAAAGTACAGGCTGGTTGTTATTTTCATTGACGCGCTGTATGCATTAGCGCAACATGTGCATCGATAACGCTTGCGTGAAGGCAGAAGGGTGAGATTAATTAAAAAGAGAATTAAGAGGAAGTCTCACTGGGTTAAGCCCATGTTTCAACAGAGACCTCAATTTGGACAATATGAGCAACTGCTTAATGTGCTGTGCGAAGAGGATAAATGTGCATTCAAAAACTTTGTCAGAATTTCACCCGAGCTCTTAAATGAGTTAAAGAATAATTTGGGACCTCTGCTGAAGAAGACTGACACTGTAATGAGAAAGGCACTGGAACCAGGGTTGCGCATAGCAATCACCCTCCGCTACTTGGCCTCAGGCGATTCTTATAAAAGTCTATCTTACAACTTTCTTGTCCGAGAAACCTGTGAGGCGATCATCCAATTTTATTCAGCTGAAGTGATGGAATGCCCCAGTACACCAGATGCGTGGAAGAGAGTTGCACTGGGGTTTGAAAACAGGTGGAACTTTGCTCACACATGTGGGGCTTTGGATGGCTCAAATTATTTCAATTACAAGAAATTCCACTCAATTGTACTCATGGCGGTGGTTGATTATAACTACAACTTCCTGTATGTGGATGTGGGCACACCTGGAAGTGTTGGTGATGGCCGGATTTGGAAAGAAACCTGGCTTGGAAAGAAAATGGAAGGTGGAACAGCAGGCATGCCTGATCCAGAACCTCTGTCAGGAGAAGACAGCCCGGACATCCCATATGCGATGGTTGCTGATGAAGCCTTTGCACTACGGCCCTGAATTATGAAGCCATATCCACAGAGGAATCTAACTAGGGAACAGAGGATCTTCAATTACAGGCTGTCAAGGGCCAGGAGGGTAGTGGAAAATTCTTTTGGCATCTTGGCAAACAGATTTAGATGCTTGCTCAAGACAATGGAGCAGAGGCCCAAGAATGTGGAGAGTATAGTATATGCAGCATGTGTTCTGCACAACCTGATCCGAATGAGAGGTGCAGCTGCTGGATCAGCAACATCCATCCAGGACGGTGACATAGTGGACAGTGACACAGGGGAAGTAACACTAGGTGCTTGGAGAAGTGGTGCGAACAAGTTGAAAATGGTCTCACTGCAGCGTTTGAAAGGTGACTCGGGCACATCCAGTGTGAAAGAGCAAAGAGACCATCTCTGCGCTTACTACAATTCACAATTGGGGAGTGTGCCGTGGCAGGACAGCTATATTGATGGGTAGCCGACCACAGGAACACTACTGCATGTTATAGAGAATCTCATTGCATTGGTACCACTTCACCAGTTCCCCCTCTTGTTCCCTGTTGAAGTTATATGGCCTTACCTTCTGCCATCTTCCCTTTATGTTATCGTCTGCTGAGGCTATTGGGGAGGCAACAGCTACTGGGGAGGCAATCTCAAATCCACCCTGATCACCCTCTCCCTGCTCCAAGGAGCCCACAGGCAGTGGTATCTCTGGCATTTCCTCTTGCCTCTCCACCTTGCCTCTCCACCTCTTGCTGAGTCTCCTCCTCATTTACCTGCATGGCTAAAAACGTTCTGACTTTCTTTGACCCCTTTCTTTGCGCTTTTCTGAGAGGCATCTCTGCAAGTCTTACTGTGAAAAAGATTCTCAAACAATGACAATTAGGTGGGACGTCCTTGATGGACACATGGTCCATTGGCGATATTGAGACCACCTTTTTTACTCACCTTATGTCCCCTCTGTCAAGCTTCCGGGTTTACCGTTCGCAGGAGTTCCCACGGTACCCGCAAGAGTCATTACGGATATCGCACGGATATCGCATTGGCATCTGCGTTCATACAATGTTGCAACGCTCATCAAAAAGTGCTCAAGTCACTCTTGGAGAAATTCAAAAATGTTTGAATTTTCTCCCGACCTTACAAAGTTACACGACTACCTGCCGTTAGCGCCACGGAGGTCCTCGGTGGTCCACGAATGCCGTACTGTTGTCGCAGGAGGTTCCCACGATGTTAAACTCTTGTTAAGTCTTGCGTCAGGTCGCACCGTGAGAAAGCCCTTTAACTTGGTGACTCGGGAGAAAATTCAAGCAAGCTTGTATTTCTCCAAGAGTGACTTGTACACTTGTGGTTGAGCATTGCAACTTTATATGAACGTAGTGGCCAGTGCGATATCCGTAATAACTCTTGTGGTTACCGTGGGAACTCCTGCGAACGGTAAACCCGGAAGCTGGACAGAGGGGACAGAAAGTGAGTAAAAAAGGTGTTCTCAATATCCTTTATCTGGCGAAAACTTTGGAACTAGTCGTTCGGTGCGAGTTGATTAAAAAGTGTTTGGAAATTTCAAACTTCAAATCAAATGTCTCTCAAACCTGCTGATTGTATCTGATTCCACTTTTCGTAGCAAGTTCCACTTTTCGACACAAAATGCTTGAATAACTCAGGCAGGAAGCATCTCTGGAGAACATGGATAGGTGACGTTTCGGTTCCAGCTGGGAAAGAGGAGGCAGGATCAAGCGTGGCAGGTGTCGGAAGGAACTGCAGATGCTGCATTAAATCGAAGATACACAAAATGCTGGAGTAACTCAGCGAGTTACTCCAGCATTTTGATCTCTGGATGGAAGGAATGGGTTTCCCAAACTCACCCATTCCTTAAACCCATTCTTTCTCTCCAGAGATGCTGCCTGTTCCTCTGAGTTACTCCAGCATTCTGTGTCTATCTCAGGTAATAGATGGACACGGGCGAGGGGGCAGATGGTTTGAACAAAGACCCTAGATTAAAGCATAGTCTGTAAGATAGGATTGTGAAGCATGGGGAAGGAATGTTTGGGGGGGGGGGGGGGGGGGGGGAGGAGGGGGGGGGGGGGGTGAGAGGGGTGAGGGGAGGGCTGAAAGAGGTGCGAGTCTAGATGGGCCACAGTGGGGTGGGGTGGGGTGGGGTGCGGGCGAGGGAAGGGTAAGAAATGGGAGGAGAGAGAGGTTGTTAGAGGTTACCTTGTGGCTAGCATCCATCCATCCATGAGAGATGATGGTGTGGCTTTAGAAACATAGAAAACAGGTGCAGGAGTAGACCATTTGGCCCTCCGAGCCAGCAGCGCCATTCACTATGATCATGGCTGATCACCCAAAACCAGTACCCCGTCCTGCCTTCTCCACATCTCCCCTGATTCCGTTAGCCCTGAGAGCGAAATTTAACTCTCCCTGATAGGAGTAGAATGAGGCCATTCGGCCTATCAAGTCTACGCCATTCAATCATGGCTGATCTATCTCTCCCTCATACCCCATTCTCCTGCCTTCTCCCCATAACCTGTGACACCCGCACTAATCTCTGGGTTAGGCAGCAACTCCACTATTGTGCCGCAGTGCCGTTCCAAAATTCCCTGTCTGCGAGTGTTTTAATATCCCAGCCCAGCTTTAAACCTGGGAATGGGAAGGGTGATTTTACAGAAAATAGAACAATACAGGAGGGGACCAGTAAATGGTCAATTAGGGGAGGGCACCAGTAAATGGTGAATTTGGGGAACGCACCAGTAAATGGGGACTTAGAGGAGCGCACCAGTAAATGAGGAATTAGGGGAGCGCACCAGTAAATGGTCAATTAGGGGAGGGCACCAGTAAATGAGGAATTAGGGGAGGGCACCAGTAAATGAGGAATTAGGGGAGCGCACCAGTAAATGGGGAATTAGGACAGCAGCAGTGATAGTCATTGATTGTGTTATGTTATGCACGGATATTACACTGGTGTGAACTTGTATAATACGCTGTGCAGCAAAACTGGACCATGAGTTTAAGATCAAAGATTTGCATGTAAATTGATATGACTGATAGACACAAAATGGACCCTTCTTCAGACTCTCTCCAGAGATGCTGCCTGTCCCGCTGAGGTACTCCAGCTTTTTGTGTCAATCTTCGACAGATTGGGTTTGCTGTAAATGTCTGTATGTTAATATGTGTGTCTTTTCCTCTTGGGCATTACTTTGTTTCTGTTGGTGGCTCCACATTTTATGATAGCCTGAAGTGTGATAAAGCTTTTACCTCAGCAGTTTGATTGTCAGTGCTTGTTTACCTCATTGTTAAATAAATATATTTCTTACTATCAGCTTGATGTCTGCAATTCTTCATTAACACATCACTACAAGATGAATGTCTCTAATGTTATAATCCCTCTCATGCTGAAACACAAAATAGTTGAAGGGAGGTGATATAATCACATTTTCATTAAGTTTCATTTTTGAGTGTTCAGGTCCATCTAATTGTTGAGCTATTTAAACGTTTGAAAGCTTTCACCTCTCGGTAGAAAATAAAATAAGCCAATCAGCACGGTAAATGTGAGACAAAGTCTTTATTCCTATTTGACAATATAAAAAGACGACTTCTTGCACATATTGAGAGAAGGTGCATCACACCAAACATTTGTCTATAAAAGGGCCTCGCAAACACGAAAATCAACAAATGAGGCACGATAGATTATTTAAACACATTATATTCATTAACCTCCGCAACAAGCCTAAACTCAGGCATTAAAAGGGACAATGCAATGTGCTAAATGGCAGGTTTTGCAGGACGAACATCTTATAGGAAGCACTTTTCAGAGGACAACACTAGAAAGTCAGCTTATTTGCTATGCATTTCTGCTAACATGCAGTAGTGTTCCTGTGGTCGGCTACCTATCAATATAGCTGTCCTGCCACGGCACACTCCCCAATTGTGAATTGTAGTAAGCGCAGAGATGGCCTCTTTGCTCTTTCACACCCAGTGAGACTTCCTCTTAATTCTCTTTTTAATTAATCTCTCCCTTCTGCCTTCACGCAAGCGTCCTCGATGCACATAGTGGGCTGCTGCATACAGCGCGTGAATGAAAAAAACCACCATCCTGTACTCGAAACTACTTAGTATAGGCATGTCTCCAAATGAGCCAATTCAACCAAGGGAGGATATTTATAGTGTGTGAAAAAAAAAGTGACATCATTTGTGCCACGTGTAGTTCACAATGTTCATTCAAGATTTAACGGGAAAGCTCGGGAGACGGACAAGTCACTCGCACAAATAACGGAAATGCCGAGTACCGTGGGAACTCTTTATCTACACCACGTTATATCGTGTGATATCGTGCTTGACCACGACCACTTCACTCTGGTTACATCTTGAGTCAAGTCGCCCCGTGTTACAGTAATAGTCACTCTCAGGTACTCGGGGCTCTCATGGACATTTTTCAACATGTTGAAAAATCTTCACGAGCTTACGGCATTTCCCGAGTACCTGCTGTTAGCATTGCAAGCTACTAAGAGACATCCCGAGCTCCGACGTACCCGCTATGTATATTCTACGTGCTTACCACGAGTTTGAGTTATTTTGTAAACTCGGGAGAGCTCTTGAATTAGCTGGTACAGTGGGACAGCCCCTTAAGTAATGTGCGTAGAACTCACGCTATCAACTTCATGTGGCACAGGAATGTACGCTGCTGGCGTGAGTTTCTGCTGAATTCAGGGTCGCATAGAACTCAGACCGCCAAGTTCAGGGAAAGGATAACGCTCACAATGTCGAGTTCAAGGGTGCATAGGGATCACACTACTGAGTTCAATGGTGGCATAAACCTTACACCGCCAAGTTTGTGGGATCTACAGAGCTCACAGCGCAGAAATCGGAACATAACCCAATTTGAGAAATCTGTAGAGTTCACCCTGTGGGTTGAGGGAATGTGTTGACCTCACATTGACAGGTTTAAGTAACGCACCACCTAGTTCTTTCATCGTTTTGTTTTAGGCAAACCCTTGGGATGGAGGATGACTTGGTTCCACTCTAGTGTTGTGGATTCTAAAGTGACGAATGAGGCCAGTGTGCCAAGTGCAGAGTCTCCCACAGAAGGAGCAAAGGTGGTTGACTGGGCGGATGGATGGTTAATATGTCCAGAGCTACATTCCATCCACTGTATAGAACATCCATGTCCACCTGAAGCATGCCCTTGAGATTCTCAATATCATCCCGCATGCTCCTTCTCCACTTTCAGAGAATATTTTCTCGAGATTCCTTGGTCATAGAAACAAAGAAAACAGATTCAGATTCAGATTCAACTTTAATTGTCATTGTCCGTGTACAGTTCAGAGACAACGAAATGCATTTAGCATCTCCCTGGAAGAGCGACATGGCATATGATTTGAATAAATATTTACATTAGCATATATACAGACATAGTGTTTTTCCTGTGGGAGGAGTGTCCGGGGGGGGGGGGGTGGGGGGTGATTGGCAGTCACCGAGGTACGTTGTTGAGTAGAGTGACAGCCGCCGGGAAGAAGCTGTTCCTGGACCTGCTGGTCCGGCAACGGAGAGACCTGTAGCGCCTCCCGGATGGTAGGAGGGTAAACAGTCCATGGTTGGGGTGAGAGCAGTCCTTGGCGATGCTGAGCGCCCTCCGCAGACAACGCTTGCTTTGGACAGACTCAATGGAGGGGAGCGAGGAACCGGTGATGCATTGGGCAATTTTCACCACCCTCTGCAATGCCTTCCGGTCGGAGACAGAGCAGTTGCCATACCATACTGTGATACAGTTGGTAAGGATGCTCTCGATGGTGCAGCGGTAGAAGTTCACCAGGATCTGAGGAGACAGATGGACCTTCTTCAGTCTCCTCAGGAAGAAGAGACGCTGGTGAGCCTTGTTGATCAGAGTTGAGGTATTGTGGGTCAAAGAGAGGTCATCGGAGATGTTAACACCCAGGAACCTGAAGCTAGAAACACGTTCCACCTCCGTCCCGTTAATGTGGATGGGGGTGTGCGTGCCGCCCCTGGACTTCCTGAAGTCTACAATGAGCTCCTTGGTCTTCTTGGAGTTAAGGGCCAGGTTGTTGTCAGCGCACCATGCTGCTAGGAGCTGGACCTCCTCCCTATAGGCCAACTCATCGTTGTTGCTGATGAGGCCAATCACCGTTGTATCATCTGCATACCTGATGATGGTGTTAGTACCATGTACAGGTGTGCAGTCATAGGTGAAGAGGGAGTAGAGGAGGGGGCTCAGCACACAGCCCTGTGGAACGCCGGTGTTCAGGGTGAGGGTTGAAGTGGTGCGCTTGTCTAACCTAACAGACTGTGGTCTGTTGGTTAGAAAGTCCAGTATCCAGTTGCAGAGGGAGGGATCGATGCCCAGGTTACCGAGTTTGGTGATCAGTTTAGATGATATAATGGTGTTGAATGCTGAGCTGTAATCGATGAACAGCATTCTTACGTAAGTGTCTCTGTTGTCGAGGTGGGAGAGGGCGGAGTGAAGTGCCGTTGAGATGGCATCCTCCGTACAGGTGCAGGAGTACGCCATTCGGCGTTTCGAGCCAGCACTGCCATTCAATATGATCATGGCTGATCATCCAAAATCAGTACCCCGTCCCGCTTTTCCCCCCATATCCCTTGATTCCCTTAGCCCTAAGAGCTAAATCAAACTCTCTCTTGAAAACATCCAGTGAATTGGTCTTCACTGCCTTCTGTGGCACAGAATTCCACAGATTCACAGCTCTCTGGGTGAAAATAAAATTCATCATCTCAGTCCTAAATGGCCTACCCCTTATTCCTAAACTGTGACCCCTGGTTCTGGACTCCACCAACATTGGAAACATATTTCCTGCATCTACCCTGCCCAATCCACTAAGAATGTTATATGTTTCTATAAGATATCCTCTCATCCTTCTAAATTCCAGCGAATACAAGCCCAGTCAACCCATTCTTTCATCATACGTCAGTCCCGCCATCCCGGGATTAACCTGGTGAACCTACGCTGCACTCCCTCAATAGCAATAGTATCCTTCCTCAAATTAGGAGACCAAAATCGCACACAATACTCCAGGTGCAGTCTCACCAGTGCCCTGTACAACTGGAGTAGGACCTCCTTGCTCCTAAATTCAAATCCTCTCGCAATGAAGGCTCTCTTCACTGCCTTCTGTACCTGCATGCTTACTTTCAGTGACTGATGTACAAGCACACCCAAGTCTCGTTGCATCCCTTCTCCTAATTTGACATCATTCAGATAATAATCTGCCATCATGTTCTTGCCACAAAAGTGGATAACCTCACATTTATCCACATTATACTGCATCTGCCCTGCTTCTGCCCACTCACCCAACCTATCCAAGTTACCCTGCAGCCTCATAGCATCCTCCTCGCAGCTCACATTGCCATCCAGCTTTGTGTAATCTGCAAAATTAGAGATGTTACATTTAATTCCCACGTCTAAATTGTTAATATACATTGTAAGCAACTAGGGTCCTTGCGGCACCCCACAAGTCACTGCCTGCCATTCTGAAAAGGACCCGTTAAATCCTAATCTTTGCTTCCTGTCTGCCAACTAGTTCTCTATCCATGTCAATACGCTACCCGCAATACCACGTGCTCTAATTTTGCACACTAATCTTGTGTGTGATCTTGTCAAATACTGTTTGAAAGTGGGGATACAAGTTAAATTACTATTAATTACTACTAATTACTACTATTAGAAAATTATTATTAATTACTACCAATAAGAAATTCAAGCAATACTTGACTTATGTAAACTTTACCTCTAATACTCAACTAACACTTCCTAGGGGGGAGGGGGGGGGGGGAGTGGCCTATTGTTGGATTAAATTATTTTGGGCCTGTCCTGTTTACTTCCCCTTTTATTCTTTTTTTAATTAAAATTCTTTAAAACCGGAGCTAGTATTAATTTTATCAAAAGCTAAGGAAGTTTGGGGATTTTTTTTCCGCAATAGGGTGGCTTTCACTAATTGATTGAAGTTGTAGTTTTAGTCATTTCTTTTTTTTTCCTGCACTCGTTTAACTCTTTACTTACTTATTTCATTTCTAATTTTTATTTCATTATTAAGAATTTATATCTTTTTGGAAGATACTTTCGGGAGACAGATCAAACAGAACAAAATCTCATTCACCCTCCATTCAAGCAGAATGTTATGTCTAATGTGTTAAACCATTTACTTTACCACAGACCAATTAATGCTGACATAATGTTACTTCAGGAAACCCATCTCAAAAACTAAGCACACAATAGACTGAAAGGCAAATGGATTGATAAATTATATCATTCACCATTCTCCTTTAAGTCAAGAGGGGTAGCCATTTTAATTCGTAAGGGAACACCATTTAAACATACCTCTTCTATTGTTAATACTGAAGGTAGATATGTTATATTAGTGGGTGAATTGCATTCAACAAGACTTAAGGAAGTAGCTCCAGAAATAGTGGATGCATTAGTAATAATCTTTCAAAACTCTTTAGATTCTGGAGTAGTTCCTGAGGATTGGAGGGTAGCAAACGTAACCCCACTTTTTAAGAAGGGAGGGAGAGAGAAAACGGGGAATTACAGACCAGTTAGTCTAACATCGGTAGTCGGGAAACTGCTGGAGTCAGTTATTAAAGATGGGATAGCAGCACATTTGGAAAGTGGTGAAATCATTGGACAAAGTCAGCATGGATTTACAAAAGGTAAATCATGTCTGACGAATCTTATAGAATTTTTCGAGGATGTAACTAGTAGCGTGGATAGGGGAGAACCAGTGGATGTGGTGTATCTGGACTTCCAGAAGGCTTTCGACAAGGTCCCACATAAGAGATTAGTTTACAAACTTAAAGCACACGGCATTGGGGGTTCAGTATTGATGTGGATAGAGAACTGGCTGGCAAACAGGAAGCAAAGAGTAGGAGTAAACGGGTCCTTTTCACAATGGCAGGCAGTGACTAGTGGGGTACCGCAAGGCTCAGTGCTGGGACCCCAGCTATTTACAATATATATTAATGATCTGGATGAGGGAATTGAAGGCAATATCTCCAAGTTTGCGGATGACACTAAGCTGGGGGGCAGTGTTAGCTGTGAGGAGGATGCTAGGAGACTGCAAGGTGACTTGGATAGGCTGGGTGAGTGGGCAAATGTTTGGCAGATGCAGTATAATGTGGATAAATGTGAGGTTATCCATTTTGGTGGCAAAAACAGGAAAGCAGACTATTATCTAAATGGTGGCCGACTAGGAAAAGGGGAGATGCAGCGAGACCTGGGTGTCATGGTACACCAGTCATTGAAAGTGGGCATGCAGGTGCAGCAGGCAGTGAAGAAAGCGAATGGTATGTTAGCTTTCATAGCAAAAGGATTTGAGTATAGGAGCAGGGAGGTTCTACTGCAGTTGTACAGGGTCTTGGTGAGACCACACCTGGAGTATTGCGTACAGTTTTGGTCTCCAAATCTGAGGAAGGACATTATTGCCATAGAGGGAGTGCAGAGAAGGTTCACCAGACTGATTCCTGGGATGTCAGGACTGTCTTATGAAGAACGACTGGATAGACTTGGTTTATACTCTCTAGAATTTAGGAGATTGAGAGGCGATCTTATAGAAACTTACAAAATTCTTAAGGGGTTGGACAGGCTAGATGCAGGAAGATTGCTCCCGATGTTGGGGAAGTCCAGGACAAGGGGTCACAGCTTAAGGATAAGGGGGAAATCCTTTAAAACCGAGATGAGAAGAACTTTTTTCACACAGAGAGTGGTGAATCTCTGGAACTCCCTGCCACAGAGGGTAGTTGAGGCCAGTTCATTGGCTATATTTAATAGGGAGTTAGATGTGGCCCTTGTGGCTAAGGGGATCAGAGGGTATGGAGAGAAGGCAGGTACGGGATACTGAGTTGGATGATCAGCCATGATCATATTGAATGGCGGTGCAGGCTCGAAGGGCCGAATGGCCTACTCCTGCACCTAATTTCTATGTTTCTATGTTTCTATGACTGATATTGGTGAATGTCGATGCACCAAACTTTGACAACCCGCTTTTTTTAAAGAAAATATTTAATACTATTCCAGAATTTGGACAATACAATTTGATAATTGGAGGAGATTTAAACTGTACATTAAAATCAAGTACACAGGACAAGATGTTAAGAAGTCCCTTGTGCCAATAGGTGGGGAGCATTTCACAACATTCGTTGATTGTTGAGAGTGGTAGACGCTTAACATCGGTGGGGGGCGGGGGGGATACGTATATCTTGGCCTGGGTAACCTTCAGGACAGTTGGGCACAGGACACATCATCAGTAGTGTACCCTTGCATCACTGGGTGTTTCGGCCTTTTAACACTATACACCCTCCACAAGGGCCGCCCGCTGCAGGATGATCAGCCCTCAGCGCGTGTCCCGTGTCAAACTGTCCCAAACATTCACCCTGACGTACTTGGGGCCCAGCATGGGTCTTTCCGCTTGAGCCAAATCCACCGGCTGCTTCTTTCAGCCGCCTCTGAGAGAGATCTTATGGTCTTCCGCAGAGCCTGACCGTGGATTCCAAGCTCCTTCAGCAGTCTGATGGTAGATGACGCAACAAATCCTCTGCATCCCACTTCAATTGGATAGACTTTGGTGTTCCAGCCACGCTGCGTTGCCTCTGCTGCAAGCTCTGCGTAGCGCAGCTTCTTACGCTCATAGGCCTCCTCAACAGAGTTCTCCCATGGAACTGTGAGCTCTATGATGTAAGCAGTCTTCTGTGAAGGGGACCAGAACACCAAGTCTGGCCTGAGGTTGGTGGAAGCAATTTCAGGTGGAAAAATTAGTCGATGTCCGCCAGCATCCTCCAGTCACGGGCCCTGCATAGGTTTCCTTCTTCTGATCTGGTGGAAGGATGTTTAGATGTTTTCTGTCCTTCTCGGACAAAGGTTGTTGCCCTTGGGGGGGGGGGTTGCTTGCTCTTGGAGGCAAGGAGTTGGTCGCACACCGCCTGTTCTCAAGGGCTGATGCCAGGCTTTTTAGTACCTGATTATGCCGCCACGTGTATCTCCCTTGCGTGAGGCTGGTCTTGCAGCCTACCATGATGTGTTTGAGGGTCGCTGGAGTTGGGCAGAGGGCACAGGTTGGATCCTCGCCGTACCACTGATGGAGGTTCTTTGGTGATGGAAGCACGTCATAAGTCGTTCTGATGATGAAGCTGATCTTGCTTGCTTCCATTTCCCATAGTTGTTTCCAGCTGATCTTCCTCCGCTCCACACCTTCCCACTGCATCCATTGCCCCTGTTTGGCAAGAGAGACCGCCATTGCACTTCTTGTGGCCTCCTCCTGTCGCCGCACCTCCTCGACCACCAATGTCCTCCGCTCTGATGTTGTGGCCTTTCGCCAAGTTGGTTTACTTATCCCTATTTGGACATATATAAATAGTGCAAATATAAAAGACGTTTGGAGAATTGAAAACCCCTCAGGGCGAGAGTATTCATTTTATTCACCAGTGCACAAATCATATTCAAGATTGACTATTTTTAGTGGATTCCAAAATTATTCCTTATACGTATAACTCAAAATATCATAACATTATTATATCCGATCACTCTCCCCTAACCTTTAGGGTAAAACTACAAGGAATATCAGAGAAACAGACAAATTGGAGATTTAACCCACAAATTCTAAATGACAAGGCATGCTATGACTATCTTAACTCGCCGATTAAAACTTTTTTTCAAACAAATTACCTTCCAGAAACACCCGTTTCCCTGCTCTGGGAAACATTTAAAGCGTTTGTGAGAGGATGTATTATTGCCTTTCAAGCTTTCCAAAACAAGGAGAACCGAGCTGAACAACATGAGCTCGAAGGACAGATAAAACAGCTTGACATAGAAAACGCGATCGCTCCTGCTATGATTAAACATAATAAAATTGCTGCTCTCAAATATAGGTTAAATCATATACATTCAGCTCAAATCTTAAGGCTTGTCCAGCATACTAAACAAACACACTTTGAATTTGGAGACAAACCACAGAAATTGTTAGCTCGTCAACTCCGCAAACTAGAAGTCGAACGCACAATTTACAAAATCAGATCAGACAAGGGAGACTTGCTTCACAACCCAAGAACATCAACGATAGATTTTTGCAATTTTATCAGACATTATACTCATCAAAAACAACAGCCAGCTCTGCGAACATGCAAAACTTTCTGCAGAAATGCAAGCTCTCTGGTTTAAAAGAGATAGAGAGAGAGTTATTGGGCGCAGAAGTAACTACGATAGACATTGAAGAGACCATCAAGTCTCTGAAAAACGGGAAGACCCCTGGCCCCGATGGCCTGAACAATGAATTTTATAAAAAAATTAGTGACTTGGTCTCCCCACGGTTACAAACTTTATATAGCTATGCCTTTCAACAACAAATATTACCACAAACTCTGACTGAATCAACAATAACACTTATCCCAAAAAGAGATAAGGATCTTGAAGACCCTGGCTCGTAATAGAGCCATAGCCTTTTTAAACACTGATCAGATATTGGCTAAAATTTTAGCCCACAGATTAAGTTTAGTTATCGATAAATTAATACACCCTGACCAATCAGACTTTATATCTAAACGATATTCATTCTTCAATTTGAGACGCTTGTTTAATATAATATATTCAAATAGAATATTAAATGAAGACTTAGCAATCATCTCGCTAGACGCTGAAAAAGCATTTGATCAAGTGGAATGGTCCTATCTTTTCTCTGTGATGGAAAAAAATTTGGTGAAAACTTTTGCTCATGGGTGAAACTCCTATATAAAACCCCAACAGCTAGAATACTGACAAACCAAATGTTGTCACCCAAATTTCACTTATCCAGAGGTTGTAGACAAGGATGTCCACTATCCCCACTTTTATTTGCCCTCGTTATAGAACCACTTGCCGAGAGTATCAGATCTCAGCCAGATATCCACGGGTACAATACTAAACATACAGTTAATAACATTACTTTATACGCAGATGATGTATTATTATACATCACAAACCCCGAAATTAGCATTCCAAGTTTATTAAATCTCATAACTCAATTTGGTTCATTCTCCGGATATAGGATTAATTGGAATAAAAGCGAAATTATGCCAATAATGGAACAAAATCCGTCTATACTTCAACAATTCCCTTTTAAAATTGCATATGAAAAGTTTAAATACCTCGGAATCTATGTGAGCCAGGAAATATACTTCTCTATTCAAATCAATTTTCCTTTTTTAGTTACTAAATTACACAGAAACATCCAATTTTGGAAAACACTTCCCATCTCACTAGTTGGTAGAATTAATGCTATAAAGATGATCTTTCTCCCACAACTATTATACTTATTCCAATCAATTCCGATATATCTTCCAAAATTGTTTTCAAAAAAATGGATTCAATTGCTTACTAATTTTATTTGGGATTATAAGACTCATAGATTAAATAAAAGACATCTATGTAAGTCTAAAGCTAATGGATGATTAGCTTTACCAAACCTTCTATTTTATTATTGGGCGGTTAATATTAAAAATATAACTTTCTGGCTGGATGACACTGATCAACAGCCAGATTGGTTAAAGATGGAGAAGGAGGATTGTTTACCTTTTGACATAGGCTCGATTCTTTTAGCTCCAATAAATTTGAATAAAAAACATATGGAGGGTATGCGATTATACATAGTGTTATCCGTATCTGGAAACAATTAAAATTTACTTTAAAATTGGGTAATTTATCTCTCTTCCTCCCTATTGCAAATAACCCTTCTTTCAAACAGTCTGTCATAGATAGAGGATTTGTTCAATGGAAAATTCATGGAATTAAAATGGTGGGAGACCTTTATCAAAAGGGGACTTTTCTCTCTTTTCAGGAATTACAGCAGAAGTACGAATTACATGTTAATAATTTTTTTAGATATTTACAATTTAGAGATTATGTAAAATTACATACGCAAGATTATAGATTTAGGGGTCCAGAAATCCTTGATGAATGTCTGAACCGACATCCCAATACAAATAAACTAATATCTTATATTTATAATACCCTTTTAGATACTGACATTCCGTCATCAGTCATATAGACGAGCATGGGAGGATGAACTGGCTTAACCCATAATGAAAGACACATGGGATGAAAGTTTACAATATATATATCATTGCTCGTTAAACACTAGACATTCCTTAATACAATTTAAAATATTACATAGATTACACTATTCGAAGACAAAATTAAACAGGATCTTCCCAAGTATTTCCCCTCTCTGTGATAAATGTCAATTTCAAGAAGCCAATTTAACTCACACTTTTGTAACTTGTATAAAAATGCAAAATGTTTGGACGGACATTTTAAAAATTATCTCTAAAGTTATCGATAATCAACTGGACCCAGATCCAAAATTAATATTATTTGGATTATCAGAGCATAGCACAAACTTTACGATAAGCCAGAGACACTTTCTTGATTACAGTTTAATAACTGCGAAAAAATTAATATTTAAATTTTGGAAAAAACCAGCAACCACCACAATTAAAATGTGGACTACGGAAATGACCAAGACCTTGCATTTGGAAAAAATAAGATTTGTCTTAATTGACAAACCAGAACTATTTTTAAAAATATGGTCTCCATTTATTGAATTTAAAAAAAAGTAAACTGGTTTAACACAAAATTAAAGTCAAAACTTGAGTTTAGGGTTGGATGAACAACTAAACTCAACATCTCCTGGATCTATCTCCACAATCTTTATATTTGTAATCTCCTTTCTTTCTTGCTTTCTATCTTTCTATTAGTTTATAGTTTCTCTTATCTCTTTCTTTCTTTATTTCTTTTCTTTAAAAAAAACTTTAAAAATTGAAGCTATGTAAGAAATCTGTAACCAATTTGTCGTTTATTACTATTTGTACATATGCTTTTAATTAAAATATGTTTTTTATAAAGAAAGTGGGGATACACCACATCCACTGGCTCTCCCTCATCCATTTTACTTGTTACATGCTCAAAAAATTCCAAAAGATTAGTCAAGCATGATTTCCCCTTCATGCTGACTTTGACCGATCCTGTCACTGCTTTCCAAATTCACTGCTATAAAATCTTTAATAATCGACTCCAGCATCTTCCCCACTCCCAATGTAAGGGTAACTGGTCTATAATCCCAGTTTTCTCTCTCCCTCCTTTCTTAAAAAGTGGTTACCCTACAGTCCACAGGAACTGATCCAGAGTCGAGAGAACATTGGAAAATGACCACCAATAAATCCACGATTTCTAGGATTTCAAGATTTCTCCTTGAGTACAATGGAATGCAGTCCATCTGGCCCTGAGGATTTATCTGCCTTCAGTCCCAACAGTCTACTTAACACCATTTCCTGACTAATGTGGATTCCCTTCCATTCCTCCCTCCAACTAGATCCTCTTGGTGCCCTAGTATTGTTTGTGTCTTCCTTAGTGAAGACAGAACCAAAGTACTCATTTAGCTGTTCTGCATTTCATATAAGGGACCTACATTCAACTTCACTAATCTTTTCCTTTTTACCGACCTATGGAAACTTTTATAGTCAGTTTTTATATTTCCCGCAAGCTTTCTTTCATGCTCCCCCCACGCTTAATTAACCCCATTGTCCTCCTCTGTTAAGTTCAAAATTTCTCCCAGTCTTCTATTTTGCCGCTTCTTCTGGCCAATATATATGCCTTCCTTGCCTTTAACACTATCCTTGACTTCCCTCGTCAGCCACGGTTGAGCCGCCATCCCAGTTTTATTTTTTCGCCAGACGGGAATGAACAATTTCTGGATTTCATCCATGCGGTATTTAAATCTTCGCCATTGCATCTCCCCTGTCAACCCTTTAAGTATAATTTGCCAGTCTATCCTAGCCAATTCCTGTCTCATACCTTCAAAGTCTCCTTTATTCAAGTTCAGGACCCTGTCAAAGAGGGGTGCCTAAATACATTGTGAGAATTCTGGCCTACTGGTATGCCCACCAGACTATGCAAATAAAATGGGGCAATAGGGTCTCAGCCCCATTTGGGGTTAGCAATGGTGTTAGACAAGGGGGAATTTTGTCCCCAGTCCTTTTAATCTATATATTGATGATCTGTCTAAACAATTGAAAGCATGTAATACTGGGTGCGTGATTGGTAATATTTTAGTGAACCATATTATGTATGCAGATGATCTTGTGGTCTTTAGTCCATCTAGCGCTGGTCTCCAGCAGCTCCACACTATATGTTCTGTGTATGGTGTGTAACATGGTATTAAATATAATGCTAGTAAGAGTGCTGTTATGATCTGTAGAACCAAAGAGGATAAATGTCTAAAATTTCCTGATTTTAAATTTTCTGACAATAATCTTAGTGTCTGTAATAAGGTAAAATATCTAGGGCATATTATTACAGAACAAATGACAGATGATGAGGATGCAACGACGCATGCTGTATGTACAGGCGAATATTCTCTTGCGTAAATTTGGAGCGTGTGCAGATGTGGTGAAGATGTCGCTATTTAGAGCATACTGCACACCACTCTACACTGCGCACCTGTGGTCGAACTATGGAAAAACAAGTTTGCAGAGACTAAAGGTGCCATGAGAACACTGCTAAGGCAACCTAGATGGTGTAGTGCCAGTAATGTGTTTGTGGCTGCAGGAGTCAGTACTTTAGAAGCTATCCTAAGGAATCACATGTATAAATTCATTTGCAGGATAAATGACTCTAAAAATGTAATTATTGTGGCCTTGTCAAACATAAGGGTTAGCACTACACGCTACGAATCCCAGTTGTGGAGACACTGGTATCGTTGTTTCGTTGTAGGACATTGATCATTCTTTTAATCTGGATTTTTAACTCATGTATTGTGGGTTTTTTTAAATATAATTTATGATGCTTTTATAAGTGATATACTAAGATTTTATATGTACTTTATGATATATTTTTTAATATGCAATGCATTTAAAAACAATGTTAATGTAATGTTGCCCCTTGTCTGGACCTCGAGTCTGTAATAAAATTTATTATTATTCCAGGAAATCCTCTTCAGCACTATTACCAATTTGGTTGGCCCAATCTATATGTAGATTAAAGTCACCCATGATAACTGCTGTACCTTTGCTACACACATCCCTAATTTCCTGCTTGATGCTATCCCCAAACTGCTGCTTGTTGGTCTGTATACCACTCTAACAAGCGTTTTCTGCCCTTAGCTATTTCGCAGTTCTACCCATACCGATTCTACAGCATCCAAGCTAATGTCTCCCCTTGCTGTTGCATTAATCTCCTCTTTAACCTGAAAACCCACCCTACCTCCTCTTCCTTTCTGTCTATCCTTCCTGAATATCGAATACCCCTGCATGTTTAGCTCCCAGCCTTGGTCACACTGGAGCCATCTCTCCGTAATTCCAACTATATCATGTCCCTTAATTATTAACTGCACCTTCAATTCATCCACCTTATTTCAAATGCTCCTCGCATTAAGGCACAAAGTTTTCAGGTTAGTTTTTCTTATCTCCCTTCTACCTTTTGCTTCTGTCCTCCTTTTATGGTCCTCTGTCTCCTTGCATTGGGTCCCATCCCTCTTTCCTGTTAGTTTAAACGTGACCTTTCCTACACTCTGTTTCCCGTTAGCTGCACGGATATGCATCCACGTTATTGACTCCACCCCCCCCCCCCCCCCCCCCCCCACCCCCATCCCCCACACTTTTTTCCCTTTTGTCCACCGGATAATATTTGTTCCATGACAAAGAGAAACAAGGAACTGCAGGTACTTATTTCAAAAAGGACGAGAAGTGCTGTAATAATTCAGACAGCATCTGTGGAGGACATGGATAAGTGACGTTTCGAGTTGGGACCCTTCTTCAGACTGATTGTAGTAAAGGGCCTGTCCCACTTGGGCGACCTAATCCACGAGTTTTGGTGAGTTTGCCCTTGACTCATACCCGCAGCATGGTCGACACGGGGTCGTAGGAGGTCTTCGTAACTCTCCTTCATGCTCGACAGTGGTCTCTGTGTACTCGCGGCCTCAGCTAGGTCGCGGCGTTTTTTTCAATATGTTTAAAAAATGCCCGCGAGTAAAAAAGGGTCGCCATGGAAAAAATCAATACTTTTTTTACTCGTAGGTTTAGTTGTGGTAGGTCAGAGTAAGTTGGCATGTTAGTCGTAGGTAATCGAGGGTAGTCGAAGGTAGTCGTAGATACACTTCATCATAGTCGAAGAGAGGTCGAAGGAGATTGAAGTAGGTAGTCTTCACTCTCCACTATTCGGTGTCCAATTTTCCCAAAGTCGTAGCTAGTCAAAGCTGGTCTTCAACATAGTCGAAGGAGGTCGAAGGAGGTCTTCTACAAAGTCGAAGGAGGTCTTCAACATGTCATTTTTTCAAACTCTTCTAAACTCGGCAATTAGGTTGCCCAAATGGGACAGCCCCTTAAGGGGGAGAAGGGGAGCAAACTGCTAATAAGATAACAATAATAATAATACATTTTATTTATGGGCGCCTTTCAAGGGTCTCAAGGACACCTTACAAAAATTTAGCAAGTAGAGGAAAAACATGTAAGCGGAATGAAATAAATAGTAGAGACATGACTAGTACACAAATTAAAGACAGAATTCAATTCAAAACACAATATGAGGCAATTCAAGCACAGATGAAAAGGAAGGGGGACGTGGGGCTAAGGATAGGCAGAGGTGAAGAGATGGGTCTTGAGGCGGGACTGGAAGATGGTGAGGGACACGGAATTGCGGATCAGTTGGGGGAGGGAGTTCCAGAGCCTGGGAGCTGCCCTGGAGAAGGCTCTGTCCCCAAAACTGCGGAGGTTGGACTTGTGGATGGAGAGGAGACCGGCTGATGTGGATCTGAGGGACCGTGAGGGTTGGTAGGGGGAGAGGAGGTCAGTGAGATATGGGGGGGCCAGATGGTGGAGGGCTTTGTAGGTGAGGACCAGGATTTTGTAGGTGATCCGGTGGGAGATGGGAAGCCAGTGAAGTTGTTTGAGGACTGGAGTGATGTGATGCCAGGATTTGGTGTGGGTGATGAGTCGGGCTGGCTGCGTTCTGGACCAGTTGGAGTCGGTTGATATAGGTGGAGCTGATGCCAAGGAGAAGTGAGTTGCAGTAGTCCAGTCGGGAGGAGATGAAGGCATGGATGAGTCTTTCAGCAGCGGGAGGTGTGAGAGAGGGTCTGATTTTGGCGATGTTGCGGAGGTGAAAGAAGGAGGTTTTAATGACATGGCGGATGTGAGGCTCAAGGGAGAGGGTGGAATCAAAGATCATGCCAAGGTTGAGGGCCTGGGGAGATGGGGAGACAGTGGTGCCGTCGATGGTGAGAGTGGGGTTATTGATTTTGCTGAGTGTGGATTTGGAGCCTATGAGGAGGAATTCTGTTTTATCGCTGTTGAGTTTGAGGAAATTATGTTGCATCCAGGTTTTTATAGCTAACAAACAGGAGTTGATATGGGAGAGGGGGGGGGGGGGGGTTGTGGGGGTATTTGGTGCCGAGGTAGATCTGGGTGTCATCGGCGTAACAGTGGAAGTCCAGATTGAAGTGGCGGAGTATCTGACCAAGGGAGAGGATGTAGATGATGAAGAGGAGGGGGCCGAGTACGGAGCCTTGGGGAATGCCTTGAGTGACTGTGGCTGTAGCAGAGGTGTGGTTATGGAGAGAGATGAAGTGGGATCTGTTGGAAAGGTAGGAACGGAGCCAGCTGAGTGCAGAACCTTCAATGCCGAGGTCTTTGAGTCTGGTGAGCAGGATGTTATGGTTCACTGTATCGAAGGCTGCGCTCAGGTCGAGGAGGATGAGGATGTTGAGGGAACCAGTGTCAGCAGAGGTGAGGAGGTCGTTGAGGACTTTGAGGAGAGCAGTTTCTGTGCTATGGAGGGGGCGAAAGCCAGATTGGAGGGGTTCAAATAGATTATACGCAAGGAGGTGGGAATGAAGTTGTGACGCAACGATACGCTCCAGGGTTTTTGAAAGAAAGGGGAGGTTTGAGATTGGGTGGTAGTTAATGAGAGAGGAGGGATCAAGACCAGGTTTCTTTAAGATTGGTGTGACAGCAGCAGTTTTGAAAGAGGAGGGGACAATTCCTTGGGACAATGAGGAGTTGAAGAGATTAGTGAGGTAGGGGCAGAGAACGGGGAGGCAGGACTTCAGCAGGGGAGTGGGGAGAGGGTCGAGGGAGCAGGTAGTGGGTTTGGAAGAGCTGATGAGTTTGGAGATTTCAGTAGGGGTGACCAGGTCAAACTGGGAGAGGAAGCAGTGTGGAGGAGGGGTAAGGAGGTCAGTGGAGATGTTGAAAGGAGGGGCCTTGGTAGGTGGTGGAGTAGTTGCTGGGGAGTCGGGTACAGGGGATAAAGATTGATAGATGGTGCTGATTTTATCAGCGAAAAAGTGGAGGAATGAGTTGCAGAGATCCGGAGTAGAGGTAGGGAGAGTGTTGGCTCGAGGCTTGAGGAGGTTGCCCACTGTGGAGAAGAGGGTTCTGTGGTTTAGGCAGGGATCGGTGAATATGGAGGAGAGGTAGGCAGATTTTGCAGCAATGAGGGCATCTTTGTAGTCAGTGAGGTGGAGTTTGTAAGCTTCATGGTGGACTGTGAGAGATTATTTCTTTGTGAGTCGTTCAAGTCGGCGACCAGTCTGTTTCAGCTTACGAAGTGCAGGTGTGTACCAAGGTGAAGATGTGTTGAAAGTTACGGTTCTTGTTTTGAGGGGAGCCAGAATGTTAAGGGAGGTAGACAAGGTGGAGTTGGGACAACACCTGGCAAGTGATATAATTTGGAAGATGTTGAAGAAGCATCCTCTCCATGTTCACTCTATCCAGGCCTTGTAGTTGGACAAAGGCCAGAGATGAAATGACAAAAGTTGTGAGATAAGGACAGAAGAGGTGCTATTTGTTAAGGCAGAAGAAGGGATATAGGTGGAAGGGGAGAGGGAATGAGTACCCGTCTAGGTACGTCAGGTAGAAGAGAGGGGGATGCAAATAAAAATTAAAATGGGAGGTAGTGCTGTTTTTTTAGGTTAGATAGTAGGTTTGTTTTCTGTTGTTTGAACTCAGCGGTGGGTGCTCAGTGCGTTTTACTGGACTCGCCAGTGCGAATGTTGCGTGTTCTGTGAACTCAGCATAGCGATCATTGTACACTCTATGATTTGTCAGTGCAAGATCAACGCATTGGTTAAAGTTAGCAGGGTGATATTCAAACTGCCAGGACCAGCGTTCTTTGATCTCTGCTGAGTGGATTTAGTGTGTTCTCCGTTCACAACAGTGTGGAATCAGTTGTTCCCTGAACTTATATGGACTCGGCAAGTTAACCGATCTCCGCAGTGACAGTACTGGAGTAATAGCCCTGTCCCACGGTGCAAGTTCATTCCAAGAGCTCTCCCGAGTTTAAAAAAAATCAAACTTGTGGTAAGCACGGAGAGTGAACGTAGCGGGTACGTCGGAGCTCGGGGACGTCTCTTAGCGCTAACGGCAGGTACTCGGGAAGGCTTGCTAACGGCAGGTAAGCACTGGAAGACTCGTGAAGATTTTTTAACATGATGAAAAATGTCCACGAGAGCCCCGAGTACCGACGAGTGGCCATTACCGTAAATCTCCGAATTCGAATCAGGGCAAACTCGGGAGAACTCTTGGAATGAACTCGTACCGTGGGACAGGGGTTTAACGCAGCGAGTCAGGTAGCATCTGCGGAGGGAATGAACAGATGGCGTTTCGGTCGGGTTGCTATATCCGTCAATTGCTTCATGTTGAATTCAGAAAAGTGCACATCCGAGTTCGGATAACACACAGCTCACGAGTTCAGATAATACATTCTGTACACAATTCCAATTGCAGACGTCCAGGGAGTGTGTAGATTCCCCTGACAAGACAACAAGCACTCAAATCCCACGTTGCCAAGTGAAGAAACCGCATTGAGTTCAAACTGCAGAATCCCAGACACATGGGAGAACTCACGGATCTCGTGGGCTGCAAGCAACATTTTGCGACCGAATTCATCCTCGAGTTTAGAGGGTGCACGGCATTGAATCTGCTGCGGTCAGTGAACACTCTCTCTCACAATGCAAATTTCACAGATGCACTGAATTTATACCGTTCTGTTTAGTTATGCGAGTGCAGGTTACCATGTTCCTCGTGTGTAGAAAGGAGTTGCCGATGCTGCTTTAAACCGAAGTGCTGGAGTAACTCAGTGGGACAGGCAGTATCTCTGGAGAGAAGGAATGGGTGACCTTTCAGGTCTGAAGAAGGATCTGGCTGTTCACTCCAGCATTTTGTGTCGACCATGTTCCTCATGTCAGTGAATGGACAAGACTCCCACTGCTGATGTTATGGGATATACCGCTGAATTCAGAGGCGCACAGTGCCCACACCAGAGGCCACGGAAGAAGAAGGAACTGAGCTTGAAGACTCAATTTGTAATATCAAGCCTCTGAAGGGCCTAAGCCAATGAAGATCAATGCCCATGTTGACGAGGGGTGGTCATGACCTGTTGCCACATGGTATTCGTGCAGCAGTTTCTGATGAGTTTGTTCCTTGAGGGTAGCAAGCGCTTGCATGCCTGGAACATGCCAACCGAAGGTTGAGCGATTACATTTGGGGTTGTGCAAAAGCAAAGAATTAGAGCAGGTCAGATATTTCCCAGAATTTGGGCTCTGGGATATTCTGGGAGGATCAAAGCAACGTAATATTTGGAAAGTAAGGTCGTAAAATTTAAATTCAAGTTTTACCGTGAATCACCGAAAATCTGTGAAAATTAAGTGAATCAGCTTGGTGCGGGGTTGATAGCCGAAACGGGGTCTTTGGAAAGGAAAAATGGGAGAACAGCCAACGCTCTATTGTTGGAATAGTCAAGTCTGGAGGAAATGAAACTGACAGAAACTATTTCACTGTTAAAAGAGTGTGGATGTGTTTAGTTAAAGTAGGAAATATGGAAATTAAAATAATGCCATCGCATTAACTTATTTTCGCTAGTTCCTCCAAAAGTAAAAAATAAACGTTGTCTTATGTTGATATTATTTATTCCTCAACTAAAATAATTGGAATTCCAAGTCAATCAGGAATCATCAGTTTTCAATCAGCGGTTATCGGGGCCAGTAGTTTCTTGGCTGCAATTTGGCTTCTGACCAGAAGAGAGCTCTGTGCTTACAACGCTTGCAATGCAAAAGTGTCCAGAAAACTTCTAATGACCAATTCTTTTATATCTGCATAGCTCATGTTTGGCACATGCTGTACTATCTTTAAAAGTACAAAGTACAAACTGAACGCGAGAAATTGTTTGCAGTTATCTTTAGTTTAATTTATTATTGTCACCTAGATATGTACCTAGATGCAGTGGAAAGCTTTTGCTTGCGTGCTTTCCAGTCGAAAAAAGACTACACATGAATAAAGCCAAGCCGTTCTCAGTGCAATGATCAAGGATAAATGGTAGAACATTTAGTACAAAGATATAACGTTGAAATCTGATAAAGATGGACTAAAAAAAGTTCAAAGCTCTCCAATGAGATAGATAGGCAATAGACACAAATAGCTGGATCAGACAGCAGGGCAGACAGCATCTCTGGGGGAAAGAAATAGGTGACGTTTCGGGTCGAGACCCTTCTTCAGACTGAGAGTCAGGGGAAACGAAAGATATAGATGGTGATCTAGAGAAATATAGAACAAATGAATGAGATATGCAAAAAAAGTAACAAAAATCAAGGAAACTGTCCATTGATGACCGTGGGCTTGGTATTAACGAGTTATACAGACAAGTAAACTCACCAGGAAAATAACATTCGAGCTAGTACAACAACCAAGGTGGGGGAGGGATGGAGAGAGAAGGAATGCAATGGTTACTTGAAGTTAGAGTAATCACCATTCATATTGCTGGGTTGTAAGATGCCCAAGTGAAATATGAGGTGCTATTCCTCCAATTTGTGTTTGGCCTCACTCTGACAATGGAGGAGGCCAAGACAGAAAGTTCAGTGTGGGCATGGGAAGGGACTGAGCGAAGGTGTTCAGCGAAACGATCGCCCAGTCGACATTTGGTCTCTCATGATGTGGACATCTGGAACAATGGGTACAGTAGATGAGGAGGAGGAGATGAGGAGGTGCAAGTGAACCTCTGCCTAACCTGAAAGGACTGTTGGGGTCTCTGGACAGAGTCAAGGGAGGAGGTATGTGGTTGAGATAAGAGGTCAGGGTCACACTCTAGCTGGTGAGAGAAAGTTCAGTTGCCTGATAACAGCTGGAAAGAAACAGTTCCTGAATCTGCAGGTGTTTGTTTTCATACTTCTGTATCTCCTGTCTAATAGATGAGGGGAGAAGAGGGAGTGACCAGGTGAGACTGGTACTTGATTATGTTGGTGCCCTTGTCAAGGCCGCTGAAAGTATGGATGAAGTTGATGGAAGGGACGCTGGATTGTGTGATGGTATGGACGAAGTCCACAACTCTCTCTCTGCAATTTCTTGTGGTCTTGGATGGAGCTGTTCCAAATCAGGCTGTGGTGCATCCTGATAAGATGCTTTCTATGGCGCATCTGGAGAAGTTGGTGAAGGTTGCTGAAGCCAGAGGAAGTAGAGGTGTTGGTGTTCTTTCTTGGCCATAGTTTTGATGTGGCGGAAACATATCGTAGCAGCACGGAGACAGGTTCTTCGGCCTATCAAGTCCGTGCCGACCTGCGATCCCCGCACATCAACACTATCTTACACACACTAGGGATAATTTACATTTATATCAAGCCTATTAACCTACAAACCTGTATGTCTTTGGAGTGTGGGAGGAAACCAAAGATCTTGGAGAAAACCCACACAGGTCACGGGGAGAACGTACAAACTCCGTACAGACAGCACCTGTAGTCAGGATCGAACTCAGGTCTTTGGCGCTATAAAGCAGTAACTCTACTGTTACGCCACTGTGCCACTTCACTATTTTTTAGTTAACATTATGAAAATAATGTATACATATTCCAACAACAAACACCTATTATTTATTTGATATATTTTGGAATAAGCTGTATAATGTCATCAAGGACGGCTGTAAACATAATTATTGGAGCTTTCAACTGAATTCCTTCTCAGATAAAATAAATTCACATATTCTGAAATAAGAATAGAAAATACCAACAAACAGCACCAGTCTGCCAGTAGTTGAACAAAAATAGATTAACGCTTCATTCTTCTGAGTTAAAATTATACTCTTAATTGGTTACAAATGTGACACTGTCATGACCACTGTTCTGACCCGCACTCCCCCACCCTTACATCAAGCGAGTTTACGTCTTCCATTAAATAACTCTGCAATTTGCAATGAATAAATTAACATAATTGTTCCAAATTTTGCACAGTTATTTCAGGGCATTTAATTCCTGAAGTGTCTTTTATAGAAAAAGCATCTGCATCTTAAATTACAATTTCCTTGTTCCTTTTGGTTTTAATATGCTATGTTTGTACATTTCCAGTACTTGCTGGTTTAAATTTTCTAATAGTCAGTTATATTGATAATTTAATAAATTTAAATAAAATAACTATAATAAATTTAAAATAAAATAAATACATTTTTATTCTCGTTAATTTTTACTTCAGCTTGGCTAACAATTTACATCTTTCATATGATCATTTCAAATAAATATTAATGGGAACACAGAGCTGTCAGATAGTGAAGATAAAGGATATATTTTTTCCATGCTTGTTGTGAGGCAACTTGGTTGCTACTGGTGTCTGCAAGATGACAGGCAGAATCATTTAGGTATCATGCATAAACTCAAAATAAACTCTTAATGTAAACTAAAATGGAAATTCCAGGCAAAACACCAGTTCTTGAAAGAAAAAAAATGAATGAATCAAGTTAGTCAAGATTAATTCTTGATAAGAGTGAGACCTGATCAGAGCATAAAACCATTTTGTGTTAAGGGTTGTGCTACCTCTTACCAAATTGATATTTTAAGATTAAAACAATGAAAAATCGGTCATGGATTTGTGGTTAGAAAAATAGGTGCAGTAGTAGGCCATTCAGCCCTTCAAGCCAGCACCACCATTCAATATGATCATGACTGATCAATTATATTTATATTATTTCTCTCTCTCATATCAGCATTTAATAAAGGACTGTTGCATGGATTATAGACAATAGACAATAGGTGCAGGAGTAGGCCATTCGGCCCTTTGAGCCAGCACCGCCATTGAATGTGATCATGGCTGATCATCCCCAATCAGTACCCCGTTCCTGCCTTCCCCCCATATCCCCTGACTCCGCTATCTTTAAGAGCCCTATCTAGCTCTCTCTTGAAAGTATCCAGAGGACCGGCCTCCACCGCCCTCTGAGGCAGAGAATTCCACAGACTCACAACTCTCTGTGAGAAAAAGTTGTAGTGGCAGATTTTCATATCTTTCGAGAAATTAACTAAATGGATGAGCTTGGTTAAGGGGAATATCTTCGATACGCATGCAAGCTGGCTCACAGAGACCTTCAGAGGTTCTTCACAGATATGGCTTCAAAACACAGTCTTTTGATGAATAAATGCTTTATTGTTTGTAGAAAACAGTAAGATACATCCAAATTTCTTCCGACGTTACTGCAATCTTCATCGAACTCCAGCTTATTACTTTAAACATTAAAAAACTCCTCATGTCTCCATAACACTGGCATGGTCTCTTTTTGAACTCAAATGGTCGAAGGGTTAACCTTCTCCCTGCTGGCTCCAAACTGCACTAAAAACGAAACTTCTGCGCAAGCATCTTAGCTCCAAACACACCCAAAAACAAATCATAGACCCCACCCACAATATAACGGGCAGTCTAAAATTTAAAGGCACATGCCATCATCAATGACATGCAAAACAAGTCAAATGGCCACTACAAAAGTTTTTCCTCATCTCCGTTCTAAATAGCTTACCCCTTATTCTTAAATTGTGGCTCCTGGTTCTGGATTCCCCCAACATTGGGAACATGTTTCCCACCTCCAGCGTGTCCAAACCATAAACAATCTTATATGTTTCAATAAGGTTCCCTCTCATCCTTCTAAACTCCAGATTGTACAAGCCCAGCCGCTCCATTCTCTCAGCATACGACAGTCCTGCCATCCCGGGAATTAACCTTGTAAACCTAAGCTGCACTCCCTCAATAGCAAGAATGGCCTTCCTCAAATTCGGGGACCAAAACTGCACACAATACTCCTGGTGTGGTCTCACTAGGGCCCTGTACAACTGCAGAAGGACCTCTTTGCTGCTATATTCGACTCCTCTTGTTATAAATGCCAACATGCCATTCGCTTTCTTCACTGCCTGCTGTACCTGCTTGCTTACTTTCATAGACTGATGAACAAGTACCCCCAGATCCCATTCTACTTCCCCTTTTCCCAACTTGACGCCATTTAGGTAGTAATCTTCATTCCTGTTTTTGATACCAAATTGGATAACCTCACATTTATCCACATTAAAATTCATCTGCCATATATCTGCCCACTCCCCAACCTGTCCAAGTCACCTTGCATTCTCATAGCATCTTCCTCACAGTTCACACTGCCACCCAGCTTTGTATCATCTGCAAATTTGCTCATGTTACTTTGAATCCCTTCATCCAAATCATTGATGTATATTGTGAATAGTTGCGGTCCCAGCACTGAGCCTTGCGGTACCCCACTAGTCACTGCCTGCCATTCTGAAAGGGACCCGTTAATACCTACTCTTTGTTTCCTGTCTGCCAACCAATTTTCTATCCATGTCAGCACTCTACCCCCAATACCGTGTGCCCTAATTTTGCCCACTTATCTCCTATGTGGGACCTTATCAAATGCTTTCTGAAAGTCCAGGTCCACTACATCCACTGGCTTTCCCTTGTCCATTTTCCTAGTTACATCCTCAAAATATTCCAGAAGATTTGTCAAGCATGATTTCCTCATCGAAAATCCATGCTGACTCGGACCGATCCTATTACTGCTATCCAACTGTGCGGCTATTTCATCATTTATAATTGACTCCAGCATCTTCCCCACCACTGATGTCAGGCTAACTGGTCTATAATTCCCTGTTTTCTCTCTCCCGCCTTTCTTAAAAAGTGGGATAACATTAGCTACCCTCCAATCTACAGGAACAGATCCTGAGTCTATAGAACATTGGAAAATTATCACCAATGCATCCACAATTTCTAGAGCTACTTCCTTAAGTACCCTGGGATGCAGACCATCAGGCCCTGGGGATTTATCAGCCTTCAGTCCCATCAGTCTACCCAACACCATTTCCTGCCTAATGTAGATCACCCCAGATCCTCTGGCCACTACTATATCAGGAAGATTGTTTGTGTCCTCCTTAGTGAAGACAGATCCAAAGTACCTGTTCAACTCATTTGCCATTTCCTTGTTCCCCATAATAAATTCACCTTTTTCGGACTTATGTCTAGTAAATTATGCCACTGAATCTTGCCAAGTTATTTGACGTGCTGAGATTAAAGCATTGCTAGTGAATAACCAAATGTAACTAGGGAAACCTCAGCTAGCAATTGCTCCCATTTCCCGACCAAAGCAATGGGATGTTCAAGCTGACTTATGAGAATCCATAGAACCTCAGGCATCTAGACATCTTATTTGATGACCACATAAATGGTCCTGCAATAATAATTATTATACAGATGGGGAAACATCAATTTTTTATCTCTCTGAATCTTCATGGGCCTTATAGCTGGGTATTGCCATTTTCACTGTTGTAGACCTTTCTTTAAACTTTAAAATTGTGGTCGGAACATTTAAAGTATCCTGCTGGTTTCAGCAGAATTCCTTCTCAGAAAAGAAGGTAAAATTGCAAATGAGAGCAAATCAACCAGAGTGAATTGCTACAACCATTTTAACTGTGGTCAAATGAGGCTACATGAAACTGGAATATTCAGCTACAAAACAAAATGCTCGAGGAATTCAGTGGGTCAGGTACCATCGATGGAGGGAATGGACGATGTTTGGGGTCTTCAGTCCATTCGCTCCACAGATGCTGACTGTCATGTTGAGTTCTTCCAGCACTTTGTTTTTTGTAAAACTCTGGTTAATTTGGCTTTTGCTGTAATAAGCAGAGCTTTGGTCAATTCGGATGCAATTGGAGATTAAAAAAAAGATTTTACTTTCTCTTATACTTCCTCATAACTGAATCTTCTCAATATTCACAATACCCTAACCAACTACAACTGGGCTGAGTGAAAAATGACAGGTTATAAAGCCAGGTGTGATAAATCTTCTCAAAAATTCATAAAACCCATGGCTGTTCGATTCAATTTACTGCGAAGTAGCAGAGATGTAGTGCACCTACCCTGAGCTGTTTTGAACAATTACTTTCCTTTGGATCCTTCTTAAAAACAGAATTTACAGGCTCTTCTGTATAACTGCAAGCCCACTGCAGACTTTGTTCAGTCATTTATTATTCTAATTTCAAATGGCCTAATGTGAAACCAAGGATACTTGACAAGTACTCATGTACCACTCATTTCCTTCTTGCAGCCCATATTGTCAACAAATAATGAAGAGGACACATCCGATGACAGTTCAAGAGGTTTGATTTAGATTGCCAACAGGGTCAGCCTGCTTATAGCAATGGCTGGATACTTAAAATTTTGTTGGGTTGCAATTCTGATGGGAGGGTTGCATGTGTTTGCTGTTTATAGGTCATGAAACTGACAACAACTTCCTGGGTAGGCACAGATGACGCTGGCTGGAAAAATACAGAAACTGCTTTTATGACTCTTTCCTCCCCCACAGGGATCATTGTTGCAACTTTCTCCAGCTTAATCAATGAAAAACAGTAAATAATGGAGAACAATTAATACTGAATATCCTCACTATAAAAAACACTCAGAAATAAGGGACAGTTCCATGAAGTTCAATTGAGCTTCTAATAATCCATAACTACTGCTGAACTAGTTTAAGAATAAGGGGTAGGCCATTTAGGAATGAGATGAGGAAAAACTTTTTCACCCAGAGAGTTGTGAATCTGTGGAATTCTCTGCCACAGAAGGGAGTGGAGGCCATATCACTTGGTGTTTTCAAGAGAGAGTTAGCTCTTAGAGCTAATGGAATCAAGGGATAAGGGGAAAAAGCACAAACCGGGTTCTGATTCTGGATGATCAGCCATGATCATATTAAATGGCGGTGCTGGCTTGAAGGGCCAAATGGCCTATTTGTGCACCTATCTTTCCATGTTTCTGTTTCAAAAATCCAGAATATAGTGACACCTCAGAGGAAAATGTAGGTTAAGAAGGGGACTGGTTGGCACTGGTATTGTCCAATGGTTGTGATATACTTGTTTCCTGTGAACACAAGGGGAAAGATTATTCGATGGACAGCTATAATTCAACACAAGCCAGTGTAGCACAGGGAGCTGTCCAAGGTAGGGGAAAGATCAGAATGGAACTGCTGCTGTGAAGGAATATTTTATAACTAGACTAAGTGGGACCCGTTGGGTGTCAGTCACACGGGAGGCCTGGTCCCCCAACGCAACCCATTCCCCAATGCAATATTCCACCACTTACCTGTTCCCTCAACACAACGGCGGGAGTGTTCTATAGCCGGGGGACGGAGACGGTTTCAGGCTGGAACGTCCTGCAGCCAGGGGAGGGGGACGGCTTCAGGCAGGGCCTGTCCCTGGTGGGGGGGGGGGAGTGTGGTGGAGGCCGGGGGGCTGGGGGTGAGGGAGGAGGGGAAGAGGGGGGGGGGGGTTTGGGGAGGGGGTGTGTGGGGAGGGGGGGTGGGGTAGGAGGGGGATGTGGGTGAGGTGGGGGAGTGCGGGGGAGGGGGAGTGTGTGGGGGGGGATGGGGAGGGGTGTATGGGGAGGGGGGGTGGGTGAGGGGGTGTGGGGTAGAGGGGTGTGTGGGGAGGGGGGAGGTGTGGGAGAGGAGGAGGGGGGTGAGGGGGAGGGGTGGGGGAGGGGGGGGGTGTGGGGGAGGGGGAGGGGGGTGTGGGGGAGGGGGGTGCTCTCTCCGCACTTCTGCACTCCGCTCGTTCAGCTTTCGGCCTCACTTTGCTCACTCCGCTCTCGCTGCACTCTACTCACTCCGCTCCTTCAGCTTTATTCTCCTCACCGCCGGTGATTGACAGCGGGTGCCGGAAGGGGCGCTTTTTACAATTTTTAAACATTCATAACTTTTGTAATATTCCACCGATGGGAACAAAACATGGTGCACTTGCAGCACAGGAGAACTATGTGTAAGCGGGTGAAAATCGCAGGGCTATGGAGTACCGTTTTTGCACAAATGTAAAAACAACACAAACCTGAACCCCCCCCCCCCCTCAATCCCCCTTTCTCCTGCTTTCTCCCATGTATCTACATACTTCCTATCCAGGTACCTGTCCAAATGCGATGGAATCGAGTAGGGAAGTTATGTTAAACCTGTATTAAGTCTTGGTAGGCTAAATTTCAGACCACTGTATTTTAAATAGATAGAAGAGCCTTTAGCAAAAGTCACATAAGAAACGTAACAATATATGCATCAGGAAAGAATGAAGATTTGTTTTCCCCTTTGAGATAGAAAGGTTGAGGGGGTTCTATAATGGTGAACCTATTGTGAATTTCTTTATTGTTTAAATGTTGAAGTGGATAAGGAGATCATCCTTCCATGGGTTGAGATTTATCATTTGGCTGATAAGAAACAAAACATACAACATGAGATCAGCAATGTGGATCTTACCTTTATAAAGGAGAGGGGGATGTGAGTTAGCAAACCCATTCATTCATTTCTGCAATGTAGCACGTAACAATGTTCAGAATTAATAACTAATTATATACCTATTATACTGCAGTTTAAAGAGTTAAATATTTTAAGATACCTAGAATTTTCATTGTTAAAAAATGTCCCAAATATTTAATAATATAGAAAAATGTTTAATAATAAACAAGAAGATTCCAGCCATTTACTGCCATTGTAAATTTTGTGGGATTTATGACCTTTGTCTTTTAGGATCTAGTAACCATGGTAATAGAAATATTATTGTGAGAATTGAAATACAGGATCTGCTACCAAAGATTTTGAGGGTAAAGAGATCTGAAAGACCAGACTTGTAGTCTTTGACTGAATAGTTTGAAATAAATAACTATCTGTGACACCCAAGGTACACAGTGACTATATCATTTATTATTTGAGTTGGAACAAAAGTATCCTTCCAATGTTGTCCAACTTTGACTTGTTGTGAATGTTGAAGTAGTATTTCACAGATGTGTCACTTTCTCCATTCTTCATGGACAACATCCCAGATGAACCCAGTGCAAACCTTCACTGTGAATGTTAAATCCCGACGGAGTGTCGTACAACAGAGAAATTTAGGAGTATAAGTACATAGTTCCCTGAAAGTGGAGTGTCAGGTAAAAAAAGTGGTGAAGAAGCCTTTTGGCATGCTGGCCTTCATAAGTCAGGGAATTGTGTCTGGGACATTATGTTACAGTTGTATAAGATGGTGGTGAGGCCGCACTTGGAGAATTGTGTTCAGTTTTAGTCATCCTCCTATGGGAAAACATAGAAACATAGAAAATAGGTGCAGGAGTAGGCCATTCGGACCTTCGAGCCTGCACCGCCATTCAATATGATCATGGCTGATCATCCAACTCAGTATCCTGTACCTGCCTTCTCTCCATACCCCCTGATCCCTTTAGCCACAAGGGCCACATCTAACTCCCTAAATATTATTAAGTTGGAAATAGTGCAGAGAAGATTTACGTGGACATTGTCAGGACTCAAGAAGCTGAGCTACAGGGAGAGCTTGGACTGGCTAGCACTTTATTCCTTGGAGTGAAGGAAGCTGAGGGGCGATCTTATAGAGATGTATAAAATTATGAGCAGATTAGTCAGGGTAAACGCAGGATTTAGATGGAGACACAACAAGGTGCAGATGCTGGAATCATGCTTAGGTCACAGTGCTGGAGTAACTCTGCATCTCTGGAGGTCATGGATTGCCACCAATTTGTTTTAGGACCCTTCTTCAGCATAATTGTAGTAGGGTGAGAAAGATAGGAAAGAGGTAGGGACTCCTTTAAGCCTATGCCTTCTAGTTTTTAAGGTGAGGAGGAGGGGAACTATCGGAAAACGAGGGACGACATTTTATCATAGACGGTGGTTGGTGTATGCAATGAGCCAGAGGAAGTAGTTAAGGCAGGTGCAATAACACCATTTAGAAAACATTTGGACAGGAAAGGTATGAGGCAGCTAAATGAGACTAGCTTGAAAGGAATATCCTTTTCAGCATAGACAAATTGGGCCGAAGGGTCTGTCTCCCTGTTGTGTGACTCTTTGACTAACCTAGACTGTCTCCACACATTTTCATTTTCCAGCTAAAGATCACTGACTCAGCAAGCTTCCATTCGATCTAAAACAAATCATATTTTAATATTTTATATTATATTTTAATATCCTACATTGTGTAGTCAGCAGAGGAGTGACAGAGTGTGCTATTGACCCTGAGAAAAGCTTTGTGTAGTGATCCTGTCATCTCTCTGGCTTGTTGAATGTTTCTGTGCAAGTTCAAACCCCTCCATGTTCTCTCCCTCACTCTCTATAACCCTTAAAAACAATGATCCTTCCCCAATCAAAAGGTCATAAGGAATAGGAGTAGTATTAGACCATTTGGCCCATTAAGTCTACTCTGCCATTCAATCATGGCTGATCTATCTCCAAACCTCATTCTCCTGCATTCTCCACATAATGAATAGAATAGACAAATAGACGCAGGCGTAGGCCATTCGGCCCATCGAGCCAGCACCGCCATTCAATGTGATCATGGCTGACCTCTGACACCTACACTAATCAAGAATCTATCTATCTCTGCCTTAAATATATCCACTGACTTGGCCTCCACAGCCTTCTATGGCAAAGAATTCCACAGATTCACCACCCTTTGACTAAATAAATTTATCTTCATCTCCTTCTTAAAAGAACGTCCTTGGTGCTCGACTCTCCCACTAATAGAAACATCCTGTCCACATCCACTCTATCCAAGCCTTTCACTATTCTTCAGCTAGGGAGTTATTCTTCACCCTTTACTGAACTAGGCAGCATGGTGGCTCAGCAGTAGAGTTGATACCTTACAGTGACAGAGACTCTGGTTTGATCCTGACTATGGGTGCTGACTGTACAGAGTTTGTTCGTTCTCCCCGTGATCTGCGTGGATTTTGCCCCGGTGCTCTGGTTTCCTCCAACAAAGACGTACAGGTTTGTAGGCGAATTGACTTGGTAAAATTGTAAATTGTACCTATTGTGTTAGTGCATACTGTTAGTGTGCTGGGATCACTGGTTGGTGCGGACTCAGTGGGCCGAAGGGCCTGTTTCCATGCTGTATCTCTAAACTAAAATAAACTAAACTTAACCAGTGGTGTGGATTTTTCCATTTAGGACATCAGTTGATGTCCAAATATTAGTTCTTTGCGATCCCTGATATCCAGCAAATGTGGAGTCATCAAACTTGGTGAAGTAACAAAGCTCATTGCAGAATTCTCACAGACAGCAACATGAACATAAAATAAAAATTAGTTCATCAAAATACAAACAAATATAAACAAACTTAAAATAAAACAAAGTTTTGATTTGAATTTTAAACTAATTATTTTATTACTTCCAAACATGGAATTAAGAAAGCATTGATCTGAAGGAAAAATTCCAAGTTTTTGATTTCTGGAGCCAGAGATTTGATTGTACTGTGGCGGCTCCTAAGGGTCGTGCCATCATACTGCCGAACCCCTCGGCACAGGAGTGGTGCAGTCCGGAGGTGGCCCTTAGCCGGAGGGTATAAAACGCAGGGGTTTGGGTGCCATCTTCCTCTAGTTTCGTCCTCCCTACAACCGGGAGGAATATAATAAAGGTGCTTCTCGAAGCTCTGGACTTCGTGCCTCCTTTCGAGACCCACGCACCACATTGGTGACCCCGACGCTCCATTAGCATCATGATGGAGGGACGAGAAAGCCCTGCCCCCTCACACGCCAGCCCGGCCCGGGCTCTAGACGCAGTCGCCGTTAAGCTGCCCAACTTCTGTGCGCCATTTTCGCTACTTCCTGGAGGGCCGCCCGTTCACCGCCTACACCGACCATAAGCCGCTCACTTTCGCCCTGCAGAAGGTTTCCGATCCCTGGTCCACACCACAGCAGCGGCAATTGGCTTACATCTCGGAATACACCACATCTATCCGCTACGTCGAGGGGAAAGAGAACCGGGTGGTCGACGCATTGCCCCGCCCCGCTATAAACGCCGTGTTCGAGGTGGCGCCCGGAATGGACTATTCTGCTCTGGCGGCGGCACAGCTCACGGACGATGAGGTGCCCGCCTACCGGACTGCCATCTCCGGCCTCCGCCTTGAGGATGTCCCTCTCGGTCCTGGGGGAGTGACAATCCTGTGCGATGTGTCGTCCGGTCAGCCGCGCCCCATCGTCCCTGCCACCTGGCGCTGGAGGGTGTTCGAGGTGATCCACGGACTGGCTCACCCATCAATCTGGGCGACAACGGCACTAGTGGCCGCTCGTTTCATGTGGCACGGTCTGGCAAGCAGGTTGCCCATTGGGCTCGCACCTGCATTCCGTGCCAGACGGCAAAAATCCAGCGCCATGTCCGCGCACCTCTCCAGGAGTTTGGTCCACCTCACCGGCGATTCGACCATCTCCACGTGGACATTGTGGGGCCTCTTCCGCCGTCCCGGGGCATCACCCACCTTCTGACAATGGTGGACCGCTTCACGCGGTGACAGAGGCCATTCCGTTGGCTGACACTTCAACGGCTACGTGTGCTCGTGCGTTGTCCGCGCACTGGATTGCTCGCTTCGGGGTGCCGGCGCACATCTCCTCAGACCGGGGGCCACAGTTCACCTCCGAGCTGTGGTCAGCCATGGCTCGCTTGCTGGGTGTGCGGCTGCACCACACCACGGCTTACCACCCGCAAGCTAACGGTCTGGTGGAGAGGTTCCACCGGCAGCTAAAGGCGGCATTGAAGGCACGACTCTCCGGCCCGGACTGGATGGACGAGTTGCCATGGGTCATGCTGGGCATCCGGACCGCTCCCAAAGAGGACTTGGCCTCATCATCGGCGGAGCTCGTGTACGGGTCGCCACTCACAGTGCCCGAGGAGTTCGTGCCGTTGGCGCCGGAGCAGCAGGGAACGCCCTCCTCCACCCTTCAACGCCTTCGCGAGCGAGTTGGCAAGCTCGCACCCGTCCCGACGTCCCGCCATGGGACATTTCGCCCACACGTGCCATTGGCCCTCACGGACTGCCCGTATGTTTTCCTGCGCCGTGATGCCCACCGGACGCCACTCCAGAGGCCATACGAGGGCCCGTTCTGGGTGCTGGAACACGGGCAGTCGACTTTTGTCCTGGACATGGGGGGCCGGCCGGAGGCAGTGTCGATTGACCGTTTGAAGCCGGCACACCTGGACATTGACCAGCCGGTGCTGGTTGCCCAACCTCGGCCCCGAGGGCACCCCCCTTCACGGCTCCCTCCACCTGTCACTCCATCTGTCCTTCCGCCGGTCCCTCGACCTGTCCCTCCACCTACGCCTCCGCAAGCCCCGGGATCTGCTGACTTCCGCACGCGGGCCGGCCGGGTCGTGCGCTCGCCGGTGCGTTTTGTGCCTCTGGTTCTGGGGGGGGGGGGGGGGTCCTGTGGCAGCTCCTAAGGGTCGTGCCATCATACTGCCGAACCCCTCGGCACAGGAGTGGTGCAGTCCGGAGGCGGCCCTTAGCCGGAGGGTTTAAAAGGCAGGGGTTTGGGTGCCATCTTCCTCTAGTTTCGTCCTCCCTACAACCGGGAGGAATATAATAAAGGTGCTTCTCGAAACTCTGGACTTCGTGCCTCCTTTCGAGACCCATGCACCACAGTACAGTAATTATGGCTGAGTGCTTTAACAACTCAGTTAAACGTAATTTATCATGGTGTGTTATTTTCAGGGGTTTGGTTTGCAATAAGAATAGTCAATATATATTTCATGTTCTTGTCAGAGTCATTAATTGCTGCTGAATGCACTGTAGGATGCCAGCAAATGAAAATAATAATATAATAATAATAACTTTATTTATAGAGCACTTTAAAAACAACCACTGTTGCAACAAAGTGCTGTACATGACAAATCATGGACAAAAAAGTATTACACGACAACAAAAACATTAAAAGAGAGAGTAAAAACAATAAAAAAAACATTAAAAACACTAAAACAGGAGCAAAGTCTCATGCAGGGTCAAAAGCCAAGGAATAGAAATGGGTTTTAAGACTGGTTTTGAAGATGGACAGTGAGGGGGAAGAACTGCTGGATTTCTGCATTTAGCTTATTCTACGCCTATGCCAGAGGTTACTGACATATTCTCCACATTATAGTAGTGTTCTGATATATTCTAATAGAAAATCAAAACTTCCCTCTATCCTTCACATTTGCATAGCAAATTAAAGCACTTTGACAAATGAATTTATTTTATAAATACAGTAATTAATAGAGAAAATAATGAGATATTGCAAGGAATAAAACATGAATCCATCAGGAGGGGCGCCTAAATAGATGAGCAGGAAGTTATGTAGTTGATGCACCACATTAACTTGTGCTGCTTTCCAGACAACTAAGTAGAAAATTAATCTAATAGTAGAAATCTTCGTTATATTGATGACTGCATTTGTGCTACCTCCAGCACCCATGCAGAACTCATGGACTTCATCAACTTCACCACCAATTTTCATCCTGCACTCAAATTTTTGATGACTGCATTTCTGCTACCTCCAGCACCCATGCAGAACTCATGGACTTCATCAACTTCACCACCAATTTTCATCCTGCACTCAAATTTTTCTTTGACCATCTCCAACACCTCACTCCCCTTTCTTGATCTCACAGTCTCCATCCCAGGAAAGAGACTATCGACTGATGTCTATTACAAACCAACTGACTCCCACAACTATCTCGACTATACTTCTTTCCACCCTGCTTCCTGCAAAGATTCTATCCCCTTCTCCCAATTCCTCCGTCTAGGCCGTATCTGCGCCCAAGATGAGGTGTTCCGTACTAGAACATCCAAGATGTCCTCATTCTTTAGGGAACGGAGGTTCCCCTCTCCAATCATGGATGATGGCCTCACTCGGTATCCCACAGCACTGCCCTTGCTCCCCCTCCCCCTAGTCATTACCTTCCACCCAATCAGCCATCGCACACAACACATAATCCTCCAAAATTTCTGCCACCTCGAACGGGATCCTTCCACTAGCCACATTTTCCCATCTCCACCCTTTTCCGCCTTCCACAGAGACCGTTCCCTCCGCAACTCCCTGGTTAACTCATCCCTTCCCACCCGAATCCCACCCAAACCACCCCCTCCCAAGGTACTTTCCCCTGCAACCGCTGAAGATGCAACACCTGTCGCTGTACCTCCTCCATCGACTCTGTCCAGGGACACCCACAGTCCTTTCAGGTTCGGCAAAGGTTCACTTGAACCTCCTCCAACCTCATCTTCTGTATCTGTTGTTCAAGATATGGACTCTTATACATCGGTGAGACCAAACGCAGACTGGGCGATTGTTTCGCTGAACACCTTCACTCAGCCCCCGTGAACCAACCTGATCTCCCGGTTGTTGGACACTTTCGTTCTCCTTTCCATTCCTACACAGACCTTTCTGTCCTCGGTCACCTCCATTGGCAGAGTGAGGCTAAAAGCAAATTGGAGGAACAGCATCTCATATTTCGCTTGGGCAGCTTGCAGCCCAGTGGTATGAATATTGATTTCTCTCACTTCAGGTAGACCCGGCATTCCCTCTCTCTCTATCCCTCTCCCACCCAAGTCACATGAGCTTCTCATTTTCACCCTACAAACAGCTTACAATGACCTATTTCCTTTATCATCGTAACTTTTTTGCATATCTTTCATTCATTGTTCTTTATCTCTCCACATCACCATTTAAATCTCTCGTTTTCCTTCTCCCTAACCAGTCTGAAGAAGGGTCTCGACCCGAAACGTCATCCATTCCTTCTCTCCAGAGATGCTGCCTGTCCCATAGAGCTACTCCAGCTTTTTGTGTGTGTAGATGGTTTATGCATGCAACCAATCATATAGCTACCTCAGCACCACTAATCCCGCCTTAGGTATCATTTATAATAACACCCACTTCTCCCTCTGCGTAGTTCAGTAGCAGACTGGAGTCAGTCACTACTTATGTGTTGTTTAAGTCTGAATATGTATTAAAGACTATTTCAAAGTCACACGTGTGTAATGTCTCATTTACATGGTGTCAGATAGAGACTACTCGCATCTCCTGTTTACCGGTTTTTCTTTCTTTCATTAAGTTTTTATTTTCATTTTGACGATGGCTTCCTCTTGACGAAAGCCTGCCCAGCTCATCTTCGATTCGGATATCGCTGAGCGCTGGGCTACTTTAGAATTGGACTACCGCCACTACATGAACATCGCGCATCGCAACGAACCAGATGAAGTCATGGCGTCTCTTCTACTCAACCTTGCCGGCCCCGATGCCATGAGAAGAGCGAGGACTTTCCGGTACTCCCCAGCGGTCCTGGGTGAGGACGATCAGGTACTGATCCCCGTAGAAACAGCTGACGACCCGAATGTCCTGATGCGCAAATTCAGGGAGATTTGTGACCTGCCCTCTAATCATATTTTAGAAAGGGTGCGATTCTTTACTCGCAAGCAGTTGCCAGACGAACCTGTTGAGGGCTTTATCGCTGATTTACGTTACCTGGCCCAGAGGTGCAGGTTCGAAGCCATGACTGACCAATTAACGAGAGACATTCTGGTGACAGGGATGCTCGATCAAAAGCTGAGATCGGAGCTCCTTCGCAAACCAGATCTGACCTTAGATGAAGCCGCGCATGCCTGCAGAATGACTGAGGTCATTGACCCACCGAACAGTCAGCGTGATTCAGACACCAAATCGATTAATCTAACTGGGTTCAATAGACTGCGAGCTCAAATGGACAATATGAGGTTTATGTCCCGGGCCAACCCCGCGTCTGGTAGCGAGCCCCCCAAGAAATGCCCGAATTGCAATTATCTGCCTTGTCCTGCCTATGGAAAAGCCTGCAACTATTGTAAAAAATTGAACCATTTCTCTGCTGCCTGCCGTTCTCATGGGAAGGTTCCACCAGCTTCCAGACCTAACCTAAACATGCTGATGCAGGTCGATAAAAAATACGGCTCCCCGTCCTTGCTCGGCGCTGCCCATGATGCTGATCCAATTAATTCACAAGGGGAGGCAAGTGTGTACTCACTCCTTCATGCACCTGGCCAGTTACCCGATCCAACTGTTCTGATAACTGTCAACAATTTCGACTTTCACGCTAAGCTCGACACGGGGGCGAAGGTGAACGTAATGTCAATAAGCCTTTTCAAGAAGATAAGGAATAATGAGCTCCTGATTGCAGACCGCTCCACTCTGCATGCTTATGGGGGCGAGGCGCTGACACCGCTGGGAAGGGCTACTTTCACTTGTGTGCTAAAAAAGACAATGCGTGCTTTGACCTTCTACGTTTTGAACTCTGACTCTGTGACTCTGCTGGGCAACCAGGCGTGCCAAGATCTGGGACTGGTGTCGTTCGACAGAACGGTTCACAAATTGATGATATCGATGGACCCGATAAAGGAATACCCTGATCTGTTTGATGACAAACTGGGCAAGCTGCCTGTCACCTACAAAATATCTACCGATCCAAAGGTAGCGGCTGTTATTCGTGCACCGCACCGAGTGTCACACGCCATGAAGGACAAAGTTGAGTCCATGTTAAACGACATGGTCAGCGAGTCCACCGAGTGGGTGTCCACCATGGTTGCCACGTTAAAAAAGGACAAGAATGAGATCCGTGTGTGTATTAACCCTAAAGACTTGAACCTTGCCATCAGGCGCCCCCACTACCCCATGAGGACAGTTGAGGATGTTGCTGCACAGGTCGGACAGGCCACCGTCTTCTCTGTCCTCGATGCAAAGAGCTCGTTTTGGCAGATACCACTGGACAAGGGGTCATCGAATCTAACCACGTTTTCAACACCGTTTGGCAGATTCAAGTTCCTGCGAATGCCTTTCGGCATCAACTCCGCCAGCGAGGTGTTCCAGAGGACCATTGAGCAGCTGTTCGCTGACCTACCGTGCGCTATCATTGTTGACGACATCCTGGTCTACGGCATAGACGCGATGGAGCATGACCAGAACCTACGGTGTGTCCTGGAGCGGGCACGACAGATCAACCTCAAGCTCAACCCCAATAAGTGCAGGTTCCGGGTCTCCGAGGTCACCTACATTGGTCACGTATTCACTCCTGCCGGACTCAAGCCCGATCCACAGAAAACTGCTGCCATCACTGAGATGCCGGCCCCCACCGACGTGGTCGGCCTACAGCATTTCCTGGGTATGGTGAACTACCTTGGGAAATTCATTCCTAACCTCAGCGGGTTGAGCTCGCCCCTGCGACAACTGACTAGAAAGGACACTGCCTGGTCCTGGTTCCCGCAGCATCAAAAGGCTTTCGATGCTTTAAAGTCCAAGCTTATCTGCACTCCGACTCTGACATTTTTTTACTTGAAACGCCCTATCACTGTCACCTGCGATGCCTCGCGATTCGGGCTTGGTGCGGCCTGCCTACAATCCTCTGCCGATGGTTCTCTGCTTCCTGTCTCCTATGCCTCCCGTACCATGACCGACACGGAACAACACTACGCACAAATCGAAAAGGAGCTGCTTGCTGTCATTTTTGCCTGCTCTAAGTTCAGGGACTTTCTCCTCGGGAACAACTTCACAGTTGAGACTGACCACCAGCCATTGGTGACGATCCTGAACAAGCCGATCCATGCTGCACCTGCCAGACTGCAACGTACCGGGGACACGATCCTCTGGAGGGAATACCAGGAGAAGAAGGACGCGCTGAAGGAGCTACAGTTGGAGCAATCTCGAGGCGCGTACGTGAGGTCGCGGATCCAATTGCTCCACGATTTGGACCGCGGTTCACCCTTCATCTACTCGCTGGAGAAGTGGCGGGGAGTCCGTCAGCAGTTAGTGGAGCTGCTCGCTGATGATGACTCCTCCGTCACTGAACCAGAGGACATTAACGCAGCAGTTCGTTCCTTTTATGGGACCTTGTTCTCACCAGATAGCTCTGGCGGGGACGAGTGTAGTGATCTGTGGGAAGGTCTAGCCACGGTCGACCCGGAGGGTGCCGAGCGTCTGGATGCCCCCCTGACACTGGATGAACTGACCGCGGCCCTCCATCAGATCCGAAGGGGCAAATCCCCTGGCCTAGACGGACTGACAGCAGAGTTCCTCCGCACTTTCTGGGGGATCCTTGGGGAGGACTACACCATGGTATTGAGGGAGAGCCTGGCGACAGGAGAGATGCCCCTGTCTTGGCGAAGGGCTGTCGTGGTCTTTCTGCCCAAGAAGGGCGATCTCCGCCATCTAAAAAACTGGCGCCCAGTCTCCCTCCTCTGTACCGACTACAAGGTCTTTGCCAAGGCAATGGCAAACCGTCTGGGCCCAGTGCTGGCTCAAGTGATCCACCCTGACCAGTCTTACACGGTCCCAGGCCGGTCCATCCAGGACAATATCCATCTGGTCCGGGACCTGGTCTACCTGGCTCAGGAGACCGGTGTACCCACTGCCTTTCTCTCCCTCGACCAGGAGAAGGCTTTTGACAGGGTGGATCACGAGTATCTGTTGAGGACTCTGCGGGCGTTTGGGTTCGGACCGCACTTTGTGTCCCGGATCCGAATTTTATACGCCACCGCAGAGTGCCTCGTGAAAGTCAATGGATCCTTGACGGCCCCCATTCCCTTCCACAGAGGAGTACGTCAGGGATGCCCTATGTCTGGCCAACTGTACGCCATCTGCGTGGAGCCATTCCTTAGTCTGCTTTGGAGCAAGTTGACGGGCATGGTTCTACGCGAGCCGGACATGGAGGTGGTCCTCTCGGTCTACGCCGATGACGTGCTCCTCATGGTCACCGACCCCGTCGACCTGCAGAGGATGCGTGAGTGCCAACGAGTCTTCTCGGCCGCCTCCTCTGCCAGGATCAACTGGGGGAAATGTTCTGGACTCTTGGTGGGTCCCTGGCAGGTGGACTCCCTCCCGGAGGAGATGAGGCCTTTCACGTGGAGTACCACACACCTCCTCTACCTGGGAGTCTACCTGAGTCCCAGTGCGGAGACCTGGCTGGCGAACTGGCAGGAGCTGGAGGTGAAAGTCGTCACCCGGCTGGGGCGCTGGGCGGGTCTCCTCAGAGTGCTTTCGTACCGGGGCAGGGTGTTGGTCATTAACCAACTCGTGGCCTCCATGCTCTGGTACAGATTGACCACATTGGTCCCATCAGCCACCTTTGCTGGGATCATCCAGAAGAAGTTGGTGGACTTCTTCTGGAGCAACGGAAAGCACTGGGTCTCTGCAGCGGTCCTGAGTCTCCCGATCGAGGAGGGCGGTCAGTCGCTGGTGTGCATTCGCACCAAGTTGGCGGCTCTCCGCCTCAGGACCTTGCAGAGATACCTGTACTCAGGGCATCCTCCCAGGTGGCACGTGCTGGCAACGCACTTTTTCCAACGGAGCCCCTGCCTTCAAGGAGGTACGCGGATCCCGATGGTGGGGGTCAGCCGTGCGGTCCTGATGGGGATGCCTGGCTTCTACAGGGACTTGTTGAGAGTCTGGAACCTGGTTGCCGTTGACCAGGCCCCACCTCCACTGGCGGAGGGTGACGTCCCGGGCTTGAGAGCAGCCGGTCCTTGTCCCGCCCCATCGGGTGACCGGGGGGCTCAAACGTGTGGAGTACTGGTGGTTGAGCAAGACCCCGCTCAGCCGGAAGTACTCATCGGACCAAGGCGCCATAATCCATCCCGGGAGCCGGTCCCACACAATTTGAGCCGCCTTTCCTCGACACCCTTCGTCTCCCTCCGAGACGCAGGGAGGCGTGTCCTGTACAGGCTTCTCCTCCACACCCTGCACTTCCTCGCCCTGGTCCACCGTCCGGACACCAAGTGGCGGTCGGCGTTCCCTTCCGGTCGCGAGGGGGGCCCCCGGTGGGGGTCCCTCTACGCAGGGATTCTCCCCCTCTACATTGGGGACCTGGGGTGGAGGGTATTGCACCGAGGTGTTCCCTGCAACCTGTTTCTCTCGCGGTTCACAGACTCGCCAGCCGCCTGCCACTTTTGCGGTCTGGAAGAGTCTGTGTACCACGTGTACATGGAGTGCGTGAGGCTGCAGCCACTGTTTGAATATCTAAAGGGGCTGCTACTTGCCTTCTGGCTGCATTTTTCACCCACCATCCTCATCTTTGGACACCCTGTGCGTAGGGGAGAGGGTAGGGCTGAAGATGTCCTGGTTGGGTTGCTCCTGGGCCTGGCCAAGCTGGCCATCCGCGAGTCACGGCGCCAGACGGTGGAGGGCTCTACCCGAGCCAGCTGCCTGCCCCTTTTCCAGGGTTACGTCCGTGCCCGGGTGGGATTAGAAAGGGAATACGCCCTGTCTACGGGCACCCTGAGGGAGTTCTGGGACCGCTGGGCTCCGCAGGGTGTTGAATGTATCCTCAATAAGGATTGTATCATAGTTGTATAGTGGGTTATTACATGTTTGTATTGTATTATGGTGGTGGGTTCTGGCTTGTTTTATTGTAATGTAAATATTATTTTTAATAATTGAATACATTTTTTGATTTAAAAAAAAAAAAAAAAAAAAAAAAAAAAAAGACTGCAACGTATGATGATGCAGCTCCAGCGTTTTGACTTCACCATTGTTTATAAAAAAGGTACTGACATGCACGTTGCTGACACTCTCTCTCGTGCACCTCGAGTGTCCTGTGACCGCCACCCGTATGAACGGGAAGACCTTCTAGTGCTTGGCGTCGACTTCGTCCCCTGGCAGTATGTTCGGCTACAGTGCCTGGCTGAACATACTGCCGCGGACCCCGCACTACAACGACTATCATCAGTGATCAAAGGGGGTTGGCCGAACAAGCGCGCCAGCAGAGGCACAGCCGTTCTTCCTCGTTCGCGATGAACTGGTCATGCAGGACGGCGTTATTGTTAAGGGCCACAAGGTCGTGATCCCTTCCTCGCTGTACGACAAATACTACAGTGTGGCACACAGCGGACACCCGGGTATTGATGCTACGATCGCCCACGCACAGTGCCAGTTCTACTGGCCTGGGATGGCCAAGTACATTCGAGACCATGTCTCGTCTTGCTCTACCTGCAACAGTCTTGCACCTCACCAGCAAAGGCAGCCCCTACTGCAACAACCTGCGCCAGCCCTGGCCTGGACCTCGGTGGCTGCTGACATTTTTGAGTGGCACGGTAAGCATTACCTTGTCCTAGTCGACTCATACTCGAACTGGTTCGAAGTAGACCTCCTGACCTCCCTCACATCCGAAATGGTCATCCGCAAACTGAGGAAACACTTTTCAACATTCGGCTCGCCTGTCCGTCTGCAGACCGACAATGGCAGGCAGTTTACCAGCCACGAGTTCAAGCTCTTTGCCAACAAGTGGAACTTCCTCCATTTCACGAGCAGCCCTGAGTACCCGCAGAGTAACGGACTTGCAGAGCGGGCTGTCAGGAGCGCTAAACAGCTGATGGAGCAGGCGCGCCTGGCTAATTCGGACTTTTACCTTGAACTACTTAACCTCAGGAACATTGCCAGAGACGCAACCCTGGGATCGCCAGCCCAGTGGTTAATGTCCAGAACGACGCGACCACCAATTCCGATTGCTCAACACATGCTGCTACCTCATGTGCGGGAGCCTGCCTCCATCCAGTCGTGCATTCAGGTGAAGCTCGATATCCAGAAACGGTCCCACGACAAGTCATGCAAACCGCTCGTGCCCCTGCTGCTAGGACAGGTCGTTCGCCTACAAACTGCAAGTGGATATTCCCGTCTGGCCACCGTTCTTGGCACAGCCGACGCGCCTCGATCTTACCTTGTGCACTATGAAGGGACAGTTTACCGCAGGAGCCGTCAGCATCTGCTTGCTGTACAGGAGCCCCATCCGCCGCCAGCTGGACCCTACGCTCCACCACTCCAGTTACCGCCATCCGCTGCTGATCCCGTGACCGGCCCCAGCATGCCCGATACCGCTGGCATGTTCCGTTCTCCTCCGCGTGGCACGGCTATATCTGACTGCAGATTCACCCCTCCTGCATGCTTGACCCCCCTGCCACCTTCTGTCCCCCCATTGGCTTTCTCGCCTTTGGGTTCCCGCCTTCCTCGGGTCTTTCTGATGAAGGGGGGGAAGGTTTGGTCCATACGTGTTCGGGCCGCGTCAGTAGGCCGCCTGTTAGGTTTGGCGATTTTGTCTAATTTTGTTTAACTTTGTTTAACTTTGTTGGCATGGATACATACCATGTTTAATCTTCTAAGGGGAAGGATGTAGATGGTTTATGCATGCAACCAATCATATAGCTACCTCAGCACCACTAATCCCGCCTTAGGTATCATTTATAATAACACCCACTTCTCCCTCTGTGCAGTTCAGTAGCAGACTGGAGTCAGTCACTACTTATGCGTTGTTTAAGTCTGAGTATGTATTAAAGACTATTTCAAAGTCACACGTGTGTAATGTCTCATTTACAGTGTGTATCTTAAGTAGGAAACTAAACTTGATCAAAAAGAAAGTTGAAGATGCTTTCAGATTGTTGCATAGGAGTTTGTTTTTTGATGCAGAGACATTTTATTTCTCTAAATACTGTTAGAAACATCACAATGTATTCACCTTGATAACAGAACTCCTCTTGCACTACCTGTCCCTCACAATACCTGAGCATACAACATAAAAATCTATTTGTATTGATTCTGGACTTGTTTCCTCATGGTGTTTTTTTGCATTAATGTCCTTTTTTTGCCGTCGTTTTTTTTTTTTATCACTGTGTGTAGAATTTACGTATAGTTTACATATATAATTAATATTTTAATGTATTGTCTGAGTCTATGTTCCCATGAAGTCGCTGCACACACAATTTTAATTGTACCCGTACCTCGCTGTACTTGCGCATATGAAAACAAAGTGAACTTGACTTGATATTACACATGAAGAATGGAGAAAATATCTGGATTAATCATAGTTGTATATAATTATATTATGGTACCTGAATTGTTGAGATCAATGAAGCTTTGATATATTATCTAATCAGGATACAATCAATGCAATGTTTATTCTTTGTATTTTAAAATTTGTTGTCATGGTTTTATATCTAAAATGTAAATGAAAAACAAAACATGATTTGTGTCATAGAATGAGGGGTAATAATATGGAAGGGTTTGAACTAAAGGAGAAACATTTAGCAAGTAGGTAGGTGAAGCGCGTATCAGCGATGATGACCCAAAGAGTTGACTAAGCTTTAGGTCATAAGGTCATAAGGAATAGGAATAGAATTAGGCCATTTGGCCCATCATGTCTACTCCGCCATTCAATCATGGCTGATCAATCTCTCCCTCCTAACCCCATTATTCTGCCTTTTCCCAATAACTCTGACACCTGTACTAATCAAGAATCTATCTATCTCTGCCTTAAAAATATCCACTGACTTGGCCTCGACAGCCTTCTGTGGCAAAGAATTCCACAGATTCACCACCGTTTAGTGCTTTATCCATATTTATGTAATGTATTACATTTTGGATAAAATGGTTGGAATGCAGCATATCAATGTTTACATCCAGTGTGTTAAATCACTCTGTGTCCCATAACCTCGTAATATGCCAAAATCTTGAATTAAATCTGACAAAGGGGCCATTGACCTTGTAAACGCTGACTCCCTCTCCACAGATACTGCCTAACTGGCTCATTAAATACAGGACTTTATTTTTATTTCAGATTCTAAGGTTTCAAAGGTTTCAAAGGTCTTTTATTGCCACATGTACCAATTAAGTTACAATGATATGCAAATTACCATACAGCCATACAAAAAAAATCAACAAGACACACAACTACATAAAAGTTAACATAAACATCCACCACAGCGGATTCCCCACATTTCTCACCGTGATGGAAGGCAAAAAAGTCCAATCTTCTTACTCTTTATTTTCCCGCGGTCGGGGCAGTCGAAGCATCCGTCGGGGCAGTCGAAACTCCCGCGTCGGGGCGATCGAAGCTCCCACATCGGGGCGATCGAAACTCCCACGTCGGGGCGATCGAAACTCCCGCGTCGGGGCGATCGAAGCTCCTGCATCGGGGCGATCGAAGCTCCTGCGTCGGGGGGATCGAAGCTCCCGCGTCGGGGCGATCGAAACTCCCGCGTCGGGGCGATCGAAACTCCTGCATCTTGGAGATCCCGAAGTCGGTCTCTGACTAGACACCGCGAGCTCCGTGATGTTAAGCCCACAAGCACCCACGGTTGGAGCTCCAAGGTCGATGCCTGGCAAAGGGATTGCAGGCTCCGCATTGTTAAAGTCCCGTAGGCTCCCCACAGTGGAGCTCTCAAAAGTCGGTCTCCAGCAAAGGCTGCCAACTGATCGATGGTAGGCTGCAGTGGAGATGGAGATACGATATGGAAAAAAATCTAATCTCTGTCAAGGTAAGAAACACAGAAACATAGAAAATAGGTTCAGGAGAAGGCCATTCTTTGCGATCATGGCTGATCATCCCAATCAATAACCCGTGCCTGCCTTTTCCCCATATTCCTTGATTCCACTAGCCTCTAGAGCTCTATCTAACTCTCTCTTAAATCCATCCAGTGATTTGGCCTCCACTGCCCTCTGTGACGGGGAATTCCACAAATTTACAACTGTGTGAAAAAAATTTTTCTCACCTCAGTCTTAAATGGCCTCCCCTTTATTCTAAGACTGCGGCCCTTGGTTCTGGACTCACCCAATATTGGGAACATTTTTCCTGAATTTAGCTTGTCCAGTCCTTTTATAATTTTATATGTTTCTATAAGATATCCCCTCATCCTTCTAAACTCCAGTGAATACAAGCCTAGTCTTTTTAATCTTTCCTCATATGACAGTCCCGCCATCCCAGGGATCAATCTCGTGAACCTACGCTGCACTGCCTCAATCACAAGGATGTCCTTCCTCAAATTAGAAGACCAAAACTGTACGCAATACTCCAGATGTGGTCTTACCAGAGCCCTATACAACTGCAGAAGAACCTCTCTATCCTATACTGAAATCCTCTCGTTATGAAGGCCTATACTGAAATCCTCTCGCTATTCCATTAGCTTTCTTCACTGCCTGCTGTACCTGCACGCCAATTTTGAGTGACCGGTGTATAATTACACCCAGGTCTCGTTGTACCTCCCCCTTACCTAACCTAACCCCATTGAGATAATAAACTGCCCCCTTGTTTTTGCCACCAAAGTGGATAACCTCACATTTATCTATATTATACTGCATCTGCCACGCATCTGCCCACTCACTCAACCTGTCCAGGTCACCCTGAAACCTCCTAACATCCTCTTCACAGTTCACACTGCCACCCAGCTTTGTGTCATCCGCAAACTTGCTAGTGTTGCTCCTAATTCCCTCTTCCAAATCATTAATATATATGGTAAACAGATGCGTCCCCAACACCGAGCCTTGCGGCGCTCCACTCGCCACTGCCTGCCATTCTGAAAAGGACCCGTTCACTCCTACTCTTTGCTTCCTGTCTGCCAACCAATTTTCTATCCACGTCAACACCCTACCCCCAATACCATGCGCTCTAATTTTAGTCACTAGTCTCCTGTGTGGGTCCTTATCAAAGGCTTTCTGAAAGTCTAGATATACTACATCCACTAGCTCCCCTTCATCCATTTTATTGTCACATCCTCAAAAAATTCCAGAAGATTAGTCAAGCATGATTTTTCTTTCATAAATCCATGTTGACTTGGACTAATCCTTTTACTGCTATCCAAATGCCCCATTATTACCTCTTTAATAATTGACTCCAGCATCTTTCCCACCACCGAAGTCAGGCTAACTGGTCTGTAATTCCCCATTTTCTCTCATGCCCTTTCTTGAAAAGTGGGATAACATTAGCTATCCTCCAATCCACAGGAACTGATCCTGAATCTATTGAACATTGGAAAATGATCACCAATGTGTCCACTATTACCAGTGCCACCTTCCTGAGGACCCTGGGATGCAGTCCATCAGGCCCCGGGGATTTATCATCCTTCAGTCCCATTAGCCTACCCAAAACTATTTCTCGCCGAATGAAAATTTCTTTCAGTTCCTCTACCCCCTTAGATCCTATGTCCTCCAGTACTTCTGAGAGATTGTTTGTGTCTTCCTTAGTGAAGACAGATCCGAAGTAGCTGTTCAACTCTTCTGCCATTTCCGTGTTGCCCATAATAATTTCACCTGTGTCTGCCTTCAAGGGGCCCACATTTAACTTTGCTACTCTTTTTCCCTTAACATATCTAAAGAAGCTTTTACTGTCCATCTTTATATTCCTGGCCAGCTTCCCTTTGTACTTCATCTTTTTAGCCCATATTGCCCGTTTTGTTTCATTCTGTTGTCCTATGAAAGTTTCCCAATCCTCTGGCTTCTGGCTACTCTTTGCTGTGTTATACATCTTTTATTTTAGTTTTATTCTATCCCTAACTTCTCTTGTCAGCCACGGTTGCCTCCTACTCCCCTTAGAATCTTTCTTCCTTTTTGGAATGAAATGATCCTGTGTCTTCCGGATTATGCCCAGAAATTCCTGCCATTGCTGTTCCACCATCACTCCTGCTACTATCCCTTTCCAGTCTACCTTGGCCAGCTCCTCTCTCATGCCTTCATAGTCCCTTTTGTTCAACTGCATCACTGCCACTTCCGATTTAACGTTCTCCTTCTCAAATTGCACATTAAAACTAATCATATTGTGATCACTACCTCCAAGCGGTTCCTTTACCTCGAGTTCTCTTATCAAATTTGGTTCATTGGACAACACTAAATCCAGAATTGCCTTTTCTCTGGTCGGCTCCATTACAAGCTGCTCAAAGAATCCATCTCGGAGGCATTCTACAAACTCTCTTTCTTGGTGTCCTGAACCAACCTGATTTTCCAAGTCTACCTGCATATTGTAATCCCCCATCACCATAGTGGCATTACCTTTGTTACATGCCAGTTTTAACTCCTGCTGCAACTTACACCCTACATCCGGGCTACTATTTGGGGGTCTGTAGATAACACCAATTAGTGTCGTCTTGCCTTTGCAACTCCTCAACTCAATCCACAGTGACTCTAGCTCATCAGTCCCTATGTCTTCCCTCGCAAGGGACTGAATTCCATTCCTCACCAGAAGAGCTACCCCGCCCCCCCCCCCTCCTCTGCCCACCTGCCTGTCCTTTTTATAGGATGAATAACCCTGAATATTAAGTTCCCAGACCCGATCCTCCTGCAGCCACATCTCGGTAATCCCCACAATGTCATATCTACCAACCTCTATCTGAGCCTCAAGCTCATCTACTTTACTTCTTATACTTCGCGCATTCAAATACAGTAAGAGATTAGAAAAAGTTTCCCCCAACCCCACCCCCCCCGCCCCCACATAAAACAAGCTAAAGACCTCTAAAAACATACATTTAACACATACCATTAAAACAAAGATGGAAGGGACTGTTGGCAAGGCAGCCACTGCTGGCGACACCTGGTGGATTTCCAGCATCTGCAGTTTTATTTGCCTTTTCCAATGCTCTGAAATATTTTGCTGTAGTGCAAAACATAATATAGGTGTATCTTGCAGCTCACTGGTAGAGCATAATTTGCATTGAGAAATGTGTAAAACGCACATGCAGGATACTATAGCAGCAGCTGAAAATATTTAGTCATTTGTTTCAGTTCACTTGCAGAATGCACTAAAGATAAATATTAACAAAAAATCTGATTGTGCCTTTGTACTGGACTAGAGGTTTCAGTGAGGTCTCTCCATAGATACTGCCCCACCTGCTGGAATTTCCAGGATTGACTCAGCATACCACAGGCTTCTGTTTAATAGCCTGGGTACATCCAAGTTGCTTGGAAAAATAAAATAAATTGGGTTGTACTTTGGGAAACAAATGCTGGCTTAAAGCAGTTCTGTATCTAAGCTTTTGAAATTGATATTGGTTTATTCTTGTCATGAGTACAGAGCTGTAGTGAAAACCTTTGTTGTGTGCTTAAAGGTCAAATCAAATTATATTGAGTATAATTAAGTCATACACAAGTACAACAAGTAGGGCAAAGAGAAAAATACCAGAGTGCAGAACATAGTGGTACAGCAGTTACAGAGAAAAAGTCCAAGGTCCACAGCAAGGTAGGTTGGAAGATCGGGATACACTTATGGGAGGACCATTCAGTGTCTGATAAAAGCGAGGAAGAAGCTGTTCCTGAATCTGGTGGTGTGTGCTTTCAAGCTTTTGTATGTTCTGCCAAACGGGAAAGGGTTAAAGAGGGGATGATCAGAATGATAAAGATGCTTGATTATATTTACTGCTTTCCCGAGGCAGCGTGAAGTGTAGATGGAGTTGATGGTGGAGAGACTAGTCTATTCAATAGGTTGGGCGACATCAACAACTCTGCAATTTATTCCAGTCTTGGGCAGAGATGTTTAAAACCAAGCTGTGATGCAACTCAATATGTACTTCTGTAGAAATTGGTAAGAGTCGTTGGATATACATAGTCGGAAGCTTATTTCCTTAGTCTCTTGAGAAAGGAGAGGAGTAGGTTTACTTTCTCGGCTCTAGCTTCAATGTGGTTGATCCAGGATACATTGTTGGTGATATTTATACCTGGCAGCTTAATGCTCTCGTCCATATATACTTTGGCACCATTGATCCAGATTGGGGAATGTACCCCACCTCACTTCCTAAAGTCAATAGTCAGTTTGCTGACATTGAGCTTGTTGACTTGCCAACAGGTTACTAATCTATCTTTCTCCTTCCTGTACTCAGTCCTGGCATGGTTAGAAATGTGGCCTACGTTGGCGGTGTCATCTATAAGCTTGTAAATTGGGAGTAGAATTTGACTGCACAGTCCCTTTTTCAGGTTGAAGATATTTCTTTTGTGCTTGACAGTATTTCCAAGAAGGAACCAGTTATTTTGTGGTTAGGCAGCATAGCCCAGAATATCATGCTGGATATTCTTAATAAATTGCAACAAATGTCATTGCAGCTCTGGAGAAATACACTTCTTCTAGTCTTCCCATTAAAAGGAAAATAATTCAGTGCAGCATATTGGACCTCGTGTTTCTTGCATTGAAGCCTTCAGCGGTAACATTTTACCATAAAGAAAAATGTCCCCATGCATTTAATTAATCAACCTGCAAACTAATTTAGAGTTTTCTACTATTTGCACAGCCACAGATTGCAATTTGCAGTAACATCTGCAGGTAACATATTGCCTGCTGTGTATTTCAGGGAGTGAAGTTTGCTAGGTATGGCACTGAAAACTATAAATAAGCTTGCAGCGACACTAATTTCCCCCTTCTCCAACTCTCCCAAAGAAATAATATGTTTAAGTATGTTTACAACATCCATGTTCACCTTCACGAGCAAAATAAAGTTTGAATGAAACTTATAATTTTGAAAATACCCTCTTAAACATGCTTCTTAATCTGATAACTGGAAATTGTCCATTAAATTGTGTGGCAGCATTATTAACAATTTCTCAGTCCCTCTCCATACTTAAAGGTCATAAGGAATAGGAGTAGAATTAGGCCATTCGGCCCATTAAGTCTACTCCACCATTCAATCATGGCTGATCTATATCTCCCTCCTAACCCCATTCTCCCGCCTTCTCCCCATAACCTCAGACACCTGTACTAATCAAGAATCAAAAATGTTACCAAGATTGACACTTCAGTGCAGTGCTGCCAAAATTTCCATTGTAAGAAGTATTATATTTCATAAGTCTTGCATTGAGGCATGGTTAGGTTGTTCTTATGGTTCAGTGAAGGTGAAAGTCGTCTTGTCAACAATTGGAGAAAACAAATGTGTTTTCACCAATGTTTCTTTCTCAGCAACCCAACAAAAAATAATCAGCATTTCCTACACCTAAATATGGGATCTTGATGTGTACAAAAGAATTGCAGATAGATAGATAGATAGATATAATTTATTGCCACACAACCAGGGTTGGTGGAAATTTGGGTTGTCAGCAGCAGTACAATAATAAAGAACACACAATAAAACTGTAACACAAACATCCACCACAGCATTCATCACTGTGGTGGAAGGCACAAAAATTTGGCCAGTCCTCCTCCATTTCCCCCCCATGTACAGGACCAGAGTCCAGTCAGTCCAGGATCGGCTCTTCCTCACCGGAGACCGCGGCTTTAGATTGTTGTAGGCCGCAGGCCGGCGGTCGAGATTTAAAGTCCCCGCTGCGGCCAGAAGCACCGTAGACTGCAGGGCCGGCGGTCGAAGCTCCCCTCCAGGGGTGATGGTAAGTCCATGCCGCACCCGCGGTAGAAGTCGGCCGCGGGCCGGCAGTGATGGCTTCTTCTTCCCCCGGGTCCCCCACGAGGGATCCCGGGCTGTAGACGCCGCACCAGCTGGAGCTCTGCAGACCGCGGCTTCAGGCTGCGACTTCAGGCTGCCGGCAGCCCCGGGCCAGCGAAACGGAGCGCTCCCCTCCAGCGAGGGCTCACCCGCTCCACATCGAGAGTCCACGCAGCGCCCGCCGCTGAAGCCCCGGGCACGTCTCGGGAAAGGCCGCGTCGATCCTTGATGTTAGGCCACGGGGGAGGCGACCTGGAAAAAGTCGCCTCTCCATGGAGGAGGCGACCGAAGCGGTTTCCCCCTTACCCCCCCACACCACCCCCCACACAAAACACACGAAGAAACATTAAATACATACTTTAAAACATACTAAAAAAATTTAAAAAGCTGGAAAAACTGACGCGCTGCTGACATGGCTGCACACAGAGGAGCGCCCCCTACATGTCTGGTTGAGATGCTGGTTTAAATCGAAGATAGACACACAACGCTGGAGTAACAGCGTGTCAGGCAGCATCTCAAGGACCCTTCTTAAGGGTCTCGACCTGAAACGTCACCCATTCCTTCTCTCCAGAGATGCTGCCTGACCCGTTGAGTCACTCCAGCATTTTGTGTCTATTATGGGATCTTGATGTTGTATTACAAGGTATAAATAAGTATTTAGAGAGAAGATAATTAAACTCCAATTCTTTATTTCACCTCATCATTTTCTCCTCATGTATTTACAGAACATACAACAGTACAATACAGGAACAGGCCCTTCGACCCACAATGTCTATGCTGAGCATAATGCCAAGACCAAATCTTATCTGTCTGCACATGACCCATATCCCTCCATATCCATGTGCCCATCAAAAGCTTCTTAAATGCCACTATTGTGTCTGTCTCTATCACCGCCTCTGGCATTGCATTCCCGGCACCCATCACTATTCTCCATAGAAAGTAACTCAACTTCAAAAAACTATTGCATTTGGCACAAGTTAGGACATTTCAGAAAGATATGATAATGTAATGCAAAGTGCAAGACTGTTTCATTACAGCAGCCAAAGTGAGCATTGATTGATTAAAAGATGAAGGTGGACAACTTAATTGAGTGTGGTTTAAATGATAAATAGTACTTTCCCATTAGCTTATCCATTCATTCCTTCCCTGTATTTATGTGATTCTTTATTAGTTCATGAATTAAAATATAACTTCCTTTTCTTTTTCAGAAATGATGAATAACATTAAACTGACACGCTGTGATAGTGGGAAAGCAAAAATACTGTTGAGGCGGCCAATTAATCTCTCACTATCAGCTAAATACAATACATCCATTAGACAAGTATGGAATTTCCCTTGAAACAATTACTTTATAAAATAAAAAGCCTGTGACAGAAAGAGTGGAAACATTAAGTCTTGAAGCATCATTTTATCATTAACAGTAATTAATTTAGAAATAATTAATTTGTTAAAATTTTCATCACTGCATCACTATTAACTGACCAGGTTGACCCAAATTTGGTTTTGTATTCAACTTGTCATGGAGACATGTAGCACAGAAGCAGGCTCTTTGGCCTAAATCCTACATGCTGACCCATTTGCCATATGTTTGGCGCTTATTCCTCAAAATCGCCCCCCCCTTGAAATGTCTCTTAAATGTTATTATTGTACTGGCCTCGACTACTTCCAACTGCTGTAGTTTTGGAGAACTGCTGTAGTTTTGGGAGCAACAACAGCAGCAGGAGTTTAGCAAGAGATACGACTGATTGGCTCTAGCCCAAGTGGGAGGAGAGAAGTGAAAACAGTTAAAGTAAAGGCCAAGGACAGGCAGACTTGACTCAGAACTGCTGTAGTTTTGGGAGCAACAACAGCAGCAGGAGTTAAGCAAGAGATACGACTGATTGGCTCCAGCCCAAATGGGAGGAGAGAAGTGAAAACAGTTAAAGTAAAGGCCAAGGACAGGCAGACTTGACTCAGAACTGCTGTAGCTTTGGGAGCAACAACAGCAGCAGGAGTTAAGCAAGAGATACGACTGATTGGCTCTAGCCCAAGTGGGAGGAGAGGTGAAAACAGTTAAAGTAAAGGCCAAGGACAGGCAGACTTGACTCAGAACTGCTGTAGCTTTGGGAGCAACAACAGCAGCAGGAGTTAGCAAGAGATACGACTGATTGGCTCTAGCCCAAGTGGGAGGAGAGAAGTGAAAACAGTTAAAGTAAAGGCCAAGGACAGGCAGACTTGACTCAGAACTAATGTAGGTTTGGGAGCAACAACAGCAGCAGGAGTTTAGCAAGAGATACGACTGATTGGCTCTAGCCCAAGTGGGAGGAGAGAAGTGAGTCAGTGCTGGGAAAACGGTTGAAAACTGAGGAATTTGATTTGTAAATTGGTAAATCAGGCAATTTATCAGTCAATTTAAGCAAGACTGCTCTTAGCGAGCGGCAGTGAGTGAAGTGCCCTGTGAGAAAAGTGTGAGTCTTTGGCTCGAGAGTCTTCGGAGAGGAGACGAAAGAAGGAGATGTCAGGCAAGCTGATTCAGTGCGATGCTTGCAGTATGTGGGAGGTCAAGGACACCGCTAGTGCCTCTGGCTGCTACAAATGCGAGAAGTGCATCCAGGTAGAGCTCCTGAAGGGCCGTGTTGGGGAACTGGAGAAGCAAGTGGATGACCTCCGGTTCGTCCGAGAAACGGAGTCGTTCCTCGACAAGTCCTACAGTACGATTGTTACACCTAAGGTACTGGAAGAGAGAAGATGGGAGACAGTGAGAACGGGAGGGAAGCATGGAATGCCAACGTCCCCGGGTGTTGTACCTCTTGTGAACAGGTTCACCCACTTAGAAGCTGTCGGGACAGAAGAGGTGTTTACACTGGGCGGCGGACTGGCTTGTGATGCGAATAGGGCTGTTGAGCCAAAACCAAAAAGGCCTAAGGCAGGCAACGCCATTGTAGTGGGAGACTCCATTGTGAGAGGTACGGACAGGGGTTTCTGCGGCAACAGACGGGATGCGAGGATGGTGTGCTGCCTTCCTGGTGCCAGGATCCAGGATGTCACGGACAGAGTGCAGAAAATCCTCAAGGGCGAAGGTGAACATCCGGAAGTGGTAGTGCATGTCGGCACAAACGATGTCGGAAAGAAGGGGATGAATATTCTGCAGCGTGACCTTAGAGAGCTCGGAAAAATGCTGAAAAGCAGGACCTCCAGGGTTGTTATCTCCGGTTTGCTTCCAGTTCCTCGTGCTGGCGAGAGCAGGAACAGGGAGATACGGGACCTGAACGTGTGGCTGAGGAACTGGTGCACGAGGCAGGGATTTAGATTCTTAGATCACTGGGATCTGTTTTGGGGTAAGGGGGAACTGTACAAAAGGGATGGATTGCATCTTAACAGGTGTGGGACCAGCATTCTGGCAGGCAGGTTTGCCACTGCTACACGGGTGGTTTTAAACTGAATAAGGGGGGTGGGGTGTCGAATGGGATAGTGGAGGATGGAGTTAAAGAGAAAGGGTTTCTTAAATGTGTGAGCGTAGAGACAGAGGGGTGTAAAATGAAGGTAGAAGCAATAGGTAGCAAGGTGAAAAGTAAAAGTGGCAGGCCGGAAAATCCAGGGCAAAAATCAAAAAGGGCCACTTTTCAACATAATTGTATAAGGGGTAAGAGTGTTGTAAAATCAAGCCTGAAGGCTTTGTGTCTCAATGCAAGGAGCATTCGTAATAAGGTGGATGAGTTGAATGTGCAGATAGCTATTAATGACTATGATATAGTTGGGATCACGGAGACATGGCTCCAGGGTGACCAAGGCTGGGAGCTGAACATCCAGGGATATTCAATATTCAGGAGGGATAGAGAGAAAGGAAAATGAGGTGGGGTAGCTACTTTGGTTCCATTGAATAACTACTTTGGTTCCGTCTTCACTAAGGAAGATATAAATAATCTGTCGGAAATAGCAGGGGACCGCGGGACAAAGGAGTTGGAGGAATTGAGTGAAATCCAGGTTAGCCGGGAAGTGGTGTTGGGTAAATTGAATGGATTAAAGGCCGATAAATCCCCAGGGCCAGATAGGCTGCATCCCAGAGTACTTAAGGAAGTAGCTCCAGAAATAGTGGATGCAGTAGTAATAATCTTTCAAAACTCTTTAGATTCTGGAGTAGTTCCTGAGGATTGGCGGGTAGCAAACGTAACCCCACTTTTTAAGAAGGGAGGGAGAGAGAAAACGGGGAATTACAGGCCAGTTAGTCTAACATCGGTAGTGGGGAAACTGCTAGAGTCAGTTATTAAAGATGGGATAGCAGCACATTTGGAAAGTGGAGAAATCATTGGACAAAGTCAGCATGGATTTACAAAAGGTAAATCATGTCTGACGAATCTTATAGAATTTTTCGAGGATGTAACTAGTAGCGTGGATAGGGGAGAACCAGTGGATGTGGTGTATCTGGACTTCCAGAAGGCTTTCGACAAGGTCCCACATAAGAGATTAGTATACAAACTTAAAGCACACGCATTGGGGGTTCAGTATTGATGTGGATAGAGAACTGGCTGGCAAACAGGAAGCAAAGAGTAGGAGTAAACGGGTCCTTTTCACAATGGCAGGCAGTGACTAGTGGGGTACCGCAAGGCTCAGTGCTGGGACCCCAGCTATTTACAATATATATTAATGATCTGGATGAGGGAATTGAAGGCAATATCTCCAAGTTTGCGGATGACACTAAGCTGGGGGGCAATGTTAGCTGTGAGGAGGATGCTAGGAGACTGCAAGGTGACTTGGATAGGCTGGGTGAGTGGGCAAATGTTTGGCAGATGCAGTATAATGTGGATAAATGTGAGGTTATCCATTTTGGTGGCAAAAACAGGAAAGCAGACTATTATCTAAATGGTGGCCGACTAGGAAAAGGGGAGATGCAGCGAGACCTGGGTGTCATGGTACACCAGTCATTGAAAGTAGGCAAAGGTACACAAAATTGCTGGGGAAACTCAGCGGGTGCAGCAGCATCTATGGAGCGAAGGAAATTGCCTATTTCCTTCGCTCCATAGATGCTGCTGCACCCGCTGAGTTTCCCCAGCAATTTTGTGTACCTTCGATATTCCAGCATCTGCAGTTCCTTTTTGAACACATTGAAAGTAGGCATGCAGGTGCAGCAGGCAGTGAAGAAAGCGAATGGTATGTTAGCTTTCATAGCAAAAGGATTTGAGTATAGGAGCAGGGAGGTTCTACTGCAGTTGTACAGGGTCTTGGTGAGACCACACCTGGAGTATTGCGTACAGTTTTGGTCTCCAAATCTGAGGAAGGACATTATTGCCATAGAGGGAGTGCAGAGAAGGTTCACCAGACTGATTCCTGGGATGTCAGGACTGTCTTATGAAGAAAGACTGGATAGACTTGGTTTATACTCTCTAGAATTTAGGAGATTGAGAGGGGATCTTATAGAAACTTACAAAATTCTTAAGGGGTTGGACAGGCTAGATGCAGGAAGATTGCTCCCGATGTTGGGGAAGTCCAGGACAAGGGGTCACAGCTTAAGGATAAGGGGGAAATCCTTTAAAACCGAGATGAGAAGAAATGTTTTCACACAGAGAGTGGTGAATCTCTGGAACTCTCTGCCACAGAGGGTAGTCGAGGCCAGTTCATTGGCTATATTTAAGAAGGAGTTAGATGTGGCCCTTGTGGCTAAGGGGATCAGAGGGTATGGAGAGAAGGCAGGTACGGGATACTGAGTTGGATGATCAGCCATGATCATATTGAATGGCGGTGCAGGCTCGAAGGGCCGAATGGCCTACTCCTGCACCTAATTTCTATGTTTCCATATACCCATCCCCACTGCGTGAAAAAGTTGCCTCTCAGGTTCCTATTAAATCTTTTCCCTTTCATCATAAACCTATACCCCAGGTTCTTGATTTCCCCAACTGGGGAAAATGACTGAGCATTCACCCAATCAATTCCACTCATGATTTTATACAACTCTATAAGATCACTCCTCAGTCTCCTGGGTCCAGGGAATAACGTCATAACTTGTTGAATCTCTCCCCACAGCTGAGGACTTCATTGTTGCAGGACCATATTGGATATTTGATGCAGATTGGCAGCAGATTGTTGTTTTGTGGATCTTCGGTATAAGGCATATCTTCTTGTACACTTCAACCAATCCTCATTGGTTGAAGTGTACAAGAATTGAATTGAATTGAATTGAATTGAATCCTTTATTTGTCATTCAGACCTTTCTGTCTGAACGAAATGTCGTTGCCTGCAGTCATACATGTAAAAATAAACAACACACAATAAACACAAATTAACATCCACCACAGTGAGTTCACCAAGCACCTCCTCACTGTGATGGAGGCAAAAGTCTTAGGGTTGCTGTCTCTTCCCTCCTCTTCTTCCTCTGCGCTGAGGCGATACCCCACCGGGCGACGGTAAGTCAGTCCCGCGGATCAAGCTCCGCGGCCCGGGGGTGGTCGAAGCTGCCGCCCTCCAGTCCAGCGGACGCAGTTGTTACCACAGGAGCTCCCGAAAACAGGCATCAACCTGTGACCTGTGAGCTCCCGACGATGTCATCCACTGGCCCGCGGCCGTGCCCCGATTCAGGTCGCCGCCGCCAGAACGCCGCCTCAGCCACCGGAGCACCATCTCCGCCCCGCACCGGGCCGCCCCCACGGGAACACCTTCCAGCCGGGAGCCGGGCCGCCCACACGGGAGCACCTTCCAGCCGGGAGCCGGGCCGCCCACACGGGAGCGCCTTCCAGCCTGGAGCCGGGCCGCCCACACGGGAGCGCCTCAGCCCCGCACCGGACCGCCCACATGGGAGCACCTTCCAGCCGGGAGCCGGGCCGCCCACACGGGAGCACCTTCCAGCCGGGAGCCGGGCTGTCCACACGGGAGCGCCTTCCAGCCGGGAGCCGGGCCGCCCTCACAGGAGTGTCTCAGCCCCGTGCCATCCGCCCTCACGGGAGCGCCGAGTCGTGCCGCTGCCCGAACGCCGCCACAGCTCGAAGACGGCCAGCCTCGCGTTGGTAAGTCCTGGCTGGCTCTACTCCGGATCCTCGAGGTCGGTCGTAGGTTGGAGGCCGCCAGCTCCGCCATTAGGCCTCAGCTCAGACGGGGGAAGAGAAGGGGGATACGACAAGAAAATCGCATTCCCCCGAAGGGAGAGACAGAAAGCCCTGTTTCACCCTCCCCCCCGCAACATAACACAACCTAACAACCAAAGGTTTAACTGAACAAGACAAAAAAAACAACACAAAAAAGTAAAAACAGACAGACTGCAGGTGAGCCGCAGCCGTTTCACAGCGCCGCCACTTCCGGAATTGTATACTCTGGAATTTAGAAGGATGAGAGGGAATCTTATTGAAACATTTTAGATTATTAAGGGTTTGGACACGCTAGATGCAGGAAACATGTTCCCAATGTTGGGGGAGTCCAGAATCAGGGGTTAAACTGTTTAGAACGGAGATGAGAAAAACGTTTTCTCACAGAGAGTGGCGAGTCTGTGGAATTCTCTGCCTCAGAGGGTGGTGGAGACCGGTTCTCTGGATGCTTTCAAGAGAGAGCTAGATAGGGCTCTTAAAGATAGCGGAGTCAGGGGATATGGGGAGAAGGCAGGAACAGGGTACTGATTGGGGATGATCAGCCATGATCACATTGAATGGTGGTGCTGGCTCGAGGGGCCGAATGGCCTACTTGTCTAATAAAAATGGGACTCGTGTAAATAGGTCATCTAGAACGGTCTGTGCTGCATCTGCATGACTCTAAAGATGTAGTGGCTCTTGGCCATGACGTCAGGCCGGCTGCTGACCAACTGAGCATGCGGGCGACCGGCTGCCGGCCCTCCATGGCAGCGGCCGAGTATGCGCAGAGGCGCCGGCTCTCGACCGGGTCGGCCGAGCATGCGCGGTAAGAAGACATGCCTTATACCTTATTGGAGCTCATCCTTCACACGAATGCATATACAGCTGCAATTTAGAACATTCAATTGCTTTCTCAACACTGCCATTCCCAAAACAGATACTCTCTTCCAAGCTCTGTGATTGGAGGGCTTTGAAGAGAACTAAGGGAATGTATGTCCTATGGTACCAAGGACTAAGAAAGGGAATGACACAAGGGATCAATGTGTTGACTGAGAGAGGATGGTGAAAGCTCGTTACACAGCTGCTCTCTCTGGAGGAGGTGTAAATAGAAGGGAATGAATAAATGGAGAGAGAGAGAGGGAACTAGAGATGTAGAGAATCTGCAATAAGTTTAGTTTACTTGATTTTATTATTGTCATGTGTACAGTGAAAAGCTTTTTGCTGCATGCTATCCAGTGAATGAAAGACTGTAATTGGTTACAATCAATCTGTCCACAGTGTACAGATACATGATAAAGAGTATAACATTTAGTGTAAGATAAAGTCCTTTAAAGATAGTTTCAAAGGGCTCCAATAAGGTAGATGGGAGATCAGGACCGCGTTCTAGCTGGGGAGAGGATGGTTTGGTTGCCAGATAACAACTGGGAAGAAACTGTCCCTGAATCTGGAGGTATGCATTTTCAAGCTTCTGTACCTCTTGCCTGATGGTAGTGGGGAAAAAGGGAATGACCAGGGTGAGACAAGTCCTTGACTATGCTGGCGACCTTGCCAAGTAATGTGAAGTGTAGATGGAGTCCATGGAAGGGAGGAAGGGAGGTCTGGGCTACGTCCACAATTCTCTGCAATTTCTTGTGGTCTTGGATGGAGCTGTTCCCAAACTATGCTGCGATGCATCCCAGTAAATTGCATTCTGCAATGCATCTGTAATAGTTGTTGAGGGTTGTTGGGGCATGCCGAACTTCCTAAACCTTCTAAGGAAGTAGTGGCGCCGGTGTACATTCTTGGCCTTTGCTTTGATATGGCTGGTTTGATACAAATTGCTGGTGATATTTATTCCTAAGGACCTTCAAGCTTTCAACCATCTCTACTTCAGTGCCATCAATGCACACTGGTGAGTGTGTGTGTTCTGCTTTGCTTCCTGAAGACAAAGAATGCTTCAAAAACTCAACAACTTATCTCCCCTGCAACTTAATATATGCTTGCTTTCGAACATTGTTTTCCTCTAATGATAGGTACTTGACCTGAAACATTAACCTCCATACATGCTGCCTTGCTTGCATAGTTTTTCCAGTATTTTGCTGTTTTTATTTCAGATTTCCAGCATTGGAAATTGGTCCTGCATTTTTATACTTTTCAATTACAGTAAACCTTCAATAATCTAGCACCCACAGGGCTTTGGTAGCGCTGTACTGACAAATGTATACACATTGGATATTACTGCTAGTACCACCAAAGCCTTGTTTTAGGCTGCTACATGATAGAAAAATACATTTTCCAATGAACCTAATGGGTTTAAAAGGAGTGCAGGGCACTTTGCATTCAAATGGAACACAGGAAATGAAGCCATGGTGAAGATAAAATGAAAGTAGGTAACAATACCCGTGGAGTTTAAAAGTAACACTGGAAATAGGGGCCCGGTGAGTTTAAAGGGAGGATGTGAAATTTGGTACCGAAGTGTTTAAAGGGATAGCCAGACATAAAGGCCCAGTGTGTTTAAAGGGAAGAGTGGAAAAGGGCTCCAGTGAGTTTAAAGAGAATGCTAAATTAAAGAGTAAAGAGTGGCTCAGTTAAGTTTAAAAGACATGCGGGAACCAAATCCCAAATGCTGTCCTGGTCGCCATTTCCTTTTCGCTCTGCTGCATTTTATGCTGTAGGAGTCTTTCTTCCCTTATATCGGGCATCAAATATCATACGTTTCAACAGCTTTTGAAATCTAATACATCTCCAAATCTCTCTTCCCCTTCACCGTCCTCGGAAGCCCCCAGTTTGAGAATGTAATGAAACCTCTAATGCCTTCTGGCACCTTATGTTTCCAGTTGCCTGCACCTCTTATTAGGAGAGTGTGAGGGCCTTTCATTTCTTCCTCAAATGGATGCCCAACATTTCCCTCATCACAGACTATTTTCCTTCATTTGGCTGAATTTATTCACAGTGAATGACTTCCCACTTAGCCGCACTAACATCCTCCCAATCAAAGGTAGACACAAAATGCTGCTGTAACAGAGAGTTGTGAGTCTGTGGAATTCTCTGCCTCAGAGGGTGGTGGAGTCCAGTTCTCTGGATACTTTCAAGAGAGAGCTAGATAGGGCTCTTGAAGATAGCGAAGTCGATATGGGGAGAAGGCAGGAACCGGGTACCGATTGTGGATGATCAGCCATGACCACATTGAATGGTGGTGCTGGCTTGAAGGACCGAATGGCCTACTCCTGCACCTATTGTCTATTTTAACTCAGCGGGACAGGCAGCATCTCTGGAGAGAAGGAATGGGTGATGTTTCGGGTTGAGACCCTTCTTCAGATTGATCAATTTGAAGAAGGGTCTCGACACAAAACATCACCCATTCCTTCTCTACAGTGATGCTGCTTGGCCTGCTGAGTTACTCCAACATTTTGTGTCTATCTTCAGTTTAAACCAGCATTTACAGTTCCTTCCTACACACCCAACCAAACGTACATCTTTGGGAATTTACATCAGCACGTCTGCAGCGACTCTTTTCAATTTCCACACCACTGATATCATCCAATTGGGATCATCGCAGCTCGGTATGGCAGCTGCTCTTCCCAAGACTGCAATATATTGTAGTGTGTAGCTAAGTTCATCAGGCCTACTCAGGCCTCATTGCCACCTCTTTATCCAGTGTGTTGTCAGCGTTGCTTCAGATTCAGATTCAGATTCAGATTCAGATTTTAATTGTCATTGTCAGTGTACAGTACAGAGACAACGAAATGCATTTAGCATCTCCCTGGAAGAGCGACATAACAAATGATTTGAATAAATAATAATAAGTGTCCGGGGGGGGGGGGGGGGGGGGGGGGGGTGATTGGCAGTCACCGAGGTACGTTGTTGAGTAGAGTGACAGCCGCCGGGAAGAAGCTGTTCCTGGACCTGCTGGTTCGGCAACGGAGAGACCTGTAGCGCCTCCCGGATGGTAGGAGGGTAAACAGTCCATGGTTGGGGTGAGAGCAGTCCTTGGCGATGCTGAGCGCCCTCCGCAGACAACGCTCTCTTATGAAAAATCAAAAGTGTACTGCCAATTTTGCAGTATGATTCTATTCAGTCTGAACATTTACTGTGAGCTTCTACTTGTCTGTCACTTAATTTTCCAACTCACACATAATCTGATATAATTGTCTGTGTCCTTCTCCACTTTCCAATGTAACTGATGAACAATCTCTTGTTTCTGAGGGCTGACATTCTTACTTTCTTCAGAGGCATCTATCATACCATACACACCTCATTGACTACCATCCAATAGCACTTTCATCCACTGTAGTGAAATGCTCTGAGAGGTTAGTTAGAGTACAAATCAATTTCTGCCTCAGAAATGATCAAGATCCACTTCAATTTGCCTACCGCCACAACAGTTCACCAACTGGTGTTATTTCACAATCTCTCCACTCTGCTTTGAACCATCTGGATGACAGGCTACAGCTCAGTGTTCAACACCATCTGTGCCTCCAAACCCTTTACCAAGCTCCAAGACCTGGAACTCTATACATCCCTTTGAAATTGTATCCTTGACTTGCTCATCAGCAGACTTCAATCAGTGAGAATCAATAACAACATCTCCTCCTCACTGACCATCAACAATACTTCACCTCAAGTTTTGTGTGTCTATTCCTTTGCCCTACTCTCTTTACACCGCAGCTATGTGACTAAGCACAGCTCAAATACCACCTACATATTCCACTATGACTCCGTTGTTGTTGGCTGAATCATGGGTGGTGATGAGTCAGTGCATAGGACAGAGATGTAACACCTAGTTGAGTGGTGCTGCAACAACAGACCTCTTATTAAACATCAACATAACAAAGATACTAATAATTGATTTCATGAAATGGAAGTTGGGAGAACATGGGCCAATTTCCATTGGTGGGTCTGCATTGGAGAGAGTTAGCAGCTTCAAAGTCTCAGGCATTAACATCTCAAGTGACCTGTCTTGGGTCTAGCATAGAGATTTAACCCTGAAGATGGTGAACCAGCCTCTCCACTTACCTAGAGGTTTAAAGAGATTTGGCATGTCATCGAATACTTTAACCTATTTCTACAGATACATTGTAGAAAGTATCATTAATGTTTGCATCATGACCTTGCATGGCAATTCCAACGCACAGGAATGCTAGATGTTGCAGTCACTCAGCCCTGTCCATAATGGGCACACTGATCTCCACCCTCAAAAGCAGCAACCCTCAAGAAGGTGGCATCTATCATCAATGATCTCCACCATCAGGGACATGCCCTCTTCTGGCTATTACCATCATCCTAATCTTAACATAGAAACATAGAAACATAGAAAATAGGTGCAGGAGTAGGCCATTCAGCCCTTCGAGCCTGCACCGCCATTCAATATGATCATGGCTGATCATCCAACTCAGTATCCTGTACCTGCCTTCTCTCCATACCCCCTGATCCCTTTAGCTACAAGGGCCACATCTAACTCCCTCTTAAATATAGCCAATGAACTGGCCTCAACTACCTTCTGTGGCAGAGAGTTCCAGAGATTCACCACTCTGTGTGAGAAATGTTTTTCTCATCTCGGTCCTAAAAGATTTCCCCCTTATCCTTAAACTGTGACCCCTTGTTCTGGACTGCCCCAAAATCGGGAACAATCTTCCTGCATCTAGCCTGTCCAACCCCTTAAGTATTTTGTAAGTTTCGATAAGATCCCCCCTCAATCTTCTAAATTCTAGCGAGTACAAGCCGAGTCTATCCAGTCTTTCTTCATATGAAAGTCCTGACATCCCCGGAATCAGTCTGGTGAATCTTCTCTGTACTCCCTCTATGGCAAGAATGTCTTTCCTCAGATTTGGAGACCAAAACTGTACACAATACTCCAGGTGTGGTCTCACCAATACCCTGTACAACTGCAGTAGAACCTCCCTGGTACTATACTCAAATCCTTTTGCTGTGAATGCTAACATACCATTCGCTTTCTTCACTGCCTGCTGCACCTGCATGCCTACTTTCAATGACTGGTGTACCATGACACCCAGGTCTCGTTGCATCTCCCCTTTTCCGAATCGGCCACCATTTAGATAATAGTCTTTCCTGTTTTTGCCACCAAAGTGCCTAACCTCTCATTTATCCACATTATACTGCATCTGCCATGCATTTGCCCACTCACCCAGCCTATCCAAGTCACCTTGCAGCCTCCTAGCATCCTCCTCACAGCTAACACTGTCCCCCAGCTTCGTGTCATCCGCAAACTTGGAGATGTTGCATTCAATTCCCTCGTCCAAATCATTAATATATATTGTAAATAGCTGGGGTCACAGCACTGAGCCTTGCGGTACCCCACTAGTCACTGCCTGCCATTGTGAAAAGGACCCGTTTACTCCTACTCTTTGCTTCCTGTTTGCTAGCCAGTTCTCTATCCAGATCAATACTGAACCCCCAATACCATGTGCTTTAAGTTTGTATACTAATCTCTTATGTGGGACCTTGTCAAAAGTCTTCTGAAATTCCAGATATAACACATCCACTGGTTCTCCCTTATCCACTCTACTAGTTACATCCTCGAAAAATTCTATATGATTCGTCAGACATGATTTACCTTTTGTATATCCATGGTGACTTTGTCCAATGATTTCACCATTTTCCAAATGTGCTGCTATCCCATCTTTAATAACTGACTCTAGTAGTTTCCCGACTACCGATGTTAGACTAACTAGTCTGTAATTCCCCGTTTTCTCTCTCCCTCCCTTTTTAAAAAGTGGGGTTACATTAGCTACCCTCCAATCCTCAGGAACTACTCCAGAATCTAAAGAGTTTCGAAAAATTATCACAAATGCATCCACTATTTCTGGGGCTACTTCCTTAAGTACTCTGGGATGCAGCCTATCCAGCCCTGGGGATTTATCGGCCTTCAATCCATTCAATTTACCTAACACCACTTCCCGGCTAACCTGGATTTCACTCAGTTCCTCCATCTCATTTGACCCGCGGTCCCCTGCTATTTCTGGCAGATTATTTATGTCTTCCTTAGTGAAAACGGAACCAAAGTAGTTATTCAATTGGGCTGCCATGTCCTTGTTCCCCATGATCAATTCACCTGTTTCTGACTGCAAGGGACCTACATTTGTTTTAACTAATCTCTTTCTGTTCACATATCTATAAAAACTTTTGCATTCAGTTTTTATGTTCCCTGCCAGTTTTGTTTCATAATCTATTTTCCCTTTCAAAATTAAGCCCTTTGTCCTCTGCTGGACTGAATTTCTTCCAGTCCTCTGGTAGGCTGCTTTTTCTGGCTAATTTGTACGCTTCATCTTTTGTTTTGATACTATCCCTGATTTCCCTTGTTATCTACTGATGCACTACCTTCCCTGATTTATTATTTTGCCAAACTGGGATGAACAATTGTTGTAGTTCATCCATGCAGTCTTTAAATCCCTTCCATTGCATATCCACCGTCAACCCTTTAAGAATCAATTGCCAGTCAATCTTGGCCAATTCACGTCTCATACCATCAAAGTTACCTTTCTTTAAGTTCAGAACCCTTGTTTCTGAATTAACAATGTCACTCTACATCCTAATGAAGAACTCAACCATATTATGGTCACTCTTGCCCAAGGGGTCACGCACAACAAAACTGCTAACTAACCCTTCATCATTACTCAATACCCAGTCTAGAATAGCCTGCTCTCTCATTGGTTCCTCTACATGTTGGTTTAGAAAACTATCCCGCATACATTCCAAGAAATCCTCTTCCTCAGCACCCCTGCCAATTTGATTCACCCAATATATATGCAGATTATACAGTCACCCATTATAACTGTTTTACCTTTGTTGCACGCATTTCTAATTTCCTGTTTGATGCCATCCCCAACTCCACTACTACTGTTAGGTGGCCTGTACACAACTCCCACCAGCGTTTTCTGCCCTATAGTGTTTCGCAACTCTACCCATATCGATTCCACATCCTCCAAGCTAATGTCCTTCCTTTCCATTGCGTTAATCTCCTCTCTAACCAGCAATGCTACCCCAACTCCTTTTCCTTTCTGTCTATCCCTCCTGAATATTGAATACCCCTGGATGTTGAGCTCCCAGCCTTGGTCATCCTGGAGCCATGTCTCCGTGATCCCAACTATATCATAATCATTAATAGCCACATATCTGACATCCCACATCTGGCATCCATAACAGTAAACTGCCGTGGCACTCATACTCCCCTCTTACCTAGGATACATTACAAAGTACAATACAATACAATACAAACTGCTACAATACAATCAGCAGGGATCTGACTCCCAATCAGCTGCTCCCTCTTGTTTGCTTCCACCAATCAGCGGCTTCCTCAAGCCCACTTGTTTTGAAATGCAAATGGAACGTTGGAACGTTACAGCATTGGGTTCCTCCCTCTGCGACCGCTCCAATGGCTCTTGGGCCTCTGTAAGAAACAAGCCCCGCACTCGGATTTTAAGCCTACCGCTCGGGCGTAGCTCCTCCCTCAGCGACCACTCCAACGGCTCTTGGGCCTCGACAATGGACCACCTCTTGTTTTCTAATCATGTTTAGGGCCAGTGGCTTGTTTTTGCTGTCCTTTTCTTTTCACTACCTTGTATATATATATATACAATGAGATGGATGTTCAGCAACTGTGGCGGTGCTTGAATGCTATCACCTCCTACAAGGCGAAATCAGGAGGCAGCTCAAATGTCAGCGAAGCATCACTCCCTGACGAGCTCAATGCCTTTTACGCACGCTTTGACAGGGAGAACACTGATGTGCCTTCCTGAGCCCCCATTCGCCGTGATGGTATTTCAGTCACAGTCACAGAGGCCGACGTCAGTAGATCCTTCAGGGGGGTGAACTCTCGGAAAGCACCTGGACCTGATGGTATATCCGGTCGTGTTCTAAAACCTATGTGGACCAACTGGCTGGAGTTTTTACGGACATTTTCAACCTTTCACGTCTGAGGTCTGAGGTTCCCACCTGCTTTAAAAGGGCATCAATAATACCGGTGCCCAAGCAGAGCAAGGTGACGTGCCTCAATGTCTATCGACCAGTGGCACTAACGTCTGTGGTGATGAAGTGCTTTGAGAGGTCGATTATGGCGCATATCAACTCCTACCTCATCAAGAACTTTGACCCACTGCAGAACTTGTGTGAATGGGTAGACAAAAATGCTGGAGAAACTCAGCGGGTGAGGCAGCATCTAGGGAGCGAAGGAAATAGCGACCTTTCGTTGAGATCCATCTTCAGACCGATGTGAGGGTGGGGGGGACGGGAAGAAGAAAGGAAGAGGTGGAAACAGTGGGCTGAGGGAGAGCTGGGAAGGGGAGGAGAACGCATGGATTACCTGAAATTGAAGAAGTCAATGTTCATACCGCTGGGGTGTAAACTGCCCAAGCGAAATACGAGGTGCTGCTCCTCCAATTTACGGTGAGCCTCACTCTGGCCATGGAAGAGGCCCAGGACAGAAAGGTCAGATTCGGAATGGGAGGGGGAGTTGAAGTGCTGAGCCACCGGGAGATCAGGTTGGTTATTGCGGACCGAACGGAGGTGTTGGGCGAAGTGATCGCCAAGCCTACGCTTGGTCTCACCGATGTAGAGCAGCTGACACCTAGAGCAGTGGATGCAATAGATGAGGTTGGAGGAGGTGCAGGTGAACCTCTGCCGCACCTGGAAAGACTGCGTGGGTCCTTGAATGGAGTCAAGGGGGGAGGTAAAGTGACAAGTGTAGCATTTCCTGCGGTTGCAAGGGAAAGTGCCAGGAGAGGGGTGGCTTGGATGGGAAGGGGCGAATTGACCAGGGAGTTACGGAGTGAGCGGTCTCTGCGGAAAGCCAACAGGGGAGGAGATGGGAAGATGTGTGTGAAGTGATCGCCAAGCCTGCGCTTGGTCTCACCGAGGTTGATCATACGCTGAATAATCCAACCACATTTTTGTTTGGAAGTGGAAAGAAATAATAGAAATTGTAAAATGAGTTGAGATACTGTATTATAATTTTGCTGCATGTCATTGTGGTATATATCATGTCTTGATTGGCGAATATGTTTAGTTTGTGACTTTATTTGAAGCAGAAATAATATGTGAATGCCTCATTGAACATAATTCCGACTGGTAACTATGCATTTCGTCCGAGCACATTATCGCACGTGTCATCCAAGCCGTCTTAAATGACCACCTAAACCATGGCCGTTCAACCGCACCCCCCTTTGTCCCCTCTAAGAAAAAATCAGCAAAAAAAAAAAAAATCAACGTTTCCACTTTGGAAACTGCCAGTTCTCTGTTCTCCCGTCGCCGGGCGGGAGTGGCTGGATCTGAGCCCAACGGCTGTAACCCCAACACCAGACACCGCTGTGGCAGAGCCCGCTCCCCTCGCCTCCCCCTGCCGCCGGGGCTCAAGCCATCTTCCCCCCACACCACCCCCGCAGGGCTCATGCCAAACCCGCAGGGCTCATGCCACCCCTGCTGGGCCCACGCCACCCCCAGCTGGGCTCACGCCACCCCGTTGGGCCCACGCCATCTCCGCTGACCCCCGCTGGGTCCATGCCACCCTCGCTGACCCCCGCTGGGCCCACGCCACCCCCGCTGGGTCCACGCCACCCTCGCTGACCCCCGCTGGGCCCACGCAACCCATGCGGGGTCCACGTCTCCCTCGCTGACCCCCACTGGATCTACGCCACCCCTGCTGGGCCCACGCCACCCCCGCTGAACCCCGCTGGGTTCCACGCCACCCCTGCTGGGTCCATGCCAACCCCGCTGGGTCCACGCCACCCCCGCTGGGCCCACGCCACCCCAGCTGACCCCCGCGGGGCCCACTCCACCCCCACGCCACCCCCACTGGCCCCCGCCACCCCCGCTGGGCCCAAGCCACCTTCATCCCCCCCTGCCCGCTGGGCCCCTACTACCATCATCTTCGCCCCCCCCGCAAGAAAGAGGGGGGATGTGAGAGGGGGGAGGGGGAGAGAGAGGAGAAGGGAGGGGAGAGAGAGATGGGGGAGGGGAGAGGGAAAGGGGGATTATCTTTAGTGAGATTGCAAATTGAAGGTAGGTTTTAGAGCTATTATATTTTCTCCTCCATATGAATAATATTAAACAATATCAAATAATATCAAACAATTGGAACTGCTTTCGTTTCCTAGATAACAATACTGAAAAATATGAATTCCATAGTTTGTGACATAAACACACATTTTAATGGGATCATTATATACAGATGTAACATTTCCATTTCGAGATCGGGGGGAGGGGGGGTTGGGAGCAAATATGCGTCAAGCCGATAGCCTAATCGTTAAAGAGTTAAAAGATAGCCTAATTGATAAAGAGCTGAGAAGAGGAATCAGAGCTGCTTAGGAAAGGTACTCTGAGAAGTTGAGGAGCAATTTCTCAGCTAATGAATCTTCTTCAGTTTGGAAGGGCATGCAAGAAATCACTAGCTATAAGAGGAAAGCCCCCCGCTCCTTGGACAATCGTCAGCTGACGAACGACCTGAATTAGTTTTACTGCAGGTTTGAAAATCAGAAACGTAACCCTGGTACCCCTTCCCCAACAAACACAGCCAGACACCAGTCTGCAAAGAATGAACCCTGCACCCTCTCCTTCCCATTCACCACTTCACACCTACTTAAGGCAAGACTCCAGCATGAAAAGAGTGGGCCCTTTCCCACCCCAACCAACACTTCACACCCACTCACAGCCTGACCTCAGTCACACCCACTCACAGCCTGACTACAGGCTTGTCGCACTGTAGTCATGAAGACCGTTGAAATGCTTGTGCTGGCCAAGCTGAAAAATATCACAATCCCTCTGCTGGACCATCTGCATTTTGCATATTGGGCCAATAGATCTGTGGATGACGCAGTCAATCTGGGCCTGTACTTCATCCTCCAGCACCTAGACTGCCAGGGGACCTATGCGAGGATTTTGTTTTATTTATTTTAGCTCTGCATTCAACACCATTGTGCCAGAGCTACTACGCTCCATACTTTCTGAGTTGACTGTGCCTGAACCCGTCTGTCGGTGGATCACCAGCTTTCTGACAGACAGGAAGCAGCATGTGAGGCGGGAAAGCATATCTCGGACCCGCAAACGCTCAGCATAGGAGCACCGCAGGATGCGTACTCTCCCCTCTCCTCTACTCTCGCCACACCAATGACTGCACCTCCACAGACACCTCTGTCAAGCTTCTCAAGTTTGCGGATGACACAACCCTGATTGGACTGATGCAGGGTGGATCTATACTCTTTCAGTTTGACATCTTTCCTATAACATGGTGCCCAGAACTGAACACAATATTCTAAATGCGGTCTCACCAACGTCTTATACAACTGCAACATGACCTCCCAACTTCTATACTCAATACTCTGACTGATGAGGGCCAAAGTGCCAAAATACTTTTTGACCACCTGATATACCTGCGACACGACCTTCAAGGAACCATGCAACCATTCCTCTGCCCACCTGGCTAATTGATCCAGATCCTGCTGCAATCTTTCACAACCATCTTCACTAACTGCAAAACCACTCACTTCTGTATCATCAGCAAACTTGCTAATCTTGCCCTGTTCTATGACGTTTCACAGAGTGCTGGAGTAACTCAGCAGGTCAGGCTGAGTATAGAAGTTGGGAGGTCATGTTGCAGTTGCATAAGAAGCTGCCAGAGAAGGTAGTTGAGTTAGGGACTATTGCAACATTTAAGAAACAGTTAGATAGGTACATGGATAGGACAGGTTCGGAGGGATATGGATCAAACGTGGGCAGGTGGGACTAGTGCAGATGGGACATGCTGGGCCGAAGGGCCTGTATCCACACTGTATCACTCTATGACTCTATCTTTCTCTCTCAAACCCATTCTCCTGCCTTCTCCCCATTACCTCTGACACCCGTATCAATCAAGAATCTATCAATCTCCTCCTGAAAAATGTCCATTGACTTGACCTCCACAGCTGTCTGTGGCAATGAATCCCACAGTTCACCACCCTCTGACTTAAGAAATTCCTGCTCATCGCCTTCCTAAAGGAATGTCTTTTAATTCTGAGGCTGTGGCCACTGGTCTTAGACTCTCCCACTAGTGGAAACATCCTCTCCAAATCCACTCCATCCAGGTTTTTACCAGGCTGGGACAGACGGAACAGCTTCACACCGTGTCCCAAAGCTTGTGCCCTCTCCTGCATCACCCAAGGCAGCAGAGACGTTATAGGAGAGGGCAAGCACTCTAACAAAGTAGCTCACGATGGTTTATGTAACATTCAGGAATGTCTATGCGTGGCACATCATGAATATTACTGAAGAACGGTCTTGACCCGAAATATAATCTATACCTTTTCTCCAGAGATGCAGCCTGACCCACTGAGTTACTCCAGTACTCTGTGACATGTCACCTATCCATGTTCTCCACAGATGCTGCGTGACTCACTGAGTTACTCCAGCACTCTGTGACATGCCACCTATCCATGTTCTCCACAGATGCTGCCTGACTCACTGAGTTACTCCAGCACTCTGTGACATGTCACCTATCCATGTTCTCCACAGATGCTGCGTGACTCACTGAGTTACTCCAGCACTCTGTGAGACGTCGCCTATTCATATTCTCCGCAGATGCTGCCTGACCCACTGAGTTACTCCAGCACTTTGTGACTATTTTTCCTTCACCCATCTGCCCAAGACCATTCTCCCCCCTCCTTTCCTATGTTCCTTTCCACCCATAAACCTCTCTCTGCTTTTACATTTCACTCCTCTTTCAAATCTGCTCTACTTATCCACATGCATTTTTCTTTTTCACTTTTTAGTCATAGAATGATGCAGTGTGAAAACAGGCCCTTCAGCCCAACTTGCCCACACCGACCGACATGTCCTATCTAAACTAGTCCCACTCACATGCGTTTGGTCCATATCCATCTAAATCTGTCCTATCCATGTACGTGTCCAAATGTCTTTTAAACATTATGATAGTCCCAGCCTAACTACCTCCTCTGGCAGCTCGTTACATACACCCAGCACCTTTTGTGTGAAAAAGCTACCTCTCAGATTCCTGTTAATTTCTGAAATATTAGTCATAAATTTGGTGCAAAAATGCTCCAAAATAAGGCTCAGAATGCATCAGAGGGTCAGAGGGTGGTGAACTGTGGGATTCATTGCCACAGACAGCTGTGGAGGTCAAGTCAATGGACATTTTTCAGGAGGAGATTGATAGATTCTTGATTGATATGGATGTCAGAGGTAATGGGGAGAAGGCAGGAGAATGGGTTTGAGAGAGAAAGATAGAGTCATAGAGTGATACAGTGTGGATACAGGCCCTTCGGCCCAGCATGTCCCATCTGCACTAGTCCAACCTGCCCACGTTTGATCCATATCCCTCCGAACCTGTCCTATCCATGTACCTGTCTAACTGTTTCTTAAATGTTGCAATAGTCCCTAACTCAACTACCTTCCCTGGCAGCTTCTTATGCAACTGCAACATGACCTCCCAACTTCTATACTCAGCCTGACCTGCTGAGTTACTCCAGCACTCTGTGAAACGTCATAGAACAGGGCAAGATTAGCAAGTTTGCTGATGATACAGAAGTGAGTGGTTTTGCAGATAGTGAAGATGGTTGTGAAAGATTGCAGCAGGATCTGGATCAATTAGCCAGGTGGGCAGAGGAATGGTTGCATAGTTCCTTGAAGGTCGTGTCGCAGGTATATCAGGTGGTCAAAAAGTATTTTGGCACTTTGGCCTTCATCAGTCAGAGTATTGAGTATAGAAGTTGGGAGGTCATGTTGCAGTTGTATAAGACGTTGGTGAGACCGCATTTAGAATATTGTGTTCAGTTCTGGGCACCATGTTATAGGAAAGATGTCAAACTGAAAAGAGTATAGATCCACCCTGCATCAGTCCAATCAGGGTTGTGTCATCCGCAAACTTGAGAAGCTTGACAGAGGTGTCTGTGGAGGTGCAGTCATTGGTGTGGCGAGAGTAGAGGAGAGGGGAGAGTACGCATCCTATGCTGAGCGTTTGCGGGTTCGAGATATGCTTTCCCGCCTCACATGCTGCTTCCTGTCTGTCAGAAAGCTGGTGATCTACCGACAGACGGGTTCAGGCACAGTCAACTCAGAAAGTATGGAGCGTAATAGCTCTGGCACAATGGTGTTGAATGCAGAGCTAAAATAAATAAAACAAAATCCTCGCATAGGTCCCCTGGCAATCTAGGTGCTGGAGGATGAAGTACAGGCCCAGATTGACTGCGTCATCCACAGATCTATTGGCCCAATATGCAAAATGCAGATGGTCCAGCAGAGGGATTGTGATATTTTTCAGCTTGGCCAGCACAAGCATTTCAACGGTCTTCATGACTACAGTGCGACAAGCCTGTAGTCAGGCTGTGAGTGGGTGTGACTGAGGTCAGGCTGTGAGTGGGGGTGAAGTGTTGGTTGGGGTGTGAAAGGGTCCACTCTTTTCATACTGGAGTCTTGACTTAAGTAGGTGTGAAGTGGTGAATGGGAAGGAGAGGGTGCAGAGTCCATTCTTTGCAGACTGGGGTCTGGCTGTGTTTGTTGGGGAAGGGGTACCAGGGTTACGTTTCTGATTTTCAAGCCTGCAGTAAAACTCATTCAGGTCGTTCGTCAGCTGACGATTGTTCAAAGAGCAGGGGGCTTTCCTCTTATAGCTGGTGATTTCTTGCATGCCCTTCCAAACTGAAGAAGAGTCATTAGCTGAGAACCTCAACTTCTCAGAGTACCTTTCCTTGGCAGCTCTGATTCCTCTTCTCAGCTCTTTATCGATTAGGCTATCTTTTAACTCTTTAACGATTAGGCTATCGGCTTGATGCATATTTTCCCCCAGCCCCCCCGCCCCCCCCCCCCTCCCCCTGATCTGGAAATGGAAATGTTACATCTGTATATAATGATCCCATTAAAATGTGTATTTATGTCACAAACTATGGAATTCATATTTTTCAGTATTGATATCAAGGAAAATAAAGCAGTTCCAATTGTTTGATATTATTTGATATTGTTTAATATTATTCATATGGCAGAGAAAATATAATAGCTCTAAATTTTTTTCCAATCTCACTCAAGATAATCCCCCTTTCCCTCTCCCCTCCCCCATCTCTCTCTCCTCTCCCTTCCCCTCTCTCTCTCCCCCTCCCCCCTCTCACATCCCCCCTCTTTCTTGCGGGGGGGGCGAAGATGAAGGTGGCGCAGGCCCAGTGGGCGGGGGGGATGAAGGTGGTGGGAGCCCAGCGGGGGTGGCGTGGGCCCAGATGGGGTGGCGGGGGCCCAGCAGGTGTCAGTGGGGGTGGCGTGGGCCCAGCAGGGGTGGCGTGAGCCCAGCGGGGGTCAGCAAGGGTGGCGTGGACCCAGCGGGGGTGGCGTGGGCCCAGCGGGGGTCAGCGAGGGTGGCGTGGGCCCAACGAGGGTGGCGCGGTCCCAGCCAGGGTGTCGTGGGCCCAGCGGGGGTGGTGTGGGCCCAGCGGGGGTGGCGTGGGCCCAGCGGGGGTGGCGTGAGCCCAGCGGGGGTGGCATGAGCCCAGAGGGGGTGGCATGAGCCCAGCGGGGGTGGCATGAGCCCAGCAGTGGTGGCATGAGCCCAGAGGGGGTGGCATGAGCCCAGCAGTGGTTGCATGAGCACAGCTGTGGTGGCGTGGGCCCAGCGGGGGTAACATGAGCCCAGCGGGGGTGGCATGAGCCCAGCGGGGGTGGCATGAATCCAGCAGGGGTCAGCAGGGGTGGTGTGGGGGGAAGATGGCTTGGGCCCCGGCGGCAGGGGGAGGCGAGGGGAGCGGGCTCCGCCGCAGTGGTGTCTGGTGTTGGGGTTACAGCCGTTGGGTTCAGATTCAGCCACTCCCGCCCAGGGACGGGAGAACAGAGAACTGGCCGTTTCCAAAGTGTTTATTTATTTTTTCCGATTTTTTATTTTATTTTTTTCCGATTTTTATTTTTTATTTATTTTTTGGTGACTTTTTTCTTAGGGGGAAAAAAGGGGGGTGCGTTCGCACCCAACGCACCCCCCCCCCTTCGGACTACCATGTGTCATTTGGCAACTTAATAAGCTGCCAAGTTTGCCCTGCTGACAACAGAGAGAAAAAAATTAAATGAGAGCCCAGCAAGGTGTATAATATTTTTGACACTGTCATATGCCTTTCTTACATATGCTGTTACAACACACTGTAGTCTCTAAACAACCCTTCAGTAATTTTCCTTGCCTTCCATTTCAGAATAATAGTGTTTTAAGCCAATAACTCGACACTAGCACTGGCAATAAATAAACAAATAAATAAATAAGCGCAGCTTTCCAGCCCCTTATTTCATTGGCCACAATCGGCCGCAAATCGGTGTCAATCTGGTGGACCATCTTCCTCTAGTCGTGGGGGTGGGGGAATTGGGAGGGGCCTCACAAGTGGAACACCTTAGGGCCTCTCTTCATCAAAATCTGGCCCTGTCTTACCTCACTGTTCTTGTGCATATGACAATAAACAAATCTTGACTTGACTCTTTTATCCAGGCATGTTGCAGTCTTTGGAACTATATCGAATTCAACACTTTCAGATGACTCCTTTCCCATTTGCCACGGAACTGGCCAGTTCTGCTGTAACTATATCTATTTGTAACAGTAACTCGTTATTCTCCTTGTACAGACTGCCAATGCACTAGGTGTTTCCGGGATATATGTGTGGTTCCATGTATATACATTAATTTGTTCTATGTACCTTATTTTTTCTCTCGTTTCCCTTTCCCCTGACTCGGTTTGAAGGGTCTCGACCCGAAGCGTCACCTATTATTTTTCTCCAGAGATGCTCTGATCCGCTGAGTTACTCCAGCTTTTTGTGTCTATCCTACATATTTTTAATTTTATGTTTCAACACCTCTTATGACTTGCATTTCATTGATTTAACACAATCCCCTCTTATTTTCTGCCTCTAGCTCACCGCTATTAACCAGGCGATTCTGGAAGCAAGGATTTTCTGTTTTTATTGTCGTATCCGAATTTACCCGTGTGGTGCTGAACTAATTGGCGCTTGAATAGAGAGCTGGTGCCAATTTACAGCAGCCCATTATTCTTACACATTACCTAGCACCCAAGATTATCAACGGGACCCTCGCATCACAACCTGTCTCAGCGCGAATTCTCACCCGCTCCGCTTTTATCGCCCAGTTCCTTGAAATTCCCGATCATGCTCAATCTCTGGACACCGTTCCCGCCCAATACAAACTACAACTGCCCTCTTTGCAATTCTGTATCTTACACTAACCCCTCCGTTTTTTCCCCCCCAATTAATAATTTTTTTAAAGGAAACGGCAGCCCCGCCCATAGCGTCCTGACGAGTTACGTTTCAGGAAAAACCCACCAACTCAATTCAACTTTCTTTGACCCAGCCCATAAATCCCGGCCATCCCATCTTCCCGTTTCATAGTTGTCTTCCCCGGCAAGCGAGCGGATCGGGCTTCGCAATCGTACAAGGAGGGACTCGAGTCCTCTCAGCCGCAACGATCCCAGTGTTGTTGGATTGTACCAGCCTTCTCCCTGCCTGCTTCCCATTATTTGCAGCGTGTATATGGAGTGACAGCTCACACCAGACTCTGCTGATCAGACCCTCTGATTGCTGTACAGAAGGTGCAAGAAGAACCCCTTTCAAATTCTTCCCGCAAGACTTTTCCTCCGGTTGGAATGGGTTGCTGCACAGGTCGCTGTACTTTAATTTTCCTCTGCACTTTGCAGCTGGTGAGTATTCCACCCCGACCCATTGTGTTTGGATCGTGTGCCCATTGCTTAGAAAAACGCCGTGGGACGTTTGAAGGGAGTTGCCTACTTTTAGATTTAATCAGTGGCAAGACATAATACATGCGGTTGTTTGCTTAAATCTATGTCAGTATTTATTGCCTGCACAGTAGAGTCAGCATGTCATGGTTAATATGTTTGATATAATACGATGTGTGCGTGATGGAGCACATCAACTTAAAGCTAAAAATGACAGTACGGTACACCTAGTTCCCAGTGTGGTTCGTTAGCAACCTAATGCCTCGTAAACCAAATATCGTTCAGCGACTGCCCTTGGTTTGGTCTCGCTATCCTACCATCTCTTTGTTGTGTTGAATTGCGCTTTGCCGGGTTGTTGTCTGTGTGGTGTGAAGATGGATTTACAAAAATCATGCCTGTTTGTTACTCCTTTTGTTTTCGCCACTGGTGCTTTGAGCGGCGCTGACAGTTCAGTTTGTGTGTTTTGCTGTAGTGCAACTATTTTTTTTTAAATGATATCAAATGGTTCTTGTAATCTCTTTCCCGACTTCACCCCCCTCGAAATCACCAGACTGCCGCCAATGACTGGGAAACTATACAGCAATATCGCGAAGGAAAATAGATACTGGTTCACTGGCTCGAGTGCCCCTTCCGATACAAGGCGACCGAGAGCCTAGGATTGGCCGGGGGGGGGAGGCGACTGAATGTTGGCCTTGCGGCTTATTGCCAGCAGCCGCTTGTCCCACCACATCCAACTAATTGTTTTTTTAAGAATGCTGTCAATAAATAAGGCAAACTTCCTCGTCAAATTTCTCTTAGATTTACTAGATACATATCTTTTCGACACGCATTCTGTTGTAGGGACCGGTTTGGTGCGACTGTGTGTGTGTGTGTGTGTGTGCGTGTGTGTGCTCTGGTCTAAACTGTGCTGTGGGTCTATTTCTACACGCTCGCTGGTTGATGTTTGACGGCGCACATCAGCAAAACACCGAGCACCAGAACAAACTAGTAGTTCTCGGCAGTAAGCGAGTTTTAGGACACCGCGAGATAGAACGAAATGACGGGTTTGGGTAAATACCCTGCGAGGCGCGGGCTGCTCACATATGTATTGATCTTTCTATAAGAGGGGGAGCATCTGGCTGTTGGGAGAATAAAATGAATCCGCACCGGATGGATAATGCAGCTGACAAAGGCAGCGATTGCCCGCTGAACGCCTGCTGGTGTGAGCAGGTGTCGTCCTGCCAATGCATTTTGCACCTGGGATATTCAGACCTAAAGTATACCATGCCTTTTCAATGTTCTTCCCTGGTAGTCAGTTTGACGCTCAGATTATATATAGGCTTTTATTTTGGGAATAAATATTCAAGAAAGAGATGATATATCCTTGACATTAGAAACCGTTTATCCTTTGTTTTTGGCTCGGTTATCTCGGCTTCTGGTAAAGGATGAGAAATGAATCATTTCCAGACCAAACTACCAACTAGACCAGATTAGCAATCCAACAACATCTGAAATGAGTGGTCAGGCTGGTGTTACAGGATGGCGTGCAGGACTCAAAGGCCGAAGCTTTGGGTCAACGTTATTAACTACATCGTTTCTGTCAACCCTCCCTTTCCCACAGATCCAATTCGAAAGATTTGTTTTAAAGTAACTCTTATGTCTTATAATTTCCACACCCGATCGGTTTACTCAGGCTGAGTGAGGCTACAGCACTAACCAAGAACCAAACCTGGACAGCACTAAGGGAGCACTGAGTGGCAGCTTGATCATCCTGGGCTGAGGTTTCAGGGAGTGAAGAGTTTGGGGAGGGTCGACTCGCAATCCTGCTCATTCTCGCACCGTTTCCATCTATGATCATTAGGTCGAACTCAGTCCCGTCTATACTCATTCCCGTCAAAGGAACAGTGTAACTAATTGGTCTCCATTATCAACGGGCTGATCATCGACACACTCCTGCTCAATTTGCCTCAGTGTCACGTATGTTGGGTGACCAGTTGGGTGACCATTCTTCGTACTGTCCAAAATGGAAGTTTCTGTCTTCTGTACACCTTAACATCCTTTCATTTATAGTATGTTACATGATAGATGGCATGGGTAGGCAGGCTGCCAGAACATTTTTCCCAGGGTGGAAATGTCACAAACTAGAGGGCATAGCTTTAGCATGAGATGGATAACTTTTAAAGGAGATGTGTGGGGGAACTTTTTCTTACATTGCCTGGAACGTGTTGCCAGGGGTGGTGTTGGAGTCCGATACAATTGATGTTTAAGAGGCTTTTAGATGGGCACATGGATATACAAGAATGAGGGGATATGGATCATGTGCAGGCAGATAAGACTGGTTTGTGTTGGCACCATGTTTGGCATAGACATTGTAGACTGAAGGGCCTGTTCAGGTGCTGTATTTTACTAAGTTATGTGATGGGAATATTATCTTGATGGTATCCATTTTCAATGTACTACCATTGCCAAAATCAGCTGCACTGCTGGCTGGCTGACAGGAGGACTTAATATGAAAGACACCAATCTCCTCACAGGTGTGACTACTTTCACAATCAGAGCAAACCCCTTGCACTAATTGTAGGCAATGAAGTGATGGATGTGATCATTGTGATTTGAAAAAAAGAACTGATTAGTAATAGTTGAGCAACCTAATTGCAATTGATTAAAATAGAATGCAAATGATGCACAAGTGCGTGCAATTTAATTTAAATAGATTTTGTCATTACCATCTTGTACAGAAATTGAAAATAAGACTACTAATCTAACTGTTCCTTCACTGCTTCTGATCTTTTGCTCTGAGTGCAAGTGTCATCATTTGGAAAAACATCTCAGCAAAAGTTATATCAAAGGGGACTTAATGCAGAGAAAGAAACTGTAAAGCAAACATTTCTTTCACTTTTGTTCTTGTTTTGGAAATTGTCTTGTATGAGTGCCAACAATAAGGTCTTCTGAGTTTATGGATTCTCAACACATTTTCTCATGTTGCTTCTGGAGTTCCACTGCATAAATTATAATAAATCAACAGATCTAAACTTTTTGGACATTATGATATTTGGTTAGGGCTAATCTATGTTGTTTAGATTGATACACTTGGTTAGTGTTTTGATTTGCTTGCTATAGTCACTCAGCATGTGAATGGAAAATTGAATAGAAAAAAAAATGTATCAATGTGCTTGAATTGTTTCAGAATTATTTAATATCTATGTTAGAAACATAATATTCACTGTCTACTTGGTGTAACTGCGCTTTGGAAGTTGCTATACTCTAGATATCAATGCACAGCCTGTTCAGATTACTAATATTATTGTTGGCACATTAAACAAAAATATCCTATTAAAATCTGTACTGATTGTTGTCTTTGCTATCATGCATTGATCTTTCATAAGAAGTTATCCTAAAACTGTTGTTGATGTTGGCACTTCAGCTTTTATAGATTTCTGTTGATTGAAAATTCTATTGGTCCTGAATCCTTTAACTTTGCTGGATGTCATAATGAAAGCAGATTGAAGTGCAGCATTTCAGTTAGTGCATATGCATTTATAAGCAGCAATTTTCCTGTATGAACAAGCTCAAAGATATGACTGCTGAAGCAGCCAACTGATTTTGACTATAGTTTGATTGAATCAAACTACCTGAAGGGTAAATTCTGCCGAGAAGCTTTCTAATCACAATTAATTTCATCATATTTTTTTAGAAGACAATCTTTGGTTATAAATACAAGGTTAAACAGTAAAACAACTTGCTTAGTTTCCTTGTTTAAGAAGGAACTGCAGATGCTGGAAAATAGAAGGTTTACAAAAATGCTGGAGAAACCCAGGGGGTGAGGCAGCATCTATGGAGCGAAGGAAATAGGCAACGTTTCTGAAAAAAGGTTTCGACGCGAAACATTGCCTATTTCCTTCGCTCCATAGATGCTGCCTCACCCGCTGAGTTTCTCCAGCATTTTTGTCTACTTAGTTTCCTTTTTTCCTTTGCATTTCTATATATTCTGAATAGATGATTTCATATATATTGTTTGGGTTCAGTTGAATTGTTGTGGAGATGTTTGGTTTCTTTTCAGCCTTTGGGCTCATGAGAAGTTCCAGAATAAATAACCAAAAATTCATTTGAAACTTAGCTAAGTCCAATATCTTCTTGTAATATTTTGCATTCCTCCTTGGCGTTAGCGAACTTCTCAATTTGGTACAGTCTGCAAATTTTGTGTCATGTAACCTGTGTCCAAGGCAAACCTTTAGTACAAATAATGAATCTAATTATTCTTAGGATTAACCCTTGTGGAGCACTGCTTCTGTTTTCCTCCAGTATGAATACCTACCCTCTTTCCCATGTTCTGTAGTTAAAAGAACAGCATAGAAAAATAGAAACATAGAAAATAGGTGCAGGAGTAGGCCATTCGGCCCTTCGAGCCTGCACTGCCATTCAATATGATCATGGCTGATCATCCAACTCAGTAGCCTTCTCTCCATACCCCCTGATCCCTTTAGCCACAAGGGCCACATCTAATTCCCTCTTAAATATAGCCAATGAACTGGCCTCAACTACATTCTGTAGCAGAAAATTCCACAGATTCACCACTCTGTGTAAAAAATGATTTTCTCATCTCGGTCCTAAAAGACTTCCCTCTTATCCTTAAACTGTGACCCCTTGTTCTGGACTTCCCCAACATCGGGAATAATCTTCCTGCCTCTAACCTGTCCAACCCCTTAAGAATTTTGTAAGTTTCTATAAGATCCCCCCTCAATCTTCTAAATTCTAGCAAGTACAAGCCGAGTCTATCCAGTCTTTCTTCATATGAAAGTCCTGCCATCCCAGGAATCAGTCTGGTGAACCTTCTCTGTACTCCCTCTATGGCAAGAATGTCTTTCCTCAGATTAGGAGACCAAAACTGTATGCAATACTCCAGGTGTGGTCTCACCAAGACCCTGTACAACTGCAGTAGAACCTCCCTGCTCCTATACTCAAATCCTTTTGCTATGAATGCCAACATACCATTCGCTTTCTTCACTGCCTGCTGCACCTGGTTTTGTGGTTGCAGTTATGATTCTCATCCTGTATATTGGCTCCCTGAAGATGAGGATAAAGATAGCCCTGAGAAACTGCACCAAATTCAAGACATGAACAGCTGGAGGTCATAGTCAATGTACAATTAATGTGCATAGAAAAGAGGATGAGGTCCTCCAGAGATATCTTTAAGAAGTTAGGAAAGAAATGCAGAAGCAGAAACTAGAAGGTAATAATTTCTGAATTACTCTTTGTGCCAAGACTAGGCAAAGACAGGAAAGGAAGAATAGTGTGGCTTGAGAGAGAGGTCAAGGAAGAGGGATTTAGATTACTGGAGGACTGAGACCAGTTCTGAGAAAATATAACCTTTACTGACTAGACTGATTGCACCTTGCTGGGCTGGGACCAGTGCTCTCACAGAAACTTCACTTGTGCTGTGTGTGGAAGGTTTAAAATGATTTGACGGGGGGGTTGGGCACAGGAGGGAGCTTTGGAAAGTGGATAACAAAAAGCTGCAATCAGAAGAGAGAAATAACACTGGACAAGAAGTAGAAAGGTGCTTGATCAGACAAAATGAGGAAAGTACAAACTACGCTTTAGATAGTTAACAGTGCATGTGCAATGCAAAAAGCATATTAAACAAGGTGGTTGAGCTCCAAGTGGAATTAACCGATAGATTTATGATATAATGGTCATAACAGGACCTGACTTAAAGGAAGTGGTGAGGATACCAAGGAGCAATATTGCAAGGATATTTCAGAGGCGTGTAAAAGCCATGGAATAGTGATAATGCGGGACTTCAACTTTCCAAAACTAGGCAGGAATGGCAATCAAATTGGTGTGAAATTTCCAAGGTATGTTCAAAGAACTTTATTTGATCAATTTGTTTCAGGTACACTGAGGAAAGCAATATGGCAAGACTTGATTGTAAGAAATGAGGCAGGCAAAGTGCATGGAGTATCAATTTGTGACGTCTCGAAAGCAGCGAGCATAATACAATAAGATTTAGCATCGCTGTGGAAAAGGAATAGACAGCTCCAAGGTAACAAAAAGTCAATTGATGTCTGGCCAATTTCAATGAAATGAAAGAACAGATCTGGCCTAGATATGCTGGACTCAAAGCTTGGCAGGCAAAACCTTTTTGAAGAATGGGAAGCTTTCAAACTGGAGGAGTTTCAGGTACAATTCGTGGTACATTTGCATAAGGATGAATGGTAGAGAAAGTAAAGCTAGAATTCCTCAGAGGAACAAAAAGACGGCAGCAGAATGGGCATGTAATAGATGCCAAGTTGTTTGCACAAGTGAGAACCAGGCTGATTACAGGAAGTTCAGAGAGGATGGAATAAAGGAAATAAGAGAAGCAAAGGGAAAACATGAGTAAAGGTTGGCAGCAGGCATAAAAGGGAATCCAGAAGTATTCTTGTACATTTTACTGTCTTCCGTATGTGAACAGAACAAGGTTGTAAGCAGATGAGTGGGGCTGAAGAGAAAGAGTCAGAGTGATACAGTGTGGAAACGGGCCCTTCGGCCCAACTCACCCACACCGGCCAACAGTGTCCCAGCTGCACTAGTCCCACTTGCCTGTGCTTATTCTATATCCCTCCAAACCTGTCCCATCCATGTAGCTTTCTAATTGTTTCTTAAATGATGGGATAGTCCCAGCCTCAACTGGCAGCTTGTTCCATACACCCACCACCCTTTGTGTAAAAAAGTTACCCCTCGGATTCCTATTAAATCTTTTCCCCTTCACCTTGAACACCTCTGGTCCTTGATTCCCCTACTCGGGGCAAAAGACTCTGTGCATCTACCCAATCTATTCCTCTCATGATTTTGTATACCTCTATAAGATCTCCCCTCATCCTCCTGTGCTCCATGGAATAGAGACCCAGCCTACTCAACCTCTCCCTATAGCTCACACTCTCTAGTCCTGGCAACATCCTCATAAATCTTTTCTGAACCCTTTAAAGCTTGGCAATATCTTTCCTATAACATGGTGCCCAGAACTGAACACACTATTCTAAATGCGGTCTCGCCAAATTCTTATACAACTGCAACATGTCCTCCTAACTTCTATATGCCATATGCTGACTGATGAAGGCCAAAATACCAAAAGCCTTTTTGACCATCTTGTCTACCCGTGACTCGACCTTCAAGGAACCATGCACCTGTACTCCTAGATCCCTCTGCTCTACAACACTACCCAGAGGCCTACCATTTACTGTGTAGGTCCTGCCCTTGTTTGACATCCCAAAATACGACACCTCACACTTTTCTGTATTCAATTCCATCAACTATTCCTCCGCCCACCTGGCCAATCGATCCAGATCCTGCTGCAATCTTTCACAACCATTTTCACTATCTGCAAAACCACTAACTTGCCAATCTTGCCCTGCATGTTCTCATCCAAATCATTGATGTAGATGACAAACAGTAATGGGCCCAGTATCGAACCCTGAGGCACACCACTAGTCACAGCTAAAAATGTACTCATGGATCAAAGGTCATGGTTTTGGTTCTAAATGTATACTTTATCAGATGTGATAGGAGTCTCAGCAAACAACAAAGTAATTCAGATTCCCGGTTGACCTATAGATTCTTGGAGCAAAGAGGCTGGCTGAATTTAAGGTGGATAAATTGCCTGGTCCAAATGTGACACACTTGAGACTGCGGAGGGAATTTCAGAGGACTTGCTATTTATAGATTTGGTGAGGTTGGGTCCCCGATAGCTGGGAAATTGTAAATGTTAACTTGTTCAAAGAGAACTGTGTACCTTTACACAGAGAAACCACAGATGAGCCAGTGTAATCTTGATGAAGGGGTAAATTCTTGAAGAAATAACCAGCAACACAATTAGCAATTACTTTGACAGCAGTGGATTGATTGGACTAAGCTAGCATGGATTTGCAAATTAAGAAACAGAGAGGGAAATAAAGGTGATTTGCTACTTTTTATATGTGACAAGATACCATTTAATGGATTAGTCATCAAATTTAGACCATAAAATAAAAGGAGCTGCAGTTGCCTCAAGAGTAAGTAGGAGGAAACAGAGCAGATCAGCACGGTGTTGCAGCTAGTAGATTTGCTGCCACACAGCGCTAAAGACCTGGGTTTGATCTTGATCTTGGGTGTTGTCTGTGCAGAGTTTGCATGTTCTCTCTGTGACTGTGTGGGTTTCCTCTGGGTACTTCAGTTTTCTCCCATATCCCAAAGATGACAGGTGTATTGTTAATTGTCTTCTGTAAATTGCCCCTAGTGTGTAGAGATTGGGAGAGTCGGATAACATAGAACTTGTGTGAATGGATGATCGATGTTTGGCATGGACGGTGGGCCAAAGGGCCTGTTTCCATGCTGCATCTGCATCTCTATCTCATTTGGTTTCTCAATGCACATCAATAACTCAGACTTGGGTACACAATCCGCAATTTCCATATCTTCAGATGACTCAGAACTTGGAAGCATGGAACTACAAGGAGGAGCATCATAGACGAAAGGGCCTGTCCCACTGTACGAGGTAATTCAAGAGTTCCCCCGAGTTTTCCCCTGATTCGAACTCGGAGAATGTCCGTAGCGGGTCCGTAGGAGTTCGTGGATGTCCTGTAGCGGCTCGTACAAGTAAAAAGTAACACATGTTTTTTTTCATCACGAGTATTTTTTTTACTCGTGGACATTTTTCACAGTTGAAAAAACGTCACAAGTTTACCGGATTTCCCCGAGTACCTACTGTTATTCGTACGAGCCGCTACGGGACATCCACGAACTCCTACGGACCCGCTACGGACATTTTCTGAGTTCGAATCGGGGGAAAACTCGGGAGAACTCTTGAATTACCTCGTACAGTGGGACAGGCCCTTTAGAGATATTAAGCCCATCTGAAGAAGGTGGTCTGCTCGAAACATCACCTGTTCCTTTTCTCCAGAGATACTGCCTCACTCACTGAGTTGCTCTAGCACTTTATGTTCATCTTTGGTATCTGCATCTGCAGTTCCTTCCTACACTTTATGGAGATATAGAAGAGCAAGTAGAATGGATGAATAGGTGACGAATGAATTTAATACTGACAAATCAGAAGACGTGTTTTATACAAAGAATAAGATGTAATGTATACTGAAATGGCGGGTACAATTCTAAAAAGGAATGCAAGAACAGAGACAACTGGGATTATGTGTGCATAACTCGTTGAAAATGGCAGGACAGGTTGAGAAACTAATTAAAAGGCATAAGGCCACCTGACTTTTTATTAAGAATATAAGAGAAAGGAAGTAATAATGAACCTTCATATAAGACTAGCTTGGCCACAACCTGAGGGTAGCAAGTTAGAACAGATGAAAGGGCTTTGGAGAGGACACAGAAGACACTTATGGAAGTTTCCACGGAAGATGGACTTTGGTTATGTGGATAGACTGGAGAAGCCTTCTTGGCGTTTGGAGGTCTAAAATAAATATTTAAAACCCTGAAGTGTACATAGTCACTAGATGTAGATAAATAAATTTGTGGGCAGGCCAAAAGCCTAAGCAGTCATAGGATCATATAACATGGAAACATGCCTTTCAGCCCAACTGGCCAAGCCGATCAAGATGCCCCATCTACACTGGTCCCACCTGCCTGTGATAGGCCCATATCCTTCTAAACGTTTCCTATCCATGTACCTGCCCAAATGTATTTTAAATGTTGTGATAGTACCTGCCTCCTGCGGTGGCTCACTCCAAATACTCACCACCGTATGTGAAAAAAAAAAAGTTGGCCCTCTGGTTCTTATTAAATCATTTTCCTCTCACCTTAAGCCTACGTCCTCTGGTTCTTGATTCCCTATATCTGGGTTAAAGACTCTGTGCACTTACCCTATCTATCTGCTCCATACAGTTTCCTTGCCATTTAAAAAATATATATTGTAAAAGCTACACTTCCATCAAATGATTAATTGGGCACACATATTGGGGATGCTCTGAGGCCACAAACCCCACAATACAATTTCCTGACTAGTTGACTTTCACGTTGGTGCTACATTTACCAAGCTGCATATTTGTAAAATAAAAAGTGTCATTTGCGTAAAAATATCCTGATTTTCTTTATTGTGAGGGAATATAAATAGCTTAAAATTAATTGGCAAATTAGTTGAAATAAAAAAGAAAAAAAAAAAAGAAAACTTCCAGCACTTTAGCAGTATTTGAAATAAGAAAGAAACTGGCACGATTCCAGCTAATTCTTGCAACCAGTTGGTGCTTCTTGACATTGAATCTCAAAACCAATCTAACAATAGGAATATCACAATGCAGTGGCTAGTAAAAACAATAGCTGTAGTGACCATTTAATGATGTCTACTGCTTAACATGGATTCACTCTATTGGATGTCTTGTGAACTTATTGTTGGTCTGTCAGTGTGCTGATGTCGGGGTGGGATGGTACACAATAAATTCTACATTTAAATATGAATTGAAAGGTCGGCTTGCAAAATGATTATCTCGCTGCCTATTGTTGCCCCATTCCATATCACTGTGAAAAAGAGTTCATATATCAGCAGCGGAATAATTTGGGATTTGAGTACCTGTGGTGATTTTAGATATTGATATTAAACTTCTACTTGTTCAGCATATAATTCTTATATTGCAATACATGTTCAGTGTCTGTAAAAATAGATTTGCATACAACACATCAAATGAAATGCGTTGCTAACAAAGGTCAAGAACTGGCTCTTATTGCTAAACAAAGACTGGAGTATTGTGCTTCTTAGTATGAGATAGTCATGCTTTGCTCCCCATTGTTAAAGCAATGCTGTGTGCTCGTGGTGGGTGACATGTAAACAAACGTTAGTTCTCCTCCCTAACAGCTGGTAAATTTGAATGAAGTCCATGGTTACAGAAAGTGATTATTTCTAAATGATGAATATTTGAGTGTAAGTGGTGCCCTCTTTTGGCCCTTCCCTTTCAGAGTTAGCAAAGGCTGAAATCTCCTTCTGGAACCATTCAAACCTTTCAAATGCAAACATAATCAAAGGGAGTTAATATTAAGAAAGAATTAAACAAGGGAGTCTGCTGAGCTCGTACCCTTTAGCTTGGAAATGTGGTTTACATTGTCCAGATGGGTATTTTCCCAAGGGAAGACTCTTTCTTTCACATAATGCATCAAGTGCAGGTTTTAAGCGCTTGTCTGATATAAGGGCTCGAGTTGTATTATAATCATGTGAATGACCATTTATAATATCATAAGAAGTACTCTGCACTTATGATAAAACAGAGTCTACTTTGCATCTTTATTAATGGTGTTAGGAAAGCCAGTCTTATCTCCTTTGTCATTGCACTAAATGCCTTCTTGCACCCCAAGCAGCCAGATGCAGATTGGGAAAATCTGAATGCAGCTGACAAAGTCAATCCACTTTGAGCTTAGAATGCACCAGTTTGAATATTTTATTTTTATGTTCTTGTCTGAAGTATATTCTATTAAAATTAATAACTAAAATGTGAATTCCATTCATTTTGCACTTTGTGAAATGTTTTCTTGAAGCACGAGTTAAACATTTTTTCCACATAAAACGCTCATGAATGATAAGATTTTAATTCCAGTAAATAACTCTGTTTACATAGTTTATAGAAATAGAGCTTTGCATAAATAAATACTACACTAAGTGGGACCCACTGGTTCCCATGTTCACATGGGAGGGCTGGTCCCCCAACACAATATTCCACCTCTCCACCAATTCCAAGATTGCTGGCCAGTGTGGGGTAGGGGGGTAGGGGGGGGGGGGGCTTTTTGGAGCACTAGTACGGGTATTGTGGGCCGAAGGGACTGGTTTCCAGAGGGCTAATATGGACAATGTGGGCCGAATGGATTCTTGGGCTGGCAGCTCAGTAACTCAGGCCTGGCAGGCAGGCAGCTCAGAAACTGCCAGAAATTCTGCTGAAAACAGGTGAGACTGTGAGAGAAGGGGGAGAGGCTGGACGATCAATTTTAAACATTTTCATCTTTTTTTACAGTTGCAAAAGGCACATGGTTCCAATAGGCACACGGTTGCAATAGGCACACATTTCAATAGCCACAGTTTAAAAACAGATAAAGGGCACTCACAGGTCAGTATTCTCAGTATTCTGCAGATTTCCAGCTCGGACTGAGAGTCGTGACCCTCTCCCTCCGCCATCTTGTGGGTTGTGTGTGGTGTGGGTGAGTGGGGAGGGGGGTGGTTGATGCTAAGGTGCTTGATAAGGTGCCAGCACCAGCTGGAGTGCATCTGGGGGATTTAAAGGAAGGGATTGCAGAGATCGTGGGCACATTGGTTGAAAATTTTCAAAACTTGCTGAACTCCAGGAGGATACAAGGAGATTGAAATGCAATCAATGTAAAACCAGCCTATTCAAAAAGGAGAAAGGCAGAAGGCAGGGAATTACAATCCAGTTGGTTTAACGGCTTTTATTGGCAAGATACTCAAGTCAATAATCATGGAGGAAATAGTTAATAATTTAGGAACTGAATCTAATTAAATCCAGTCCACATTGTTTTATGAAAGCTGAAACATGCTTGACAAAATTGCTTGACTTCATTGAGGATGCAACAGAGGGTGTTGATATAGCAGAATCTTTATGTGTATTTAGATGTCCAAAAACCATTTGACGAGGTGCATATTGGAGGCTAGTGCATACTTTAAAAGGCCCTGGTATTAGAGAAAATGTGTTATAATGGTTTGAAATCTGGCTGTCTCAGAGAAAATAGTAAGAATAAATGGGTCCTTTTCAGATTGGAAGGAGATAACCGGTGGAGTACTTGGCCCACTGTTGTTTATTAAGTATATAATGTTTCTAAATTTGCCGATGATACAGAAATAGGTGAAAAGGTACGTTGAGATAAGAATATTGTGATTCTTCAATGGCATTTAGATTGATTGGGTGGCCAAAAGACTTGCTAATGAAGTTTAATGGGGGACGTGTGAGGTCATGCACTTTGATAAGGGAAATCAAAGGACAGATTATTATCTAAATGGAGAGTGACTGCAAATGAGTGAGGGACCAAGGTGCCCTGGTGCTTGAACCATAAAAAGATAGTAGGCCTTCATATTGTTCTTCATTACAAAGAGGTTGGTGTTTAAAAATGGGTAAGTTTTGTTGTGATTGTAGAAGGATTTGGTGAGGCCTTAACTGAGATACTACATAGATTGTTGGTGCCCATACCCAATAAATGATACAGTTAATAAAAAAGACACAAAGTGCTGGAGTAACTCTGGGTCAGGCAGCATCTCTGGAGAACGTGATGGCGACATGTAGGCTTGGAATCCTTCTTCAGTTTAGACCCAAAACATCACCTATCCATGTTACCGCAGTTCTGACTCTCAGTCTGATGAAGGGTCTCGACCCAAACCGTCACCTATTTCAGAAATGCTGTCTGACCCGCTGAGTTACCCCAGTATTTTGTGTCAATTTTTGTAAACCAGCATCTTAAAGGCTTGATTCTTAAAGGGTTGATGGTGGATATGCAATGGAAGGCATTTAAAGACTGCATGGATGAACTACAACAATTGTTCATCCCAGTTTGGCAAAATAATAAATCAGGGAAGGTAGTGCATCCGTGGATAATGAGGGAAATCAGGGATAGTATCAAAACAAAAGATGAAGCATACAAATTAGCCAGAAAAAGCAGCCTACCAGAGGACTGGGAGAAATTCAGAGTCCAGCAGAGGAGGACAAAGGGCTTAATTAGGAAAGGGAAAATAGATTATGAAAGAAAACTGGCAGGGAACATAAAAACTGACTGCAAACATTTTTATAGATATGTGAAGAGAAAAAGATTAGCTAAAACAAATGTAGGTCACTTGCAATCAGAAATGGTTGAATTGATCATGGGGAACAAGGACATGGCAGACCAATTGAATAACTACTTTGGTTCTGTCTTCACTAAGGAAGACATAAATAATCTGCCGGAAATAGCAGGGGACCGGGGGTCAAATGAGATGGAGGAACTGTGTGAAATCCAGATTAGCCGGGAAGTGGTGTTAGGTAAATTGAATGGATTAAAGGCCGATAATTCCCCAGGGCCAGATAGGCTGCATCCCAGAGTACTTAAGGAAGTAGCCCCAGAAATAGTGGATGCATTAGTGATAATTTTTCAAAACACTTTAGATTCTGGAGTAGTTCCTGAGGATTGGAGGGTAGCTAATGTAACCTCACTTTTTAAAAAGGGAGGGAGAGAGAAAACGGGGAATTACAGACCAGTTAGTCTAACATCGGCAGTGGGGAAACTGCTAGTCAGCATTAAAGATGGGATAGCTGCATATTTGGAAAGTGGTGAAATCATTGGACAAAGTCAGCATGGGTTTATGAAAGGTGAATCATGTCTGACTAATCTAATAGAATTTTTCGAGGATGTAACTAGTAGAGTGGATAAGGCAGAACCAGTGGATGTGTTATATCTGGACTTTCAGAAGGCTTTCGACAAGGTCCCACATAAGAGATTAGTATGCAAACTTAAAGCACATGGTATTGGGGGTTCAGTATTGATGTGGATAGAGAACTGGGTAGCAGACAGGAAGCAAAGAGCAGGAGTAAACGGGTCCTTTTCAGAATGGCAGGCAGTGACTAGTGGGGTACCGCAAGGCTCGGTGCTGGGACCCCAGCTATTTATAATATATATTAATGATTTGGACGAGGGAATTGAATGCAACATCTCCAAGTTTGCGGATGACACGAAGCTGGGGGGCAGTGTTAGCTGTGAGGAGGATGCTAGGAGGCTGCAAGGTGACTTGGATAGGTTGGGTGAGTGGGCAAATGCATGGCAGATGCAGTATAATGTGGATAAATGTGAGGTTATCCACTTTGGTGGCAAAAACAGGAAAGACTATTATCTAAATGGTGGCCGATTAGGAAAAGGGGAGATGCAACGAGACCTGGGTGTCATGGTACACCAGTCATTGAAAGTAGGAATGCAGGTGCAGCAGGCAGTGAAGAAAGCGAATGGTATGTTAGCATTCATAGCAAAAGGATTTGAGTATAGGAGCAGGGAGGTTCTACTGCAGTTGTACAGGGTCTTGGTGAGACCACACCTGGAGTATTGTGTACAGTTTTGGTCTCAGAATCTGAGGAAGGACATTCTTGCCATAGAGGGAGTACAGAGAAGGTTCACCAGACTGATTCCGGGGATGTCAGGTCTTTCATATGAAGAAAGACTGGATAGACTCGGCTGTACTCGCTAGAATTTAGAAGATTGAGGGGGGATCTTATAGGAACTTACAAAATTCTTAAGGGGTTGGACAGGCTAGATGCAGGAAGATTGTTCCCGATGTTGGGGAAGTCCAGAACACGGGATCACAGTTTAAGGATAAGGGGGAAGTCATTTAGAACCGAGATGAAAAACATTTTTCACACTGATAGTGGTGAATCTCTAGAATTCTCTGCCACAGAAGGTAGTTGAGGCCAGTTCATTGGAGGTAGTTAGATGTGGCCCTTGTGGCTAAGAGGATCATGGGGTATGGAGAGAAGGCAGGTATGGGATACTGAGTTGGATGATCTGTCATGATCATAATGAATGGCGGTGCAGGCTCGAAGGGCCGAATGGCCTACTCCTGCACCTATTTTCTATGTTGCTATGTTTCTATCTGTAGTTCCTTGTTTCTTCAACACAGAAGAGGAGATGAGGCCAGTGTAGATCAGCTAGGATATTGTGTCGTAGGTTTGAAGGGCCTGATTGGCAGCTACTGCTCTTATTTTCTCACTATGCACAATATCAACTTGTTTTGTATCATCAGCAAAATTGGAAATGTAGCAATAGTTCCCCTACACAAATTGCTGATATGGATTGTGAATAGCTGGGGCCCAAGCACTGAATCCTGTACCACAATCGTCACAGCCTTGCAACCTGAGAAAGGCCTGTTTATTCTCATTCTATTCTTCTGTCTGAAACCAATTCTCAATCCATGTCAATATTTTATTCTCTGTTCCATGTGGTTTAACCTTGTTGACCAACTTCATTTGTGGGACCTTTATTGAAAGCATTGTGAAAATATAAACACATCACATTCACTTGTTCCCTGACAGATATTCTGCTGCTCCTTTCCTCAAAGAACTCCAGCAGATTATTGAAATGTGATTTCCTTTCATAAACATCATGCTGTCTCTCCTCAGTATTGTTTAAGGTCTTTTTGTACATTACTGACTATTGAATCCCTCATGCTAATATTAAGGTAGCAGGTTAAAAGTAATTTTTTTTTCTGTTCCATTGTTTCTTAAATTGTGTGGTTACAATTATATGGGTATAATCTGCAAGAACCGTTACAGAATCTATATAATTCTGAAACACGATGACTGGAACATGCTCTAATTTCTATAAATTCCACTATTTCAAAACTTGAATGCACATACACTGTGCTTGAATTGATTTGACAACTGATATAGACTAAGCAGCTGCAGAATAATAATAATATCTTATATTGTCATTGCACATCAGTGCAACGAGATTTGGTATGCAGCTTCCAACCGATGTCAAAAAATAAATAAAATAAACTGTGTGACGTGACCATCTGAGGGAGACAGTCCATGGGGGGTAGGGGGCACTCAGCAGGGCCAGTTCAGAGCAACTATAGCTCTGGAAATGAAGCTGTTTCTGAGTCTGGAGGTTCGGGCGTAGAAGGCCTTGTAACGTCTGCCGGAGGGAAGTAGTTCGAACAGTCCATTACAAGGGTGTGAGGAGTCTTTATGGATGCTGACGGCCTTCCTGAGGCACCATGTGTGGTAGATGCCCTCCAAGGCTGGTAGCTGTGCCCCAATAATCCTCTGCGCTCTGTGGACGATGTAGAAAGTAGAATACTTAGTGTGAAAGCAAAATACAAAATGTTTATGCTTTCTTTAAAGTAGAGGGAAGCTGCTTTTAACAAGCCCGGTCTTTTTTTAATCACTGTGGGCTACCTTTAATCATTGTAGTCTTCCTTTTAGCTCTTGTGGGTTTGAGCTAATTTTCTTTAACTCTGTTGCCGGTTAGAATTAACCTCTGCTCATCTTCCCTGAACTGTTGTGGACTTTAATCAACCCATGGAGGCCAGCCACTCTCTGCTGATCTACCCCACAAGTGAACAATACAGATAGCTCTCTAGACGACAATCGTAATAGTTGGACCACACAAAGTTCATATGATGCGAGTATTACATTGAATGGGTGGGTTAAGTGCACATTGTGATCACAGAGAATAATTATGGCGCAAGTGTGAAATTATTTCTACTATGTCCTTTAACGGAAAAGAAAAAATTACCAACAATTATTTAAATAAAAAATCAAATGACAATAATGGATAACAGTGTTGCTTTTAATTGAAATTCAAAGCAGGGATGCTGCACGACATTGAAAAAAAAATGTTGATCTTTTGCAATTTGTTCCCTGTTCTTTTTCCCCTTTTCCCTGTGAAATGTCACTGGTTCTTACTGAGCAGGTTGGAAACTTGATCAAATGAAAGTTATAAAACAGAGCTTGCGAGTCCGATTCTTGAATTGGAGTCCGATTGGAGTCCGATTCTTGAATCACCTTCACAACCCTAAGAACAGCCCAACCTCACTCTGAACTAGTACGGATTACGATGAAGCTACGATGAATGCTTTACGCATTTGGTTTTTAGCACTATCATGGTTTAGTTTACTTCGAATAACTGAAAATGTATTGCATATATTTTGTTGTTGATGTGATTAATGTGCTTGTGAAACTGCAGCAAGTGAGCATTTTAATGTTCTGGTTCGTATCCGATGCACATGACAAATAAACACACTTGCACTGTATGCTGTTATACTGCTTGCTAATATTAACGACATCCTATAAATGGGACAATGCATGGTTCCTGAAACATTTCTCAGCTCCAGGTAAATAAAATGTCATTTACATCGTGGGCCGAAGAGCCTGTTCGTGTGCTGTGCTATAGACAATAGGTGCAGGAGTAGGCCATTCTGCTCTTTGAGCCAGAACCGCAATTCACTATGATCATGGCTGATCATCCATTCCCCGTTCCTGCCTTCTCGGCATATCCCCTGACTCCGCTATCTTTAAGAGCTCTATCTAACTCTCTCTTGAAAGCATCCAGATAATTGGGCTCCACTGCCTTCTGAGGCAGAGAATTCCACAGATTCACAACACTCTGGGTGAAAACATTTTTCCTCATCTCCGTTCTAAATGGCCTACCCCTTATTCTTAAACTGTGGCCCATGGTTCTGTACTCCCCCAACATCGGGAACCTGTTTCCTGCCTTTAGCGTGTGCAATCCCTTAATCTTATGTTTCAATAAAATGCCCTCTCATCCTAAATTCCAGAGTGTACAAGCCCAGCCTCTCGATTCTATCAACATATGACAATTCCACCATCCCGGGAATTAACCTCATAAACCTACGCTGCACTTCCTCAATAGCAAGAATGTCCTTCCTCAAATTAGGGGACCGAAACTGCACACAATACTCCAGATGTGGTCTCACTAGGGCTCTGTACAACTGCAGAAGGACCTCTTTGCTCCTATATTCGATTCCTCTTGATATAAAGGCTAACATGCCATTCGCTTTCTTCACTGCCTGCTGTACCTGCATGCTTACTTTCATAGACTGATGTACAAGGACCCCCAGATCCCGTTGTACTTCCCCTTTTCCCAACTTGACGCCATTTAGATAGTAATGCGCCTTCCTGTTATTGCCACCAAAGTGATAACCTCACATTTATCCACATTGTACTGCATCTGCCATGCATTTGCCCACTCACCCAACCTGTCCAAGTTACCCAGCATCCTCTTAGCATCCTCCTCACAGTCCACACTGCCACCCAGATTTGAATTGTCTCCAAATTCGATAGTTACTTTGAACCCCTTCATCTTAAATCATTGATGTATTTATAAATTGCTGCGGTCCTAACACCGAGCCTTGCGGTACCCCACTAGTCACTGGCTGCCATTCTGAAAGGGACCAGTTAATTCCTACTCTTTGTTTCCTGTCTGCTAACCAGTTTTTCTATCCATGTCAGTACCCTACCCCTAATACCACGTGCTCTAATTTTGCCCACTAATCTCCTATGTGGGACCTTATCAAATGCTTTCTGAAAGTCCAGGTACATTACATCCACTGGCTCTCCCTTGTCCATTTTACTAGTTATATCCTCAAAAAATTCCAGAAGATTAGTCAAGCATTATTTCCACTTTGCAAATCCATGCTGACTTGGACCGATTCTGTTACTGCTATCCAAATGTGCTGCTATTTCATCTTTTATAATTGACTCCAGCATCTTCCCCACAACTGATGTCAGGCTTCAGTCCCATTAATCTACCCAAAACCATTTCCTGCCTAATGTGAATTTCCTTCAGTACCTCCATCACCCTAGATTCTCTGTCCACTAGTACATCAGGGAGATTGTTTGTATCTTCCTTAGTGAAGACGGATCCAAAGTACCTGTTTAACTCGTCACCATTTCCTTGTTCCCCAAAATAAATTCACCTGTTTCATTCTTCAAGGGTCCAACTTTGGTCTAAACTAATTTTTTCCTCTTCACTTACCTAAAGAAGCTTTTTCTATCGTCCTTTATATTCTTGGCTTGCTTACCTTCGCAATTGATCTTTTTTATTTTTATACTGTTCTTGACTTCCCTTGTCAGTCACGTTCGTCCCTTGCTCTCCTTGGAATCTTTCTTCCTCTTTGATCCTGCACCTTTTGTATTATTCTGAGAAATACCTGCCATTGTTGTTCCACCGTCATCCCTGCTAGGATATCTTTCCAGTCAACTTTGGCCAGCTCCTCCCTCATGGTTCCATAGTCGCCTTTGTTCAACTGTAATACTGACACTTCCCGATTTTCCCTTCTCCCTCTCAAATTGTAGATTAAAACTTATCATATGTGCTGATCTATGGATGGGTTATGAAAAATATCAAGTGATATCATAGCATTTAAGTCACTGGAAGCAAGCATTAACTAGCTGAATCTATGAGATTAAAACAGCTCATGATTATGGAACAATATGCATTTCTAGAAGTAAATAAAGTTAAGACATTGTTGAAAGAGTATTACTGACTTTGATGTCAGTAGACTATTTAATCAGGTTTCAACTGTAAATGCTAACAAATATATGGACGAGCTAATATATTACTATATATGGAATGGGCTGGATGATCCTGAAAGTGGCAATGGCCTTGAGTTCACTGCCGGCATTTGACTTAAGATTGCACTTGCCTTGTAGATGTCAGAGCTCCTAATGCTGCCTTGACATAGCAGTCCTTCTGCATCTGAGTGGTGACCAGGTTGCAAGTCATGGAATCTAGATCCCCCACATGAATTGGCCTCTAATGACCTTCTGATAGCCCATGCTGATTTACTTTAATCGTCAGAGATGTAAAGAAGCAAAGACATTTGAATCATTAAAAAATTAAAGGTTATTGGTAAAGATTAAACAAATTAAAACATCAGTTAAGATCAAATTAACTGAGACATTAATATTAACCAATCAAGTAAGAATATCAAACCACTTCCTTTTCTGTTTTAGTGAAGATTAATGACTGTATTCAAAATGAATGGCACCGTACTCGACACACCAGCCTTGGCTGAGATAAAACTGTGGCCCAGAAACTAAATGTATCTGGTTCCTTGTTATGGTAGGTCCAAGAGGTGACAGAGGGGAGGGGAGGTGGGGGCGAAGATTTAATGGGAACAAGAGGAGTAACTATTTTACTCAAAGGGTGGTGGGTGTATGGAACAAGCTGCTGGAGGTGGTAGTTGAGGCAGGTATTATTGCAATGATTAAGAAACATTTAGACAGGTACATGGATAGGACAGCTAAGAGGGATATGGGCCAAAAGCAGGCAGGTGGGACTACTTCAGATGGGGCATGTTGGTTGGCATGGGCAAGTAGGGCTGAAGGGCCTGTTTCCACGCTGCATGAATTGAGGTAGTTCGGCAATGTGACCTGACCCTATAACTGGATACATATTTATTTGATGGTCACATTTTGCGCTTTATTTTTGTCTTTTAATAGTGTTTGGAAATAGTCTTCGGACATTTTTACATCCCAGATTATCAGAATAATTCTTCATTAACATGTTCTAGTCCAGCCAGTTGCAACAAAATATTCTGCAAAAATTCCAGGCACGTGTCAGAAGAACAAGACAGAACTGCATAAAAATAATTTGTAATCTATCAAAAAGCTGCTGTCAATATATAGGACTGCATTCACAAATAAGGCCATCTGAAACTTAAAAGTTTGTGAAAATGAATCAAAGGTGAACTTGTAAAGCACATCTTTTGTAAAGAGTACAGTGTTGCTTATATCTTTTGGATATGGAGAGGATGTTTCCACTAGCGGAAGAGTCTAGGACCAGAGACTATAACATCAGAATAAAAGGACGTTCCTTTACAAAGGAGAATGAATTTCTTTAGTCAGAGGGTGGTGAATCTTTGGAATTCATTGCCACACAAGGCTGTGGAGGCCATCAATGGATTATTTTAAGGCAGAGATTGACAAATTCTTGATTGGTATGGATGTCGGGGGCTATGGGGCAATAGACAATAGGTGCAGGAGTAGGCCATTCGGCCCTTTGAGCCAGCACCACCATTCAATGTGATCATGGCTGATCATCCACAATCAGTACCCCGTTCCTGCTTTCTCCCCATATCCTGTGACTCCGCTATCTTTAAGAGCTCTATCTAACTCTCTCTTGAAAGCATCCAGAGAACCAGCCTCCACCGCCTTCTGAACCAGAGAATTCCACACTCACAACTCTCTGTGTGAAAAAGTTTTTCCTCATCTCCGTTCTAAATGGCTTGCCCCTTATTCTTGAATTGTGGCCCCCTGGTTATGGACTCCCGCAACATCGGGAACATGTTTCGTGCCTCTAGCGTGTCCAAACCTTTAAGGGGCTGTCCCACTTGGGCGACCTAATTGGCGAGTTTAGGAGAGTTTGAAAAAATGACATGTTGAAGGCCACCTTCGACTATGTTGAAGACCAGCTTTGACTAGCTACGACTAACTTTGGGAAAATTGGACACCGAATAGTGGAGAGTGAAGACAATCTCCTTCGACCTCTCCTCGACCTCCCTTCGACTATGATGAAGACTACCTTCGACTACCCTCGATTACCTGTGACTAACATCCCGACCTACTACGACTAAACCTACGAGTAAAAAAAGTATAGATTTTTTCCATGGTGACCTTTTTTTACTCGCGGGCATTTTTTAACATATTTCAAAAAATGCAGTGACTTAGCTGAGGCCTCGAGTACGCAGAGACCACTCTCGAGCATGATGGAGAGTTACGAAGACCTCCTACGACCTCGTGTCGACCATGCTGTGAGTATGAGTCGAGGGCAAACTCAGCAGAACTCGCGGATTAGGTCGCCCAAGTGGGACAAGCCCTTTAATAATCTTATATGTTTCAATAAGATATCCTCTCATCCTTCTAAATTCCAGAGTATACAAGCCCAGCCGCTCAATTCTCTCAGCATATGACTGTCCCGCCATCCCGGGAATTAACCTTGTGAACCTACGCTGCACTCCCTCACTAGCAAGAATGTCCTTCCTCAAATTTGGAGACCAAAACTGCACAAAATACTACAGGTGTGATCTCGCTAGGGCCCTGTACAACTGCAGAAGGGCCTCTTTGCTCCTATACTCAACTCTTCTTATGAAGGCCAACATGTCATTCGCTTTCTTCACTGCCTGCTGTACCTGCATGCTTACTTTCAGTGACTGATGTACAAGGACCCCCAGATCCCGTTGTACTTCTCCTTTTCCCAACTTGACACCATTTAAATAACAATCTGCCTTCCTGTTTGTGGCACAAAAGTGGATAACCTCACATTTATCCACATTGAACTGCATCTGCCCACTCACCCAACCTGTCCAAATCACCCTGCTTCCTCGTAGCATCCTCTTCACAGTTCACACTGCCACCCAGCTTTGTGTCATCTGCACAATTGCTAATGTTACTTTTAATCCCCTCATCTAGATCATTAATGTATATTGTAAATAGCTGCGGTCCCAGCACTGAGCCTTGCGGTACCCCACTAGTCACTGCCTGCCATTCTGAAAGGGACACATTAATCCTAACTCTTTGTTTCCTGTCTGACAACTAATTTTCTATCCATGTCAGCACTCTACCCCCAATACCATGTGCTCTAATTTTGCCCACTAATCTACTATGTAGCAGGAGAATGGGGTTGAGAGGGAAATATTGGATCAGCCATTACTGAATGGTGGAGTAGACTTGATGGGCCAAATGGTCTAATTCTGAACCTATAACTAATTTGTCTGACCACATTGCTTGGTCATTGCAGACGTCGAATGCTGCTCGAGAAGTACAATTAGACACCTATGTGCCAGACATCTCGCTCTGAACAGCTTCTGTCGCTCAGCACCCAGAGACCACTTGCTGTTCTGTTCTTTTCATAGATCCAAAGGGAGTTTAATGAAGGCCATGCCAGATTGTTTTTTCCAAGTAGTCATTAAAACTTTAGTTGAAAATAAAATTCAAGTTGTATGCTTGGATAGATGAATATGTATTTTACCTGGAAGAATTGTCTATTAAACATTTTGACAGATTAAATCAATATTTAATAATTAAAATACATTTCTAGCAATCTGCATGTTCATGTTTGGGCAACGAGAGGGAGAGGGAGGGTAGGGGAGTAGAGATGGAGGGTAGAGAGGGGAGGGGGTAGAGAGAAGTGAGGGAGGGGCATCTCTCTCCTCCACCCTCTCACCCCATCTCCCTCCTCCAACCCCCATCTCTCTCCTCCAACCCCCCACCCCATCTCCCTCCTCCAACCCCTCCCTCCCCATCTCCCTCCTCCAACCCCTCCCTCCCCATCTCCCTTTACCAGCCCACTCCCCACCACATCTCCCTCCTCCTCAGTTTCCTCATCCTCCTCCCCGCGCTCCTATTCTCTGCCCCAGGACCTACCCAGGTCGTAGAACTCGGCCTGGTTCTCGTACTCGGCCCGGCCCTGGCTGTAGACTCCTGCTGTCAGCTTGGCCGCCACCTGGGCTCCAGTGCAGGCCCCGACTTCATCTCTAGGCTCGTCCCTGACCCCGGACC